>NC_139033.1:13922192-14637192 GCF_964662115.1 Mustela nivalis
AGGATACATCAGACCTGGGTGCCCGGATTCTAAATCCTAGCCTTTCCAATGCCACACAACATCCAAAAGACTGTGAGCAAAACTGCTAGATTGCCAAAGATTTCTCTGACAAAGTACACACGGACAGCTTCCTCTCAGGAAAACTGGGTACCTGGGCAACGGGGCGAATGTTTCCTCAAAATGGTATTGGGAGCCGGCCAAAGCGAGGAGGAGGAGGGAGAGGCAGGGAGAGTTCTAGAAGGAAGTCCCTGGATTTCACAGAGCTGAGAGGAGTCCAATATCTTTCTTTGGGAAATGGCCATATGGCGACTATGGGAATCTGGAGTCTGTCCCCAAACCCTGCCTCCCTGCCCATGGTGGCTTCAGTCATCAGTCATCAGCTGCTCTCCCAGGGCCTCAGATTCTCTGCCTTTACTGTAATTCGAGAAATGTGAAGCCAATTGGTCTTTCTGGAAAAGCTACCAAAGAAATTCAAGACGCCTTGCACAGCACTGAAAAATGGCAAAGGACGAAATGTGCATTATTTGCTTATAAATTATTCGTGCAAATACAGAACCTCAGAGTGCAGTTTTCCTCATTTGCTATGCCAAAGAGCCCTCCCAGAGGAATACCATTTCTCAAAGGGCTTCCAGTATGTGGTTGGCTCTGGAGATGACCACACGCCCAGGTACTGTCACCACACTGGGTGACACCAGTCACTGTGATTTGTAAGGTCAGTGACACAGTTGCAACCCCAGCTCTAGAGCTAAGAAAAGTTCATAACTGGACACGCATCTTCACTTACACGGAAAAGCTTCCTGCCATCTCCGCAGGGCACAGGCCTCAGTCCAAAGTAAAGTTAAGGAGGAAACAGTGTGACAGGCAAGCCTGAGAGGGAGGGTAAAAGGAACAGGTAGAGAGCTACAAAAGGACATGCCCGGCAGCCGAGGGGCACAGCCCAGCGACCGCTGGCAGTGTTAGCCACTTCCCCTCATCCAGGGCGGGGTGGGGGTGCAATTTGGCAAAGTGTGTCTAGAGCCTGGGAGTGTATCATCCCTCTGACTTCACGATTCCACTTCCTGGAACTGACCGAAGGAAAAGATTTACTTTTGTGTGAAAAGAGGTAGCTGTGACCATGGTTGTTACAGTGCCGTTGAGTCAGAGACAGAATCCAACGAGAGGGAACTGGCTGGGCAAATGACAGTGATGGCTTCTAGGGAGCAGAGAGGAGATTTCCCAGGCCTCTCTCTAATTCAACTTCAAGCTGCAGCTGAGGCCAGGGTCGAGTTCCCATCAGACAGAGCTTTTCCATGAGGAGCAGTGAGCAGCCTTCCAGTTTCCACCCCGAAGGCTTGTGTTTGCTACAAGCGCAGGTGCTCCTGTCCAGGCCCTGGGCTAAGCACGGACTTCCACCCGGGACCAGGGCTCTGGAGAGCCGATGCTGCCCGGCCAGTGCATGGTCCAAGAGCGGGACGCTGACCTTCATGCAGGAGCCAGCCATGCCCAGGGGCGCAGGTGGGCTGGCAGGCGTGCTCCTGTGGGAAGGAGCCCCCTCTGGCTTCCTGCTTGATGATAACTTTATAGACAGTCCTTGGTAAAGAATATGGGGAAGATTAACATTTCAAAACAGTTTTGTCCAGCACCAGTCATACAAGATGAGATGTGCCCATAATCTACCATAAGGGGCCAGGAGGGGAGTAAAAACAGGACCTCAGCAGCCACCCTGTTCTAATCACAGCGTGCTACTACGTTTTACTTGTAATGAATTTAAATCGGATTTAAAGAAGCATTCACATTCTACTTGCCTCAGTGGATCAGCAGCTTTGAATTATACTTAATCTGTAATATATTAGTTCACCAGAAATAAGCACAGAAATAAGAACGTGCCCTTGAAGCTTCCCATTGTCATGCGCAGACAGTCTGGAGAGAAACACAAGGTGAACAGAAAGACTAGGAGTCTATAAGGTGCAGAGCTGGCAAGGGAGCCATGGCGACGCCACCTAAGGCCCCGACAGCAGGAGGACAGGCGTTGTCAACCCCGCAGCACCTCACTTGACTGGTGCCCTCCCCTTCTCCGCACTCTGTACTAACGTAACAGGCCCAAGTGAGGAGATGCTATCTGGGCGGGGATCCCTCTAGCTGTTGGATACACAGCAACAGTGCAGGCTCACTTATACCCGAGGAAGCGAGTCAAGTCTCCTAATGGTATCCAAGCTACTCAATTCTCTTCCATCTGCTCAAAAGACTGACAATATCACTGACTTCCTGATGACAAGGTTGCTGTAGCTTAAAAGAAAGTGATGCTTTCAATTTCTTATTCTTAGCTCTTGTGACATGCAATCACGGTCATGACCTCATCCTTCCAGTAAATTGGCAAGAACAAAGCTACAGAAGCCTCCCGTTTAGACCACAGAGACACAGCTGGGAGATGTGGCTAATTTGGAGGAAGAAATGAAGGTGGTCCTGAGAGGCTTAATTCAGAATTTCTAAGACACTCTGGGAGTCGGAGACACGAAGGAGAATTTGTGACTCACCCATGAAAGGGTCAGTGTGATGGATGAAGGTAAAAATGCAGGGCGTCTACACCCATGAATAATACATCCTGCTTGAGTAAAGGCATTCATCCCCTCTGGACGGTGTGTCAACCAGTAATGGAGGGCGGCGCTCCCAGAGCACGGCTTGCACAACACCGCACTTTCTGTGTCAAAAGGGCATATACTACAAATTGTGGGTTCTTTGTATTGCGGCTTTTTGTCTCGAGGCAATCCAATTTTGTTTCTAAGCATCGCTGGGAGGTGTCAGCAATTTCATAGTTATTGGCTTGGCCAAAGGCAGCGCGGCCTGGACACTGTCCTCCTCTCCTCTCAGAGATGCTGTCCTCAGCTGCGAAAGATGGGCTTCCAAGTGACTGGCATTCCAGGGCCCGGCCATGGTGGCAATCAGAGGGCAGGACCCCCACCCACGGCATACATGGCTCGGCCAGGGTTCTTGGGCCAAGGCAGCAGACACGGTATCCTGAAGGGAGACCGCTGAGCAGGCTACTGTGACCATGATTTGGAGGTTAAGCCACACACGGATGTTTTTCCTGTGGCAAATTCATTAGGTAGTTAATTTCTGTTAATTGGCGATTCACTCCTCATGTTGGAAAAATTGTTTGACAAAGGCTTGCTGTTCCAAATTCTAGAGAGGGGTTTTGGAGACCTGGCCAAGACCACCTCCCAGCATGGGGAGGGATGTTAACACAGTCTCCTGGTGATAACATGCTTTTAATGACGGTCCTTGGAGAGATGTTGGCCCCGACCTCCCCGAGGCTGCTCTGCGGCAGTACGAGGACAAATGGCCTGTCAGTAGCTCGTGTCCGATGCTCATCCAAACTCACAAGTAATGTTCTTTCTTCTCTTTCAGAGCATTAATGTATAAATGATGACACGATAATTTTATTTATGGGCCATCTCCACTTGTACACGCACCAAGTGCTCTCCTATCACTTACGTCATTTGTTCTTGCAATACTCCCCCGAGGAGAAACAGGAATATCCCACCGACGAGGGAACTCATCAATCAGGGAATGCTGCATCTGAGCCTCGCGGCTTCTCTGGGTCCTCAGGCTCTGTGGGTGAGAATCCTGAAGGCTGGGGGAGGTCTCAACTCCATGCAGGAATCCAGATGCTTTTCCAAACGTCTGCATCACAGCTCAAATGCTCTGACCCGGCGTGGGGAATAAGCAGGGCACCTCGCGGTGGCCGCTCGGCACGGGAGCACGGTGCCCTCCAGCCGCACCAGGCCCGGACAAACGTGACGGCCTACACAGCACTGCTCACAGGGGCAGGATCCATGGGCTCTCTGCGCTCCAGCTTAGACAGACAATGACCGAAGGGCACCGCTCACCAGCCAGTGTGGCAAAAAGTCTCACCAGTTGTCTAGGAAGCTGGCTGAGGGCAGGGCACTCTGGGCCTAGCAGGACGCTTTATGAAGCCACTAAGCTAGCTTGAGGAGAAGTATTAGGGCACACATAGCATCACATGTGTCCTGGTCTTTGGGGTCTAGGAGGGTGCCCAGCCTGAAAGCCAGGGCCATACTCCTTGTCGTCATCTGGGGCTGACTCAGCAATGAGTCTGTGTGGGGTCAAAAGGCCACACCTCTGCCCCGCTGCCCGGAGCAGCTCTGGTGCTTCGATGGGGAAGGACAAAAGCCAGACTTGCTTTTGCCCCCTTTTAAACACATACCTTTTCCCTCAACATCCCTCCTGAACACACACGCAGATCCTGCCTACATGTCCATCTGCAAACACAGCTCTGCCCATGTCGCATCCCTGTGGTGCATCCCGGAGGCCCCGCCTGCTCCGCTTGCCCTCCCCAGCCCCCCTCCACATTCGTGCCCCCCCGCCCGGCCCCACCAGGGCCTCCATCGAAACTGCTGTCCTCCCCCACCTCATCTGCCACACCCCTCCCTCAACACAGGGCCTTTGCATGCCTTGTTCCCTCCATGTGGAATTCTCCCGGCAAACTACCTCCTACCCTCTTGCCTAATGAACTTCCATTCTTCCTTCAGATCTGAACTCATGCGTTACCAGCCGGCTTCAGATAATTTTACAATGCTTCCTATGTTGCCAAGTAGAGGTCTTCACAAGAATTACACGCATTAATAAAATCACTACAGCAGCACTGATTTGAACACGACCTCATTGCCAACTCCTTGACATGCCAGAAGCAATATTTTAAAGTGTGCTTTACCACATTTCTTAGACTAAAGCAATGGAATATTTTTGATGGGAAAGGGTCCCACCATTTAAAAATGGGAAACTTCTTTGTTCCTGGGCAATCAAAAGCACACTTATCTTTTCTCTAACACAAAGCCTGTGGAACCAGGGTAATAATTTTAGAATCTGAAAAAATAGCACACTAGCACTCACATGGTAGCTGTGAATTAGTTATAAGAAGCTATTTTAGATTCTAGTCATGAATAAGTTATAACCCATTCACGTTAGGTTCCCTCAAGCCACGACTGATCAGAAGAGCTGCAGTCCATCCTGCTGCCCTCTCTGCGCCTTTGGCAAGGCCTGTGACCTGATGGGAACCACCTGGCCCTGAGCAAGCCTTGGTGTCCCAGTGTTCTGTGACAAGGACCTCTGTGGCCTTCTCCTGGGGACTCTGTGTGCCACTCTCCTACAGGTCCTAGAGTGTAGGCATTGCCATGGAGAAAACGGAGGTTGGCCAGGGACAAAGGCAGCAAGTGTAGACATTCAGTGTGAGCGGAGTTCTAGCAGAGAAGTGATTTTTTTAAGGCAGATTTCCTGGACTCAAACAGTTGCGGGTGAGAAAACCTTCAAAATCAGTTAGCTATTCCAACCCCCCTTTATTTCAAGATTAAGAAACCGAGGCCCAAATACAACTTGCTCAACACGGGGAGATAAACAAGATCAGAACAGACAAGCTCTTGAGGAGGCTCACCGGGATTAAGTCTGAACCCCATCTTGTCACTTAAACAACTAACTCACAGAGTTGTTCCAAGAGCCAACTGCAGCCACATACAGTGTCCGGGTGCAGTCAGTGCAGTTAGCTGTAACTCAGTGTGAGCTATAAATGTTATAAATGTTAGCTATGTTGTTTTCATGTAAATGTTGGCCCACAGTTATGCAAACATACCCCCAAGTTGCTTAGTGAGTCCTACCTTCCAGTATTTCCAAAACATCATCTAAGTATGGAAATGAGCAAGTGAAGAAATTCTAGTTACCTCTAAAGAGAGAAACATAAAAGGAAACAGAAGCATTTTCTGCTGGCCTTTATCTTCCATTTGCACTGGAGAGAAGCATGTGGGCAGAGAATAAAGAGGCAGAGCAAGGCGCCCTCAGGGACTGTAAAGCCTGCTTCTCACTTAGAAACAATCTGAAATCTCTACAAGAAGCTAAAAAAGGTCCAAGACTAATTAGGCCATCAACTCTCAATCCAAAATACCTGCTTTTAGGAAAGAAAACTTAACTGTCTCTGAAAATGAATACTGACATTATTCTGAATTCACAACAGTCCTAGGTAAAAAACCTAGGTTTTAAGCTGTTTTAAGTTGTAGGACCTATTTCCACTTGCACATGTATTTCAGAAATTCAACTTTGAAGAATCCCCAAGAATTAGGACATCATTGCCAGGGTATGTAAGCATTCAATGACCACTCCAGAAATATTCTGGTAAAGAGAATGAATACCTTGACAAAGTGGAAGCAAAAAGGGGCACCTTGGTGTCTCAGTCATTTGGGCGTCCAACTCTTGATTTCCGCTCAGGTCATGACCTTGGGGTCATGAGATGGAGCCCTACACTGGGCTCTTTGCTTGGTGAGGAGTCTGTTTGGGATTCTCTCTCCCTCTCCCCTTCCTCCACTCATAGTTTCTCTCTAATGAAAAAAAAAGAAAACGAAAACAAAAACAAACCGGAAGCAAAAAAATGTTGAAAACAAAAGATGCAATTGTTCTTGAAAATGATGGAAAATCTTTACTAATCATTCTTAGCGAATCAGATTTTTTAAAGTTTTATTTAGGGTTGCCTGGGTCGCCCAATCAGTTGAATGGCCCGCCTTTGGCTCAGGTCATAATCCTAGGATCCTGGGCTTGAGCCTTGCATCAGGTTCCTGCTCAGGGGGGTCGCCTGCTTCCCCACCTCCCTCTGCCTGCCACTTCCCTTAGTTGTATATGTGCTCTCTCTCAAATAAATAAAATCTTAAAAAAAAATAAATTTTAAAAATTTATTTGAGAGAAAGCGTAAGCATGAGGGGCAGAGCAGATGGAGATGATGGAGTGTCTCTGGCTAGGTAGGTGGCACATCTTTTTAAAATAGGTATGTCCCCAAAAGCTAAAAGAGGAAAACTCCAATAGAAAGCAAAAAAAAAGAAAGAAAGAAAAGAAAAAGCATCTTCTGTTTTTTTTTTTTTTTTTTTTTTTGCAAGATACCATCTCACAAAGTAATCTGAATGTCTGCTGATAAGAGGTTAGCATAGCATGCAAACTCTGAGATCATCACAAATGGTCATGTAGATGTAGGTATGTATTTACCAACAAGGAAATAGTCTATGACAGGGTAAGTCAAGAAAGTATATAAAAGCTGTATATTTAATGTCATATTTTTGCCTATATAAATGGAGACAACATCTAGAAGGATACACAACAAAGTGTTAAAAGCATTTATCTCTAGATGGTGGATTGTGGATGGTTTTACTTCTTAAAAATTCTATTTTGATACTCCCTAAAGGTGCTTAAATGATGAATATGTATTATAGTCAGAAAAAAATTAAAAAGTGATCTCTCTCAAAAAAAGATAATCATCAACTATCCACTAGCAAAGCAGTATCATGTTTTTAATTATCTTGTTCCAGGATAGTCTTGGATCACTTGAATTGTTTGCCAGAACCAAGAATAATTAACGGGAAGGCCATTTTTACAAAAGCAACAATTCGGGTCTCCCCGAGACATGCAATGATCACCACCATGTGCACTTGAGTACATCCCTGCTCCCATGCATTATGCATTCTTGTAATTCTCTGACATTATCCATCATAAAGTACAAGGCCCATCAAAGATTCTTTAGACACTGACAGCCATTTCCTCCTGAAAGCATGTGCAGCCTAACATTAAAGTGGTAATAGATGTGATTAGAGAGATTGGCAATTAGACACAGGAATGTGATACGTGGCTGTCTGGGAAGTCTGCAGTCACCAGGGGCCTCCACGATGGATTTATTAACCAAGTTTCTCTGCAGTCTGATTATCTCAGACTTGAAGAGTTTCTATTTGGCTTCTATTTAAAAACCAAGTCAGGTGTCTACACACTGGTAGGTTCTCAGCCCCTCCACATGAAAACATCTCAGTCTGTGTTTCAGATTGTCTAAGAGTGTCTCTAAGTGGGCAGTGCAGGCCAAGGTGGGCAGATGCATGAGCTCCACGGCCTAAAATCACATGGTACCTTCTGGGAGTGCCCTGGGCCTCCAAGAACACTGGGCTACTTAATAGCCAGAATGCCCACACCATGTGGCAGACACATCAGCACCAGCACCCCCCATCTCCTGGCTAGGGGTGGGGGGGGTGGGGGTCGATGTCCAGACATAATACCAGTAGAGACTCAGCTCAGCACTTTTTGCTTCAAAGAGAAAAGTCTTAAAGACTTAAAGACTTAAAGTCACCTCCAGGGAAAGAGATGGCCAAGTGGTGGCTCCACTTGGCCCTTCCCACTCTCCCTGTGGTCCTCCTCCTGTCCTTCCCCACAGCATCCAGGATGACGGCCCTCTGGGGACCACCCCGGTAATCTTATTTCAGAGGCTAGAGATGAAAACATTCACAATTCAATAGCAACGCTACTTGCAAACTTCTAGTAAGCTTGTCATTTACCAAGATGGTCCTGAGCCAATAATTTAGGGACATATAAGTCTCCCACTTACCACAAATACAGTTCTATCTAGTGATATTTTTCTTTAAATGGAAGGGAAAATAAGCAGGTCATATCTGATGAGTGTTTCCATTTCTACACTGACTGTGATTACTGCAGATTTTAATTGTCTACTAGTGGGTAACCTAAAAGATGTAGTGACCCAAATGCAGAACTGCCTTTTCACCATAATGAAATAGAAGATTCTCCTTAAATCTTAGCACTTGATGATCACAATCTAAATTGTATGTTCTAGGCTGAGAAGATGTGTTCACTTGCTTTAAAAATATCTCTCGATATGCTCTGCCAAACAGATGAACCACTTCAACTGATTTAACTGATAGGGCTTCCTTTATCCATCTTGTGGACCTGCCTAATTACAGTGTAGATTTCAAGGAAAGAAACGTATTACTAACTAAAGCTCTATGCATTTCAATTTAGCTTTTTTTTTTTTAAACTTTTCCTTTATTGCTTACAAAAGGCAGAACAGTCAATAGTTTCATTAGTGCTAATGGGACATATTTAGCTAAACCCTTACGGGGTGTCTGGGAAGATGATCACTTACAGAGAAAAGAGACCTTATCCTTGTGATTTAGGTGGGTGAGCTCTGCCCAGTCCCTCTGCGTCATCTCAGACAGCTTCGTCATTTAGCTCGGCAATTGAGCCAAAACAATTCACCTCCTCTGACTTGCCCTTCTGCAAAATCAGTCTGCACTAATTATTTCAGAAGAGTTTAAACAGGGAAAACAATAGAGATCTTCAAAATTATTAAAATGGTCTAACAATAGTCAATTCAATAACCAAGGTCACAGTGGCCAGGCACTTAATTTCAGTAATTACATATCCTCTGATGATCACTAGTAAAATATTTGTTTTTATTGGACACTTATTTATATGAATAACATAGCTTGAATACCAGTAATTTGAAAAGAAGATAAACTTAGTCTTTTAAGGAGGCATTTACCTAGATCTTCATCTCCTATCACTTTTTTTGAATGGCTTCAGCATGTCCACCTACGGCCATGTGACCCTTTGACTCTCCATCCTGTGATCTGACAGTCCTGACCTGAGATTACTCAGTTCCTGCAGTTTCCTTTCTGTGAGCTTCCTGTCTGTGCAGAGTGAATGAGGCACATTTACTGGTAGCATTTCAGGCTGACTACCATAAAGTTCTTTCTGCTCACAATGAGTCTTTATTATGTCAGTGCACAAGAGAACTCCCAGGATCCCACACTTCTCTAGGTTCCAGAGAGGAGGAAAACTCTTCATGAAACATGGATCCACGGAGGTCTGTCACTTCAACAGGCAATGCTGAGAGCCAGATGTAGCTGATGGGCTCAAGGGGGCTGCCAGGTGCTGTATGTGCCATCTTTGGGCTCATCTTTGCAACCTAATTTGGATCACGCTAGATCATACTAGATAGATGAGCCACCAGTACATTAGTGGAAATAAAGGAAAACAAATAAAGAGAAGCAAAATGAGAGGGAGGGCAGCTGTATTTCACAGATGAGCTATCAGCGGTGGGAGGAGTGCAGAAGAAATTGGGGAAAGTAAACATCACTGTGTTCTGTAAGGAATTTCTAAAGAATGGAGTACAGTTCAGCATTTTCTTATTCTTAATGACCTTGACCTTTTAAAGGTCATGATTCTTTTACACTTTTGTCACTTTTTCCATTTGTACAACTGTCTCTTATTGTTTTCCCTTGTATCTGACCCATGCTCCCATGACGGGGTTAACTAGAATCTTGGTTCATGACGCACTCTTCCAGGGCCCACTTTTATCTGGATATGAGCACTCGATGTATCCACATCTTTGGAAATGAGCAATTTGGGCTTAGCGTGTCCAGATTTTCCATTTGAAGTCCCAAATTCTTTGGTTGGGTGTTTCAGCATCTTCTGGCTTCTCCAACTCTGGTTAAAGTCTGTGGGTCAGCTGGGAGCCTGGGGGGTTTGTTTTTCCTCCTTTTTTTCATCAGGTCATGTGAGGGGGACACTTTTCTCGCTGGGGGTATGGGGACGTGTGTGGAGTAACTTCCACCTCAGGGAGACAGCTGCTATATGTGTGCCCCATGATGCTTTTCAGCTGGCTCTGCCGTGCTCTTCTGGGGTTTGGCCACTGCAGTTGAGTGTGCTAATGGTGATGGTGTTGGATGACAAGTTGTTCGGTCTCTGCCCTAACCCAGCCTCTGGGTCAGTCCAAGCCATCTGGGCAAGAAAATACTCAAAAGGGCGCCTGGGTGGCTCAGTGGGTTAAGCCTCTGCCTTCGGCTCAGGTCATGATCCCGGGGTCCTGGATCGAGTCCCACATCGGGCTCTCTGCTCAGTAGGGAGCCTGCTTCCCTCTCTCTCTGCCTGCCTCTCTGCCTACTTGTGATCTGTCTGTCAAATAAATACATAAAATCTTAAAAAAAAAAAAAAAAGAAAATACTCAAAAGACATTTTTTAGTCATGAGAAGCTAAAAATCATTCATCAGTGTAAGTATGGCTATTATTGACAAGCTGTCAATGTGCCAGGCTTGTAGGTAGATCATTATTTAATTACTGAAACTGTTATGCAAGATGGGTATGATTATGCCCATTTTTTAAGGAACAAGGGCTCAGAGAAGTAAGACACTTGCCTCAGCTGACAAGTATTGTGTATGAGCTAAACACAAATCTGTTTCCAAAGGGGACATCTTCTCCCCTTTGGGCCTGCCCGGTGCTGTCCTCCACTTCCAATGTGCAGAGTATGGAACCACCAGGTTTCATGGCAGCTTTGGGAGAAGGTGTCCATCCTGGCTGTTCACAGTGCACGGTGGAGCTTTCCATCCCAGTGGCCATTACAGAAGGGGGCAGGTATGGTGGTAGTGACAGCTGGCGCCTCCCACCTGGCGCAGCAGGTGCTGGCCATGGTGCTGAGCACCCCCAGTGCTGCGCCTCACGAAATCCTTACCGCAGCCCAGTGGGGTGGGTACTTAACTATCTTTCACCTTCACGTGCTGGAAAACAGGCACAGACAGCTTAGATGGTCTGCTCTGTGGAGATCACACTCCAGCCTGGTATTATCTTGCTGCTTTGTAGCTCCCTCCTTTCTTTCTGAGGGGGGAGTTGTGCTAATATAGGCCTACATTTTTAGACAGGGAAGACCTGGCCCTTGGCTCAGAATTTCTTTTCACTGAATCTTAAAGCATCCTGCAACAACGTTTTACCAAGGTGTAACCTTCTCAATCAGCTGCAGTCCTGTGGAAGGTGGACTGCATAAGTGAACTCTAGTCATCTATGGGCCCTGGCGACATAGCAGGGTACAAATTAACCCCCCATAGGCATGGTTTGAATCCTAGCCCTGTCTTGTATTAACCATGCAATTTTGGACAAGTGATGTCTAGCTTTCTGGGCCTCATTCTCTTCATCTGCGAAATGGGAAGGCGGCACCCATTTTGTCAGGGTTGCTAGGAAAATGAAATGAGCTCCTCTGAGGACGTGCTAGCCAATAGGACCTAGGTCGGTGATTCAGTCTACTCTCTGCTGTCTGGGAGAGCAGTCACGGGCCACACTGAGCACTTGAAATGCAGTTAGTAGGTCTGAGAATCACTTTTACCCCCTTGCATTTATTCTGATTTGAATTAGTTCAAATTTAAATAGCCCCATATGGCCAGGGGCTACCACCCTGGGCAGCAGAGATGAAAAGCATTTAGAACCATGCCTGAAGCGTGGGCTTGCTACCATTTGACTGTAGTGTGGAGAATCACCCAAACAAGTTTCCCAGGCACCCCCAGACACCATTACGGGTCTGTTCTCGCTCTGCAAGAATGATTTAACAGTTTTATCTTAGCTGCCATCATCATCACTCTCTCATTTTTTGTCTCCCTAGCATTTATCACAATCTACAATTTGGTCATTTACCTCTCTTATATTATCAGAATGTAAACTCCATGGGAACAAGGGCCTTTCTGTCTGTTCCCTGCTATGTCTCCAACACCTTGAATAATGAATGCCTCCCTCTAGCTGGCCTTTTGGGAAAGGGTTCTCTGTGGTGCTTTAGTGGTGCTTTCAGCCAATCTCTGGTCCGACATCCTGCCCTGTTAGGTTGTGTATTTTGTATTGGTGAGGTGAGAGAATGTTGAACTATTTCTCCCACTGGCATGGGAATAAGGCAAAGGAGGAAAGGATAGCCAGTTCACACATGACTTTGGGGAATCTCTCAAATAAAAAGACCCAAAAACTATCGGGCGATATAAAAATGAAGTTTAATTTCAGTGGGAGGGAAAGTGTGTGTTCGGTATATTCTGAGTTTGTGACATATGGGATCTTGTTGGGGCAGCTTATTTACAGGTGGAAAAATTATTTCTGTCATAAGTCAACCATGTCAATCCTTGGTGCACAACATTGAACTCAGGATGGGGCTGTGCCACGTGCAGATCAAGGGCTTGGTTCACGCCAGAGGAACTTTCCATTGGAGTCAGAGACTCAGAAATGAGGAAATGCTCATGTCAAGGTTCGAAGAGGCTTTCCTGGGCCATGACGTGAGAAAAATGTGGACAATGCAGCAAGTTCTCTGTTAAGCTGACTTTATTCCATTCACAGGACCATTCTTTATTTCTACTGTCGGACTACTCATTTCAAAAATGTACTGTTACAGGACTTCTGAAAGCCCGGGAACCGCTTGAATCACCAAGAGGTTATGGTGAGCACAAGCAGCTGGACATCATCGGTTTTATTTTTTACCTTTTGAAGTTGCCAAGGCCTGTTAGAATAGGCCGAGCAACCCATCCTCCTTTTAAACCTGTGCCTAGAGGTGAACTATCAAGCCAGCATATGCTCCTCGGCACCCACTGTGTACTCAGTCCTATGCCTACAATCTACCGGGGTTGTGAGACTCAGCCAAAGAGAACAAAGTATAATGAAATCCTCATGAGGTATACGCCAAGTACAGGGGCCAGGGGAAGGGTTTGCCTCCCACGGCACCCAAAGTGCTTTCTGATTTACCTGCTGTCTCCCACACGAGGCTGTATACATCCCTGGGAGGCAGGGTCCCAGTCATTTGAGCATTCCCAGGGCTGTCTGTACTGCCAGGCATGTGGGAGCCCCCGGTGAGTGCTGAGAGGAGCAGGACTGCCGGGGCAGAGATGGTTTTGTTTTGAAGAGGGACCAGGTTCACATTGGAGAAGGTGCTTCTGGTGAGGTAAATGTGGGGTCTTTAGAGTAGCAGTGAGGCCAAGTTGAACATGGAAAGAACATTCTGGGGAGTGGTAGAAAATAAGGTTAGACAGAAAAACCAGGATTGGATTTCAGTTGCTTATTAAAAGCCACTCAGAAAAATGGAGCTGGAAGAAGAGAAAGAAAATGGGGGAAAACTGAGGTTTTATCCAACAGAGGCGAAACCTGGAGTGTTTAGTCTGCTGGCGCAGGATTATGGAAGGCCAGAGCCTGACAGCACATCCTCCTGCTCTGGGGAAACCACCTGCACAGAATGTTTTCAATGCCTCATGCCAAGCTATGCCCTTTTACACACTCGTTTTACACATTAACAAACAAGCTTCGGCAGGTTCAATAACTTGAAGTCACAGCTAGCAGAGTGGCAGGGCTGGCCTTCATCCCCAACTGGGCTGACTCCATGGCCACCCCCTTAGCCCAGGGCCCTGCTCCTCATCCCACACGAAGGTGACAACCCACAGATGCTTTAGTGCGTGCCCTGCAGAAACAGAACATTGTTTGCTCCACGTTCCATTTTTTCTAAGTCCTCTCCTGCCCTTTTCTTTCCCCATATGTTAAGTTTTAAGCTTCTCGGACCTATTCTTTTTTTGCTTGATGCTAACTAGAAGTCCAGGGCTTACACTTGATGATGCTGCTCATGAAAAAAAAAAAAGATCTCAGAATAAAAAAATATTTCTTTTCTCCTAAAGCTGCAGTAAAGCAGACATTCCTTTGTGTCTGGGTTAAGAAGCTAATTCTTTTTTTTTTTCCTAGATTTTATTTGTGTGCGAGAGAGAGAGAGCGCGCGCGCGCGCGCGCATGCACACAAGCAGGGGGAGTGGCAGGCAGAGGCAGAAGCAGGCTCCCACGGAGCAGGGAGCCTGATGTGGCGCTTGATCCCAGAACCCTGGGATCATGACCTGACCTGAAGGCAGACACTTAACTGTCTGAGTCACCCAAGCGCTCCAAGACACTGGTTCTGTTAAAGAACTACAATCGTACTCCGCTCTCGGGTGTGGAAATGAATACTTCTGTTTCACTACCAAACAAGTATTTTAAGACAGCTCGTCATTAGAGATTGTTGCTAATTCACTTAAAATATAACTTTTGATTTCGAAAAGTTTGCTTTTCTAATTAGTTGTCTCATTGATAATTTATTGATTTATTTAAAGATTTTATTTATTTGAGAGAGAGCGAGAAAAAGTAGGAGAAAGCTAGCAGGGTGGAGGGGCAGAGGGAGAGGGGGAAACAGGCTCCCCACTGAGCAGAGAGCCCAATATGGATTCCCAGGATCCTGGGATCATGACCTGAGCCGAAGGTAGGTGCTTAACTGACTGAGCCATCCAGGCGCCAGTGATTTTTTATTTTAATAATACAACTTAAAATGACATTTCTTCTGTGAAAATATAGAAACCTTTAAGGTTTCCTGGTTAGAGAGGGGCCTGGCATTTCTCTCTTCCTGTGGAAGATTAAAATAAATGTAGACACTGACAAAATCCTTATTTGGATGGACTTTGAGTGTGTCCATCCACATCACCATCGGTGCCACACTCAGATGGCTAAACAGAATGGGGAGTAGAAAGGGGAGGCTGCATCCCTGCTGGGGGCGGTTCAACCTAGCAGAGAGTGGGAAGAGTGGTGACTGCTTGGGTCTTGAAGAGCTGGCCTGCCTCTGCAGTCTGACTCTAACCTGCTTTCCATAAGCAGCTTTTTCTCTTTGTTAGAGAATCGATGCAGTCATTGTTTTGTGGCTGATGTAAGATACACATATCTACGTACACACATACAACATATTTCAAGAGCAGAAGGAATTCACGCATGAATGTTACAATGTGAGACAATTGTAAGCAGTCGGAATTAAAGGAAGAACACAAGGTGTTCCATCCACTTGAGAGTGTGACCCAGTTAGAGCGGTGGTTCTCGTCTGGGCACCGGGGTTGTCACAATCAGATAAGGGGCATGTCCGGCATCTAGTGGGGAGAGGTGAGGCATGCTGCAGAATGGCCTACAATGCACAGGACAGATCTCACAACAGAGAACGATGCAGCCTGAAACAGTACGGTGGCTGAGAAGCCCGGGGCTCGAATCAATCTAATTGGAGGCAGGCCTTTTTTTTCTCTTTTGCTTGAGGTTTACCCCGCTCTCCTTGGGTTTCCTGGCTTGCCAGTAAGCTGCGGGTGGATGGAGCTCTTAGGGACCAGCTCCAGCCATATGCGGTGTTCTCCCTGCAACCAGCTGCTGACCCGAGAGGGAAGGGCAGCTGTTTGAGAGAGCTTCTCCCCCACCGCTGAAGCTCCCAGTGGGGTGCAGCTGAGGGAAGGTGCTGCTTTACCGGCCTCCCAATGCTGGCCAGAAACACACGCACTGCCTTTCTTTATTTTGCTTGGAAGAAAAGAGCTGCATGTAAACTCCAATTTGCTCAAGAATATGTTCTTGGGGCACCTGGGTGGCTTTAAAGCCTCTGCCTTCGGCTTGGGTCATGGTCCCAGGATCCTGGGATAGAGCCCTGTGTCAGGCTCTCTGTTCAGCAGGGAGCCTGCTTCCCTCTCTCTCTGCCTGCCCTCTGCCTGCTTGGGATCTCTTTCTGTCAAATAAAAGTATTTAAAAAAAGAAGAAGAATATAATAATGTTCCTCCCTTTATCTGATAGTCTAAGATGTCTTTTCCTATAAATGCTTAAGACCTGAGAAGCGGAAAGGGCGAATATGAGATTTCTGAAACCCCAAATAGGGACTCCAGTATTATGGTTACAAAAGTGATATTTTTAGAGATGATAAATGGATATATCAAAATTGACCCAATATACACTTTCCATGGGAGTACTTTGATCTAGAACAGTTAATGAATCTCTAGGAAATTTTGATGTCTAAAGGCTTTAACATTTCTTGAATGCAAAGGAATTTCTGTTTTTAAGGAGACCATTAAATAGTATATATGAATCTTAAAAGGATTTTAAGGACTCCAAATTAATTTATAAAACCATGCCATGCCAAAACCCCTAAAATTTACGCATACTAGCACTTTAAGAAAAGCTTTCCAGGCTGGGAAAAATGAAAAAACAGGCTCCATAATCACCAGGAAATGCTATTTATAAAAAAGAGCCATAATTTAAACTTCATTATTTGCACAAACGTATTGGAAAAAAATCAAAGAAATTAGTGGTAAATCTGGCAAATCTTAAAATGGTTTTCTACTTAGAAAAGGTCTCTTCCAAAGTAAAAACAATCAGGTTATAAGAATCCCAGTTTACGGGGTGCCTGGGTGGCTCAGTGGATTAAGCCTTTGCCTTCAGCTCTGGTCATGATCTCGGGGGTCCTAGGATCAAGCCCCGCATCCAGCTTTGCTCAGCAGGGAGCCTGCTTCCCCCTTTCTCTCTGCCTGCCTCTCTGCCTACTTATGATCTCCCTGTCAAAGAAGTAAAATCTTAAAAAAAAAAAAAAATCCCAGTTTAGAAATAAAATTTAAAGATATAGGTACAAATTGAAAAGCTATTTATCTGTTTAAAAAAGCCTCTGTAATTAACAAAGGGATGAAAGTATTCCAATACGACATGCATAAGAGAATTAAATTATTCAGGTGCCCTTTAGTACTCTTGAGGCAAATTCTCTCACGCACTGTTTTGTCAATTTGGGGCGTAAGGAGGGTCCTATTTTCCTCAGTGGGGTCACATAAAGCATCCCACTTCGTTCTTTCAATAAAGCAAGCACCTTTCTCTGAGTACCTCTGAGCCAGGCACCAGGAAGGACATTGGAATACCCCAATGAATACAACAGACACAAATCCTGCTGTCACAGAGCCAGCCTGCTGGAGTGGGGAGGGACTGACAACCCACATATATTAATTCTTACAGAAAAGTAGGATTTTGCACAAAGGCTAACTTAAATTGTACTTCATAAATCCTTTACACTTGCCTTACTATCAGCTCGTGGTTTTCCACACCATCATTTAAGAGCTGGTAAATCTCGATGTGAGTGAGCAACTGATAACTACAATTTAAGAAAATCATGTAATTTATGTTTTAAAAATCTTAGACAATATTACCTATTATAGTAACTTATAAAGTCACTCCACTTTAGGGGTCCCTGGGTGGCTCAGTTGTTTACTGTCTGCCTTTGGCTCAAGTCATAATCCCAGGGTCCTGGGCTAGAGCCCCACATTGGGCTCCCTGCTCAGCTGGGAGTCTGCTTCTCCCTCTGCCCTTCCCTGCCCCTTGTGCTCTCTGCTCTCTCTCATGCTCTCTTCCTCAAATAAATAAAATCTTCAGAAAAAAAAGTTACTCTGCTTCCATTAGCTGAGTAATGTTTTAAGATACTATATTTCTGACAAATTCTTAGTCAACAATTGCGTTATTCTTTAATGTGAGTTGTCTATATTTTCTAAAATCCCTCATTCTATTTGGACTAGAAGAGTACAGAAGTAATTAGTTAACAATCTACACTTACCTAAAGACACATAAAGAAACTAAAATTCAAATGGGAAAAACCATACCTTATCTCCTCACAACCCCTGTGGGTCATCTGCTGAGTATTTTTTTTTTTTTTTTTAAGGTTTAGTTTTTATTTCAGCAGGGTGGGGGGAGTGGGCAGAAGGACAGAATCTGAAGCAGACTCCCAGCTGAGCCCAGAGCTGGACGCAGGGCCTGTTCCCACAGCCCTGAGATCATGACCTGAGATGATGACCTGAGTCAAAACCAAGAGTTGGACACCCGACTGACTGAGCTACTCAGGTGCCCCATTTTGAGCACTTGTTCTTACAGCTCAGATTAAGATGGTAAAAATCAAGTGATTTTAAATGTCTGATGACATTTAAAACCCATAATTTAAAATCTCTAAATATTATTTAGATAAACTGCTCAGAATGACTGTGTGAATCAGGTATATTAAAGTAAATCAATAAAAATTTGTGGATGACTGGGGAGAAAAGATTAACAGCTGCAGACCAGATAATTAATCTCTGATGCAAACTCTTCTCACCGAAGGAGAATCTTTATCAATTTTTGCTTCCACAGTCCATCCAGAAGACAAATATATTGTCCTCACTGGAATATGCAGTCCCGCTGGTGTTTCTCTCTTTTTTCTGACTCTCATTCTGACTGTGGACGGTTATGAGATGGCGGTCTCAGTCTGACTGTGAACATAGTGAGGCTCCTCACTCCGGGAGGAGTTCATTTCTCATGGTGCTCATGTTACCCTATACTGGGGGCTGCTTTAGAGCTATTTTTCTTTCGGTGAATAATGTGGTCACACCTATCTAACAGAACTCACCATTTTCAGACTGACCAGTTCCTTCTGGATGCTCTTCCCCATGCTGTCCCTGTCCCAGACCAGGCGCCTGCAGTAAAGGGCCTCTTGAGTCTGGCAGGGAGTCCTTGCAACCAGACCATGCCTCAGACAGTTCCTTGATAGCTCCAAAGGACTTAGTTTCCTCATCTTGCTCCATAGCCTGACACCCACATGGAAAAGGATGCTAGGGATGATTAGACATGAATTCTATGCTCTAAATTTTCCACTGTAGCTCAACGTTATATGCACTGTCCTATTTGTCAGGCTCACATTGTGGGTGTAGAGCAGGTGGGAGAGAAAGAGAATGGCTTATCTATCCCTTGGGGGGGTGGCATTTGTAAACATATATTCAAATTAGCTTTATTCAAATGAGGAAAATGGTTTTAATGTGAATGTTTCAGCAATTTCACCACATGTAGAAGCTACCCACATACAAAGGCTGTCATAATGACTGTCAAAAAGGACTTCTGAACTAGTCTCTGTCCAGATTTGGCACATTAAGTGTGTCTGTCTATTAGCAGGAAACCACAATTCACAGGTCAGACTGTAAACAGAACTCTAATGCCCTATACAGTCACCAAGGCCTTCATTGTATCACCCAGAGTCAGAAGAGGTAGTGAATTATCAAGATGAAATTGAAAGAAATAATCTGGCAGGATTTTGCTGAAACTGGACTGAAGTGGCTGGATAGATATCCTACTTATGGACAAGAGTTTTAACTGACAAAAATCTGGGACCTTCACCTAAAAAACTGAGCAGGCTCCCAAGACGTCTAGGTACCCTCCAGTGGCATGTTAGTGTTCTGGGAGAAGCTGGGTTCTCCCAGTGGGAAGTGTTGATAAGGGGGTGTCCACGTGCTTCAGGTGCTGGTGCAGGAAGCCTGGGTGACTGGGTGAACATCCGGGTTCATCAGTCCAGAGTATCATTTCAACTTTCCCGAAGGGAAAAGTTGCAGTTCTGTAGGGTTACTGGTCCTAATGTGCCCTGGACTTAACGGCAGCTCTGGTAGGAAGACACTGGCTCAGCCTTTTTAACAACTTCTCAATGCATTCACTCTTCCTCCAAGGCCCAGCAACAGGTAATCTGCTTCCTGTCTGAGCTTCTGACATGGAATGATAACCTGCACAGGAATGTTTGTGGTGTCCCGAATTTCCTCTGAAAGGTACTCCACTCTACAGCCTGCTGGCAGGTAGAATTCAGTGTAGTGTTCTAGAATGAGCCAATGACTGGTCCAAACTGCTCTGGTTCCATACTATAAGCACGGATGAGACCGGAAAACATCTCCAACAGACAACACTCCACATACCTGTTTCTAAAAAGGCCTCACCTCTGGCTTTACTTGTTCCATCTTAGACTTTTCTCTCCTAAAAAAACAGCTTTGCCCTCGACAACATTTGGCTTTGCTCATCTCTGAAGCAGGTCCTAATACCACAGCTTCACTATACTGATAAACCTCTTTCTGTCAAAAACAGACTTGACCACTTTCTTGATGGGAATGAACTGTTCACCTGAAACCCATCACAGGGGCTGAGAAGGCTTACTTAATCCTTTCTCCCTATCAGACAAGACTGTGTTTTCCATTCCCCTAGGGCATTGCAATAGGCCAGGTCAATGAGCAAGTAACTCATTGGCTAAACTTTCTGGTCTGGACACCAGGACTGAACCAAAGCATAAAGATGAATTGTTGCTGGAGACAAAGTCTGACCCCTCCTTGAAAGGAATAGACCATACCTAATAATCCCTGCTATATATTTGTCTACGGGAACATAAAAGTGAACAACCAACTTTTTCCATCTTTCTCACCAAAATGTAAAACAAGTATTTCTAAAAACTGCATCTGGAGGTGCCTGGGTGGCTCAGTTGCTTAAACCTCCAACTCTTGGTTTTGGCTCAGGTGATGATCTCATGGCTCACGGGATTGAGCCCTGAGTCCAGTGAAGAGGTCTGCTTGAAGATTCTCTTCCTCTGTCTGCCCCCCATGTGTTTATTCTCCCTCTCAGATGAATAAATCTTGAAAAACAACGACGACAACAACGAAACCTGGATCTGCTCCCACATGCCACAAGCCACTGGAGGAGAAATAAAACCAGTGCCTTGCACTTGGGTTGACAGGTATGACAGGTGGAGAGAAAGGGGTTAAAAGAGTCTTCTTCATTGTTCGGGGTTTGGCACGAGCCTAGCCACCTACACTTGTTCATCCCTAAGGACACTGGATAAGAAGCCAACAGAAAAATATGGCAATCCTGGGTTATTCTGCTACACAGTGAAGGAACTGTAACTTGGGGAACCAGTGTTTTTGCGAATACTCTAAGTGTATGGAATAGATAGCCCTTGCAGGGTATAATGCCACACACTGTGAGGCGAAATGTGCAACTTCAGGAAAAACAGAACTGTAGCAATACAGGGAATTGTAATTTGTATGTAGCAGCAGTGTTTAAGCAACTTTACGTAAGAAATGGGGCTTTTTTAAAAGGATGCCTCATAAACTGTCTTACCTACAGTGAAAAGGCACAGGTGCATTCAGAAATAGATAGGGAAGGAAATCTGAAGAGCAGAAGTAGCGGGTCTAACACAGGTCTTAATTTCACATGGTAGCTGTCACCGAGGAGGCAACAAAGAAACTGCAGCAGCAGAGTACTATATGACTCGAATTCCATTTATTAAAAGTGCTCTGTTGTTTCTTTTCCCCCCTCTTCCTTATCGTCAGCTTTAAGCATTTCAGGCTTGCTCTTTTGTTTGGTGCTAACCGAAGGACTTCCACTGCTCAGTGCTGAGAATCCGGCTAGTAGAGCGAATCTTGACAGAAGGAGTACACATATTCCCTCTTCCTTTAGAGCTACAGAGAAGCAGACACTCCTTGCTTCAGAAAGCTATTTCTGATAAAATGATAAACTGGCAGGAATCGCAAAGACGTGTAACTTAGTCTGCTCACCAGTGTGGAAACCTGCATAAAGTACAAAAACTCCTGTTTTCTAGTTAACAAAGAGGCTTTTAGACAGCTGTGTGACGGCCTCAGAGACTCTGGTGAGGAGCTCTAAAAGGCAACCTTTGACCTCTAAAAAGGCTGCTTTCTAACTGGGTGCCTTACTTGATAATTTGTTGACCTCGTCATAATATTTAAAGTAGCCTCTTGGATTTTTTTTTTTTAAGTACTAAGTACTCAAAAGACTTTATTTTTTGGTTGGCCAGAGGAACTTGATATTCTTCTCTTTTTCCCTTCATGCATAAAGTATAAATAAAAATGTATTCCGTGTTTAAAGTTTGAGTCTTTGTCTTATTTAAATGATCATACCCAAATTCAGCTGGGGATAAACCAGCACAAAAAGCATGAGGCAGGGGCACCTGGGTGGCTCAGTGGGTTAAGCCTCTGCCTTTGGCTCAGATCATGATCCCAGGGTTCTGGGATCAAGCCCCACATTGGGCTCTCTGCTTATCGGGGAGCCCGTTTCTCCCTCTCTGCCTGCCTGCCTGCCTCTCTGCCTACTTGTGATCTCTCTCTATCAAATAAATAAATAAAATCTTAAAAAAAAAAAAGGCATGAGGCAAACTCATGCGTTAAAGAACAAAAGAGAGGACACCTGGGTGGCTCAGTGGGTTAAGCCTCTGCGTTCGGCTCAGGTCATGATCCTGGGGTCCTGGCATTGAGCCCATGTTGGGTTCCCTGCTCAGCAGGGAGTCTGCTTCTCCCTCTGATCTCTCCCTTCTCATGCTCTCTCTCTCTCTCTCAAATAAATAAATAAAATCTTAAAAAAAGAACAAAAGAGAAGAAACTACAAGTTTCTGAAAGAGTAAGCACACATATACATTAATTCAGGATTGGTTTTCCTTCTAACTTCTTCCTCAACTGGAGGGGTCAGAAGCTGTTTTAATTCAATCGTCCTGTTACCATTATGCTCCCCTTAAATCCTTGTACAGAGAACATTTGTTTGGGTGCTCTGCTGTTCACAGGAAGCTCTGCTCTGCCCCTTGGCTACAGAGTCCTAACCCCACCGACCCATTTAAAACATGTATCCTGACTTATAGTCAACAGCCGCCTAATCTTTCTTATTATGGATAGATCATCCCTATTGTTGATAAATTATCATTCCCAGGATTGGTTTAGCACAAATAGGACGCACCTTTTTCTTCTTCAGACAAAGCTCCAATTCACCTAATCTTTTCAGTACATTGTAATTCTATTTCTTTCAGCTGTGTTTTACCTTCAGCTGCCAACATATATTTAAAAACAACACTGACATACTGGAAGAACATCCAAGGCAATTTACTGTAGGTGGATATGACTGGATTTTTTTTTTTTCTGTGAAATTTGAGTCATGTTTGAGTAATGAAATAAACAGAAACTAAAATGCAGAGCAAGCACAAGAATCAGCCCTTAATCAGTATCTTTAAAAAAATAATTTCAGCTAAGAAGAAAATCTATTCACCTTCACAACCTGCTGACTCTGAAAAGAATGACTGACATCATCCCATTTTTAAAAAGAGCTTTAAAAAACATTCTTCTGCTTGCCTTCATAGAAATGGGCAATTTTCCTCTTAATTGAATGTTTATTGTAGAAAATAAAAGTCAAAGGAAGAAATACAACTCACATATAATTAAAGAGTCTTTTAAAAATCTTTTGAAAGTGAGAGTGCTGTATGACCTGTAAAGCCCCATACAAGAGCAAAGTAGAATTAAAATCACCTCTGATACCAGGCTGGCCTCTACCCTGGTAGAAATCTTCTGAGAGTTCAGGCACATTCTGGGGAGTCCTTATGCCCACAGCAGTATCTCTGAAGCCAGCATTAAAACAAAACAAAACAAAAAAAAGCCACAAAGCCCTTCAATTCACTGCCACTGGAATTCCTAAACACCCATCTCAGAAGGCCTCCCCCACACCCCATGTGATACTCCTAGTAGCCATTCCTGCTCTGTTGGGGAACGGGCTTATCTGGAAACTCTGTGGGGGACGGAACAGCCCCTGTTTCCACTGCTGGAGATTCTAATCATAAGCAACTTCTGCTTTTATGTCAAAGTGAAATCTGTCTTCCTCTAAATACTACTTGGCCTCTTCTGTACTTGGGAATTACTCTAAATACATACACTCCCTTTGCTACATGACAAACCTTAAATATCTGAAGACAATTAGGACACATTCACTTCTCTGCAGGTTTAAACATCAAAGCTGGAGATGTGAAAATTGGTGTCATTAAGCTAGCACCTACTTAATAGTCTGGAATGTGAATCTGAGTCAAACATGTGAAGCATATAGAGGCACCTAGTCATTGACTTTTAAAGATATCCAATCCAGTAGATGTAATTAATTTTAGTTAAAACATGTGTGCCCACTATGTATCAGGAGCTTTTTATGGCTGACCTTGTTCCAGACAGAAGAAAAAGGCCCATGTCTTTTCTTGTTAGACATATGAGAAAATGCTTTTTAAGTATTTCTTAAAAGCATCAACGTTAACATCAGTACTGCTGCAAATGTTCTCTGCCAATTAAGTAATGACATTAAAATGAATTTATCCAATGAATCACAGATGAAAGAGTTAAGAACCCAAGTGATCTTCCATGGCAAGCAAAAGGATTCACTTAAAAAAAAAATTAACAATATTTTCCAAGAAGCCTGTTAAATTGATGTATTTACATGTGCTAAAATAAAAATCTGATACACACAAATAATTGTTTTGTATCTCAGATTTTAAATCTACCTAAATTAAATTTACTGAGTAATTATGACGCAGAGAAACAAAAACTATTTTAAAATTTTTCAAGTGTGTATATGTAAACACACATATATACACAAGTATATATACATATTACAAGTCTTAAAACCTTTCCCCAAAAATATTTCATAGAAGATGAACATTTAGCCAAAAGAAATAAATTTAAAACATCTTTGGGGATAAAAGTCATTTTGAATGTTAGCATCTTTTTCCTTACAATTCAACGGGAAGAAAATGCAGGCACGTTCTTGACAGTGCAAAAAAAAAAATCATTTAATAAAACAATAATAATGTTCTTTATATATATTTCATACTTAAAAATCTGATTAAAAAAGACCCAGCAATTCTAGCTTTACCACTCTTACAGGTAGGTTTCTGGAAATGCGTAATGTATTAAAGCACTACAGCCTCGGAGCTTGTATTTTGTAATAAGACTTATTACCGCAACCTAAATTTCAGAGCTCGACTCTATTTCCTCTTAGGTCACCTCATTTTCAATCGCCGGAACAGATCATACCGCTAAATATCAAAGTGTGAATTTAAGCAATACAGGTCAGCATGAAGACGCAAGTTAGATCAACTGGAGTAACTCGCTGTAGCAGACAGCAGCTCTGTAGCCAAGCCTGCGGCTCTGCTGCATATTTGCATTATGCTCAATTTCATGAATCCCAAGCAAATCGTTATTAGGGTCATCTAAAGCCCACATCAAAGCTTCAGTAAAGGGCTGTAAGGTAGAGTACTTACGTAAAGGGTTATTAGGACAGGAGACAACGCAACTTATCGGGGAGGGTCTCTAACGTACAGAGGATGGTAAAACGCATTTAAAAAGGAAATTTGGATGAAGAGGGCCGCCTCCCCCCAGCATCCCAGACAAAGCACGGCCAGGCCCTCGGGCGCTCCTGGTGCACCTGCAATGCGGATCCCTCACCCTACAAACCCACCCCAGGGATGGTCGGAGCAGCCCCTGGGCTGGCCGCTGCTGCCCCATCGGACTGGCTTGGGTGCGCGGTGCGGGCGGTCCGCAGCCTGGACTGGAGCCCTGGCAACGGCACCCCCTCCCCATAACCGGCTGGAAAACGCTGCAGGCAGCGGGCGCGGGGTCGTTGCGCCTCACTTCTGCCCTCCTTTCCACCTTCTCTCGTCTCTCCCCCCGCCACCGCTGTTTCCTCAAGGGGACACCCTTCCCCACCGCCGAGAGCCCTGGGGGTGAGACGCGAGGACCCCCACCCGCTGCAGAGAGGGCTTTGAAATCAGCCCTAAATAAATTCCTGTCCCGACAGGTGCCGCCTCCCCCGCCAGCGCCCGCAGAGCTTCCCCAGAGGTACCGCCAGGTGAGCGGGGCTGGACTCGGTCACACCTCGGGCCCCGCCTTACCTGCGGGCGCGGCCGTCGCGGTCCTTCAGGCGGCTCCCCCCCTCGGCGCGGTCCTCCCGGCGGGCGGCTGCGGGGGCTGGCGGCCCATGGGCGGGGCGGCGGGCGGGGCTGGCTCCCGGCTCCGGCCCTGCCCCGGCCGGGCGGCCGAGGGAGGTCAGTGGGCGCCGCCCGCCGAACGCATCTCGCCGGCTCCCACCCGAGCGCTCGCCGCGGTGCACGCTGGGAGCGAGGGCCGGGGCGGCGAGGCCAGGCCGCGCTGACCGGGCGGACGGCTGAGGCGCCGGGGCGGCGGCGGGTCTGTCTGAAGGGCAGGTCGAGGGAGGACGCTCGATACTCACTTTGCGGGGAGGGGGCGACGCCCCCCCCACCCCCAGCTGTGGCGGGGCAGGGGACGGGACCCAGGGAAGGGAGGGTCTGGCCGGTGGGACGCAGGCGCAGAGCTCAGGTGCGGCCGCACTGCGGTTGCCCAGGGTAACGCGGGCCCGGGTGGGGCGGGGAAGGAGGAGCGAGCAAGCGAGCGGGAGCGCGCGCGCAGGGCCGGGGGGGTTGGGGGGGTACCCGGGACCCGCCTGGGATTGGGGGGAGGGCGCGCGCGGGCGGCCGACGGGGGCGGGGGCGGGGGGGTTGGTGCCGGGGCGAGGGCCGGACGGCGCGCATGCGTGCGGCCCCCGCTCCCCCGGGGCTCGTCGGCCCCGTGCGTGCGCACGCGCGCTGTCCCCCGGAGGCGTCTGGGTGTGCGGAGCGCGCGCGCGCGGCTCGGAGGCGCACCTGTGAGGTGTCCCTTGAGGAGAGGGAGGGTGGGTGCGCGGAGCCCGCGGCCTGGGGCGCTTCAGCCCCTCACTTGGAGTGAGTTGTCGGGCGGCCGGGCTGCAGTCCCTCTATTTCTTTTCGGGAACGAGGCGGGGGCGGGGGGCGAAAGGGGAGCGGGCTCGGGGTTGGAAGGAGGATGAGTGGGTTGAAGAAAAGAAAAACAACCCATCACTTAGGATGGGCCTCGCGCGGGGGCCGGCCCTTGGGCGTCGGTGGGGAAGGTCAGAGCGGTCCCCCCCGCAGCCGGGCGGCCCGGCGGGCACCGGGCAAGGCCCCACGGAGCGCAGCCTGGCCTCGGGCCTCGGCCGGCCGGCGCGGGCCCGCCGTGCCGGGAGCGGGGCGCGGGGGTCACAGATGGCGGCCGGGTGCGCGGCGAGGGATGGGCAGCGGCAGGGGCGAGGCCGGGCGGAGGCCCCCCGGGAGCCGGACTCCCGAGCCGGGCTCCATTGTTGTTGGAGCCGAGGGAAGGGGGAGCGAAGCGGCTTCAGAAGCCCGTGGAGCCGCGCCTTGGAGCCTTTCCAGGCGGGTCCCCGGAGAGGCGGTAATGGCCGCGCCGTGGGAGCGGGGAGCCGGGCTGCGCCGCGGAGAAGCCCGGCTGCATGGTGTGCTGTTGTGTCTTTTAGAGCGCCCCGCGTCCCGGCAGAGCCCGCCGAGCATCCTGCTCAGGTGATGAGGAGCCCTTCGCGCCCCCAGCGCAGAGCGCCGCTGCCGCTGGACGCCTCCATTGTTTGACCACAACAAGGGCCGGATTCTCAGCCAGGTAAACTGGAGGGCCGCGCGGCCGAGCTCCCTCTCCACTCCCGCAGCCCGAGGAATCCTCTCCCCTTTCAGGACTCGACTGCAGTTGGCTTACTGTCCCCCGCTGCCGAGTAACTCGCGCTGTCCACCTCCCAGGCCTTGTCCCGTCTGGATGACTCTTCCCGCATCTCTGTGCCAAGTCACCTCTCATTTCCCTCAGAACTCGGCTCCTTTGTGAAACCTTCCTGGCCGAACTCTAACAACTCCATCTCTCTAGGAGGGGCTTGCGCTGTACTCGTCCAGGGGCTGGTTTGTTGGCTGGTTGTCTTACTGCAACAAAGACTAGGTATTAAAAATTAATTTAAGTTACTGCTTTTTTAAAGGGACGTCTTTGCGACCTTTAGGTGGTTCATTGTTTGAACAGGATTGTGCCGGGTTTTTTTTTTTTTTTTTTGTTCTTGTTGTTGATATGTTTTGTCTTCTGTTTTAGAGAGGCCCCGACTTCCTTTATAGTTGCACAGCTTTTAGAGCAGAAAAATGACCTGTCCGTTCAATCCATAGGTTAATTTAAATTTTAAAAGATTAGTTTTAAATAGGTAGAGTAACTAATTTTCTTGGTAAAAAGTAAAACATCCCAGACACGCCTGACGTCTTTCTCTGCCAACTCCTGCCATAGTTATCGGAGATGATAACTATTACATGTTCCATGTGTATCTTTCTAGATCTTATAAAATGTTTCCCCTTGTGTGTACTTGCATTATCTTTGACCGTTTTAACAAGTACTAGTGCATTCTTATCTTTCAGTTTCAGCATGTAATGCCTTAACTGGTGTTGGAGAAGTGCTGCATCATGTTCCATAGTTTGGGTATCCCCTAGTTAATTTAGCTATTTCCCAAGATGGGTGGCAATTTAAATTTTAACTTTATATTTAAAGCAGCTCTTTGGGTGGTGGTTCTCTGGTGAAATGAAATTTCCGTTGAAGGGAGCATAAATCTACACTAATTACAGACGCAGGCCCCTAGGATGGAAGTTCTCTTTGGTTAGGACATTTACATGTGGGACTGCTACCCCTCCCCCAATGTAATTATGACTCTAGTACTTTCTAGTCCTTTGACCTTGAGGAGGTCAGTCAAAGCCTCAGTTTTCTTTTCTATAAATGCTGATAATACCTGCTCTGTCTACTCCACAGAGTTGAGGGGTATGAGGTTTTCACATGAAAGTGCTTTGCAGAATGTAAAGAAGTATATAAATATTGGTTTTACTAGCTTTTGTGATCCAAAAGGACTTTTTATTTGCAATGTAATTTATACTTTTTTTTGACCAGATGTGTCTGTTACAGTATAATAGAGATCTCCAACTTTGAATGCTTTTAATTTGCGATTTTGCTTTAATTTTTATCAAGGACCATTAATATGTTAGACTTCTTAAAGAGAATTTGACAAAGCACGTTTTTCCTAGTGCTTTACATACTTTAGAAAATAAGGCATAAAATAGTGGATTGTGAATAAAGTATCAGTGAAGTGAATGCTACATAAAACAAAACTCATATTTAAACAGAACGTTTCCTAATGATACAATTTAAGTATGTATTTTCCTTTGGCAGCATCAGATTCAGGTTAGCTGGTATGTCCTTGGGGTAAAATGTATTCTTAATGAATTTGCAGACAGTATCAAAAAGAGTCTTAACAGTTTAAATATTGATTGATATAAAGGGTATTGTTTTAAGATGTCAGAGATACAATTAAGGTTTTTTTAGGTGTTTTTGTTTCATTCAAATATATTTGAATGCTTGTGGTGTGGCCAGCATAATCAATTTGTTTGTGTTCTTTTAAGAGTTATAATCTATGGGGGTGGAGGGAACCAGAAATGATACAATCCTATAACTGCATGTATAATCACAAACGGTATCTGTTAGGAAAGTTAAGTAATACTGGTTATAAGAGAGTATAAAAAGGAGAGCAAATTTTAGATTGTGAAAAGAAGGCCCAGGAAAGACTTTGTGTGTGTGTGTGTGTATATATATATTTTTTTTCTCTCTTTTTCTCTTTCTTTCTTTCTTTCTTTTTTTTTGCAAAAATAAGATTTGAGCTGAGATCTGAAGGTTGAGTAGGCGTTAGCGTAGAATGATGGGGGATAATTTTCCAGGCAGGGGAATGGCATGTGGGGAGGCCCTGAAGGGAGAGAGAGCTTTGCCCATTCCAGGAACTGAAAGAATGACTTGTGGATAGATTCTGGTGGGTGAGAGGGAAGTGTGGCTAGGCAGGGGGCCAGATCATGTAGGGTCTTGTAGGACAGGTTAAGGATGTTTTATTTTATTCTCAGTGAAATGGGAAACCATTGCAAGGGTTGGATCTGAAGCAGGAGAATGACATAATCAGATTTGCATTTTTAAACAGCCACTCCAGCTGCTGCATGCAGAATGTGGGGGTGGTGGTGGGAGAGTAGAAGTAGGGGAGACTAGGTAGGCAGTTCAGAAGTCTGGAAGAGAGGTATCTTTTCCTTGGAGTTCACATTGAATTCAAACTGCCACCTAAACTGCAAACAAAATAGATACTTGATTTTTTAAAAAATTCCTTGTTTCTTAGTTTAAAAAGTAGGTGTTTTTTTGTGCTAAAGTACCCATAAATATTAAGCTAATTATCCACAATCTACTTAACAGAAAGTTATCAGAGTCAAATTAAAAATTGGGTATTATTTAACATTGCTTTTGTAAGTTTTATTAAAGTAGTAATATATGAAATTAGAGTGAGGTAAGGATCTAAAATTAGAATAAGGGAAGTATTTATAGATGCTATTGGCTACAAAAATGAGAATAACAAACCATTATACAAAGAAAAATTGAGTAAGTGGGTACACAATGGATATATAAAATTCATAACTTTCTGAACACCAGAAATAACCTGCATAAACTAAAATGGAAAAGAAAAAAACCAACCAAAAAATAGGCTCTGATCACAATACAAAAAAACATTAAACATGTAAGTATAGCTTTATTGAGACAAGTGCAGTCTGCATGGAGGACCCTGTAAATGATCCTGAAAGATAAGAATGTCTTAAACGAAAAAACAAACCATATTCCTGGATGTGATGTTTAGACATAAAGCTATCCGTGTGGGATGAACTGGACAGAATAATTATGAGTAATGAGGTGGCACAAATCCTTTGTGATAATTAAACATGTTATAGAGCCCCATTCAATACAGTGTTAATGCTGGCTTTACAATATCTGTACGGGTCTCTAGAACCTATTCAGCACCCCAAAAATATGTATGGGAATATAGTAAATGATAAATCAGCATGAATGCCCCCTAAATCATAAAGAAAATGTGGAAGTAGATATTAAAATCTGGAAGAGAGGGTTCTGTGTGTTAAGGTGGACAAAGACTTTGCAATCAGACCTGAACTAGAATCTTCTAAGTGAGGAAAATAATACCTGCTGTGCAGGTGTTGTGAGGGGAAGAGGTCTAGGTCCTGGTATTTCTCGGGTGTTAGGATCTGTTATTAGTTTAAAAAAAAAATCAATGTATTAGACTACAAAAAAAATTTAAAACTTCTTAAAGAAGAGAGGGAAAACAAAACCCTAAGATTAGAAGCCAAACCACAAAGTAGGAAAATATTTGTGACAAACATAAGTGAAGGCTTAATATCTTCAGCATGTAAGGAACTCAGATCAATGAGGAAAATAAGAAAAGTCCACACACAAGTGGTTACAGGATGTGGACAGACAGTTCACTGGAAAGAGCTATAATTTGTTAAACATGTACAAATAAGTCTGCTGTCACTAATAATCAAATAGTTTGTAATTACTCCTCCAGAAAAGTTAGATTTGATTCTCAAGAGCAACAGAACTAGAAGATGTTTAAAAATGAAACAAATGCAGAAAAGCTTTATAAAGAAAAACCTTTACCTGAACAATTTAAAAGCTAACCTTAATAAATGGGCAGGCATACATGTTACTGGAGGGGAAAGCATTATTGTAAACATTGAAATATTCTACAAAGTAAGCTGTAATTTTAATGTAGTTTCACATAAAATCCACGTGAGAGTTATTTTTGGACACTTGATAAATTCTAAAATTCATCTGGAGGAGGAAATGTGCTAGAATGGTCAAGAAATTTTTCAGATGGAAAAATAATGATGGAAGATTTGCCATACCAGATATTAAAACATACTGTAATGCTGCACTGATCTAAATGGTGAGCACAAGCATCGATAAATTATTTCACGGAAGAGTAGAATCCAGTAACAGACCCATTTATATATAGGAATTTAGGATTGAATAAAGTTGGCATTTTGAATACAGTTGGGAATTGATTATTCAATATACTGTGCAGGGATAAATGGGAAGAAAGATTTTATTTCTACGCATTCAAGATGAATTTTATTTGGCTCAAAGAACTAACTCAAACACAACTGTAAAGATACTAGAAGAAAAGGGAATTATGTGGGAGACTATATTATGTTGGAAAATCTGATTTTTTTGTAGACCACTAAGGTAAGACCAAGACCCAAAATCATAAGGAAAGGAGTGATAAATTTGAATCATTATCAAAGTTGACATTTCTGTGTGACAAAAGACATTTCAAGGTGACAGGAAAAAATTTGTAACATGTTTAAAGAGTTAAAGAATAACAGAATTGATACAATTAAGAAATGAATGGAGGAGAGAAGTAGTTCCCAAAGAAGTGAGAGTCAAAGCAGTGAAGAGGGTTTCAGTGTCACTTGTGATTAGGGAAATGAAAATTAAAACAACCAGATTTTTTCAGTGGGGCTTTCATGCAAGAATTTAAAAGATAGTGAAGGGTGTGGAGGAAAAGGCACCTAATACATTGTTGGGAACACAAAATTGGATCTACCTTTTCAAATAATTTGGCAGAGCCTATAAAAAATTTTGAAAACATGCTTTGATCTAACAGATTCTCCTCAAGGAATCTGTAATATTCCCACAAGAGAACATAAGTTAGTATGTGCAAAGTCTGTTGTAGCATCATTTATAATAAATGGGAGATAACCACAGATAAATTTTGGTATCTGTATACTATGGAACGTTATGTAGCTTTTAAAAAGAGAGGTAGATTTATATGCATTGACGTAGCCTGGATGGATGCCTGGAATATATTGTTGAGTCAAAACAAATTTAATTCCATCTTTTTTGTAAGATAAAAAAAAAACCCAGATATTCTTGTGTGTATGTTCTGAATAAAAATAGAAAAAGTCTAGAAAGATACATGGAAAATATTTAATTGTGACTTAGGGAAAAACAAGAGAGACTGATTTTTTTATTTCACATATTTTTGAGTTTCAGTTTTTTTACAATGAGTATTTACTTTTGTGATTGAGATGTTATAGATTCTTACTTATCAATTTAATAAAGGCCTACATTTAGACTAAAAAATTACCATACTGAGGAGGACGTGGGGAAAATGTCATACTGTTTGGTTACATTGGCCATGTGTATCAAGAGCCTTGAAAAGTATTCATATTCCTTGATGTAGCAACTGATCTAGGAACTGATCAAAGGCATATTTTTAAATATAGAGAGAACAAAAAATGTATATCCTAGAGTTATTTTTTAGGGTGCTTTTGGAGAATGATTAAATTGTGGTATGTCCACTGGATAATATATAGTTGTTAAATGTTTATGAAGAAAATGTATTAAAATGCTTATGACAGTGTTAAGTGGGAGAAAATCAGAATACAAAATTGCATATGTGACATGATTCAAACTCTTTTTTTTTTTTTTTTTTAAGATTTTATTAATTTATTTGACAGAGAGAAAGATCACAAGTAGGCGGAGAGTCAGGCAGAGAGAGAGGAGGAAGCAGGCTCCCGCTGAGCAAAGAGCCCGATGCGGGGCTCAATCCCAGGACACTGAGATCATGACCTGAGCTGAAGGCAGCGGCTTAATCCACTGAGCCACCCAGGCGCCCCTGATTCAAACTCTTGATCAAAGATCCCAGTAACCCTCCACAAAAACCTATGATGGAGAAGTGTCTAGAAGAAATAAGATGAAAATCTTAAAAATTATGGACTTTGGGAGATATAGCATTGTGATTTAAACCTTTTTTATATTTTCTAGAATTATATGTATTAACATTTATATTGGAATATTTACTTTTAAAAGTATATATAGGACATAGGTTAGTTGTGTGGTTAATAGGTATGTGCGCTTTTAGAAATAGGCAAGCCCTATCATATGTTAAAGCATACTCTAAAATGTACTCTAAAAACTAGTATTTGAACATTTTTGAGTGATGCATTTGGAATAAATTTGAATGAATTTTGCTGCTTTCAGTATTTGGAGGAAAATTGGTTCTAGCAATATGCACAATAAAAGTAGTTCTCATTTTCAAATATTCTGTCTGTAGAATAAATGCAGAAACTTGAACATGGGCCGTGGGATTTCTTTTCTTGCTAACTCCAGTGTTTCGAATGCACAGATTTGGTCATGGAGCAAGTTGTATTTTCCTGAGTCTTTCAGGATGAGGAGGGCTTAGCCAGCTGGACCACAGGCAGAAGCATCGAGAGTATGGCTACGGTGCAAAGCCTGCAGAGTGGAGCTCAGGGTACCTGGGAACATGCAGTGTAGGCGAGGTTATCATCAGGGCACATGGGTTCAATTCCTTACCAAGTGTTATTGTGGACCTGCAGTAGGAGGTGTGGATGTGGAGGAACATGTGCTTTAGTGGACAAATCCAAGTAAGTGTGATAGAAGAGGTGCATTACAGGACACGTAAGGGCTCTGGGAACACATGGAAAGACCTCGCACAAATCCAAATTTGAGTGTAGGGGTGAAAGTGAGGGATTGCTTCCCAGAGGAAGTGATATCTGAGGTGGGCCCTGAAGGTAAACAAAGGGAACAGTTAGTGTAAAGGCCTGGAGGTAAAAGGAGTGTGGGGAGGAGAGCACAGGAGTCAAGGCGAAGTAGTAATTAAGACCTGGGGAGTTTGAAGATGTTTGGTTTGGCTGGAGCTAGAATTGGAGTGGGCAGCGGTGAGAGACGAACAGAGAGAGATAAGTAGGAACTAACATTGTTCAAAGTTTAAAAACCACATGAATAAATGTGGAAAATACCCTGAAAGTTAATGGGACCCTTTGAAGAACTTTAAGCTGGGTGATAGCAGTCCCTTTTACATTTTAGAAAGATTACATTGTGGATAGTGGATTAGAGGGAGGCAAGACTGGAGGCTTTTATAGGAAAAGATGACAGTGGCCCGAATTACAGCTGAGACAGCATAGGTAGGGAGAATAAATTCAGGTGACACTGAGGAGATAAAGTAGACAGGCCTTCATGAGGGGGAGGAGGGGGACTGATCACCAGGTTTCTGGCTCAGGCAGCTTAGGGGCTGGTGGACCCATTTCCTGTAGTTGAGAGTATAGTTGGCTTTGGTGAAGAGATACCAGATTGGGTTTTGGACATGCTGAGTGTAAAAGGCTTATAGGACAGGTGTGTAGTTAGCTGAGGAGGATTTTATGTGCATCTATATATGCTTTGATACATGAATGACTGGGCACTGTGCACAAGTTCATTATTAAAATCAGTGTTTCTATGTGGTAAAATTTTTTTGGAGTATAATTATAGAGTTATAAGTGGTTTAAGATTAGGAAATACGTGTCTGGGTTAGACTGGACCGTTGATGCCTGTTACATGGAGTTATATAAGATTGCACGAGCCTAACTTTTGGTAATATTGTAATTGTCTTTTGGACTAGACTCTGCCAGTCTGAGCAGGTGGTGGTTTCTCTGAAGAGTGTTAGTGCTCTTGTTGTCAGTACATGACTGACTGGAGTGCTCTCTGTTGATGTGGACAAACTGGTCCTTTCCACATGGAGGCAGCCCATACAGGGGCAGACACGCAGCTGGAAGTGCTCACCTCACCATTAGAAGTTGTCTTAGTCCATTCAGGCTGCTATCACAAAACTAGCCCAGATTGGGTAGATACAACAACACACATTTGTTCCTCGCAGTTTTGGAAGTGGGAAGTCCAAGATCAAGGTCTGGCAGATTCAGTGTCTGGTTGAGGGCCCACTTCCTCATTCACAGGTTACCATCCTCTCCCTGTGTCCTTGGTGGCAGAAGGAGTAGGGTCTCTTGTAAAAGAGCACTAATCTCCTCATGAGGGCTCCACCCTCATGAGCCAGTCACCTTTCAAAGGCCCCACTTCTAATACCATCACATTGGGTGTTGGGTTTCAGTATATGAATTTGGGGTGGTGGTGCACGCATTTAGTGTACAGCGGAAGTGTGACAGGAGACCTGAGAATCATTCACAGTGTGCTTGCCGCGTGGCTGGTGCGGCAGCCACGGGAGTGGGTGAGAACCTGTGGGGCAGAACGAGAAGCAGCTCAAAGCAGAGCTGCAGCTTGTGGGCATTGAGGGAAAAGGTAGTGGAGAATGTGCCTACAGAAGAAGTTATTAGAGTGGAAGGAGCATGTCTTCATCAGAGACCATTTGGTGGTTGAAAAATCCCATTTGAAATGGCTTAAGTGAAGGGGGATTTCTGAGGAGGTCTCCATGGCATCCAAGGTGGTTTCTTGCCTGGAGCACACTAGTTCTGGAAAGTTGACAGGAGTCTGCAGCTGCTCTCTCTGCCTTGGCTCTCCTGAGTCTGTAACCCCTGCCAGTTCACAGATTCAGCCTTTCCACTTCCCAGTTCTAAATTCTCAGGAGAGAGAATCTGAGAGTTCACTGTTCACTGTCGCAGTGCCAGCGGAGCTGATTTGCCTCGTTGTGTACCTGAGCCTGGGGGGCTGGCCAGGCAGCGGCTACAGAGGGAGCTTGTGAGAGTGCAGAATCCTGGCAGCTGAGGAGGAAGTTCCCAGAATGGGTGAGAACAGTCATTTTAAATGGCTCAGAGATATGATGAAGGGATAATGGGTGAAACTAGGTGGATAACTAGTGGCTATGGTCAGTTTAGTTTGTGCAGAAATTGGAGGAAAAGAGATTTTCAAAAAAATGAAATTAATTTTGGAGTTGTGTCAGAGCATTTAAAGTTTAAAAAGCAGTAATTTTTTTTTATTGTTTTGCACTGCAATTTCACTAAAGCATTTCTAAGCCTTTATTCCAACTCTGGAATTTGCAGTGTCTCTCACGTCACCTGATATGCTTTAGGAAATTCAGTAAAGCTATTCTAGAGCTCATTTATTTTTTATACCCGCAAGTTCATAAAATAATCATAGCTTATTTCCACATCTTATTTTGCAGTGCCTACCATGGTATTGTCATGGAGTTTTCGGCCCTTGTTATGGCCAGAGCAAACCTCTGTCCCAAAGATTATAAATTCTGCCTGTTAGGTAAATGATAAAACAATTCATAAAAAAATCTGAACCCTTTTTATTTCTGTGAGTAAACTCCATTATGTCTCTCTGGCTTTCAGATTATTTTTAGGTGTCCATTTCAAACATGTTAGGATTAAGGTTGATAGGATTTAAGAATATTTCACTGATTGATATTACTTGCTGTCGGCTAGCAAATGTGTCAGGTTTTCCAATTAACCAATATTCAGTATTACTGCATCTCTATGTTAGGGACAGAAATAGACCCTCGTGATAAACCTCCAGCTCACAGAATCAGGGAACCTGCAGGTTGTACAAGTCTTTATGATGTTTGGCATCTCGTTAGAGGTAGTCATTATCCACTGTGAGATTCACTTTGGGTTCTAATACCTTTGTGCAAATATCCATGAACGTTTCTGAGCAAGTGTTTGAGTGCCCTCTGGAGGCATTATGAATGGTTAAAACCCATACTCCTAAAAATGGTTTTCTTGAACGGCCCCAGTGGAGTACCAGTGGTCTAGATGGTTAAACTGGGGTGAATATAAATCGGGAGCACAGGAGAGCTGAGATGGAGCCCATGAGAATACCAGTATTTATGGAGGAGCAGGACCTCTCCAGGCTGACTGAGTGTAAGGGTTATGTGGCAGAGGCAGAAGGGAGCCAAATGAGTGTGGTTGGTGGTGTTCAGTGAGGTAAAGATTTACAGATGCCCTTGAGTTTGGCCAAGAGGAGCTTGAGTGGTGTGGCGGTGGGTTGAGGAATGAATGGGAAGTGAAGTTGTAGAAATCAGGAAAATAAGTCTTTAAGATGTTTCCATAGGGAAATGGGAGAGAAAGAGTATGTGACAGCTAAAGAAGGTGTGGGATTAATACTGGTTTTCTTTAAGATAGAAGAGACTTTGCATTGCATTTAAGTAATGGAGGAAAATCAAGCAGAGGGAAGACAAAGTTGAAAGATGTGTAGGGATTGGGAATAGAGAGAGCTGGCTTTAAAGTTACTAGCCTGAGATAGTTGTTGAGGGAGGACGTTGCCTTTCATATGGACTTGGAAGGTGGCAAATCATTTTTAATTCTTTGTGGGGTGATAGGGAAATATTCCTTAGGCAGTGGGAAATACAGGCCCTAGAAGACAGGACTGGTCCAAGAGAATGTGGAATTATCATGGAAATGGTCTTCAGTGAGCCCAGCAGGTGGTTGATTCAGGGCAAACCTTTCTAGGATACTTGTGTTTAGCCCATCAGACTGAAAGAAACAGTCCATGCCCTCAGTAAGGCCTGAGGGGAGGTGAATGAGTGCCAGGATCGGGGACCAAAGAGACTTGGATGAACCAGGAATCTGAATTGTGAGGAGTGGCCCAGTGGTCTAACAAGGAGATCACCATTTTGAGAGCAGTTTTGTATGTAGAAGTAGTGTAGCCTTAGGTGGGGTGGGGCAGAAAGGGAAAGGAGGGTGCCCAGGAGTGGAAACAGAATGTGTAGATGATTGTGGGTTAGTCTGAGCAGTGGAAGTGAGAAGAGTGACCTGGGCCTAGCGCGGCAGGCCAGAGGCACTCCGGAGAGAAGATGGGGACTTTTTTGGGCACAGCCAGTTAACAGTTACAGTTACTCTAGATAAACAGTCATACTTGGTTTTTGCTTTTACAGGTATAAGATTTAAATTTTGTATAACTTATATGCTGCCACCTATTAGAAAATAGTTTCGAGAACAGATTGAGAATCTAAGTGGGAGAGAGTGTGTAGGTCTGTTCGCGACATTCAGGGGGGCTCTTGTATAAGGAGAGGCAATACATGTGACCAACTTTTGATTGATTATTCTGAAAAGTGTCAGAAGTTGAATCCTTTAAATGTGCAGGACCATTTGCAATCACGAATAACATTTTTCCATTTTTGGAAAAACTAACAGGAGGCTTATCTTCAGTTTTATAAAATTTTAAGGAAAGAAAATAGATTCCTGATATCAGAAGCATTAGAGTATGTTTAAATTCGGGAGGGAGGGTGATTTCTAAGTTCAGAGTACTGAGTTTCGAGTGGTAGGGCATAATATTTAGTCATAGGCATATACAAGGGGTAGAGTGAGTAGGTCCCAACTTAAGCCCAGACATGTCCGCTGCTGTGGGACTGGTTTGTAGACCATAGAAGGCCTCCACACTCTTCTCTCTGGCAGCCTTTACCATGTCATGTAGCAGACATTAAAATTGCACCCAGGTCCCACACAAAATTAGCTTTTACAGAACTGTGAGTTAAGCTTCATTTGACCAGTAGAGGACTTTAAACATTTATTAACTTTGATGTTATAATTTTCTTCGCATATTTTGGATCCAATAAATACTTTTTTCAGGTCTCAGCATTTCCATAGGCCCTTGAGATGCTCATAAGCCCTAGGGACTGTCTGCTGCCAAGGGCACCTAAGGGATGAGACACCCCTGTTCTGCTGGAATGTCTAGGCACGTCTGGCAGGGTGGACTGGCCAGGAATCTTGTTTGTTGGAGGCACCCAACTGCCCTCTGGGGAAGATCCATCCTCAGGGGAGCTGAAGTACCTGTTTAAAGTTAGCTGTTTTTTGTTGCAAGGAACAGAGATCCATTCAGACCATTTTGTAAAACATGGTGCAAGGACGCACATGGACTGAAAACCTCAGGAGCTCTGGCGGCTCGGGGACAAGCCATGGTCTTTCCCATGGACAGTGGGACCTCTCAAGGTGGCTCTCTTTGCTTTGTCTTTTCCCTCTTGCTGCATCTGGCTTACTTTTCCCTTCTCCCTCAGTCTTTTCTCTGACTTAGAGAGATTGTTTCCTTGTGACCTCTCTGGTTCCTGTGTACTTCGTGACCTTTCAGCTGTACCTTATGGCTAATCACCTCATTCTCAGAATTTAGCTTCCTGAGAAAGAGGTTGGGAATCTGACGTGGTTGTTGGTTTTATTGTTATAAGCCACTGTTAAGCTCTTGGGTCAGGTGTCTGAACTTGGTCTAAGAGGCAATGGAGAGGTGAAGAGGAGTGGTCGTGGGGTCCACTGCAGCCTGGGCCTTCCCTGAAAGCCGAGACCATTCCTGTTGGCAGGGTTTGCAGGCTCATAGACACCATGATTGGCATGGGTAGTTCAGTAAGGAAGAAAAAACCTGGCCTAATATCAAAACCATTTGAAATTCTTCCAAATGTATTCCTGCCCTTCAAAGCCCTGTTAATAGCCTTCATTCTAAGTCAACCCTTTGTTTCCATAGAAAAACTAAAATCGCTAAATATATTGGAAGCATTTTCACTTTTCCATTTTCCTCCTCTTTTATTCAGACTCTGACATTGCAGGGTCACTCAGGACGATCTGCAGGATTCTATTTCTCATGTTAGTGATTTCTGCTGAAAATAATACAGCTACTTCAGACAGCTGTTAGAAAAGTTGGGTAATTCTAACCTCATGTCATGCATATACTTCCTTTCCCCCAAGGATCCAGGAAGCTATATAGGCATACAATAATTTAGCAGCATCCCCAGATGAATGAAATTTAAAACAACTAAATGTTAGGTCTAAATGTCAACATGGCAGCAGTTTGATCAGTGCCTTTAATAGGTCATCAGACTTCCCGAGGAAAAGTGGTGTTCCCCAAACTTAAAAATAGGCACTATGAATTGTGTAAGGCTAATGAATCACAGACCTGTACCCCTGAAACAAATAATACATTATATGTTAGTAAAAAATACAAATTGCAAATTAATAGGTGTTGAAATCTATAGCCAGACTACTCAGCAGTTACGGAGTCTAACAGAGAGGGAGGTAGTAGGTGGAACAAGTAAAGTCATGATAATGATACCTGATCCTTATTGGGCCTTTACAAATTTCCGTGCACTCGTTTCTGTCCTTGTCATGCATTAACTTATTTAATGCTTAAACTACCTCAGAAGATTACCTTGCAAGGTCAACAGCCTTCACTATCTCTGCTAATTGCATTCTTAACCTCTTAGGTGAAGGGCTCAGAGCTAAAATGTGGTAAAGCCAGGGTACCAGCCTGCTCAGCCTGGCTCCAGTCTGTGCTCCTTCAGTGTTCGGCTTACTGACAAGTGGTGAAAAACCAGTACTGATCGTAGACCCACTCAGATTCCAGCCTTTCCAAGTCACTTACATCCAGGATCCAATATCTATGGACCTAAAATTCAGTTTGGATAAATTCCTATCAGAGGCTAACTGTAATAGCTTGGAGTGAACTAATAACTTGGATTCTTCTTTCAAGGGTTTCTCAGTTTTCCCATTTTCTCTTTGACCATATATACCTCGAATCCCATACATTTATATGAATCCCATATATAAGTGGGGATACTTGTATTCTGAGCCAGTTATTCAAAAAACTTTATGATCCTGAATTTTTAATAATATAGAACTTTTTTCTTCGGTTTCCTTGAGGATCATAAGCCCTTTAGCCATCCACTGTGGCCCCTCCTCTGTCTCTTTTTCTGGAATGTCTTGGGGGTTTTGACTCTTGTCACTATGCTAAGTTTTCTCCTTGTTTCACTATTTTTTCCCAGATGGAAAATCCCCCTCAAGTTTCTCTAAACCAGAGCTCTCTCTGGAGTTTCTTCTAAGCATGTGCCCTTTGGGCTCAACAAGGAGGAAGCTCCTCAAGCCTCCTAGTTGTCCCGAAACTCTTGCCTGTATCTGGCGTTGAATTTCCGAGACCTTGGACGCTTTCCTTATCTCTAAACACAGCAGAAACACCTTTGTCCCATTTGAGTTCTTTGTTCCTCTGAGGTCTGGCTTGCTTCTTTTCACATGAACTGTGATTATTTTAGTCTCTCTCTGCCATGCTGTTTTCCTTTGCTGTCTTGGAGGCCTCTAGACCAGAAACCTGAAGCCATCTTGTTTTTCTCTCCCCACTGTTCCTTCCTTCACTGAGATAGCAGCACTTGTTTTTAAGTGGAGTTTGTTATTCTTTAAGTTTCTGGTGTTTTTCCCAAAGCCTGAACAGCAATAGGCTTCTCCTTAAATACGATTTTCTGAAAATCCTCTCACCCTTGACTTACGGTTTTAAGTCATTGTGCAAATTTGATTCTGAATGCCATTGTTTCCAGCCAAGCGTTTTTTTCCTTTGTGTCCTTTTGAGCCTTTGAATTTGTGATAATTTTTTTTTAAAGATTTTATTTATTTATTTGACAGAGAGAGATCACAAGTAGGCAGAGAGGCAGGCAGAGAGAGAGGAGGAAAAGCAGGCTCCCCAGTGAGCAGAGAGCCCGATGCGGGGCTTGATCCCAGGACTCTGGGATCCTGAGGACGCCTGAGCCAAAGGCAAAGGCTTTAACCCACTGAGCCACCCAGGCGCCCCAAATTTGTGATAATTTTTTAATGGTTTTTCATCCTCTTCAACTCGAGGAGAAAAGGATAGGTATTTGTTTATCTTTATTTGGTCATTGCTGAAATCTAGAATATTCCAGTGGAACATGCAGTCTGGGTCTCTGTGGTTCATACACATCATAAGCTTTTACATCACTCCCATGCACAGCTGGGAAGCAAAAGAAAGGAGAGCCCCTATCGATAAAGGCTAACTTCTCAGCTTCTGGGTTTCTCCTAACCCTGACCTTACTTCCCTGCCACATAAGGAGAATTGATTTGGTCAGGTAAGGGCCCTTCAGTGGCCTCTATTCCAGTTGGCCTAGTCACTGTGCCTAGTTAAAATGTTAAGCTCACAGGGATGGGTGGTATTTTTCTCCTTGTTGGTTGTACATGGCCAGAGTGTAAGACTGGGGCAACTCCTACATGGAAGGGCCCACCTAGCTCGCCCTCTTCTCTCTTTCCCCCTCTGTGTTTGATGGACTTGCAGGCGACTGCCCTATGTGGAAGCCTAATAGAGTGACAGATGGGTCTTTGTATCTCTTTCTGGCTTAGTTCTGTCCTATGCTGGACTGGGGTACCCTCCGCCAGTCTTCTTTATTATGGGTGGTAAGACTTAAGGTACAGGTCTAGTATCTTATCCGTTTCTTCTATTCATGATAGTACTTACTGTGACCTGAAGCTCAAGGTTACCACTGTTAAAGGGAAAAGGAGTGTTCCATGGGCTCTAGCCTAGCCTATGAAATGCTGCATCAGGAACCGGAGTCACAGGCCTAGCTAATGAATTGTTTATGTGTTTTGCATTTCTAGTTCAGTCCTGTGCATATTTCTGTCTGGAGAACATAGAAGTCTGTTTGCTGAGACCACTGGCTAAATTTAGTATTAGTCTTTACAGGCATGTTTTTAGAAGTAATACTGATCACCCATCAGTGCCAGTCCTACCAAGTAAAAGCCTGAACACCATGATGTTTTACATTGTTTGTTGTAACCATTCCCTGTCCCTATTTGAGCTTGGGGTATTGAGAAATTTCAGTGCATGCGAATCCTGATTTCTAATTGCCAGATCTTATCCTATTTTAGGATTATTGTTATCTTTGTATGATTCTTTCACTACAAGATGTCAGCTGCTCTTGACTTTATGCTTCCTCAGTGAGCCTTCTTTATAAATATGTCTTCCCTGTATAGGTTACTTTGGCTTGCCAAGTGATACAATTTATGAGTTGTGAGTCAGATATGAAAATGGCTAGAAATCCGAGATTTCTAAAATAGTCCAGTTCATGAAGAATGAAAGTAGACTCTAGTGGTTTCTAGGGCTTGGCAGGGGGAGATTATTGTTTGGGGGGACAGAGTTCCAGTTTGTAAGATGAAGTTCCTGAGACCAGTTTCACGATAATATGAATATTCTTAACACTACTGAATTGTTCACTTGAAAATGGTTAAGGCAGTACCTTTCGTTATGCATTTTTTTTACCACAATTAAAAAAATATATGTTTAAGAAAATAGCCAGAATTCCAAATCCCTAACTTTTTGATTGGCACACTACAGTGACACTTCCATTCCAGGTGTCACTGAGGCGATCTTGCTGAAACCCACATTTTGTTTCTGTTGCGACCTCCTGGGTCCGGTGTGTCTTTGTCCTTCCTTTAGTTGCCCAGGCTGAGCCCTGTGTGGCCCCCGGGCATTTCCTTGCCTTTACCTGAGGGTATCTTGAGCTTTCCAGTCTCTCTTTCTTTCTCTCCAGGGCCTGGACATGGATTTTGTCCCTTTGGGTCTTACTACTGTACTACCCAATAGTACAGGGAGAAAGCAAGTTTCATAAAGAGAGTCATTGTCACCAAGAATTTGGGCTTGTCTGACTTGAGCTTTCTGTGCTTGCTTCCTGCCCCTGGGCAGCTCTGCTTGTACTCAGAGCCGAAGTTGTCTCTGGGCTCAGCTGTGAAAGACTGCTCCCTTGAGGAAGCCAGATCCAACAGAAACAGCCAAAGGGAGAGGGGCAGGGAGAGGCAGATGAATCAGGCAGGAGTCCATTTGCTTACATTCCGTAGGGCTTAGAGTGCTTTGACTCTCTGTAGGTGTCCTCGTTGTGTCCAGGAAAGATAGCACTTTTTTTTTTTTTTAATGATTTTATTTATTTGAGAGAGAGAGTGTGAGCAAGCATGAGAGGAGAGAGGTCAGTGGGAGAAGCAGACTCCCTGCTGAGCGGGGAGTCTGATGTGGGACTCAATCCCAGGACTCCGGGATCATGACCTGAGCCGAAGGCAGTCGCCCAACCAACTGAGCCACCCAGGCGCCCCGATAGCACTTTCTTTTGATGCCCCCATCAGTGCTCCTCCTTCCTGAGGGTGGCATGTAACCCCCGGATTTGACTGAGAGGGAGCATCTGCATGGCTTAACACTTCACCGGTGAGTAAACTGAGGCTGATGAGGCCAGATGACCTGTGACAAAATGCCATTTAGTGTCACATCAAGAATATGAGCTTCAGACTTGCCTGCAAGTCCAGTGTTCTACCCACCAAACCATTATGATTCCTAATGTATGTGTTACACATTGGCTAGATGGATAAGATAAACGTGCCTTCTATGTGGCCATCATAGAGGCCATCACTGGAGCGGGCCAACCTCTGTCCCATTGCTCCAGCATTTCTGTGTGCGGAGTTGAAGAGCAGGAAGAAAGCAGTATGTCCACACTGTGGACTGTCACTGAAGTCACTTGTAAGTCAAAAGTAGTATGTCCACACTGTCACTGAAGTCAGATGCATTTTAAAATAGTCCTATGAGTCGAGGTTCAAGAAAAAAGCTGTGGGGCAGAAACCAGCAGGTACAGGAGACAGGCACGGAGGTAAGAAAGCAGCACTCCACTGTGAACAGAGGAGGAGCCCTAATTATAGGGAGGTGGCCCTCTAGCCTCAGGAAGCCCTTGCCTGTGAGGTGGTGATCTTGGCAGGGACGGATGTGTCATGTGCTAATGAAAATGAGGGAGATAAGGAAACTCGTATTTATTTAGCCTCAGCTATGCTGTGGGCACTCTGATAGGTACTTTCACATTTATCATCTTCTTTAATTATCACAGCAAAGAGTTAATAGACATCATTATCCATATTTTTACAGATCAGTCTGAGATCAGACATGATCGCCTAGCAAGGGCTAGAGCTAGGGCCTCCACCCAGCTGTGTCATTCCATAGGCCATTTTTGTGGGAGGACTTGGGTCAAAGAAAGCTGGGAATGCTACCTGTGTCTTCCTTTATCGCCTTAATGACACATGTAATTACCTTTCTCAGAAAAAAAACCTGGCATCATTCCGTCCACACACACTATTGCCCGTCCCTGGACCTAATTTTATAGTCTTTGTGGTACTTTTCAGTTAGAGAAAAATCACACATGGCTTCTTTTGTCTTTTCCTTTTCTCCATTAGGAGTCATTAGGCCAAGTCATAAGAAAAGCAGTTGTCTGGGGGACAAAGTGAAAACATTGTCTTCCCTGTATCTCATTAAAACAGAGAGCCCACATCATTAGCCTTTGAATTTCATGAAGGAGAGGTCAGGGAACCTCAGACTTTTGACATGTGGGGCTTGTCAAGTGTGGGCAGAAATGAGGGGTGAGGACAGAAGGGGGGCAGAGGAAGGGAGGAGCTGATGTACTTGGGGCCCCAAGTAGCAAAGTGGCCAAGGGTAGGAACAAGGTGGCCTCCTCAAGAGATAGTGGGTAAGTGGCCGAAGTGGCCATTGTCCGGGATTCTCTTCGTGTTCAGGAGTCACATTGGATTGGAGTCTCTTCTAGTCAGCTGGTGGCAAGGAAACAGAAGGGCATCAGAAGTGACATAAACGCTACCACTGTTTTTGTGGGGAATTATCCCATAAGTCATAGAGGTCAGTCGTTATCAGTAGTGTATGCAGGAGATGCTAGCTGCTACTTGAGCGCCAGGTAGAGGGGCCCTTGAACACTGGTCAGGCATGTTACTAGGATACTACATGGGTGGCAGCCAGTGGCCAAAGACTGATGGACTACTGGAGGGCCCTGCTTTGAGGTCACTCCAACTTTCAAAGGTGCCTGGTGCTCCAGTGACTGGATGCCATACTGAGTGTCCAGACAGGCCTTTGGGCGAATAGAAGCCTGGAACATGCCCTGAGGCTCGCGTTCTGATGTGGAAGGCTTTGGCCACAGGAGATTTAGACCCGGCAGTTACGGGTGACTGCCTGGACCGCTGTAGGTGAAACTCTCTCAGCTTTGACGCCCTCCAGCTTCTGGTTGCTGAAGTTACCCCAGGAAGTGAGGAAACCTGTGTTCACGTCTTGGAGTGAGAAGCACGTCTCAGAAAAGTGGCCTGGCAGTTGGGCCTTCTGGGGTGTTGTCAGCTAGGACAGGTGAAGAAGTGCGAGGAGTACGCCAGCCAGAGGCCTCAGTGACCGCTCTGGAGTGCTCAGGGAAACGCGGTGGACTGGTCTTCAGAGGCTTTCTGAAGCCTCCCGGTGAGAGGGCTAGCACCTCACAGAGTGGGGCTTTGTGACCTCTTACCGCTGAGGTGGCCCAGGGTCCAAGCAGAGGGACTGTAATGAGGAGAAAGAACTCTAGTATCTGGAACCGTGGGGTCCTGGAGTAAGTATGAAGTATAAGTACGAAGGGCCTGTTGGGACTGTGAGCCTGCCCTGGGCAGCCAGAACCGGTGTCTTCCAGGCCACTGGCATGTTCTATTCCAGTACGGATGGTGATGGTAAAGCTGAATAGAATGGGTTTGGTGTTCCACAGTCCAACCAATGAGTTCTAAGTGACTGATGGAACTGAGTCATGCTAAGACAGACAGCTAGGTAAAGGAAGTCGATGGGGTCTCTGTGTGGCCTGAGCATCTAAGTCTTCCTCTAGCCTGTTACGTGTACTGTAGACCGGCATTTTCGGAAGGTATAGTAGAGATTAGCGAGGTGGTAGGTACTGCTTCTGTCGTGTGCCCAGATCTCTGGCCTTGAACAGAACAATCTCTTAGTCCTGTTACTTGGCAGCATGCAGGCACCAGGGACCTAAATGGCCTTTCCGCTTACATTTTTTGTGCCAAAGCCTGTAGAAAAAGGCTAAGCAGAGCTATCCCTTCCCTTGGAGTTGTACCACTGCCAAGTTAATATCTGATGGAGTTGATTTCTGGCACTTCCTGATAATTGTGAGGAGGAGGAGTTTCTAACCAAGCTGGGAATATGTGCCATGCTCTCTCTCCACGAACAGGGGCATCCATTATGTCCAGGGGGAATAACATGATAGAATTTTGCGGCCTTGGACCTGGAAATCAAGGTCTTACAGGAACACATGAGTGGATTGCTTCCTAATGGGTTAATTTCTGAATCCTTCATAAAACACCTCTCTGTGTAGAGAGTTATTTCCTGTGGTGTTCATCTTTTAGTTCTCGTGTAAAACTTGACTTTGGAATTATTGTGGAGGAGCATGGGGGGCGTTTTTCTTACTTCAGTAATAACAATGGCTGATGATGGAAATTACTAACACAAGTGTTCCCCTTACCATTTGTTCATGTACTTTCAGGCTTTAAAATAAAAATGTTTAATGTGGAATCTCAACTCCCTTTTGGTCTCTGGATCCTTTTACACTTAAAAATGTGTTACTAAGGACCCCAAAGAGCTTTTTGTTCGTGTGGTTTAGAGGCATTGACATTTGCCATAAATAGAAATGAAAACCAAAATTTTTCAAAAATATCCAACTAATTTATTTAAAAAGGATAAAGACATTATGGGTTAACACAGATGACATTTTTATGAAAAACAGCTATTGTCTTAAAAAAGAAACACCCTAAAAACATGTAGTGGGAGGAGTGGCGATGTTTACATTTTCACAGGTGTCCTTCATAATGAGGCTTAAGTTGAAGGCATCTCCTCTGTATTCAGAGACTCTTTGAGTTTGTTGTTTTGGTTGAAGTAGCTTGAAGACATCTGGCCTCGCACAGATAACATGGTTGGAAATGGGATTTTGGTAGCTTTTTCAGATAATTGTAGTTCATTTGTGTACAACACTAAAACTCGACAAGTGGTCGGTTTGTAAAGATTAGTTGCAACATCATCGGAAACCGTTATCAGTGAACTTTTTGTACTCTAATAGAGTAAAACCTATTGGTCTCTCTTGGACTTCGAACAGATGTTTTACCTGTGATGATTTTATTAACTTACACATTGGTCATTTGGAAAATACTGATTCACTGAGTTACACGGTTCTTGCAAATGTTCACACATTTCATTATATGTAATATAAAAAAAATCACATTTTTTAGGATCACTGTTAGTCTTGATGGAAAAGTCTTCAAATATTGGAAAGCTATAGAGTTCATGGTGGCAGACACACAGGTCCTAAAATCCCATTTTTCACTTGAAAGTTTGGATTTGACTGCTGGCAACGTACCGTCAGTGGTTTCCTATACCCAAAATGTGGGCCCAACATCTGAGTCTGCATAACCACTTTGTCAGTCATTCTTTCAAGTAGAAAATGACGTTTTGTCAAGAAAAAAGGCTAGTTGAGGTTGCACCTCAGTTATGTAAGTGCTTTTCCCTTTTCCTTAGGCAGCCATTGTACTTTGCTAGGCAACCTGCTGTCTTCCCCATTTTAAACATGACATGGTAAATAGAAGTTTAAAAAATATGTGTATATGTATTTAATATAAGCATAATAAATGGGTCTAGATTTAATAAAGTTAATATTTTTATTATTTTTATTGCTTTTTCAAGGGTATTCCTAAGTGAAGCTTTTATTTATTTTTTTCTTAATCTGAGTTCACAGAGATGAAGGCTAAAGACCGCGAGCAGTGTTTGATCTCTCTTGTCTTAGGGTTTCATGTGAGGAGCCAAGGAGTCTGTAGTGTTACCAACACATGCTTTCACATCCTTAGCGCAAATCTAAAGCCAGTGAAAAAACCCGTGTCTTTGTATTATTCTGAAAATCATTTTGATGTTGTTTTGTAAGGGTTTTGGAACCCTTATGAGCCTTCAGACAAAATTTTAAGAACTGTTGGTCTAGGATAATAACTGGAAAGGACTGAGATGACTTTTTCTAAGAGGCTGGGCAAATTGTTCCATATCCCATGCTCACAAGTTAGTGTTTTTGCTTTTTGTTTTTGCAGGGGACTCATGGCTTTTGGCCTGATTTCAGCCTGTTGATGTCTTCTTGTTTGTAAGGATTTGAATGCCTTTAAGGGAGAGAAGCCAGGATGGGCCAGTAGGCCCTGATGTCTCAAAGTGGACAGCTGCCCACATTTTTACTACCTGCCTGATGCCCGAAAGTGTTTGCCCTCGTGCCCTGCTGGAGTACAGTGTTCAGATGAACTGGGCCAGGTGTTAGGCTCTTAGCATGTTGTATGAAGAGCCTCAGACCTGGTGTGAGTAAGATGTGAAGGGTGACGTAAACAATTTAGAGCATGCTTTAAAAATTTCTGGGTGGGAGGAAGGAGAGGGCAGGGATAGAGAAAAAGGAAGAAGGAAAAGAGGTGGCTACCACAGCATACCCAGCGTGTTCTGAGCTAGGAAGTTGGGTAAAAGAGGAATCTTTAGGGAAAAGAATTTGTCATTCTGTAGCCAATATTTATCTTCATAGCATTTTCCCCATCTCAGGATTTAAATAAAACCTGAAGCCATTGACCAGGACACTCACCTGGATTACTTATTCTTCAACAACACTTGGCTGTGTCCTGTGAGATGAGCATAGCGCTATATGCTCATGACCTGGTGGTGAGCAAAATGGACTCAGTTCTGCCTTCATGGAGCCCATGTCTAGACGGACATTAATCAACAGAGATGATTACTACAGATTGTGAGAAGCATGACCCTAGGTCAGGGGGTGCTGAGCTCATGTAGTTAGGAACTGTTTGAACAGGGAGTATAACTAGGGAGACGAATCTGTTATGCTGAAGGCGGCAAAGACAATGGACTGCTTGCAGATCCAGTGATCTAAGTAGGTAGGTCTGCAGACCTGTTTCACAGACAGGAAGCTGGTGCCCTGGTAGTTTGGGAAAGGGTCTGGGACCACACTGATGGTGATAGGAATATGATTTGGGCAGTGATCTGTGGGCCCACTGTGTATTTAACCACCACATAATACTGTCAGGCCCTGTCCTCTTGGGGAGAGTTAGAAGTCAAGTAGGGTGTTTTTATTTTCTTACAGTTTACAGACAACATTTTCACATTGAGTATGAGATATTGTCCAAGCACTTGCAAAGAACTACATTGATCCTCTGGGTCACTGCTTCATAAGCTTCACTGTGTGCTCGAGTCTCAGGTTAGAGTCCCCTGGGGATCCTGCTAAAGTGCAGTTTTTGAGTAATAAGTCTGGGTTGGGACCTGAGGTTCTGCATTTCTGACCAGTTCCCAGGCTGATTATGCTGGTCTATGGATCCCTTTTTGAAATCAAGTTTCCAGAGCCAAGTTTCCTTTTCCACAGGCAGTTACTTTAGGATGCAAATGTTGATCCCAGTCTCTTGAAGCTTTGGAGAGGGAGAGCTGAGGTGGGTGCAAATTGGTGGTGGCTATTTAGAGCTCTTTGTCAGTTAGGGTTAATTGTTACCAGCAGAGAAGGGCTCTGGCTAATTTAAGGTAAGAAGGGATTATAGTATTGAAGGCCAGACGAAGAGCCTGGTAGCCCAGAGGGTCATGGTAGTAGGAATTGCTTGAACATCTGTCCTGGGCACCATCCCTGGGCCACGTGGAAGCTCCGTTCTTTACTCCTCAGGGCACTAGGAGAGAAAGTCTGGGGCAAGCTCAGGTCTGGTCCTTGTACCTTGACTGCTGAATAGTGTTGGGGAGTCCTGAGGAGTGGGCTTTCACAGGGGGAGGGTGGAGCACCCAGATTTAATGACCCTCAGTGCTACTTAGGAGGGCGAGGTAGCTCTAGCAGGAAGCGACAGTACAGTTGGAAAGGGAGTGGCGGCTGGGAGGTGATTACGTGACTCTGTGCAGTGTGAGTTCCTGAAGCCGCCGGCAGTTAGCCGCGCACACTCCCTGTGTTTAGCAGGCAGGCAGAGGGAGGAAAGAAAAAAGACAGTATTTACCGAGCCTTGACTTGTGCATTGTCTTATTTCATTTTTGTGATGACCCTAAGCGATAGAAGTAGAAGTATTATTTCTCTTTTTATTTGAGGAAATTGAGTTTTAGACTTAGATAACTTGCTCAATTTGGGAAAGCTACAAAGTGTGTATTTTGTAATACAACAGAAGTTGGCAGGAATTTCTGCTTCTTGGGGTAAAAGGTAGCTTTAAGTGAGCTGAGCATTTTAAGGGGAGGGTTGGGGTTGGGGAGAACCTCTTGTGGATGCAGAGAGCTGGGGTGCTTGGGGAATCAAGGTCTTGGAGGTAGAATGCTCTTAGGACAAATTGCTGGGTTGATGGTAGGTTTTCATGGTTTGACGTATGTAGAGGAAGAGTGGAGTTTTTTTTCCTTTTAAAGTATTTTCTGGTAATGAGGCCTTGTGGATGAGACGGGGACTCTTGTACTCTGGACCCACTAGAGGGTACCTAGTATTTGGCTTCTCTCCTGGGTGATTCTTTGACAGAGTTTATGGTGAGCTAGGGAGATGTTGAGAGCATCATTGCTGTGGGAAGGGAAGTGGCGTGGCCAAGTGAATGGGAGTCTTGCATGCACATACTGTGGGGCACCCCAGACGATTCCATTCCGTGACTTGTGGTCAGGCTTTGTCTTGGTTGTACAGGGATGGGCCATGTTCCCTCACTGGCCAGGCACTGCGGAGAGGCGCCTGTGACTTGTTGGCCACAGCAGAAGCTGTGTGCTTCAACTATAAAGTCTTCCCTGACTGAATTTTATCTTCTTTCCAGATGGAACATTCTTTTCCATTCCTATCCACTTCCCTTTGATTTGAGACTTTAAAATTTTATTCTAAGAAAGTATTCTTTCCCATCATACACAAAACCGTAATTTGGTAGTGCTAAGAATGGCTTAAAGCTCTTCTCAAGGCCCCGGAGCTCACAGTAGATACAGGCTATGTTCTCAGGCTGGTCTGCTATGAAACCTATGCTCACTCTCCTTTACCATGTTGCCCACTGCGGGGGAGGTTGTGGGTGTGTGTACACACATACATGTACGTGTGAAACTTTTGGTGAGAGGTGAAACCTATTCTCACTCTCCTTTACCATGTTGCCTACCGGTGTGTGTGTGTGTGTTGTCTACACGCATAAACGTACGTGTGAAACTTTTGGTGAGAGGTGAAAACCAAATGTACCATTTATAGATTGAAGTTGAAACAAAGAGGGAACTAGTGGAAAGGATTTTTCTGTGAAATGTAATCTCTTGAGTAAAAGAATGTGAATGAAATATATAGCTCGTATTCTTCTAAAGTGAGCAAAGGTGAAATGACTCCAGGTTTTTAACCGAGTGAAAAGGGTTTGGATCAGTGTGAAAGAAGCCTGCCCTGTTCAACATCCCAAAAGAATAAACAAAGACCCATTGTGTGTCTGTAGGGCCTGACAGAGATCAGTGGAGGGAAAGATGTTACTGAAAGGATTCCTCTTCCTTGTGTTAATGTCCGTGAGCTAGAGGTTTCCTAGGCTGTAGTTTCCTGTGGCCGTGACAGTGTGCCACAAACTGGGCGGCTTAAACCAGCAGAGATGTATTCTATTCTGGAAGCCAGAAGTCTGATATCAGAGTGTCAGCAGGGTATCAGCAGGGCTGTACTCCCTTTGAAGGCTCTAGAGAAGAATCCTCTGCCTCTTCTAGCTTCTGGTGATTCTCAGCAATCCTCTGCTTGGCTTGTAGACACATCTCTCCAATCTCTGCCTCTCTCCATACTGCTTTCTAACCCCTGTGTGTGTGTGTCTGTCTGAATTTCTTCTTCCTTTCTATTATAATGGCACCAGTCGTTGGACTCAGGGCCCACCCCAATCCAATATGACCTCATCTTAAGTAATTACATCTGCAAAGACCCTATTTCCAAATAAGGCCACACCCTGAGTTTTGAGGTGAACATTAATTTTTGGGAGACCTTATTCAGCCTAGTACACTTTCTTCTGCAGAGTTCTGGTTAACCCATCCTGACATTGACAAGTTCATGCTAGAATGAATGTCAGCATTTGGTGTTGTCATTAGGAGGTAGGGATTGGCTGTTGATTTTTGATTGGACTCCAGTGGAAGGGAGACTCACAGACAGTGTGGATTTCTAAGGGAAAAGACATATTGAGTGCAGTGATAACTTCTAAGTTAAATCTTTGCACGGTTTTTAGAAACCACATTGGAAGAGAGTATTCCCTGTTCCAGAAACTGAACTAGCATTTCCAGGAGGAGCACTAAGGCCAGACTCACCTCCTAGTAGAAATGCATCTGCACACCAGTCCACTCAGAAGCTAATGTCCTCATGGAGCTTGGTGTTCCAACCTCCACTGGGCCCTTTACCATGCTTCACCCCTCATCTGTGCCTGAATTCCATCCTTCCTTTCCTCTTCGGAACCCTGGCGGTCTCACGCCTTCCTGCTTTTCTTCCTTCCTTCCCTCCCTCCTTCCTTCCTTCCTTCCAAAAGATTTTATTTATTTTACAGAAAGTGAGAGAGATCGCACAACCAGGAGGAGCAGCAGGTAGAGGCAGAGGGAGAAGCAGGCTCCCTACTGATCAGAGAGCCTGATGTGGGACTCGATCCCAGGATCATGACCTGAGCCAAAGGCAGATGCTTAACTGACTAAGCCACCCAGGTGCCCCTGCCTCTTTGTTTTTCTTAAGATGGAGTTCTGGCTTTATAGGAAGGACCACTACTGCACAGGTGTCTTGCAAATGTAACAGTTATGTTTTCTCAAGAATAAGTCCTAAAAAAAAGTCCTTAGCACTTAAAGTGTTCCTGTTGCTTGAAGGACCCTGTTGTTGTGTGACTCCTGCTTTTGCCCTGCCTTCTGCCTTCTTTGTGCGGAGCTTTCACTTGCTAGTGTTTGTCATCCTGACTGTCTCCAGACACCTGCTATTCCCTCGGCTGGATCTTCTGCCCTCCTCCCTTTTTGTGACTAACTCAATGTGTCCTCTGGATTTCAGTTTAGAAGGAGAGTCTGTGGGACACCTGGGTGGCTCAGTGGGTTAAAGCCTCTGCCTTTGGCTCAGGTCATGATCTCAGGGTCCTGGGATCGAGCCCTGCAGTAGACTCTGCTCAGCAGGGAGCCTGCTTCCTTCTCTCTCTGCCTGCCTCTCTGCCTACTTGTGATCTCTCTCTCTCTCTGTCAAGTAAATAAGTAAAATCTTTAAAAAAAAAAAAAAAAGATGTAGAGTTTATTAGAGGTCTTGTCGTGCTGAGACTAGTTAGGATGCCCCTTGTTCAGGCATCTGTGTCCACGGGTATGAGCCTCTGTGACAGCACAGATCATGTGATGCTGGACCTGTCAGGTTCCCCTCCTAGACTGTAAACCACATGAATGCAGAAGCTGTGACTGTTTTGTTCATCATAGGATTCTTTAGAGCTTAGCCCAGTGCCCGACAAATACTGGGAACTCAGTAAATTGACTGTCTATAGAACCTGTGCCTACATACATGCGTGCTCTGACCCCACCGAAGAGTTCAGCATCTGGGACAGAAACACTTTTCTAGTAAGCCTGCTTCCAGGTGGAGACTCACTGCCACAGCAGACACTAAACATGGCCTGAGCCAACGTTTGGTAGGTGAACTGGGAACAAAAGGTTGTTCTCAAATACTTCCTGGTAATTAAGGTGCCTAGAAGTTGATTTGGATCCTTACATTTCACAGTTCCTAGTCTAGTGTGTCACCGTCTGAGCTAGTGCTGACCGTCTGGGCTGGAGAGCCTTCTCCAGACCCCCGATGTACTTGCCAGCGGCACACGTGTCAGGAAGATTCATCCCATGGCCACTCCAGCCCACTGCAGTTGGTGGTGGTAATTTTTGGGTGAGTGTGGAGGCATAGACATACTTTCTTTCCTGTTCTTCTTTTTTTTTTTTTTTTTTTAATTTTATGTATTCATTTGACAGACAGAGATCACAAGTAGGCGGAGAGGCAGGCAGAAAGGGGGAAAGCAGGCTCCCCGCTGAACAGAGAGCCCCATGCAGGGCTCCATCCCAGAACCCTGGGATCATGACTTGAGCCGAAGGCCGAGGCTTTAACCCACTGAGCCACCCAGGTGCCACTCTTTCCTGTTCTTTTGTGTTTATCCTTCCTAGAAAGTGTGTCCTTGTCCCTTTGAGGAAAAAAACTGTTACCTGTACGTTCTGACATCTAGTTCTGGAGGGGAAGTTCATTTGCTCTCTGCTGAAATAGATGTAACCCACAAAGGAAAGGGTCTGCTACTACAGAGTGGGATTATTTGTCCTTCATGCTTTATAGGAAGTCTTGCAGGCCTAAAATTTTAGAAGGACCAGTAATACTTTCTAAGTTTCTTATAGTCTGAGTAGTTGTATTTTCTCAGAAACAAGAAAAGAGGTCATTTTCACTTGACGAAGTAATTGTGTAGTTATTTTCAAATGACTAGATTTCCTGAGCCAGCAGTCTGAATTTCAGAGAATACATTCAAGATGAAAAAAGAACAACTCATTTGATGTCCAGACAGAAATGGTGTAGGGGCGCAGGGTGAGCAGGATCACGGGCACTTCTTCCCCTGGAAAAGGAGACGAAAGCACTGGAACTGGGCAGTGTGTGTGCGTTTGAGTTTTGGTGGTGGGAGAGGAGGGAGTGCTCTGATGCGCTCTGTCTTCTCCCTGAGGAGTGGCGAGCTAGGGCATGGGGGCCGGCTGCTGGCAGTGGGGGCAGAGGTGGAGTCAGAGCAGGCTGAAAGTGGGAAAGGTTACGGGCATTCCAGCAGCCCTCAAGGCTCAGTTGAAGTTGTTGACATGAAAACCTGGGAAGGTTTATGATTTTCCCTGTCAGCAAACAAAGGCCGAAATTTCTATTGGACTAGGTGATGATTTCTTTCAGGCAGACAGCCGCTTTGTCTTCTGATCATTCCCATTTGGCTAAAATCCAGTCCTGCAGACACTCATCCGTCTGTGTTCCTCACACAGCACCTGGGTGACAAGCCATGACCACTTCGCGTGTTTCTCTGGTCACTCCACTCTCCCACCCTTCACACAACCATTTGGGGCCCTCTCTGTGCCCCCAAGCGGCCAAGCACCCACTCTCCCTCTCCTGCCGACGGCCTTGCTTCCTGCTCACTGAGCACCTTCCTGTGCTCTCCCACCATGCGCCAACCCCTCCGCCACAGTGGAGGGCTGGCCTTCCTCCTCATGGGCGCACTCTTAATTCTCCACGGGCCCTTGCCAGGATTTCTTTTCTCCCATACTTCGCCTTTCCCTTTCAGGGGAATTCTTCCCATTTCTATTTCTTCCCTGAAGTTTTCCCGGCAGCATAACTATAGTCACGAGCTGCAGGGTACAGCATGATGAAGGTTCACAGCTCTGAAGTCAACAGACTTGGGTAAACCAGTGCTCCGCTTATGGAGCCACGTGGCCTGGACCCCCGAACCCCCTGTGCTCCTCTCCAGTCATAACTCCTGCCCTCTCTGTTCCTAAGAATGTAGACTAAACTGCCTGTTTTGAACTCTGCGAGTGGAATCGTGCAGGATGTTCTCTTAATGTTGGAGGGGCCCCATTATTCCTCACCTGGCATTTCCTCCCGAGTTTCCAAACTCCGCTTCAGTTAATCCTCTACATGTTAATGACTCTCAGATTTGCATCTTATCAAGTGCGGACATCTTTCTCTGTCCTCGACATCTGCTCTTGGATATAACAGATGTCTGGAATTGGAGTCCTGTTCTTCGTCTTTAAACCAAGGTCTTTCCTAGTGTTTCCTGTCTTGATGAATGGCCCCACCTCCACCATGTTATTCAGGCTGAGAGCTTAGGGGTCATCCTTGGCATTTCATCTTCCCTTACCTGTTGGGTTCAGTCCACTAATCTGACCGATTTTTCTTTGCTAAATGTGCCTTAAAATCATCCACTTCTTTTTTATCTCTGTGGTGCAGGTTACCACCCTTCCTGTCCTAGGCTACTGAGGTAATCTCTAGCATACTCACCCCCAAGCACTCCTGCTTCCCACTCACCTGTCAACTCTACTTTAGCTACAGTTTTCTATTTAAAAACACAAGTGTGGGGACGCCTGGGTGGCTCAGTCAGTTAAGCATCTGCCTTCAGCTCAGGTCATGGTCACAGAGTCCTGGGATAGAACCCTGTGTCAGGCTCCCTGCTCAGCGGGGAGTCCACTTTTCCCTCTGCTCTTTACCCCTTTCTTTCTTTTTTTTTTTTTTTTTAATTTTATTTATTTATTTGACAGAGAGAGATCACAAGTAGACAGAGAGGCAGGCAGAGAGAGAGAGAGGGAAGCAGGCTCCCTGCTGAGCAGAGAGCCTGATGTGGGGCTCGATCCCAGGACCCTGAGAACATGACCTGAGCCGAAGGCAGCGGCTTAACCCACTGAGCCACCCAGGCGCCCTTCTTCACCCCTTTCTTGCTCTCTCTTTCTCAAATAAAGTATTTTTTAAAAATTAAAACACAAGTGTGATATTCTTATTTAGAAATGTACAAAAACTAATCACTTCAGTGCCTTTGCATTGCAGTTAGAACAAAGATAAGACCTGTGACTTCTGTGTCATCTTCCCTATTCTCACCACGCCCTGTGTCCCTTCTGGGCGCTTTGTCCCTTCTCATACAGGCCTTAATCCCTCCCACAGTCTGTTGTGGTCAGCTGTCTCCTGTCGAGCTGAGCTCCTGGCTCTTGCTGCTTTGGGGTGGTCTCCCCGACCCTCCTGACCAGGGCTGCTTCGTAGCACTTAGCATAGCTTGGGTTTTACATTTCTTGTGGATGTCTTTGATGATGTCTGCCTCCCTGCTAGAGATGGTAACTTCCACACAGGAAGGGACTAAGTGTTCGTGCTCGCTGCCCAGGGCGCACACACTCGATAAACATTTGTTGCTTGGTGCCCTGTGGAACACAAAGAGATGAAAGAGGCTCAGATGTTCAGTAAATTCGCTGTTCTCTGAGCTCCTGCTGGTTGGGTGCTGGCACTCAAGAGGCAGAGAGAGGAAGACAACAAACGAGGAAATGCATCCTTAAATGCACACACTGACTCAGACGGCTGTTGGAGAGGGACTGGGGAGAAACCCCGGCAGAATGCTGTGCTGAGAGAGCCCGCAGGGCAGGAGGTGAGTCAGTCTGCCGTGCTTGATGGAGCGCCGCCCCCTGAGACGCCCCGACTGCTGAGAAGACGCCAGCTCCAGAGCATCAGGGAGACGCGTGGGCAGGGGAGCGTTTGAGGCGCTGAGGGGGAACAGGCTTGGTGAGTTTGGAGACTGGAAATGGGACCAGTGAGGTGGTGTGCGGTGTGCGAGAGGGTGTAGGGGTGAGATTGGGTGTCCCCCGTGTGCCCCGGCCAGAGGAGCACGTACTTGAAAGAGCAGTGGAGGGTTGAAGCAGGGGTGTGGCCTGGTTTCATTCTTTCTAAACGGTTGGGCTGACGACTTGTGGAGGTGCAGGAGTGAAGCTAAGACATGGCCGCCTGAGCAGCTATGGACTTGGTCTGAGCTTGGCCGCTGTGGCTGTCGTGGCTGCAGAGACAAGGCCAGGCAGTGGACAGAAGTCATGGAGGAAGGCAGATGCGGGGCAGAGGAAGTGAGGTGGCTTCCTGCGTGGATGCTTCTGGAATGGAGTGAGGGAGGAGCCGGCTGCAGGCTTGGGTTTGGGGTGCTGTTGGTGATGTGGTCCTGGGCTGGAGGTGGAACTTGGGAGCCAGGATGGCGTCTTACGCCGTGTGACTGGGTGAGGTTACTTGAAGAGAGGTTATAGACTCGGGAAGAAGGGGATCTCACAGTGGTGCCCTGTAGTACCCCAATATTTTAGAAGTCCAGCCGAGGAGGAGGAGGAGTTCCAGTAACGGAAACAAGGAGTGGCTAGTGGGGGGCAGGACAGCTGGCGAGGGCCCACGGTGCAAGCCGCGGAGAGTGTGTCATATGGTCCCATCGAGTAGATGAGGCCAGTGTCCACTGGATTTGGCGATACGGAGCTCACAGCGGACTGGGTAAGAGTGGTTTTCAGGGGAGGGCAGAGGCAGAGACCTGACCAAGAGAATGTGAAGCGTGTGAAGCTCCTAAGAAGTTCTGCTGTGAAGGAAAGCGGGTATTTCGGCTGGTAGGTGGGGTGGGGCTGTAGGATTCAAAGAAGTTTGCTTCAGAAAGCAGGGTCTAGAAATACGTCTGTGTGGGAATGAACCAGTAGGAAGGACAAGATTGTTGCTGGCAAAGAGAATGATTGCAGGATTTAATTTGAAGAGGCCTCAGGAAGAGCTGACTGCGCACAAGGGGAAGGGCTGGCCTGTGAGGCTCAGGGCGCTTGTCTGCAGGGAGGAGGTGGGGGGGTGGCAGGAAGCCGAGGTGCGGAGGCAGCCGGTGCCGATTGCCTGCGGGAGGCCGAGGACACTGCCGTCAGGGTGCTTCTGTTTTCTCAGTTACTGTGGCAGGTTTTCAGCCCCAAGAGAGGGAGGTTAATGAGACACGGGAGATTTGAGGAGAAAGGAGAGTACCAGGGACATTGCTCTTAGGACTGCAAAGCAGCAATTGGAAATACTGGGAAGTGTGAAATGGAGACTTCCAGAGGAGTGTGTGGAGGCCTGGTGCCCAGGAGGTTGGAGCTTTGTCATCATGGATCCAGTAAAGCCGGGCGTCCTTCAGCTGCTTCGGTGTCTGCGTGGGCAGGTGGAGAGCTGATTGAAGAAGGTCAGGGGGTTATTAAAATGGTGTGACAGGGAGAAGGCGACAGGGGAGTTCACAGTGAATGCAGGAGAGGAGCTCTCACTGAGATGGAAAGATTCGTGCTTGGGAGTCTGCGGTGAAGGATTACTGGAGGCGTGGCTGGCGGGGGACGAAGCACCAGGTGGTCAGAGAGTGGGTGGTTGGAACGGATTTAGGAGATGGTGGTGCCATTACTGGTGATGACAGAGCTGAGGTACGGCGTTCGCATGGTGATGTAAGAGGAGGATGACCTGTGAGAGGGCTGCGGCCGCGAAGTCTGCACCAGGAAAGGAAGTGGGAGGGAAAGGCAGGGTCCGATTAGTGCGACAGAAAACCATTTAAAGCGGACTGGAGGTCTTCTGGGAACAAAGGAAAGATGCTGTCAGATTAGCAGAGTCACAAAGCTGGAGGGACAGGCTGTTGTGGTCAAGTGATTGGGTTTCCCTAGAGACAGGTCAGCCTTTCCTATGTTGGCCTGCCAGCGTCGTCCTTGTCTGTGTGCAGTGCTGTGTGTGGCCAGCGCGGGCTAGCAGTGTCCCTGCCGAGAGAGTTGAGGTCGCTCTGCGATCAAGAATGCTGGTGTGTCTCTCTCTCTCATGACTTCCCATCTTCATTACAGGGATCTCATGGCAAAGGCTTACTGGTTTTATTTTTGTTAGAGAAATTTCTTAATAAACTCAAAAGTAGAGGAAATAACAAAATGTACCCTTGTGTACCCTTCACCCAGGTTTAAATCCATCACCTGCTGTGCTTGCTTCTTGTGCTCCTTTACCTCTTTGTGGACATGAGGAGCCGGTCTTAGTACCCGAGTGAGTTTTTATGGGCAACTACAGGTCCATATTGGGTGTCAGCATCTTAGTGATAAACATGAGTGCTTTGCGGCCAGCATTTCAGTAAAGAAGATCCATGAAACGGGTGTCTGTGCTGGGGTTTCAGAGCACGCTCCTTCCCCCTTTTGACTGGTTGGTAGCATAGAAAACATTTTATTTTATTTTATTTTATTTTATTTTATTTTATTTTATTTTATTTTATTTTGGTGATAGACTTGTGCATCTACATTATCCTGGTTATTTAAAAAGGAAACATGCAAAATTGTGTTAGGTGATACACTTGCCTCATGCTCTAAGACTCGGTAGAAATACACTTTTCAGTCTTCCGTTCCTCTGGCTGAACTTCACTCACACAGCGGCTGCCCTGCATCTCTTAGTCCCCAGCCTTTTGAAGGCAGCCCTGTCCTGTACCCACACCAGACCTCCTCCCTCACCAGTCCCCACCTCTCCTCTGTTGTCAGCGCTAACAAGACGTGCTCCTCAGTCTCCCTGGCTCTGGTCTGGGGTCTGCTGGCAAGCCCTTCTGCAAGCTTATGTCCTCACAGGCCTGACTGGGAGGTTTTAGTGGCTCTGCAGCAATTTGCTCTTCTTTGTCACCAGTGCCGGTTCCAGGCGTGTGTGCCTTTGTAGTTCCTGTGTCCCAGTCCGCCTCATTCAGAATAGCACCATGTGGTGTTGTGCGGCATCTGGCTTCACAGGTGTTTGCAGAGTCTGATGTTGAGCTTTTGGCTGCTTATTCTGGTAGGAGTTTACGTGGAGTTTTCTCTCCAGCTGAGTCAGGGTGATTAGTCTTGATTTTATGTCTAGCCAGCGCAGAGTATGGTCCAAGTTTCCTGACCTCCCCACTCTGTGGTTGAACAGCTGGCATTCCTCTGATGCCTTCCGCCATCTTGGCATCCCCGTGGGATGCTTTCTGTCCATGTGGTGCACTCAGTGTCGTCATCTCTAACACCTGCCCTGTGGGGACTGGGTCCTTCTACTCCGAGTTCCCGGTTTGCAACCATAGGATCGTTTTAACGAAATTCATGAAAAACTAGTGGACTCTTTTTTTCCCAGGCAAAATAGTATTTTTGGTCAGCGGTGTAAAAGAGAGTAAAAAAATAAAAAAGGTGTATGTAAGAAGTATGTTTAAATCTCTTTCAAAATCCACATCCACTCCTCCCAGCACAGCATGGGCTCCCTCAGGGCTGACGGACTGTTACCTGTATTCCGCATCAGACTTGGGCTGAAGTTTGGGAAGAAAACTTGTGTCCTCACTGTCTTTCCTCTTGCCGTTTGCCCCCTGCAGCTATGACTAGAGGGGGCCCCTTCCCCCACAAGCATGTATGCCTACAAGGAGAATTAGGGCCAGGCAGGGGCCGTGTGTGTGACCCACAGCCTTAGGCTGCGGTTCCGTGTGAGCGTTGCCTCCCGGGCTAGGCTGGGGAGCCCTTGCCCTGAGCGGCCCTCACAGGGCGACAGCTCTGTCCTCTCAGCCATGAATCCTGCACCTCCACCTCCAGATGGCCCTTCCCAGCACCAGCGCCAGTGCCCAGAGTGTCCGCGCCCTCAGGACCGTTTCTGTGTATTTAGGGCTCATTTCTTAACTTCTTCGCCTCTCAGCGTCAGGTGTTTATTTGCCGATCCCTCACTTTTCAGCTGTAGTGAGAGGCCAGTGCTGGTTTGGGAATCCCTTCACGTGACAATGTTCAGCTGAGGCAGAGATTCCAGTGGACAGAAGGAAGATCCTTTTTCACGGAAGTTGGGGATTTCGTGGGCTGAATTGAAGTAGTTTCTCTCTCAGTTCTCAGCAGACTCTAACTTCCTATTGGAGGAAGTTCCTCCCGGCTGTAGACTGAACCTCCCAACTGCTGGCCCACTCCTGACTCTCATGTGGGGAGACTGAGTGTTGCCCTGGGTAGTGTTCGGAGACCTTGGGGCAACGCTCCTTCCTCCTGAGGTCAGATGGGTGGTCCCACAGTCCTACAGGCCGTCCCCTTCAAAGCTCTTATGGGATGTTGGATATGGGACATGTTTTGAGTGGGAGAATCTTGGGAATGTGCTTCTGGGATCTGTAGGATTTTGTAGCCCATGCCTGCTCCCTTGCTTGCCAGTCTCCTTTATGCGTGTGGGGCCATGGGGCAGGTGATGTTTAGGAACGTTTGCGGCAGAGGTTCTTTTTACTGTTGTTTGTCCTCTTGTTCTTTGGGTGGTCACGTGGAGAATTGGCTGGAGTTTCTCTTGCTTTATCTTTTCTTTTTCCTGCAGAACGTAGCTTACCCCAACCCCACCATGGGGTAAGACTTACAGGTATATTTGAGCATTTTTGCTTGGAAGGAATAGTGACTGATAACCTCCTTGAGGGAAACTCTGGTGGGAGTTCATGTAGGAATTCATGTCTCTGAGCAGAGTCATTCTCTCCTGAGGCCGGGCTGGATGGGCGCCCTGACCCCCACTGCTTCATTTCCAAGTGAGTGAGGAGAGCCATGCAGTGTCTGAGTTGGCTGGTGAGGGAGGGAGGGTGGACTGCGGCACTGCGCCTTTGTCCTCCGCTTGTCCCTGTCCTGAAGCCATGGACTCCTCTCTCCCCAGGGACATCTGCGATGCTGTGCACATTCTTATGTGCTCAGGGTTGGTTGGAAACGTCAGCCATTTGGGAAATCATATTTCTTTAGTTCAGTTTCATGTCTGTACAGTGTACCTGGTTCTGGGATTGGTTTGTGTTTGCAAGGGGAGCGGGAAAGGAATGTCTTAGCATTAACTGATTTTTTTTTTTTTTTTTGGTCCTAAAAAATTTCAGTTAAACACACAGAGATACAACATCTTATTGATCGTGTATCCATCATTACGTGTCCATTACCTGGCTCCAGTAGTGACAGTGTTTTTGCCACATTTGCTTTACTGTCTTTTTTTTTTTTTTCTCCCCTAACGCATTTGAAGACCCGTCTTGGATGCATCTCATGCACTTCATTCCTGCAAACTTCATTATACATCTCTGAGAACACCGACATTTGTTTACCCAACTCCAGTGGTGGTCACACACCTAAAACAGTTGGCTGTATTTCTTGCACAGTGTGGTAACCCCATCCCTAATCCTGTTTCTCACTTGTCTCCTTTCTGCAGCTGATTTATTGGAATCAGATTCCAAAGAGGGTCCTCCTGTTACATTTGATTGTTAGGTAGCTCTCCCCTGTGACTCCCCATTTCCAGGCCATTTACTTGTTGAAACAACAGGCAGCTATCCTGTGGACTGCCTCACGCTTTGAAAGTTTCCTACTTGCTTCCTGACATTTTTTCTATCCCTACTTGTTCCTTTAAATAAAAATGATGTCTAGAGTCTTGGTTAGGCTCTGGTTCAATCTTTTGGCAAGAATATTTCAGAGTGAGGCTGTGTGTTTCCTATTACATCATACTGAGGGGCCACAGGTCTAGTTGCTCCTCTTTTGAGTTATGCTAAGATTGGTGAGTGGGTTTAGATGACAGCAGCCTGGTCCTCGCAATGTGAAGTTCTCGGTGGTCAGATAGATGGTCAGATGTTTTGTTGGGGTTACACATTTATTAGCTGGGTTGTCGCATTACCTCAAAAGATCGTTCAGAGAAGGGCCCCTGGGTGGCCCAGTCAGTTAAGCCTCTGAGTCTTGATTTTGGATCAGGCCACGATCTCAGGGTTGTAAGACTGAACCCTGCACTGGGCTCTTCACTCAGCGGGGTGTCTGCTTGAGATTCTCTCCTTCCCTCTGCCCTTCCCCACCATGCCGTCTAAGTTGGTGGCCTAGTTTTATTCGGTGCCTTGAATCTCTGTCTCTCTCTGCCCCTTTCTTTGTCTCTCTGCTCCACTCTGCCCCCTTTCCTCACCCCTGAAATCATTGTGAACTCCGGAGGTTTTGTATATTTAATTTGTTTCAGTAGATTGTGTTCATTATTCCTTTTGATGCTCAGTTGTCCTATTTTTGGCCAGTGGGAGTCTCTTCATAAATTGGCATTGGTGTTCCTTTGGAATGACTCTCTTGCTTTCTGGAATAATGAGATGTCCCAGGCTCATTTTGTAAAATGCTACTCTGGCCTTGAAATCAGCTGCTCCTTCAAGGAACCCTGTGTCTTTTGGTGGAGAAGGGTATTTAAGGGAAGGGTATTTTGCTATTGGTTGTTATTGCTTCTAGGTCTTTTTGGTGGATAGAGCTAAAAAAGACATAAATCCAAACTGACAAATCAAATTTTATGTTGGATTATTTTTTCCTTAACTTTGATTTTATGTTTGTATTTGGTTTATCTTACATTGAACCTTGGTTCCTAACAACATTAACAAAATTACTTGTTTGCTTAATCTTTCTAAACACACTAGTGTTGTTACAACTAACAATTAAACTATTGAGAGAAGTTTGATTTCTTTGCAACTTAAAAAAAAATTTATTTATTTATTTATCTGAGAGAGCAAGAGAGCACAAGCAGGGTACGTGCTGAGCAGGGAGCCCGATGTGGGGCTTGATTCCAGGACCCTGAGATCATGACCTGAGCCAAAGGTAGATAGATAGATGCTTAACTGATTGAGCCACCCAGGCGCTCCTCTTTGCAGCTCTTTTTGGTCAACAGAATATGTCCCACTAAATATGTACACTCAGTATGTGGTACACAGAAGCCCTTTTTGGATGTTAGCAACTTGAAAATTAAGGTTCATTCTCTTCATTTGTTTTAAAATTTTGGGTGTCATTTTCCTTTTTTTAATTTAATTTTATTTTTGAAATAAATACACACACACACACACACACACACTCCCAAAGCCAAAACTACCTAACAAGGTACATTTGGGAAGAGTTTTACTTCATGTTTGCTCCTTCATCTCCCATACATAATTGCTTCCATTTGGTTTTGTGTTATCCTCTGTGTTAATTTGTGCATGTTATGTGAAAAATACATACAATCACATTCCCATCCCTGCTTTGCACAAAAGATACCATAGTATATACGCTATATGCTGTTCTTTGTCTTGCTCTGTTTGCCAAACAGTATGTCTGGGGTCTCCATTTCAGTGCATAGTGTTCTTCCTTGTTCCTTTTTTTTTTTTTTTTTTTTTTTTTTTGAGCAGCTAAGCAGCATTTTATTGTGAGGGAGTACTAGAGCTGATTGGACCAGTCCCCTGTGGATGGGCCTTAGGTTGTCTGCAGTTTTGCTGTGACAAGTACTGCCCCAGTGAATAATCTAGGACATCAGTCACTTTCAGTGTATCTTGGGATGGATCTCTAGTAGTGTGGTTACAGAGCAGAGGATAAATGCGTATGTAATTTTTCCAGCCACTGACTATATTTTTGCTGAAATTTGGATCTCCAGTTCAATTTCATAATCCTAACACTTCCATTTAAAAGCAGTCCAGTTTATTTTGCCACTTTAATGTTGAAGAGATCTCATTTGCCCATTACCCTGTCGTTGTCTGAAACATACTACTGAGAGTGTTACTTTAAGAAGATCCATTGATTTCATTTAATAAATTAATTAGTTGCAGTATCAGTTGCTGATTATAGAATACAGGAGTTGAAAAGATTTCTAAAACATACTCCTAAGCCTCACAAGAGTTCAAATAGAATATTTTGGGATTTATTTTATTTCCTGATTATTCTATTTGTTGTGTATTTTGTCCCCCGTTGGTTGTCAGAAGACTGGTAATAAGGCAATGGGAAGTGTGCCTCTGTACCCGAATGAAGTGGGGTATGTCTGTTGGAGGAGAGAGGTTGTCATAAAAGTCTCCAGAGATGTACTCTACAAATATTAATTGAACACTTCGCCTTCGCTGGAATGTAGCAGCGAGCAGCACACAGAGTTCCTTCATCATGGCATTTACTTCTACTACAGGAGATGTATCAGAGACCAAGGAACAATAAGATAATTACAAGTTCTGTGTACTTTGAAGGAATCAAACAAGAGATTAAAATAGTCTCAGCCAGGGACCCTCCTCAGGTAAGGGAGGGGCAGCTGACACAGCAAACCACATGCCAGGTGGGGGAGGAAGTATTTCAGGCACTAGCTTGGGGTGTTGAGAACTGAAACAGAAGGCGCAGCAAGCTGTTGGGGAGAGTGGAGGCAAGGTCATGCAGGGACTTGGGTTTTCACTGAAGGGTTTGTATTTTATTTTAAGTGTATCAGGAAATCATTGAGGACAATTAAGCAGAGAGTGACATTCAGTACCAATATGTCATAGATTTACTCTTTCTGTAGATCAGAAGGCTAATCAAATGGGATGTTTTAGTTCTAAAGCAAATAGTGTCCCTTCTGTAGTTCAAAGTGGAGGTAGTTTTCCTTCTTGCTCCTTTATTCAGGACAGCATCAGGTCTTAGGATTGCTTTTCTTTTTTCAGTAATATTCCCTTGATGTTGTTTAGACGATTACAGTAAGTGGTTGTAAGTGGATTATATACTTGGACTATGAACAGGAGCATGATATCTACAAATTCTCTTCTTCAGACCTGCAAATCCAAGAGATACATCTCTCTGGAAGATAAGAGAGCTTCTTCCCCAAGATCAAAAAAGGTCTGTATTGCTGCTGTCACAGTTTATGAAATTAATTATGGAGCCAATAGCAATTTTTGGAAAAAGAGGCATTTTCAATATATTATGTTTCTGTTACAGGAGACTGGAGTGAGACTCGTGTAGGGAATCCCCAGAAGGAAGGATTGGCACACCTGGAACCCGAGGAGCTTGCTTCCTGGAAAGGCTCCTGTCTGATGTGTAGGAGGCAGAATGTCCTACTGACTCTTCAAGGGGAGGCTACACAGGATCGAGACCCTCCACCACAGGCGACACTGTGCATTCCTTTTTCTAGAAGTGGGAAGTACGAGATTATTCTACAAGAGGAAGATTCTAGGGGCTTAAAAACACAGAGGTTTGCACCTTGGGAGCCCCTTGGAATGTTGACAACTCAGGATCTAAAGGAAAATTCTGTGTTAATGAGTTACAGAATTCATGTGGAAGTAAATGTCACTTTATGATCAATAATAATACTGAGTGAGGAGCACTATGCAGGAAGAAATCTTCCATAGAAAGACAGGCAGGGAGAAGCTTAGGCCAACCTTAGACCTACTTAATAGAGCAAGCCTGAGATAAACTGCCAGAATGGCCAAATAAGAGACTCTATGAGATAGCAATTCTGTAACTATAGTAGTCATACAGAAATTTTTTCCTCTAAATCACGATACCAAATAGGAAAAATGATCTACAAGTGCCCCATGTGTAGGGAATTTTTCTCTGAGAGAGCAGATCTTTTTATGCATCAGAAAATTCACACTGCTGAGAAGCCCCATAAATGTGACAAGTGTGACAAGGGTTTCTTTCATATATCAGAACTTCATATTCATTGGAGAGACCACACAGGAGAGAAGGTCTATAAATGTGATGATTGTGGCAAGGATTTTAGTACTACAACAAAACTTAACAGACATAAGAAAATCCACACAGTGGAGAAGCCCTATAAGTGCTATGAGTGTGGAAAAGCCTTCAATTGGAGCTCACATCTTCAAATTCACATGAGAGTTCATACAGGTGAGAAACCCTATGTCTGTAGTGAGTGTGGAAGGGGCTTTAGTAATAGTTCAAACCTCTGCATGCATCAGAGAGTCCACACCGGAGAGAAACCCTTTAAATGTGAAGAGTGTGGGAAGGCCTTCAGGCATACTTCTAGCCTCTGCATGCATCAGAGAGTTCACACAGGAGAGAAACCCTATAAATGTTATGAGTGTGGGAAGGCCTTCAGCCAGAGCTCGAGCCTCTGCATCCATCAGAGAGTGCACACTGGGGAGAAACCCTATAGATGTTGTGGGTGTGGGAAGGCCTTCAGCCAGAGCTCAAGCCTCTGCATCCACCAGAGAGTGCACACTGGGGAGAAACCTTTTAAATGTGATGAGTGTGGGAAGGCCTTCAGTCAGAGCACCAGCCTCTGCATCCACCAGAGAGTGCACACAAAGGAGAGAAACCATCTCAAAATATCAGTTATATAGAGCATTTTGCTAAGAGTTAAAAATCTTAAAACCCATAAGTGCCACTAGGAAGGAAACCCTGTAAATACCTACATTGATCCAAGAAATTTTTACAGCAAGCCCCAGCAGGACATTCTTTTTGAAGAGGCATATGTGAGATTTGCTTTGTTTTGTTTTGTTTTTTGGGGTTTTTTTGTTTTTGTTTTTGTTTTGATTCATGCCAAGTGTGTTCCACAACTTGACTTTGAATCTGGAATCCCTCTGAGTGTCTGCCCAAGATGGGCCATGAGGTCCCAGTCATGGGTGTGTGTTTCCTGGGATTTGGGCTTGATGCCTCAGTAGTGGGAAATATGACACAGGAAACCATGATCATTGCCTAGCCTCCTGAGTCACCTTCTGCCTACACTTTACCTAACAGTTACCCCAGACATCCCCCTTTCAGGAGCTCATGCCCTTCCTTCCCTCAATTCAGGCATACTGGTTAATGCATTTGAAAACACCTCTCACAAAGACAGTGTGCTGGTATTTCTGAGGTTATCCTTCGGTTCAGCCCCTACATATCGTTCCATAGATCCCATCACTTCTGAGCCCGCTTTACCCGTATGTCCTCGCAGTACCCGTAAATATCCATCCCTTCCTAGATGGCATTAAATTTCACTTTAGATTTTAGGTGACTCATAATTTCCATTCACTTGGCCCATCAGAGAAATCACTGGCAGACATACATGCCCTTGAACTTTTCATGAACTTTTTAAAAAACATGTCGTGGTTTCTGCTAATCACTGTGTCTCTATGTTAGACTTAATTTTCTAGTGGCTACATCACATATTTTTAACTTGAATTTTTTGGAAATAGCTGAATGTAAATAGGGAGGAAGAAGCAAGCAAGCAAAGTTAGAACTCTCTCCATCCAGAATTGCCCTCTTGGGCTCCTTTTGTAGCATGTGGAGCTCCTTATTAACTAGGGGAGACCATAGGAGAAGTGGCTGTTGGGAGGAGTCATTAATAATATTTAGTCTCTGTTTCTGTAATTTTGGGCAATAATGTGTAGGAGTCCTCAGTACCTTCATTGAGGATCAGGTATTCCTTTGTTTTTAGGCATGAATGTCTATGTCACTCTCTCCTTTCCTTTCCTTCATTCATTCAACAAGTATTTATTGAACACCTCCTATGTGCCAGGCACTGTGCTAGGTGCTAGGAATACCACTGAGTAAGACAGACAAGGGCCCTACTCTCATGGAGTTTACTTCTGGTGGAGGAGACAGATGATACGCAAGTAAGAAAATACATAATGTAGTTTGAGATAGTGATTAAGTGCTATGAAGAAAATAAATTAGGGTGATGATTTAGAGTGGGGGTGGGGTGGGGGTGGGGCATCATTAGCGGTCAGGGAAGGCCTTTCTGAGGGGGGCACTGGAATGGAGCGCGCAAGGCTGGGGGCACCAGCTGGCTGGCCCTGCTGCCATGTTTGTGGTGCGGAAGGCGGCCAGGCACTGGGGCGGAGTGAGCAGTGGGGAGGGGAGAGATACTGAGTTGCTCAGTATCCCAACTTTTATAGGCCCTTTTTTCTTGTCTTTTCTTTTCTTTCGTTCTTTTTTTTTCCCTTTTTTTTTGTGGCTAGATTGATATTAAAAACTCATGTGGAAGAACTCAAGGAATGTTTAGAAGACCAAAAGTCCCCAATGATGAGAACAAAAAGCAACTAATTTTTAACTTTCTCTTCTCATTCCTGTTTCCATTGATTCCCACATGTAGTCCTTATGCTCAGGAAGTCTTGGGAGAAGTTAAGCATCTTGGAAGCTCTGAAATGGGTGAATAGGTTCGTGGTGTCTGTCAACTGTCTTAAGAGGTTGGAATGAATTACCCGAAATAGTCATCGAAATACTGAAACAAAGCTTGATTTTCTCTTCATATTTGAATTAATTTCTTCTGTTTGACTGGAAGGGGTTTTTGTGTAACTAAAACCTTAAGGCATAAAGGAGATTTGAAAGGAGCACATAATTTAGTGGGTGGGCCATATAACTAGAGATGGGGTTCGGGGATCATTGCGTCCCTCTCTGGGTTTTCATCGAGACAGCTCTGTTCACAGCCTTTGGGAAGTCCCTTCTCCTGCGTGTTCTCCTTGCCCAGGAGAGGGCCAGCCTAGTTCCTGGGTAAAGCCCCTTCCAGGCCTAACGCCCTCGACTACGATTTACTGTAGGGTCTTACCCTCGTCCATGTCACGGTAGCCTGCGGCGTTAGAGAGCCGCCTAGACTTTTAGTTGGTAGAGAGACAGCTGAAATATCATCAGTAGGATTTTAGTTTTAGGAAAAATCGGTTTGATTTCTAGCTTTATTACTATTAGGTGTGTGAGCTTGGGCAGATTGCCTAATCGTTGAGTCTAGTTTTCTCACGAAATGAGGATATTAGGCTAAATGATTTCCGAGTTTCCAGCTAGTCCTAGAGTTCTATATTTCTACATAGTTGAATTATTTTATCATGCTGTTGCTGGGGAATATGACTAACACTTTTGAAGCTACTAATTTTATGTCGAGCTTTAAGGTCCATAATTGTTATCTTTGGAAAATATTATTTGACCTACAGTATGTCCAAATCAATTTAATAAAATCACTTTATAACAGGGTTCTGTGCTTGACTGTAGTTGTGTGAATTCAGGGGTCATTGTGTATGGGGGGGGGGTGACTTGTGTATTATGCCTATGTGGGTGACCATATAATTTACTTTTCAAACCGGGCATTTGAGTAAAGGGGTGCTGTTAATGAGGCCCACAGGCCTAAGCCGGGACTGTCCCAGCAAACCGAGTTGTGAGGACACCCTGGTCCAAGGATCACAACCCAAGCAAGTAAGAAATGACTACATTGCATCAGGAATAACTCAAAGAGGAGTTGGAAGGTCTGTGGCAAACTTGAGGTGTGAGTTACTGAGCGGACGGCCCCTACTTGGCTGTAGCTATTTATTTCTGTGCTCGAATATAGGCCAAAAGCTCCCACATACTCTGCTCTTTTAAGAGAAAACCAGCAAGCTGGATTTGTATATAAAATTTAGTGATTGTGGAATGTTGATAAGTTCACGTTCCCTGTGACCCATCTTGGGTCATTGCTGTCACCTGCCTTGGGCCCACAAGCTTTCATTTCATTTTGCAGAGTCCTGCTCTAGCCCCTGATGAGCGGCCCGTTCCTGGTCCGGTGTAACCTACCCCTTGGGGAAGCTGCGGCGGCCCCTGTTCCATGCCACAGGCTTTGACGCTGGTTCTGGCATCTGCTGGTTTTGAGGGGCAAGTCTACATCCCACTCCCACCACGAAGGTGGCAGCAGTACAAACTGGCCTTTTTGACACGAGAGGGCTTGGGAAGAGCAGTCAGAGGCGGGCTCGCGTGTCACCATTGAGTCATTCTGGGTGCCTGCTAAGATTTAGGGTGAGAAAGAAGTCAAGGCTGACTTCACAGTTCCTGACTTGCCCTGAATAAGTGGCAGATTGCACCATTAAGAACTCTGTCAAATCAGAGCGCCCCAAACATCCAGGAGGTCTGCTGTGGGGACCATGGGGCACCCAAGCCCGTTGCCGGCCACCTTGAGGAAGTTGTCAGGTTCTTTAGTGCTGTGTGATGTGGAAGTTGTCCAATTCTTTAGTGTTGTGTGAACTTGGACATGATGCTTTCTGAGGGACTTCCCAACTCTTGGTTCTGTTATCCTAAAAAAAAAAATTGTTAACTTTTCTGTACAACTTGCTATTATTCTCAGGCTTGAAACAAAACAAAACAGGTGAATGGAAGACAAATAATCAGAAGCACATGGAAAAGTTCCTCAATGGTGGAATCAGACCTGAGGGGAGGGGTGGGGAAGAGGTTGACACCACCGGGCAGGAGTCAAACATAAATAGTGTTGCCGGGTTAAGATAGAGATAGCGGGAGAATTGAGGTTGGCAGAACTCTCGCTCTGTGACCTTATGCAGTTTTTTAACTTTCCCAAACCTCAGGTTTCTCACCTATAAAATGGTTTTGAAAGTACCTAACTCGTGAAATAGTTGGAAGGACTCAGCAAACCTGTTTGAACTGCCTAGCATCTAGTAATACAACAGGAAGGAAACAGTCCTAGTGCCCTAGTAAGGAAGATGGGTCCCGTTGTTTGGAGTTCTTTTGTTCTGGGTTTGGGCTTCTAAATTTGGGGGTAGAACCTAGAGAGAGCAGAGTGGCTTCATGTGAGAAGAGCCAACAACAGAACTGGACTCTCCCAGGGTAGTCTGGGACAGGAAAAGAGAGTAGAACCGGAGAGGTCGTTGGAAGAGAGGGACCCGGGGGTTTCATAGCTGAACACTTGTGACCTCAGAATCCCTCCGTAAAGTCTGGAGAGGCTTGGTCCAAGTGGATTGCTAATGGAAACAGGAAGGACAGTGTTGTGTCCCAGCTGGAATGGGACAGAGCATCTGTACTACAATAAAAATAAATGCAGGAGCCAGCAGAGAGCAGCCACTATATGGTGAGCTCCAAGGAGAGTGGAGAAGCCCCTGGGAGGGCTTCAGGCTGCCGCAGGCCCTTCAAGGAAGGGGAGGCCTCTGGGTCTCTTACTACTCTTCGTGTACATAGGTAGAACACCTTGAAGATCATGAGTAAATTAGATTTTTTAAAAAATCATTTCCTTTTAGTCACATGAGCAAATCCAAAGACCCCAAGGCCTTGTGTTTACTACACATGTTGGCAAGAGCTCGGCGTAGATCTCAGTGGAAGCAAAGTGCTTTCATGGCTCAGATTTAGGCACATGCAAACGAAATAACCGTGTTAGAATAAAATAATAGCATATAAATATTGCTTTTATTGGTTTTCAGGTGAATTCATGCATTTTATAGGCTCCGCCCTGTTTGTACCTTGCCAGTTAACATTCACTGAATGCTTCTGAAAATGGGGTCACTCAGAGCCTCCGCCACCTCCTGTGGGCTGGCCCTGGCCGCAGTCTTCTCTGCATCATGAATTATGGTGAGATTGGAGAGATTTTAAACCTGGTATCTATAGTGTGTTTCAGGGAGGTCTTGAACCTCTTCTAATTTGCAGAATTTTGCGTCTCTGTGGGTATATGTATTTTTCTAGGAAGAAGCGCTTTCCTCGAATGTGTGACTCTAGTCAGGAAGGATCACTAAGTGCGGAAAACTATCTGATGTAGCCACGTGGTTATTCACTGTGCAGGATCCTTGGGGAAGGGGACGCCTTAGAGTTCGGAACAGAGGCGGTCCGCTGGAACAAATGGGAAATGTTGGATGTGATAAATGGCAGAAAAAATAGATCCCACTGTGCTGTGTTGTAAAGAAAGAGCGAGGGCCTCTGGAGTGAAACAAAGACACATCTGCGCGTGTCGTTACGCCGGATGTAAGGGATCAGCTGTGCGGTGGCGCAGTGTACGTAAGAGACAAGTTCTAAGCAGTGTCCCAGAGCTGAAAGCTCATGTACCCAAGAACAGCGGGGGCTTTCAGGGGTTGGCGGGGAGGCGGGAGGAGTCTGCTCTGTGAGTGGAAACACTGAGGCTGTCACAGAGTATGCCTCTTGCTTGCAAAGAAGGCAGTTCTCGCTGTAACGCTGGAGTGCGGGACCCAGTGCTGGTGCAGGTTGTATTTGGATTCTCAAACCTGTTCTGTCGCTTGGTGATGTATTCTTCCGTGTTTGGTTTCTGTGTCCGCTTGCCTGCAGTGCAGAACTACGGTAATATGTCTTTGTTAGCGTTTGAGTCAGTTGCGGCGCCTGGGTGGCTCCGTGGGTTAAAGCCTCTGCCTTCGGCTCAGTTCACTAGCTCTGCATCGGGGCTCTCTGCTCGGCAGGAAGCCTGCTTCCCCCCCTCTCTCTGCCTGCCTCTCTGCCTGCTTGTGATCTCTGTCAAATAAATTAAAATAAAAAATCTTTAAAAACAAAACCAAACATTTGAGTCAGTTATCTTGCTCCTTCATCCTATCTCCAAAATGTCCTCCTTATCCCCGGCCTTCCTCCATCCCGGTGTCCCCCTCCTGCCTTTCCGAGGTAAGCTTGAGGCCCACAGGGATTTAGTCTGGAGGCGAAGTCCTGTCTACGTCCCCTGGAGAGTGAGCAGGGCGTTTACAGTCCAATAAACATGAGGAAAAGCGATTTTTTTTTAAAGCACAGTGTATAACAAGATGGTAGAAGTAAAGTTAAAACGTCGATCCTCGAGAACGTGAATGGGTTAACTACTGCCATTTACAGGCATTTTCAAGTTGAATTATAGGCTTCACAACTACGCGTAGAGGCTGATTCCAAAAGACCACTTGTAGGAAGGGACACAAAGGCCGAAAGGGAGGGGGAAAACACCAGGAAGATGTTTGCGAGGGGGACACAAGTAGTGTGACAGCATGGCCCATCGGAGTAGAATGCAAGGGAAACGGCATCGATTTAGGAACTTTGTCAAGAAGATAGTTAGTTACATGCTCTAATTTGGCCAACACAGCTTTGAGAGAGTTTATGTTTGTAGAAATGCAGTGAGACAGTTGGTAATCCCTAATCGCAGCAGACTGTGTTGACCCTGCAGATCAGTCTGACCAAGAAGGATCTAACCACTCGTGGCTTTATTAACAGACAGTCTGTCGGTTGTCTTTGAACCACGTGCCAACAGACCCTCTCGGAACATCCACAAAAATTGATCCGTGTTTAATGCCAGAGAGAAAAACATCTCACCAAGTTCCAGAATGTGGAAAATCCCCACAGGTCACATTCTCTGACTATAACACAGTAAAAACAAAGTTGCCAAGGAAGAGCCAAAAATCCTATCCACTTGGAAATAAAACAACAGAACATCCTCTTCCTTCTCCAAATTAACAGCTAGAGAGGAAATCAGAACGGGTCCATGTCGTTTAGAGATGAGGGACCGAGATGGCATCACATAGCACATCTTGTTGGATGGGACCAAGATGAGTAAAACGTTTTCTGGCCTTAAACCAATAAGGGCCCTTGTCAAGATTTTTTTTTTAAAGATTTTATTTATTTATTTGACAGAGAGAAATCACAAGTAGGCAGAGAGGCAGGCAGAGAGAGAGAGAGGAGGAAGCAGGCTCCCTGCTGAGCAGAGAGCCCGATGCGGGACTCGATCCCAGGACCCTGAGATCATGACCTGAGCCGAAGGCAGCGGCTTAACCCACTGAGCCACCCAGGCGCCCCTAGTATAAATGTTTTAATCAATCATTTGAGCTTTGAAAGTGTGATTCAACCCATTTAAGGCATTCTAGGGGTGGCGTTGACCAAGTGTTGACAACATTCTTACATTTTTTGCAGAACTATTCAGATTTTCAACCTTTTTTATTTTTAAGGTGTTATTTATCTGACAGAGGCACACCCACGTGTGTGAGCACGTGTGTACACACACACACACCAACCCAAAAAAACCCAAATTACATTTCTATCATGTGGGATCTCATAATAGAATTTTAGAACTCTTAACTCAGAATAGAGAAATAAGGTTATCTCGTGTGCCAACCCGAGTTTGCACAGTGGAATTCGTACTTACTACACAAGCTTGTCGGACAGCGAGTTAAGGAGGAACACAGAGGCCTTTTTTGCTACTGGGGACAAATCAGTAAAAACATGAAAAGGTGATTCTAGGAGCACCCGCCTTCCTCCTTGGACAAAGCAAGATGCCCCCAACCTTGGGTGTTTGAGTTCTGGAATGCTTTGCCCCTCGAGGGAGTGGCCGTGTCTACTTGAGGAGAGGTGGGTTCCCTGAGTGCCAGGGGCTGAGGAAGCCAACCCCAGCAAGAGAGCCTGAGTGGGGTCGCATTTGGTTTAGGCAAAGAAATGAGGAATTTCTCACACATGAGAAGTTATGAAGCAATTGATACCTTTAAACTTAGCTTACTGTATTATTCTAATCCCAAGTATTATATATTCCCTTGTTTCTACTCAATCTAGCAGGTGTTTAAGGGAATTGTCTTCTGCTACGATTCTGGTCCGGTTCATTTCTCTGTGCTATTTCTAATTTCTTTGCTGTTCATTGTATAACAAATGCCCCTGATTTAGTTATCAGTTGTACCCTCTGTAGAGGTAACATACCAGTCTTGCATCTTCCTAAATGGTGCTGGAGTTCTATGTCCATATAGTTCTTTGCACATATAGTAACGTCTATGTGCAGATCCTGCCTTTTTCTGGAGAAATGATCAAAATCTGCACATGTCCTGTCCTGTGATTGATTTTCACTTAGCACATGTCTTAGTGCCTGTTTGATGTCCACACATTACTATGTGCTCCTTTTAATGTTTTAATGGCTTCATCTGTTTTAATGGGTATCTCTAACTCTCCTGTTCATGGAAATTCCCCCATGTTTTCTCTTACTGCTGTTATGCCCCCCCCCTTTTTTTTTTTTGAAATGTGTCCTTGATTTAAATTTTCAGTCTTTGGTTTTTGCAAGGAAGGTAGTAAAGACTCAACTGAAAATCATTTTCTCCAATGGCTAGCTAGTTATCCTGTCACTATTTACTGAGTCATCTCTGCACAGATTTGAAATGTCAACTGCATTAATAGCCAAACTTCTCACATGCATTTGGGTCTATTTCTATTCCATTCAAATATTTGTAATTACTGTGTCTCTGTTATACGTTCTAATATTTGCAAGGTCCTCTGCCCTTCCTTATTCTTCTTGTCCAGAGTTTGCCTACCTAGTATGGAATATTTGATCAGAGACCTTTAAACCTCTGTATTGTGGTGCTGGGGTGGCTCAGTCGGTTAAGTATCTGCCTTCAGCTCAGGCCATGATCTCAGGGTCCTGGGATCAAGCCCTGAGTTGGGCTCCCTGCTCAGTGGGGAGTCTCTCCCTCTGCCTCTCCCCTCCCCCTTCCACCACCTCCAGCTTGTGCTCTCTGCTCTCTCAAATAAATAAATAAAAACTTTTAAAAAACAAAACCTCAGTGTCCTTTTGTGTTAGCTGTGCCTTGCAAACAGCATAAGCTCATCGTTTTGGGATGGGATGTTTCAGTAAAGACACAACACGTTTTCTTTTTTTCATTTTTTAAAAAATTTGTGGTGCATTTTATGTTTCCTGCATTCACAGCCTGTGTCTGCTGTTTTGAGTTCTCACTCCCAACTCTGCAGTCTGTGACTTTTATGGACTGCAATGCCCTGTGTTTTATTACCAAACTCCACAAACTCATGCTGGGTGCGTCTGTGTGTCTGTGCCAATCCATTAAAATAAATCCCTCTCTTTACATCTCTGTCTATACATAGCCTATTGGTTCTGTTTCTCTGGAGAACGCTGAGTAATGCAGCCTCTAATGTGTGTTGGGGCTTGGGCAAGTGTACAGATAGAGACCCACATCTATTGAAATGGAAACCCACATCCACACCGAACACTTTGTGCGCTTGATTTATGAGTGTAAAAAGTATAAATCAAGCTCCATAAAATAAATACGTTCTGTTCTCCTACAGGAAGGCTGCCCAACTTCAGTCTGCCGTGACCTTCAGTGTTCCACGCTGGTAGGGGGCGGGGGGGGGTCCAGGAGGGGGGAGCACTCCCGATCACAGTCCAAAGACTGGTCATTCCCCACTCCCACCTCACCCCACAGTTGCCCCTCTGTTGGTCCTCACGCCAGAGTGTCTATGCTAGCAGCTGGCTCTTGGGAGAGGACACTGGAAGAAGAGGCTCTTGCAGCCATGACAGCAAGCCTGGGCTGTTTGGGAAGGAACATGCAGGGCAGGGATAACGGGAGTCTGGGGTAGAGCTAGGCCTTCATCATGCTGGCTCACCCCTTGGCTCCCGTGAGGGTCTGAGTGGGGGCCCCTCTTGCCCAGGTCAAGGGCAGTGCACCCTGACCATGTATCCTCAAAGTTTTAGTTAGCAAACCTATCTGGCATGACAGCCCAACTGAAGTTCCTGCCTCCTAGGAATAAACAAAATTAGATTTATCCAGTTTATCCTCCTTTTGAGGAAAGAAGGAACCGGGAACCAAAGCCTGTGATCTCTCATCTTCGATGACTCGTCTCGGGAACTAGCGAGTCAGTATCTTCAGGTCTCTTTCTGATTCCGTCAGTGCTCTGGCTTTTCACGTTGGCCAGAGTGAGTGCGCTTCCCCGGAGTGAGTGGCAGGAGGGCATGTGAATAGCTCTTCTCCGTCTCCGTGTAAGTACTAATCAGGACCCTTAAGAGACCCTTGGGCTGCAGGATGTCTGGGAGATACAGACTGTTGTCAACCTCACGTGCTCAGGGCAGGAAATCCTTGAAGATTTGAGAGGCCATCAGGGACGGCTGTGGCGACACGGCTTGTGCTCCTCGCCAACAGCTCAACACCAAGGAGCATCTCTTCTCTGCTCGTTTTTTCACACTCTCAAAAGGAAATGCATAGAACAGCTTACAAGTTCCCCAAAGGCCACCAGTCCCTCTCGTCCTTGCTTCTGTGTCGTGACACAATTTTAATACTCAATTTTAATATGTACTTTTAATACTGAGTGAAGCGATGGCTTGAATAATCCCCATGAGCGTGGAATAACGAGATAGATACGTTGCTTTGGAATTAATTATATTTTATTTGCCTTCGTGATTTCGTTTTGAAGGATATAATTAAATTAGCTTACGTTCCTTGAGCAAAGGCAAGTTACGTGTGGTTGGGCGAGAGCCAATAATGTTGGGGGGGCGGGAACCCACCTAGGGTTCATTTTTTCCCCCCCTTCTTGAAGAACAAGAATATAGAAGTTGCTGATTCACTCTTGGGGGTTGGGTAGAATATTAATCATACACAGAAGTGTTTATGTTCTCCGCACAGACCATAAAATAGTGAGAGCTATTAGTTTTTCTGTTACAAAACAAAACCAAAAAAACCCTTTAAGATGGAAGAATAGTTTACGCTGTGATTCCGTTTTTACTGGAAATAGTGTTGCTGTCACCTTTATTAGAGTTGATACATTTTTAAAACAAAACTAAGTAATACAAAATCCCTGAGGCACCGTTTATTAGTGTGGCAGAGTTAAATGCCAAAGTTATTTTACGTAGGGACACGGAACATCAAAAACCTGACATTTCTATGTCACATCGCCCAAAAGGCTAAAAATTAATTCCTTGGTTATTTGGAGGCTCCTAATCTGGCCTCATTTTCCTTTGGAAGGTGAAGCTTGAGACGCGTGGATTTGCTCCCTCTAGTGGTCAATGTGTGTGTGTGTGTGTGTGTGTGTGTAGGGCTAGCCTCCATCCCAGTCCCCAACCTCCATGCAAATTTCTAAACATTTTTTTCCCTTATGAGGATTCAGAAGCTGTTCGCTTTCTCTCCAAACTGCTTTTAAAAGATTTTATGTATGTATTTATTTTGAGGAAGAGAAAGAGAGAGAGAGAGAGAGAGCAGGAGTCGGGGGAGGGGCAGAGGGAGAGGCAGACTCCCCACTGAGCAGGGAGCAGGCCATGGAGCTTGATTCCAGGAGCCTGGGATCATGACCTGAGCTGAAGGCAGATGCCTAACTGACTGAGCCACTCAGGTGAGTGCTCCTCTGAATTGCTTTTAGAAGATTTTTTTTTTTTTTTTTTGTCTGTAAAGCATTTTTCTGGCTCATCATAAATGCTGTGAAAGCAACCGCTGTGGGTGTCTTATAAAACTCATCACGGTGCCTAGTTTTCACCCATTCCCTCTCCACTTCATGCCTTCCTTATCTAATTTAAATGTTGAATCTCATGCTTTACATGCATTTACTTTGTTTGATATTTTCCAATTCTCCGTGAATTCTAAGTTCTTTCAACTATTGGCTTTAACTGATCACTCATCCAGAAGATAAAAAGAAGTAATTAATTAAGAATCACTCATTCAAAAGCTGAAAAAAACTAGAATTAATGCATAATGCTTAATAAAATATAACTAATTATTATTATTTTTTTTTTGCAAGAGTTAGTATTAAGAAATCACAATGTGGGTGCACCTGGGTGGCTCAGTTGGTTGAGCGACTGCCTTCGGCTCAGGTCATGATCCCAGACTTGCAGATCGAGTCCCGCATCGGGCTCCCAGCTCCTTGGGGAGTGTGCTTCATCCTCTGACCTTCTCCTCTCTCATTCTCTCTCTCACTCATTCTCTCCCAAATAAATAAATAAAATCTTAAAAAAAAAAAAAAAGAAATCACAATATGATTTTATCAGCCATTTTTTTGGGATGATATAAGATGAAAATTGATCGTCCAGTATATCCATCTTTAAGTTACAAACCATTACTCCATTTGTGCTATGGATTGATGAAATACTTTCCTTCCAAGGGCTCAGACCATTGCACATAAATCATACGACAAATGACAGTGTTTAAAAAAAAAAAAAACTCTAGAGAATTCGTGGTAGAGTGTGCCAGGTGTCATCTCTGATAAAACAGCCTATGGACAACACAGTTCTTTGGGGCTCCAAAATTCCCAGCAGATTAATATTCTCTCCTCTTTTCTTTCCTGTGGGGGTCATTAAAGACCATTTTCTGACCAAAGAGAGTTCCACGGCATATAAGAATGCTAGAAAGGGAAGGTCTTTAACAGCCTAAGAGGGCAGATCGTAGCCTATAGACCAGACCCACTTACAAATGAACTCAAGAGTGGTTGAAAATTTCCTTCTCCTCCTCTTGAGGCAATGATAGGTGGAACTTATCAACTACCTTTATATTTTAGAATTTGAGATCTCGATCTTCACATACTTATTGTAATGACGATAGCTATTCAGAGAGGGAAAAATATAGTCTATTTCTGCGTTATACACAGGGTACTGAAAAGAGGGGACAAAACTAATCCCAAACCCAGGTATTCTGAAATCACTGTTCGATGCAGCAATCCCAGTTCTGAGTACATATACCAAAGAGTTGAAAGCAGAGACTCTAACAGACGCTGTACACCACGTTCCTAGCATTGGCCAAAAGTAGCCAAAAGGTGGAAACAACCCAAGTGTCTATCAGTGGATGAACAGATAAGCAACATGTGGTCTAACCACATGGTGGACTATTACTCAGCCTTGAAAAAGGAGGGGGCATTCGGACACAGCAGTACAATATGGATGAACCTTGAGGAGCTCATGCCAAGGGAAATAAGCTGGTCACAGGAGGACAAATACTGTGTGATTTCACTTACATGTGGGACCTTGAGTGGTCATGTTCGTAGTTAAAATAGAGAATGGCGGTTGCGAGGGTATAGGGGATAGGAGGAATGGGGGGGTTATATTTAATGGGGTGGAGTTTCTGTTTGGGAAGAAAAAGTTCTGGAGATGATGGTGGTGGCGGGTGCCCATCTGTGTGAATGGACTTCATGCACCATATGCTTTAAAATGGCTAATGTGGCAAGTTTTGTTATATATATTTAATCACAATGAAAAAAAGAAGGGACAAAAACAGAAGGGGCATCTTGGAAGGATATTTAGGATGCAGAGTCAGAAAAAAAAAAGTCACACTAGGAATAGATTTTGAAGGCCTTTTGCTTGGCTTTGATCCTAATCCCCTGTTTACTAGCTGTGTGACTTTGAGCAAGGTGCTTGACCTCTCTGTGCCTCAGATGCCTCATCTGTAAAATGAGGCATGGTATTTGTACTTCTGTGTTTATCATAAAGCTGAAAGGAGATGATGCTTAGTAAAGGACCTTGCACAGAGGGGGGCATGCACTCAATACTAGCTGTCATTATCAGGGACGTGAACCTGGCCAAGGACTCACTTCTAGTAAATAACAAGAAGCACTTCCTGCAGAAAGCACATTGGCCTGTCTCCAGGACCAGCTTTCTCCACCGTTATGTTACCCATCATTTGTTGAATCGAATCAAAGACCAAGTGCTACAGTCTTGGGGAGGAAATCACAGCCTAGAAAGACAGAAAATTCATCTGAGAAATGTAAAGGTCTCAGAACCTTGTCAATGCTTCACTTCCTATCAAGGAAATGGAGAGATGGGTATATATGATTTGCACATTTAAAAAGCTGTAAAGTTATGTGTAAAGAGAAGAGTACCAGATATCCTAGATCTGAGACCAGGGCTCCACCAATTAGAGAATTATATCCTTCCTATTGGCAACCAGCCAAGCTGCCAGTCAGCCCAAGTACGTGAAGTTTCATTGAGTGTCTTCTTAAGTGAAAGCCACCTTGCCGGGGGCTGAAAATAGAGGGGATGTGACCAGAGATGCTCCTTGCTACGTACTTTTACTTATTGGGAGAGACTCCTAAACAAATAATTATAGCACAGTGTCATAAGAACACCTATAATGTGTGATCAAGATACAGTGTTAGTTCAGAGGTGAACATGAGTAGCCCTATCCAGGTTCCATGAGTAGCCAGGCCAAATTCCTTATAAAAGGGCTTTGAGGGATGCAGAGGAGTTCACCAGTGCCCAGACTCACAGGTGTAGTGAGAAAGCACTCTCCCAGCAGAGGACGTGGTACACACCTGTAGTTCTCAAAATTAAGTGTGTACCCAGCGGGGTTGAGAGCACCCAGATCACTGAGCCCAACCCCCTGTTTCTGATGCAGTGTGTGCAGGGTGGGGCCTGAGAATCTTTGTCTCTGTCAAGTTCCCAGGGGATGCTGAGGCTGACGCTGTTGCCTTAGGGACCACACTCTGAGAGCTGCTGCTTTGCGTGAAGAACTGAAGCGTGGACCCACAGCGTGTGTTTGGGGAACCGTAAGTAACTCAGTATTGCTGGGGTTTGAAGTGTTTGAAGAGTTAGGGAGGGGGCCTAAGTGCAGAGCTGCGGGCAGAGCAATGAAACCGTTTGCATAGCCCAGCAGGGGCAGGCACGATAACACAAGACGCAGTCCTGACTGCAACTCAGGGAGGAGATGTTATCATGCCCATTTTACAGAGGAGACAAGTGTGGAGCACAGGTTAACGAAGTGGAGAGAGAGATGTAAGAGGTAGAAGACCCCAGACTGATAGCATATGGGTGAGTGACATCTAGATTCTTAAATTTGGAGACAAACACAGGGTGATGCCAACGACCGAAACAGGAAGTGCAGGAGGGGCAGGTTTGTAAATATTCTGTCCGGATTATGGGAACAGGTAAACTCCCTCATTTCCAACATTCAAACTCCTTTCTCCCTGCCCCCCCCCCAACCCCAGAACTGGCCGCCTTTGTTGGGAGTGATGCACTGCCAGCCATGGCCACAAGGGGGCACTTGTTCACTTGGCATGATTTAAATTTGCCTGGCTCAGGTGAGGTCAGGATTCAACCTTCCTCCAGAAAATAAATCTTTTAAGATTTCCCCTCATTGCTCTCTGTTCTATTGAATTGAATGGTGACATTTGTTCAATAGTTCGGTGACTATCTGCTGAATGCCCACCACGTTGACTCCCATCGTGCGCGGCAAAGAAATGCAACATCTTCACAGCTTGAGATTCTCATGACCTGGTAGAGATGATTAAGCAACCGTAGCAGTGGTGCTTGAAGCCAAGAGGAATGGTGTAGACACCCAAGGGGGTGCGAGCTAGCGTCGGGACATCCCAGAAGGATGATGATGTCAAAAGCAAAGGAGAAGGGGCCAGAAGTTACTGGAACATAGGATCTGTTCTGGAACATAGGATTTGCTTAGGGAGGCTGGAGGGGATATGGTGGCCCAGAACTCGGACGCTGGGAGCATAGTCATTATTGAAAATGCCACGGAGTAGACAAGACTGCCCGGGAGACGAGAGAAAGAAGGCACGTTCTGGAATGCTCTCAGAACACTTCCTTTTGAATAATGGATTTTGAGGTCATTCTGTGAATACTCTTTTACTCCGATGCTTTCAAGTTAGGTCAGTGGTGAGATGTTTAGCTTGTCAAAGAATAATTTATTTGGGGGCTCCAAGCCAGCTCAGTCGGTGAAGCGTGTGACTCCTGATCTTGGGCTGTGAGTTCGAGCCCCACAGGGGGTTGGCATAGAGGTTCCTTTAAAAAGTAAGGGGAAAAAAAAGAATAAATTATTTTGACACTTGTTAAAATGGTAAGGAAGACTTTATTCAGGGCTGTTTCAATAGGCGTCAGGACTATCGCAGTGGGCGGTGACAGGTCAGATGATTCAGAATACAGCAAGGGCAACCGGTGATTTATAGTCAGTGGTGAGGAGGGCTAGTGGATGGGGAAGGAGTCTTGCTCAGCCAACTCTTGCTGAAGGCAGGACAAGGTGATGGGGTTTCAGGGATGAGGGATTCTTGCTGAACTGACCAGGAGGGTTGGTACTCCAGCCGGACCTGGTGCAGAAGAGTTTTGGGAGAAGAGACTCACACGGCCTCACACTGTGGCCGGGTCTTTCCTAAAGGTGGACTTCAATGTGTCAGGTGGGACATATTCTGATTATTTAAATGGGAGCATGATCGTGGGGACATGGGTCAATGAAATCGCACATCAGGTTTACACAAATACAAAGCTTTGTCGAAATTACAAGTCAACAGGAAAAGTTTGTGTGATGTACATCAGTAAACGAAGTGGCAGATAAAGAAAGGGCCTAAGTGTTCTTCTGTTTTTACTTTTGCTGAAAGAGTCGGGAGGAGTGGGTCAACATAGATTTATAAAATAAAATGAAAACATGAAGTGGTCTCGGTCCGTCGAAATAAGGTGGTATCCTAGGTTGCGACCCGGCTCTCCGTTAGAAGGCTGATTGCCTGCACACATGCTGATTTACTTAAACACGGAGATTTAAACTTGTATTTTTGTCAAGTTGTATTTATATTTTTATAATTTACATTTCACAAGATTTATATTTTTCTTTTTATAATGTTTATAGTTTTATAAATTTATATTTTTCTTCTTTTCCCATTCTTTCTTAAATTCCCCTTCCATTACCACGGGATAGTTAAGCGTACGTGCAGGACCTCGAATCTAGCATCTTCTGCTTGCAGCCCCGTGCCTTCCGTTTGTCTCGTTATATAAGGGAGCTGAGAATGGCGCAAACTCACAAGGTCTGGTGAGCAGGGGCACCCGCTCAGTCACCAGCCACACTCCTTCTGGCCGACACTGTCTTTGACCCAGGTTTGCTTGTGTAAGCTGGAAGTCCAGCCCAGCTGACTCTGCGTCGTGAATTAAAAGAGAAATCACTTACCCCACTTGCCCGTAAAGTTCCAATGTATCCCTAAACTCCTCGTATCATGTGGTTAAAATGAGTTGGTAGCGCTTACTTCCAAGTAAGATTCAAGAAAATTCAAAATTCAAGCAAATTCAAAAGACTTTTTATGCTTTTCTTCTATGGGATCGTCCAACCTTTAAAATCCATTAGTCCCTTATATACAAGCCCCCAGATGTTAGAAACAGGTCAAGGAAACGAGTTCTGTCTTCAGCATAATCCTTGCAGAGATAGAATGAGCTCAGAAACAGGCTGGCCAGCTCGGCCCTGGAGCTCACGGTCACAGGTGATCAGCTAAGGTCTGCTTCTCCGTGCTGCAACTCAGGGGCCCCGTGGTTTGGCATTGAGTGTGTCTGCGGTAGGATAGAGTGACCTTAACCTCTCTTTGGAAAACGTCTTCACCCCCAGGAGAGTTTCTTGGGTGGGGGGGATTGGAATAAAAAATGAAGGTGAATGCCACTCACAAGATTTTGCTGGTTTCTGGTGGAGCAGGAAATTGTAGGTTCATTTTCCCCGGGAGGGAACTTGGATTCAGCTGGAAATTGCAGTCGTGGTCCGTCAGTGGTTTTCCCTAACTAGTGGTGTCCGACGTAAGACACATCATGATCATCGGTAACTAGTAACAAAGTAACACCTTTTCATTGACTTAATTTTTTTTTTTTTTTTTGTAAACACATTTAGCCTCAATCAATTCAAAGGCAAGGCTGGCTGATTGACATCTCGAGGGAGCAGTGGCATCGGTTGTGAGCAAATGTGGGGTTTGCAGGGTGGAGGCAGCAGATTCTGCCCTCGAGGGAACTCCCCTGTGAGGAGAAGAGCAGAGTGAGTCCCACCAACACGTGAAGCCAGGCCCTGCTGCAGGTTCTGTGCAAAGAGAAACGAGCGAAATCGCCGCTCTTGGCTGGGGCTCGGCGTCTGGCGGTGATGAGCGTGGCACTGTGTGCAATGCTAGAACATGGTGCTGGAGAGGGCCACGGGTGCTGGGTGAGTCCCTGGGCCTGAGGAGCCCCAGAAGAGACAAGCTGGCCTCTGCTGGTAACCCCTGGGGCAGAAGTTGTGTCCGAGCCTGAAGGGGCGGCAGAGCGTGCAACCTTTCCCATGTTGTCCTGGAGCTCACCGCTCCTGGAAGATTCTCAGCACGTGGGTGAGGCTATAACTGTGAGCAGTATGGAGAGGCTCTTCCGGGTGTCCGTTTCTCTCCTGTTAGCATTTGGAGGACCTTATCTCCTGGTGACTGAATTTATGTCATGGAGTTTTGTGGATTTATGTCGTGAACATGGACGTGACGTGGCTTCCCTGGTGGATCTCCAGTGTTGGACAGCCCCACACAAGGACGGGAGAAGCGCCCCTTCACTGTGTCCCCTCTCCCAGCCCTGTCACTCCTGTGGCCCAGGGGAAACCAGCTCAGCCCAGACAAGAGAGAGGCAGGGGCATTCCAAGACAAGCAATACGTACGGGGGTGTCTGTGTCCTAGAGCGGCCTGGAGGCCAGACAGTCAGTGGAGGGGAGCAGGAGGACAAGCGGACTCCTGTTGCTGTATTTTGCATCATGTTATTATGAAATCTTAATCTGTAGAGTATTTTTAGGGAGCACGAAGTATACCACACCAGCTCATGTGTTGTGTATGTCCACACACACACACACACACACACACATGCACAGAGACAGATCCACAATCACATAGACACACAGACACAGACACACACACACACCGATGGTGGAGGTGTGCGCTCGAACCTCCCTTTAAGGAGGCCCTTGTTCGGCCACTGCGGGGACAGGGACAGCGATCTGACAGCGTCCAGCTGCAATGCACGCCTTCAGGCTACAGCCCAGCACAGCCCTCGGCCAGTGGCGAGCACGGCCTCACTCACTCTCAGTAGGATGGGCGGGAGGGGGTGTGTTCTCTCCTGCTTTCCGGAGGGAAGAACTGAGAGCTCAGAGACTTTGCTGAGTCGGCATTTTACGGGCAGGGAGGCGGGGTGCCCACCTCGGGATCCGGACCCGGGGAAGCTGGCGGACACAAGAGCGGACTGGCTGGTTTCCAAAATGGAAGTTATTATTTCTCTGTAGACCAGGGTCCCCCAGAGGATGTCAATAGGCAGAAAAGTCCCGTCTGTGTGTTTCCGTTCCCCACTGGTGGCCGTGTGCAGCCCCCACCTTCCTTTGCACGAGCCACAGAGCGGGCGTGAAGGCCTCAGGCAGAGACCCGGTCTGCTCCGCGTGCTAACGTGTGCGGGGGGGACCGGCTGCCCCGGCGGCGAGCTGTGTGACATGAGCGTCAGCCCCCGCTCGCACCCGAATTGCTTTTCCTTTGAAAAATCTCTTCTCTTCATCTTCTGCTTTAGAAGCTTGGATGAGGCCAGTCAAAGGGTCATCAGAGCCAGACTGCCACTCCCGTTCTTTCTGGTTCTTTCCCGGTGTGGTCACGCAGACCTTGCATGTGATTTCCAAACGAGCCCGTGGCCTCATCCCTTTCATCCCCGCCAGCGAAGGCCTCCTCTGAAGAGCCAGGAGGTCATCTGAACGTCCTTCCCTCATTCCCTGGGACACCGGCGGAGCGTCCCCAGAAAACTGCGTGAGCTCTGATCCCTGACACCCTCTGAGAGCCCCAACCCACTCCCCGGTCAAAGCGATTCTTTCTTCCTCCTCGCTAATCCCCAAATCCCGATTTGGTGAGGGTGCCTTGTATCCGGCCCCTAGAAGAATCATGAACGGTGGGTAAAGATACCGGCTGGGTGTCCTGCCGTTGAACTCGATTCTGGCACTGTCTACTGGGAGAGAGCACCAGGAACCATGGGTCAAGCGCTCTGCCCTACAAGACTGCCACCCCCTGCTGCAGAGACCAGTCACAAGGCCAGACTATCACTGTGATCTGGGCCCCTGACTATGGATTGGAGATTCCAATGGTCCCCTCACTGGATTTGACTAATTTGCTAGAGCAGCTCACAACTCTCAGAGAAACACTTTTCTCACTGAATCATGGGTTTATTGCAATGGCTATAACTTGGGGGCAGCACCCGGCAAGGGGCGTGGCCCTTCCATGCTCTCGGGGCACCCACTTTCCCTACCTCTTTGTGTGTTCACCAACCTGGGGGCTCTCCCAACCCAACCTTCTGGGTTTTTCTGGAGGCTTCATTATATGGGCATGATTGACTCCACGGATTCACCCTCCAGCCCCCCTCTCCTCCCTGGAGGTTTGGGAGGAGGGACTGGCACTTCCAACCTTCCAATCACAGGGCGGCTTCCCCTGGCAACCAGCCCCAGCCTCACGTTCTTTCCGAAAGTCGCCTCATTAACATAACAAAAGTCACCTTTAGGGCGCTCATCACGTAGGAAATTTCGAAGGGTTTCAGGAGCTCTGTGCCAGCCACGGGGATGAAGACCAAATAGAGACGCAGGGAGGGCTGAATCCCAGTCCCGCTGTGACGGGATGAGTAGGCTTTGGCATAGGACTGGACTCCCATAGACTCAGGTTCTTTTCAAGTGGGAAAACATTTGCGCTACCTTACTGATGGGGCAGGAGCAGATGACATGTGGGGACGGAGGGAAGTAGACAGGGGACAGCAGAGAAATGCATGTGGGTGACCCCCCCTCCAGGTCCCCTCCCAGTGTCAGGAGCCCTGCAGCCACCCTCCCCATGCTCTGAGATGGCCTGCACCACGTAAATACCGTAAATACCGGACTCTGGGTTAGGAAGCGCACCTCAGGTCCGAGATGCCCTCCCCCGTCTCCGGCTGGGAGCCCGTTCACGAAGTGCATTCGGCCCTCTTGCTTTCTCACTGAGAAGCCTTAACACGAGATCTGAAATAGGAGAGGAGACATTGCCAGGACGCCCGCCCCTCCCCAGAACCTTTTACACTTATGAATTTGTCCCTCCCAGCCCTGAAAGTCCCTGTCCCCAGCTCCAGGAGGCCCAGGGGAGAGACAAGTCTTCGGCTTGGAGGGGCGAGTCGAGGCAGAGCTTACCACGAAGAGAGTGGTAAGCTCGAGTGAAAACCCTCCTCTCGGGACAGCAAAGGCGGGTTCCAGCGGAGGGCGAGGAGGGACAGCACCCCACCTCCCACGACGACCCAGGATATATGACGGAAAGTGTTCCCGCGACGCGTCAGCCGAGAATAAAACAGATCCGTCCACATTCTTTGGCGTCCTCTCTCCCTTTGTCCCTATTTCCTGTGCAGACAACTTCGGAAGGCATTTCCTGTGAAGGCTGTTTCTTCAAAGCCTTTATGTCTCTGTCTCCAAGGCGGGTGACACGATCATCCCGGTCGCAAGGGGGCAGCGAAGCACCGTGCCCATTCAGAGCACGGGTCCTTGACTCTTCAACAGCAGGAGAAGTGTTACCCACTTCCTCTGAAGAGTCCCTCTCTGTTGTTTTTTTTTTTTTTTTTCTGGGATGAAGAAGTTTCCCGTAAGACACTGGCCTAGTTTTTACAATCCGTTTTCCATTCGCTGGGCGTCAGGAGTGGAAAAATATAATGAATTGTGAATAGAAATGGAACCTAGGTATAAATGTTAATGATGGGGTTTCACAGGCACATGGAAACCTCCCCTTCACAAAGCATTGGGATTGTTTTTAGCATTAGAATTGGTCTCAGGGTTGCTCCGAGAGAGAGGGAATGGGAAAAGGACGTCACGACTTCTGCTTGATGGTTCAAACCGGTGGTATGTTTGCCTTCCTCGGTTCCGCAGATAAATATGTTGAGAGTGTTTAGTGCCTGCCCTGTGTGAGTTCAAGCAGACGCACCAGGAGGAATACACAGCCACAGTCTGCCCTCAAGAGACTTGTGTCTGATTCGTGGGTGGGTGACCGAGTCCCAAGGGCCGTTCCTGGAAACCCAGCAGTCACCAGTCACAGTCACCAGCACACCCAGAGTATGAAGAGCGGGAGATGGCATTCTTTTTGGGGGGGGTTGGTTAATTGATTGGTTCAGCAAGTGACACATACCGCTTTGACATGTAGACCATTGGCCAAAGCGAGTCATGTGGCCAAGGCTGTCCTCAATGGGGCAAGAGAGTACAGTCCTCCCTCAGGGAGCTACCACAGACATTTCAGAGCAATGATAGAGTTTGCCACATTGGTGTGAAGGGAGTACGGACTGTGTAGCCCAAGTTTAACCTGTTCTTCTTTGAGGACTCGCTCACTGCCTCACTGGGGGCCTTGGATGTCCTGTGCGCACCAACTCCCAAGTTCACCGGGAGAAAAATCAAGTGTTTACCGGGAGAGCAAAGCCCGGGGACGGTACAGTGGAAACGGAAGTCAGTGCATGGACAGAAAAGAGGTTGCGGAGGTGGAGGGCATGGGACGGACCATCCTGGGAGAACCTGAGGAGCTTGACGAAAGGATCCTGAACCTGAGGAGGAAGAAAAAACCAGAAAGAGTGACCGGGAATTTCTGAATAACAGGAGTGAGTCACGGAGGGGACTTACTCTACCCAGCAGGGCATGTGTTAGAAAGCGATAATGATTAAACATGGCATTAAGTCAAGAATAAACCAGCAGATCAAGGGACAGAACAGAGAGTTCAAAAATGAATTCTCAATATAAACTTGCTATGTTTAATCACATGAGAGGAAGGACCCTATATAACGGGAGGGATATCTGGGTTAGTAAGTAGCTAATGAATCATCTGGGGGCAAAATTTGACTCTTTAAAAAAAAATCATGGGGCACCTGGGTGGCTGGCTCAGTGGGTTAAGCCTCTGCCTTCGGCTTCATCATGGTCTCAGGGTCCTAGGATCAAACCCCACATCGGGCTCTCTGCTCAACGGGGAGCCTGCTCCCCACCCCCACCCTGCCTCCCTCTCTGCCTACTTGTGATTGCTCTCTCTGCGTCAAATAAATAAAAAAATAAAATCTTTAAAAAAAAAAAATCAGTCAAGAGTCTCAGTTCATCCTGTATTCCAAATAAATTTCAGTTGCATGGGGGAAATATGTAATGTGAAGTTATCCATGAGTAAAATCATCGATGAATTAAGAAGAGTTTATGGTTGCTGCTGCTCAGATGCTCTTTGGATAAGTTCTTTCTGTCCAAGTATAAAAACAATAGAAAAAAAATCCCTGAGGAAAGAAATTTATAAATCGACCACTTGAAAAATGTTAATTTCCACACAAATATATTTGTTTCCTCTGGTCAATGAAAAACCAAAGATGAACTATGAAAATAAATACTTGGTCCGAACATAGTCGTACCCTGAAATGCACAGCATACTCCCGTGAACTAGTAAGAATGAGACGAGGATCCTAAAAGAAGAATGAGCAAAGACTCTGGGCCAACGATTCAGGGAAGAGAAAATGTAATTGGGCCATAAGTAATTGCAAATGAAAAATTGAACACGTTGTCAACCTCAGCAGAAATCAAAGATACGTAAGTGAGCAGCAGGAGGCAACATGTTTTGACTTAATGATGGAGAAGGATTGGAAACAGGCTAAGCTGGGAGTGGTGTGGGAAAGGGCACCCTTGGCCTCTACGTTCATACCTTATGCAGGTTCCTGTCTTCTACAGGGAGCACTTGGGGCCAGAGGCGGGGGCTCCTTGATCCCGGAGTTCACTTTGAGAAATCTGTCCCGCAGGTCCCTCTCGGAGATGCGGTCAGTGATCTGCGTGCAAAGATGGTGTTAGGACATTCTTCTCGGTGTCAACCATTTGGGAAAGGAGAAAACATCGAACGCCTGGGCTTTGATCAAATAATCCGGGGCCCAGTTAAGAGAACAGTATGTAGCACATGAAAAAAAAAATCACACATTTTTAAAGATTTTTATTTATTTGAGAGAGAGTAAGAGCAGGGGAAGGAGTGAAGGAAGAGGGAGAAGCAAGCTCCCTGCTGAGCGGGGAGCCTGATCCAAGGCTCCATCCCAGGACCCTGAGATCCTGACCTGAGCCAAAGGCACATTCTTAACTGACTGATCCCCCCCAAATCATATTTTTTAAAGAAATTATCTCCCAGGGGGGCTGCTTAGCAGTGCAGGGCAGGGAGTGTGGGATGCTGTGCTTTGAATAGATACACCGTCCAGGAAGTAATGATTTCCCCCCAATATAGCCCAGAGTCAGTCTCTGCCCCTCCCCTGTCCCCAGCCCCTCAACCCTTTCCAGAGGCAATCCGTGCAGCCCTGAGATATTCTGTGCCAGACTATTAGCTTGATGGGAGATCTGGGTCCAGAGATGGGATTTCTGGATAGAGAAGATTCGAGGATGTTCTCAGTGGGACAGGAGCAGTGGAAGAGAAGAGAGAGGGATCACCCAGGGTGGTTCCCCCAGGAGAAGGGAGAAGATAGTGTTGGCTTTGTTGCTGCTTTTCTGTGGCGGGGGGTGGGGGGTGGTGTGGGGAGACGACGCAGACAAAGTTACCAGTAAGGAGGCTGATAAACGAGGTGGTGTCACAAGTGGCTTGGGAGGGGCTCCAGGCAGAACCTGAAATATTTCCCGTCAATAAGAAGGAACACACAGTAATACCTACAGCCCTCCGGCTGGGGATGCCAGAGAACGCCGCTGAGTCTGCACACCGTGTGATTCCATCTATGGAACGTGACTGCAGGGGTGAAGTTACAGAGATGGAGAAGAGGCTGGTGGTTCCCCCGAGGTGAAGGAGGGGAGAGGGGTGAGAGGTCAGAGCAGAGAGCGCGCGGTCCTTGGACGTGGGAAAGATTCTGTGTGTTGACTGCCTCAATGTCAATGTCCTGGTTATGACATGGTACTATTGCTTTGCAAGAAATGACAGTAGGAGGCACTTGGATAAAGGGCACGAGACGTCCCTGCTTGAGTTCTAATGCATGCAAATCTACAATTATTTCAAAATAGAAAGCTTAACTAAAACGTTGAGATGTCAAGTTCAAGGCAAGTTCTTACCAGTTTTGAAGTCAGACGCTCATGCATTGAGCTTTTTGGTCATGAGGCTGTCTCTTTTCCTCGGTGGACATTTTTCAAGGGACTGGCTTCTTCACCCTTCCATAGCTGTGGCCCTAGAGAAAAGTGTGTCTAGCCTTTTCTTCCATTTCTTCCATACCTGGAGCCCCTGGTCTCCCAAGGAAAGAGAAGTCACTGAGAACAAATGAGATCCCGTTTGCAGAGGGTTTCCTTTTTTTTTTTTTTTTCCTACTCTGTCTTTCATCTTTTACTTTTAAGACACAGATGTGGCAACGTGATAGGTAGAAACAGAACGTGAGGGTTGGGATCTGAGCATCTGGTTTATTGCTGATTTTACTACTTAACTAGTTAACTGATTGAACCTTGCCAAGCCTTGGTTTCCACATCTGTAAAATGGGGTTTACAAATAGTACCTACCCATCACTGAGAGGATCTACATCAGGGGTTGACCAGGGGTGGTCCTTGGGCCAAATCCAGCCTGCCCCCACCCCCGCTTTGTGGGTGCAGTTTCATTGTCACATAACCTATCGTGGCTCTCACACTGCAAGGACGCAGTTGAATCATTGTGACACAGACTGTCCCACAGCACCATTTACTATCTGCCCCTTTACAGAAAAAAATTGACCAGCCCCTGATCTAAATGATAGAACATATGTGGAAATGCTTAAAAACAATAAAGCACTGATCATGGTTGCTATGATACACCTTGAACAATAGACCTTTGTTTCCCTGAGAAGAAAAATTAGACAGATTGGCTCACATTGTGACCTTAGCCCTTGGATAGCATGAGCCCTGATAAGTCTCAGGCTAGATGTTATCTATAGTTTTCCTTGTAGGACACAGAATTTTATATAAATATATATGTGTGTGTGTATGTATATATAAAAGATATATATTTTTATTTATCTATCTGTGTGTGATGGATACATACATATAGATGTGTACACACACATGCATATGTGTGTGTGTGTGTGTGTGTGTGTGTGTAAGCACGTATAAAAATACGTATGTCGAGGGGTGCCTGGGTGGCTCAGTGGATTAGAGCCTCTGCCTTCAGCTCAAGTCATGATCTTGGGGTCCTGGGATCGAGCCCTGCATCGGGCTCTCTGCGCAGCGGGGAACCTGCTTCCCCCACCCTCTCTGCCTGCTTCTCTGCCTACTTGTGATCTCTGTCTGTCAAATAAACAAAATCTTTAAAAAAAAAAAAACAAAAACCAAAAATATGTCGATCTGTGAGTCAGATAACATTTTTTATTATAAAACATTGGAAGTTGAGCTCCGTGTATCTACCAGCTGGATTTATCAATTGTTAGCATTTCACCTTACTTGTTTTGTCATCCATCTATGGAATCTGTTGATCTCCAGATTCAATATATCTATTTTTGCCCCAACCGCTGAAAGCCACTTAAAAGCGACTTGCAGACATCACGGCCCTTCACCCCTGAATGCTTCTCCGGCATTCATCTCCAACAAAAACCACTTTATCTCATTAAACCACACACTTGTCATCCATCACATCCAATGAAAAGGAACAAGAACCCCCAATATCACCTAAGATTAAAATTTCTCATTCACACAATATGTTTCTTGTCTTTTTTTTTTTTTTTCCTCTTCAAACCAGGGACCCAGGAAGTTTCCTTTGTTGTATTTCGTTGTTGTGTTTCTTTTAATCTAGCCCCCGCCCCACTCTGGTCCCCCCACTGACATCGACTTATTAAGGAGACCGTGGCAGACACATCTTTAAATGAACAGGGAGCTCTTGGCAGGCAGGGCGATGTTCTTGTTTCCTCCCCCTGCCTCTGAGCTTTTAGTACCATCGTGTATTTGGGGCTGGAAATCCTTTGGACTTACTGATTATGCCGTGTAGGTTGTGCACTGAGCAAATGGGGACAGGAAGCCCTTCTCCCATGCAACTCACTAATCAACTTTCACTCCACCATTAGGTGGTTACCCGAAAACATTCAGGCTTCCCGCTGCTGGTCATGAGACTAGCGCTTAATTTCTGCCTTGCCCATGGCTAGTAGAAGAGTGAACTTGATTTGGTCTCCCAATCTAAGGACAACCCCAAGACTTTTTGCCCTTGAGGAGTTTAACCAGTAATGGGCAGGTCACAAGGTGTGAAGAGTAGAGAAAGTCACTTAACACTGCTGGGGTGAGATGTGGGGTGGCTGCATGCGGATGGGTGCTAGGACGGTCTCTCACCTTGACTTTCTTGCCTAGAGAGCTCCTTTTGGTTACAAACCTGACCCAGGACAAGCCCCTCCCTCTGCTCTGGACCTTCCCTTTTCCATCACCCAGTGTAGTCACTACTACCATTTTTAGGATGAGGGCTCCCATTTCCCCCCTCATTTTCAGAGCACTTTTGCAGATAAATGAGCCTGGGTCTATGTGGGAAGAGAAGAGGTCCCTAACTCTTCTGCCCTGGGTAGGGCAGAAGAGTTAGGGACCTCTCCCCCAGCTCCCATGGCTTTTCTATCACCCAGTTCCCTTTGTTCACTGTGTTTTCCTGGTTCGAGTTTGCCTTTGGATTCTTTTCTTACATTAATCGAGCATTCCAGAAGACTTGGGGATGGTTTCAGGAGGGAACCCTTGGCTATTCCAGGGTTTTGTCAACAGTGGGGAACATCTAGCATTATTTATTTGAAATCTTACAATGCACGGAATTAGCATTCTATATTTTGGGGGAAAAAACCTTGAATGTCTTGAGCTAGAAAATGAGATTTTGGCTTGGTGTGCTGAGCCGAAAGCCCCTGCCTTTCCCACAGCCAATAGCTGCTCCTTCCTAGAAGTCCCGGCTGAGCTGGTTTCCAGCCAGGGGGCGCGATCTTAAAATAGACTGTTAGGTGTAACATAGAAGGAGAAAGCTGCATTTCTGGGAACCTGGGAAGCCAAGGGAATGCTATCTTGACTGAAACAGTTACAGAGGGATGGAGAGAAGGCAGAGCAAGGACATCCAAGTAGCCGAGGGCTGTGCCTCCCGGGAGCGTTTGTCTTTGTGTGGACAGAACACACGAGGTTACACATGACTCAGAGAGAGAGCCAGATTTTAAAAATTATCATCATTATTATTAGTACCAGTTTATTTCTTTCAGATGCCTAACTACCTAAGAATCTGGAGCATTTTTATATGTTTTGTAGCAATACCCATGCTTCCGTGACTGCAGTAACAAAACTCTATTCTTGACCAAAAACAGTCAGTTTTCCATCTTTTGGGCTCTCAGCACTCCTGCCTTTCCTTCTGTCTCCCTCCTAACACCTCTCAGGCCAGCATCCCCTACAGCAGCCTTGCTCCATCCCCCAGACTAGGGAGATGCCCCTGACGGACCCCGGAACAGCCACAACCAAGGTGACAAGCTGCAAAGGTGCCATTGAATGTCCTTTTATCCTCCTGTCCCGAAACTCTGGGAACGCAGATGCCCCCCTGGGCTTCCCAGGCTGCCTGACAAAGGACAGACGAGCTGCCTTCAGGACTCTTCTAGTGAATGCCCGGAGACAGGAAGAGGTAGAGATGCACCAAGGCCTCCTCCTGGAACTCCACGGGGCCGAGAATACAGACAGCTCCCTGACCAAGCAGACACACACACACCATGGAAGTTACGGGAAACACCTTTTTTTTTTTTTTTAATTTTATTTATTTATATGACAGAGAGAAATCACAAGTAGGCAGAGAGAGAGAGAGAGAGAGGAGGAAGCAGGCTCCCCGCTGAGCAGAGAGCCCGATGCGGGACTCGATCCCAGGACCTCGAGATCATGACCTGAGCTGAAGGCAGCGGCTTAACCACTGAGCCACCCAGGCGCCCCCGGGGAAACACCTTTTAAAAGGTCAACCTGCATCGGATCCAAAGAAATGCAAATTAAAATAACATTTTCCTCCATCCTATCGGCAGAGAAGAAAATAAAATAACTTGCCATGCTGTTGCCCCAAAGGAGAATCTAGGGGAAGTTGTATTTGGTATAAACTCCGGGAACAATTTAGCAGTGGGATATCAGAGCAGCCGCGTGAGGGCAGCGGCACGAGGCTCACAGTAATTATGGGAACATTTCCACTCACAATAGTTCACTTTTACTGAGGTTCTCCTCTGTGTTACTGTAGCATTTTATATACATTGTCTATTCAGTCCTCACAATGTAACAGTCCTGGGAGCAGACCTGTTGTTATCCCCTTAAGTACAAACCCTTCCAAGTAAAGATTCCGAGGTTCATAGAACCATTACTTATCTGAGGTATCTGTTTGCAAATTATTCCGTTGTCATTTAAAAGCTGTTTACAGTGGACACCAAAGACCGTAAGAATGTTTCTGATGACATTTTATGTGGTAACAGACTCAGATGTATGCCTCGTGTGACCTTACATGGCACGCTAGTCTCCCTGATCGTGAAACTGAATCTGAAAGCTATAATATGAAGGGACAAGAGCTAGATCCAAAATAATACAAATAGCATGGCCATATAGGAGCAAGAGTCCCACACAACCGTACCTGGAAGGGACTGGAAGAAAACCCACCGCAATGGTAACAGTGATTTGGGTTGGGTGGAGAAACAACTGGCGGTTTTCATTTCTTCTTTGTACTTTTCCCCAAGTCTCTGTTTTTTCCTCCCACAAACATCATCACTTTTATAATTTCTAAAACATTGTTTAAAATCAAGGGAAGCAAGGTTTGTGCGAGGGGCCAGTTGGGGGGAAGTAGGAAGGAAGCATTTCCTTGGAAGAAAAGGGATTCGTGGATTTTTCAAACTACGTTGACATCCAAAGAGGTTGAGAAGAGGGAGGTCTCACTGAAAACTTGGCTCCAGGAGAGTCTGTGGGTCCCATCACCTGCACAGCCCTTTGTGTCTTGAGCATGTCACCGTCTGGTGGACGGCTCACCCCCCGTGTCCAGGGGTACTGACTCCTGGGAGAGATACGCCAGCAATGAGAAAAGCCAGGAAAACTCTTCCCTCGACGCCACAGCTCCCTGCCTCTGTCATTTTCCTTGTTCCCTTTCTCAACTTGATCCAGAAGACTTTTAGGATAGCTAAGTGTCTCCTTCCTAAAATATCCCCATGCCTCTGGGACCATGCGGCCAAGGTGTGATCATGTGGAGGCAGATGGCTGGGGTGCCTCTCTGTGTCCCCTAAACATCTTCACACTGTCACCTCTTCTGCCAAATGTCCCAAGTCACCTCCCACTTAGGGATTCCTTCTCTTGTGTTCTCTTGGTCTTTCTTTAACCCCCTGTTATACCCTGCTCATACTGCACCCAAATCTGACACATGCTGTCTGTGTATATGTGTTGAACTTTGGTTCCGTTCATCTAGGTTTTATATGGGAAATGCTCCTTAGATGCTTGGAGCAGAAATGACTAAGTGATTAAAGGAGACTAAGCCCTGGCAGGGAGCACGCGGACAGCAATGTGTCCTGCAGGCTCAGAGGCTCCAGAATTGGGATTCTTTCTGATAACTGTTAGACCCATTTTAGAGGTACGTCAGTGGAGGTTTAGTTTTCATGGAAGGGGCATTCTGTATTCACTTGGTCATGCTCTATGGTTGTGGTAGTGTTTGATTGCAAAGCCTATGACATAGGAAACCTGTCTCTAATATGATTTTATTTTTGTTTGTTTTAAAGATTTTATTTATTTATTTGACAGAGAGAGAGATCACAAGTAGGCAGAGAGGCAGGCAGAGAGAGAGAGGGAAGCAGGCTCCCTGCTGAGCAGAGAGCCTGATGCGAGGCTTGATCCCAGCACCCTGAGATCATGACCTGAGCTGAAGGCAGAGGCTTAACCCACTGAGCCACCCAGGCACCCCTCTAATATGATTTTAGGCAAGGACGATGTATTTGTTATTTATTGCCACGCTAGCGCTGTGTAACGAATAGTCTCCCGCCCCCCAGTGGCTTCAAACAATTAGCACTTCTGTAGCTCCTGGGTCTGCCCGTCAGCGGAGTGGTTGCCCTGGCCTTGGCTGGGCTTGCTCCTGTGCCTGTTGGCTGGTCTGGGAGGGCGCTGGGTGGAACCTTGGGACACTCGGCTTTAGATATTTTTTGTCCTCTCGCAGGCTAGCCCAGGCATGTTCTCATGGCAAGGAGGAGGTGCAAAGGCAAGCAGAAGTGCCAGCCACTTTTTCAAGCCTCTGCATGCATCAAGTCTGCCAGCATCTCATTGGCCAAAGCGAGGCACCTGGCCAAGCCTAGAGGCCAGATGGGAGAGTTCTGGAAGGTTACAGCGCTGAGTATGGATGCTCAAGGGGAAAGCAGTGAGGTTATTACAGAGTCCATCTACCAGAGAAAGGAAGTCAGATTTATAATATATACCTTAAACTGCAACACCACTGCCATTCCAGCTCTGATGGAGCTCCCAGAGCTATCTTAGCCTGATTTCCTCTTTTTGATTTATAAATATTTTCCCCCTTGGACGCACCAGGAGGAACAAACAGACCATTTCAGAAGGCTGATATTTTGGAAGACTGTTAACCCTGTTAATAGTTAATAAAGAGGGGTGTCTCCTGTGTCCCCTCCTACGACTCACCACATGCAGGAGAGAGAGATTTATTCAGGAAAATGTAATACAATATGGCAAGGGCCATTATAGACATTGTTCAGAGAAGATTATTATTTTTTTTTCAATATGTAAGACATGGTATTGTCATTGAAGTCTTCAAGTGATCTTAACAGACAATTGGCCCCTCCCTATAATTCTTTCCAGAACACACCAGGGTAGCACTTTAACTTTTTTGTTTCAAGCCAGTGCTATTAGCTTTGGTGGATATCGTTCAACTTTTAACAGGCTAATGAATATTCCCCTCGAGTAGGTCATGTGAGGTAATGCATTCATTGTAGGACTTGTAAACAGTCTGTCTTTGGAGGGCACATGGCTCATTGGGGTCCCCCAAACACAGATGCTGAGACAGACATTGGAGGGAGGTAGTTTATCCAGGAGCTGATACTGGGAAACACAGGTGAGGAAGTGGGGAGTGTGACTGGAAAGGGAGTGTGAGCAGCTGGGACCCAGGTCCATTGGGGGATCCCATTAGAATTACATGGACCAGTCTTGAAATCATTCTACCGAGGAATGGGCAAGCTGGACTATTTATCCACTGACTTTCATTTCTTTTTTCTTTCTTTTTTTTTTATTTTTAAGATTTTATTTATTTATTTGACAGACAGAGATCACAAGTAGGCGGAGAGAGAGGCGGGGAAGCAGGCTCCCCGCTGAGCCGAGAGCCCCATGTGGGGCTCGATGCGGGGCTCGATCCCAGGACCCTGAGATCATGACCTGAGCCAAGGCAGAGGCTTAACCCACTGAGCCACCCAGGCGCCCCCACTGATTTTCATTTCTTATTCATGGGGTTTACCCTGGAGGCCTTAAATCCCCAGTCCTTCCAGGTTTCCCTGGGGATAGGTTGAGAGGAAGCTTTGAGGGACAGGGGAAGGAGCCGAGAGGCAGGCATCCGAAGAGAGGAGCCAGCTTCCTGGCGCTGCTAGTGAACTGAGACCAGGCAGGGCTCAGGGCAGGGCCTCAAGGACACCGTGACCCTTCACAGGGAAGCACATACCTCCGTGCTGAGCTGTCTACCAGGGCTGCGTTGAGACATTGGGTTTGGGTGTGTGGACCTGCAGAGATTTCCGGGCTAAAATTAGTGCGGCCATCCTCAATGAAACAGATGTGAGCTTTACAGGGCTCGTCGAACTGTGCTGAGTGCGATGCTGTGTTATTTTTTAAGGATAAACTTGGCACTTCTCAGCAGAGCAGAGGTTTCCTATGCAGGCAACTGTCCTTGTCAGGATTCTCAAGGTCAACCCACAATGTTGGCTCAGGCATGTGTTTCCATTTATAACTGTCAGTTTTGGGCAGTGCACGCCAGGTACTTGCCAGGAAGTAGAATCTTAACCTCACTGCTGCACCACATCTATCGGGAACTTGGCTGAGAACAGTCTTGATGGAAGGGCTGACCTGAAGGGCATGTGGCCCTTCCCTTCTTCTGGACCAGAATTGCAACCTCATGCTATAAAGAACCAGATGGTCATTATTTTAGGCTTTTGGAGCCGTATAATCTGTTGTGTCTGCTCCATTCTGCTGCTGTAGCTCAAAAGCAGCCACAGACAATACATTAAGGAATGGGCATGGTGAGTGCCAATAAAACTTTATTTATAAAAGCAGGTTGTGGGCTGAATTGGGCCGTGGGCATCAGATTGAAGTCCCCTTGCCCTGGAAGGTCTAACATCTTTTTTTTTTTTTTTAAATTTTAATTCTATTTAGTTAACGTATAGTGCAATATTGGTTTCTGGAGTAGAATTCAGTGGTTCATCACTTACCTGCAACACCAAGTACTCATCACAACAGGTGCCTGCCTTAAGGCCCCTCCCCCACCCAGCCCACCCCACCCCCACTTCTTTCCATCAACCCTCAGTTTATTCTCTGTCGTTTGGAATCTCTTATGGCTTATTTCCCTCTCTCCTTTTCCGCCCCCCTTCCCATATGTTCATCTGTTTCCTTTCTTAAATTCCACATGAGTGAGATCATATGGTAGTTGTCTTTCTCTGTTTCATTCAGCATAATACACTCTAGCTCCACTCACATTGTTGCAAATGGCAAGATTTCATTTTTGATGGCTGCATAGTATTCCATTGTATGTGTATACCACATCTTCTTTATCCATTCATCAATCGATGGACATCCAGGCTCTCTCCATCATTTGGCTATTGTTGACAATCTGCTATAAACACCGGGGTACACGTGCCCCTTCAAATCTGTATTCTTGGATCCTTTACATAAATTCCTAGTAGTGCAATTGTTGGGCCATAGGGGAGCTCTATTTTTAACTTTTTGAGGAGCCTCTTTACTGTTCTCTAGAGAAGCTGTACCAGCTCACCTTCCCACCAACTGTGTGTGAATGTTTCCCTTTCTCTGCATCCTTGCCAAAATAGAAGATCTAAAATCTAACACTGGGTAGATTAACAAAACCAGCAGGAATGCCATCCCAGGACTGTGGTGTGCCAGACCTTGGAGAATTAACTCGCATGACCTACCTTGGGGGTTACTATTTATTATCCTGTGATTAGTTATCTTGACTAAATTGTAAAGAGTAACGTGCACAGGACATTAACATTAACAAGGTTAATGACAACTACCTTGTCAAAGTCACCCTTGTGTCCAACTTGAAGATATTTTGGGGATGTCAGTTCTGACACCTGCGCCATTGGCTCATCTTTTGTCGGGGACACTCTGAGTTCAGCCGTGTAATCAGATTTTCATTTTCACTGTGGCTTCTAGAAAACTCTGAATCACATGTGCAGGGCAGTTTGGGCTATGGTCTTGAAGGAGCCTCAGCCTTGGATGGGGTCTCTTTTTTATCTTCTGGTAACCCATCATGATGAATTATAGCTTTCTCATAAGCTGCCTCAAATCCCTTTTGGAACAAGGCAGGGAAGAAAAAGAGAGAAGGTGGGGGAGGAGTGGGATGTCCCTGAGGGTCTGGGCTGGAGTCCGTGTTTCTCTCAGGCACCCACATGGCCACAGTTCGAGTTCCTATTCCTTTACCCAGGAAATCTCCTTTCCTTGCTTCCTCATCCTACCCATTCCTGGGAATCCCCAAAGAGAGCTCCTAAGTGCTGCAGGTCCTTCCCTGTGGACCCAGGGGCCCCCACTCAACTGGGGTTCTGGTCTGTAACAAGCTGCTTCTGGCCCTTTCCTGACTGGTGGGACCTGCAGGCCCATCTTTCGATGCCTCAGAGCACTGCTAAGACCAGGTGTAATTTGTAACAAGACTTACCTCAAGCCTAGGGATAACAAGGCAACCACAATGCAGAAAGACCAGACTAACTTGAAGATGCTTTCGAGAAGCTCTCTGAAATGTTGGCAAACAAAGACTTGCCGGACAAGTCTGGCCTGCCGCCTGTTTTTGAACAACCCTGCAAGCTAAAAGCGATGGAAGTGGTGGGGAGAAAAATCAAAAGAATGATCTTTTATAATGTGGACACTATACGAAATTCAAATTTCAGTGTCTATGAATAAAGTTTTATTAACACACAGGCACGCCCATTCATTTCTGTATTGTCTGTGGCTGCTTTGCCCTACAAGAGTAAAGATAAGTAGTTTCCAGGGAGATCATTCACCTACAAAGCCTAAAATGTTTCTTATCTGGTCCCTTACAGAAAGCATTTGCTGACCCCTACCCTAGGCCACGGTCTTCTCCTGAGTATCTCTCTTATTACCAGGGGTTTTTTGGTTTGTTTTTTGTTTTTTTAAATCTAGGAAAGGAACTGTTTAAGGTCCTGCCTTGTTTGCACCTGCTTTTCCCTCAGCCCAGAGGGCCCTTCCCTCCCTCAAGCCTAATCTGCTCCTTCTCTGCAGGTGTCCTTGACCTTCTTGGCTGGGTTAGCTTCTCCTCTTAGCTTCATAGCTCTTATTACCTTCTCAATTTTATGCTTGTCTGGACAAGGATTTGATTAGCATCTGTCCAGCCTCTAGACGGTATGCTCCAGTCCCCAAAGCACTGTAAGGCAGTTTAGAGGGAAGCATAAAATACTGCATGATAAAAATGCAGATTCCTATTTGTGCTCAGGGATTCCCCAGTTCCTCGCCAGGATCTGGGACCTAGAAGATGCTGCCCGTGTGTACGCGGGCTGACTGAATGGGAAGTTTGGACGGGAAGGGGAAGGAAGATGAAACCATAGTTATAAGGGGATTCAGGGTCCAGAAGAGAGCAGATGGGTGTACGGGAGAGGCCGTCTGCACACTGGTCAGAACCAGAGTCTGATGGTGGGCTCTGGATTTTTGGCTCTGTCACTGACCAGCTGTGTGATCCTGGGCAGATTACTCAACCTCTCTGGACTTCGCGCGTAAAATGGGAATCATAATAGCACCTGCCTCAGATGTACTGTGTGAGATTTAAACATATGAAGTGCTTAGCATGGAGTCTGGTCCATTGTGTGGTTGTTGGTTGGGAAATGCGTTCCTCAAAAGATGTGTTCGAGTCCTAACCTCTGGGACCTGTGATTGTGACCTTGCTTGGAAACAGGGCCTCTGTGGGTATAATCAAGTTGTTATCACACTGGATTAAGGTGGGCTCCAAACCAGGGACTGCTGGTCTTATGAGAAGAGGGAAATCTGGACACAGACACACCAGGGAGAGGCCACATGAAGCCAGACGTAGAGGTGAAGTGAGGCATCCACAAGCCAAGGACTGCCAATGGTAACCTCCAGAAGCTCAGAGAAGGGCATGGAAAAGAGTGTGTCCTAGAGCCTTCGGAGGGAGCCTTGATGGCACGTTGGCTTTGGACCTCTAACCTCCAGAATGGTGAGGGAATAAATGGCTGTTGTTTCAAGCCCCCAGTCTGTGGTCACTTATTATGGCAGCCCTAGGAAACCAGTACCGCTCTCCATCATCCTTAGGCATCATTGTTCAAGGGAAGAGCTAGTGGTGAGGGAAACAACGATGGGTGTTGTAGGGCCCACCTGCATTTCCGTGGGCCTTTGGGTCCATGCGTGGACGGTACTTGATGGTTGATGGTGGGCACCTGTGGTGTCCTGCCGAGAGCTTCCTTCTCCACCTTCGGCACCGTGATCCGCTGTGGTGTACATGGCATGCCAAAGGGCCAGTGCCCAAGCTGCACCCAACCAGCAACAGATGGAGTTTGGGAGGCAAATGTCCCGGCTCCCTGGCTCCTTGGTTGGGTGGCTGTGGGCTACACGGCTTCCCGGGATGCCCCAGCTTGGAAACCCTTTATGGCCTGCTGTCCCCTCTCTGTCTCACTTCCTTGCTGCCCATCCACTGCTTCCTGGGGTCACTTCCCAAATAAACCACCTCCAGTCACCTTCTGGTCTCAGCCTCTGCTTCTAAGGGAGCCCAAACTGAGAGGGAGAGTTTGTTGGTGGAGGGTAGGCAGGGCCCGTCAGATGGAGGAAGTTCCCAGGAAAGGCTGGGGGAGACTTGGGGTCAAGGGCAGGTGGGTGAGTTGCCCTTGAGGAAGAGAAGGGACACCTGAAGTTAGAGAAAAGAACTTAAAGATGGCGCTAGATGGTGGTAGATGGTGGTAACTTCGGTAAATGAGAAAACGGAGCTAAAAACCTACAGGGAAGAAATCCAGTAAGATTGACTTCTTTACCCTCTTTTTTTAAAAATCACTATCAAAGTAATATATGTGCATAATTTAAAAAATTAAATAGTCTAGAATAGTGTTCTACTGGTAAGTGATAGCTCCTTGCCCCATTCCTCACCTCCTCATTCCTGGCCTGGAGCCAACCTGTATTGAATAGTTTTAGATGTTAGTTCTGGCCGATACCCCCACACCTCCAAAAGACAGGCTGATGTGATGAATTTTGGGTTTACCAACTTCAGGCATTGTCTGTTTGCTTGTTGCTTTGTAGGATGGTGCAGAGTGGGCAAAATTACAAGATGGCCCCAGGATTCCAGCCCTTGGGTACACACCCCTTCTCCCAGTCATTCTATTTAACACTATTCTTGGGGGGGGGGCTGATGTAATTAAGGTCACCGATCATTTGACCTTAAGATAGGGAAATAGCCACGGGGTCTGACCTAAACCAAGGAGCCCTTTATATCTGGGTCCGCGAGTCAGACACAAAGCAAGTCAGAGATTCAAAGCACAAGGGGGTTTTGATGTTTGAGAAGCACTCCACTGCTGGCTTGAAGATGGAGGGGATCACATGGCAATGCACTTGGGGTGGCCTCTGGGACCTAACAGTGATCTTCAGTTGATGCCACATAAGGACCTCAGTCCTACAACCTCAAGGAACTGATTCTGACATAGCCATGTGACCTCAGTAGAAGACCCTAAGCTCAGATGACAGCATGGTTTTCATTTCAGCCTGGCGAGACCCTGAGCACAAAACCCTGTGACACTGTGCCCAGACTCCTGACCTATGGAGCTGTGAGCCAATAAACATTGTTTTAAGCCACTAAGTGGTGGTAATCTGTTACACAGGGCAGAGAGTGAACACAGCCAGTATAGATGGTGTGAGGATTGAAGCTGTGTCACACTGCTCATTGTCACTTCCGTGCCTTCTGCTAACCTGGTTCTTGCTGCTTTGGTCTCTCCAGCACCAACTCCAAATGATGACCTTCCATGTCTCTCCTTATCCCAGCCACCACAGATAGTACCATCGTGGCTCCCCACTTTGTAAGCTGCAGATGTTTTCAGCTTTGGAGTCTCTGCCCTCATAGCACAAAAGCAAGCAGAGACAGTATGTAAAGGAACGAGCGTGGTCGTGTGCCAATAAAACTTTATTTACAAAAACAGGCTGTGGGTCCATCTGCCCTGCAGACCCCATTCCTCCTCCCACCCTCTGTTCAATGAACCATTCCTCTTCTCGGATCAAGGCTGCTACCTCCAACCTTCTCTTGGCTTCATCCTTAAGAGTCCATTTTCCATTTATAAAAAGCAGATTGATGTATAGTAATGGGAAGTCTTGGGAATATCCAGGCTTATCTCTGCTTGTCAGTGACTTTTAACATGCTTTGCCTCTATCCGATCCCATTCAACTGAAAGGAAGAGACCCCGTAGAGGAGGAAGAGGGAGACACAGCTCCATCCCTTATAAACAAACTCAGTCCTGGGCAGCCCATGCCTTGCAAGTCAGGGGTCACAGCTGGAAGCATTTTCCTGGGAAATTCAGAGTTGTCAAAGGCATTTATCTGGTATTTTATTATAATTGGTTAATTTATGCTTTATTTACCTTGTGGATATGATCTGAAACTTAATGCTGGGGTAACCGCTGCCTTTTTCTGTTCTGTGTTGTCAGGAAAACGTATGTCTCTTTGGCTTAGCGTTTTTAAAAAATGAGAAATGGAGCTTTGGAATAAATTTTCCACCACTCATGACAAGGAGCCTCCAGGCACCGTGGTCTGTGTTCTTTGAAGTCAAATAAAACGAGTTTCTGCAGAGAACATTCAAATGTTTCACCTTAGGCTGCAGAATTCGGAACTAATCTTCCAGGATCAGCGTTGCTGGAAGTCAGTCCAGGAGAGATTGCTCGGAAAACGCTGATTCCTGGGAGGAAAATAACCAAGAAGACCCGGTAGCGTGGTCGCCTTGTGCATGGCCTGCGCCCAGGCCTGCGTCTCTCCCCCTGCACGTGGGCGCGCATATGGGATCCGCGTCCCGTCCAGCCTCCGTGAGGCAGCTGCCAAGTAAAATTTGCATTTAATGCTGCTCATCATTTCCAATTGTCCTCCAAATAAAACAGGCCCCGGAGCGGAGGCGAAGGCCTTCGAAGGCATTTTCCACTGGATAGGGGTCCGGAATAAAAAAAGAGAACGCTGTACCTCCAAGCATAGCTTGAAGATAGCTTTTAATCCAGACCAGTCAGAAGCCATTGATACACACAGAGTAGAGCAGGCTGGATGGAAAACAAAGTCAGTGTGCTGTCTCCGCCACCTTCACGGAGCACCGTCCTCCCCTGACTTGGTCCTCTGTCCCCTGCTGAGAGAATGCAGTGGCTCTCTGTCTCTTTCCTCTCCGTCCTCCTCCCTGGCTCCCCAGCTCTCTCTCCCCTCCATCCTTCCTTCCCCCTTTCGTTCAGCTATGAGTCCTTTACCTTTTCAAAGAAAATACTTCTTATCTTGCAATAATTGTAGACTGTACAGAACGTTGCAAAAATAACAGAGCTAGTCCCAGGGACCGTGCTCTCCGCTTCCCCGGGTTAGTCTCACACAACGAAAGTACAGCAACAAAACCAGGAGCTCGCCGGACACAGTATGTGTCCAATCCTGTGTCATCGAGCCCTTCATCTTTTAAGGCTCTCCTTTTCGTAAACGTTTATTCCATTTGGGGCGTTCATAACTTGCTCAAGCAACACACACCAAGTATTTTCATTATTCCAGAGAGGAGCCCCCTCTCTTCTCCATCTGCTCACTCCCATGGCATGCCCCTGGACCTGGGCCCTTCTGCCAGCCATGTGCATGGGCGGATGGAGAGCCTGGAGCCAGGGTTCCTGACCTCGCCGGCCACCTTGGGAAGGGCTCTCACACACCTCATCTCGTTCGGTCTCTATTTATTTTCATTTAATAAATAGAAGGAGATGGAACCTAAATGAGTCCCTTTTGCTCCTGGTGTAAAGCTCTAGGTACAGGTTTGATGAGATCGCTGTTCAGACCCTAGCCTGAAATGAGTTCCACGGGCGATCTGCGCATGTTCTGTCAGGCCAGCAATCTCCTGTGACGGGGGTGATGGCAGGCAGGGGAAGCTCAGCCTGGTCCTGAGATCAGAGTTGGTTATGCTGGGAAGCTGGAAGGTGGCTGTGCCCTCCCAGTCCTCACACTGAACACGTCTGTGACCAGATGGGTGTGAGATTTCCCACCACCGAGCAACTCTCCATGGAGCTGGTGGTCCTACCACTGAACTCAATTCTGACACCATCTTCCTGGAAATAGTGTCACCCCACGGGCTCAGGGCTCCGTCCCAAAAGGCAGTCTCCACTTCAGACGCCGCTCACCGATCCGCAGTGTCCCCTGTGCTTCTGACCGATCGGCTATAAACTGTAGGTTTCCACGACTTCCTCCTTGGCTTTGGTTAATTTGCTAGAACAGCTCACAGAACTTGGTAAAATAGGCCACTGACCAGATCACTCGTTTCTAATGCTAGATCTAAGATGTAGCTCAAGGACGACCAGAGGGAAGAAAAGCAGAGGGCGAGGGTTCTGGGAAGAGGTAAGGAGCTTCCAGGTCCTCTCTGGGCATGCCACCCCCGCTCCTGGCTCCTCCAGGGTTTGTCAGTCTGGAAGCTCTCTGAACATGGTCTGTTCTGAGTTTTTAGGGAGGTCTCATGCTGTAGCCATGATTGATGAACTCATTGGCTGCTGGTGATTTAGTCAACCTCCAGCCCCTCTCCGCTCCCAGGGGGTCAGTGCCCAGGGCTGGAAGTTCCAATGTTCTAATCACAAGGTTGGCTCCATTGGCCCCCAGCCTCCCCCGCCATCCTTAGGGCCTTTCCAAAAGTCATCACGTTCACAGACACTCAGATGTGGTTGAAAGGGCTCGCTAGGAATCACAGGAGACACCTTTATCTCTCTTATCACGTAAGAAATTCCGAGGGCTTTAAGGGCTGTGAGTCAGGAACTGGGATGAAGACCAAAGATATATTTCTTCTTATAAATCACCATATCACAAGATAGAATCCACTTTTTTACATTCTGGTGAGGAGAAGGTGGGTCTCTGAGCTCTCAGGAATCTGAGGGAGTGGGCAGCTTCTGGCTCTTTCCACCTATAACCGGGAGCCTTGTGTTTGAGTCAGGTGTGTGATGTTGGTGAGGGGGCCCCAGACTCAGACCTGGACCTGAACAGTCAGGGGGACTCAGGGAGGGCGCTGGGCTCTCTTTCCACTGTCTTCGCATTTTTCACCGGGAATTAGCAGGAGTCAGCAGGGCGTGAGAGGAAAGTATCGTCCATGCGTCTCTCTGCGGCTCCGGGACCTTCTGAGCAGATGGGCAAAGGGCTGGGATGGAGAAGCCTGCAGGCCCACGTTTGTCCCAAGTCGACCTTTCTGCAACATTTGGATGCCGTGGGTGAATGGACTTGAGGGTTTTTTTTCCCTCCTGAACAGACAGTATATGAAAACGAAGGAACTGGCTGCTGGCAGAGAGTGCTTAATCATCTGAAAACCAGCCTCGGTGTTTTTCTTGGCTGGGGAGAGAGAACGGTTACCTTGATTGGAGCTGGCCTTTCTGAGGCACATTTCAAGTAAAACCGCCCTTGTGAGGTGAGGCAGAGGTCAGGAGGAGAAATTTTTTTTTTTTAATTTAACTTTTTAATTTTAATTCCAGTATAGTTAACATACAATGTTATATTAGTTTCAGGTGTACAATACAATGATTGAACTCTCCCATAGTTACCCAGTGAAGGAGGTGCCTTCCTTCATCCTGACCACCTGTTTCCCCCGCACCCCCACCCCCCATCCCCTCTGGTGTCCATCAGTGTGTTCTCTGTGGTTAAGAATCTGTTTCTTGGTTTGTCTCTCTCTCTTTTCTCCCTTTGTTCATTAGGTTTGTTTCTTAAATCCCACATAAGAGTGAAATCGTAGGGTATTGGTCTTTCTCTGACTGACTGACTTCACTGAGCCTAATACTCAATCGCTCCATCTGTGTTGTTGCAAACGGCAAGAGTTCATGCTTGTTTAGGGCTGAGTAATATTCCATCGTAGATAGAAACCACATCTTCTTTATCCATTCATCTGTCGATGGACACTTGGGCTGCTTCTGTCATTTGGCTGGATATCCAAATCCAGGAAATCATAGCTGTGAACAAGCCTGGAATCTGAAAGGAAAGGCTTTGGCTGGTGGGCTGGTGTCTCCTAGAGTTTAAGGCCACCGAGTCTGTATCAGGGGAGTGACAGAATGGAAAAGACGCCAAGGACTCAAGGTCAATGAGATCTATAGCTGTGTGACCTTGCATGAGTTACTTACCCTCTCTCTTTCCTCATCTCAAATGAGGCGTGAGAGGCAGAATACTGCCCCTCCACCGAGACGCTCACATCCTAACCCCTGGAACTTGTGGCCATGTTAGATAACGTGCTGATTTGAAGATAGAGAGATTACCGAGAATCATCTGGGTAGACCCAGGGGAGAAGGAGTCAGAAAAGGAGACTGGAGAGAGTGATGTGGGGAGGCACTGTGGTTGGCTTCCAAGATGGAAGACAAGGCCATAAGCCAAAGAAGGCAAGTGGCCTCTCGAAGCTTGAAGGCAAGGAAATGAATTCTCTCCTGGAGGCTTCACGAGGGGATGCATTCTGCAGATACCTTTCTTTTCTTTCTTTCTTTCTTTCTTTTTTTTTTTTTTTTTTTAAGACTTATTTATTTGAGAGAGAGAGAAGGAGAGAAAGAGATTGAGAATGAGCCAGAGGGGCAGAAGGGGAGGGAGAGAGAATCTGAAGCAAATTCCTCACTGAGCACAGAGCCCAGCTCCGTGCTTGATCTCAAGACCCTGAGATCAAGCCCTGAGGTGAAACCAAGAGTTGGACGCTTAAGTGACTGTGCCAGCCAGACTGTGTCTGACTCTGCAGACACATTGATTTTTGCTCAGGGAGACCCGTGTCAAGCTTCTAACTTACAGAGCTATAAGATACTACCTTTCTGTTGTGTTAAGCTGCGAGTTCGTGATCATTTGTTACAGCAGCCAAAGCAAACTAATCCATGGGGACAACAATAGCACCTACCTCCTGGGGCAGCTGCAGAGAATGGGGGTGAATTATTACATGACATGTGCTCAGAGCAGCGTGTGGCTCAACGTGATGCTGACAGAGACGAAGGCTGTTACTACCGTCATTGACCTGAATGTGCTTCTCCTGAATGATGCCCAACTTTAGAGTGTTAAGAGGAGGGGAGAGCCAGAGCAGAAAGAGGGTTGCAAATGGAGACCCAAAGGATACAGGGTCAGGAGCACAGGAGGGGAGAGCAGACAGTGGTGGTGACCCGCCCGGATCCAGGGGTGTGGGAGGCAGGGCAGCAGAGACCGGAGAGAAATCTCTTAGCTCAGCATGGTGGACAGGACCCTGGACTGGAGCTGAGGCCGTGCTGGAGCTCTAGAGCTGGGCTGCTCATCCTGGCAGCCACCAGCCACATGGGACTATGAAGCCGTTGGGACGGGGCTAGTCTGAATCTGATGGCTACAGTGTAAAGACACACCTATTTCAAACCCTCAGGACACACAAAGAATGTAGATGCCTCATTAATAATGATGTTGATTCCCTGTGGAGATGACAAGATTTCGGATGGCCTGACAGCTATCTGTTAGATGAATCCCGCCTATTTTTTTTTTACTTTTTTAAAAATGTGGCTACTAGGAAGTTGGAAACGGCACCTGTGGCTCCGAGTCGCGCCGTGCTCCGCCGAGTCATGTGGGTGCCCCCTCTGGGCTCCTGGCACCAGTTTGTAAAGCCAAGTGACCTCCAGGGGCTGCCGAGGGCAGCTGCAGTTTGAGGACCAGAAGGTTGCTGGGAGCACAGATAAAGCCATGTCAGCAGAAAGGTCTGTTGTAAGAAGGGGCATCCGGCCTGAAGCCAAGGCTGGGACTGCCTTTCGGGGAAGATAAGCAGTGCAAGCCAGGAAGGATACGAGGCTAAGGGCCATTATTCATGCTCTCACAGAGACTCGGGCAATTTGTAATCCAAGGAGAGGGAGCTAATGTAGACGGAGAGATGAGACGGACAGCAGAGAGAGAGCATGAATTGATGGAAGAGCCCTCACCAAGGGAGGCGAGAAGATTTAGGAGCTGGGCGGGAGTTGACCTTGGAGGGGCCAGGAGAGGACGAACAGGTGAGAAATAAATGAGACAATCAGCGCACTCAGCGGAGCTGTGCCTCGGAGACCGAGGGAAATAGAGCTGGAGGAGACCGCTAACCAGGGCTGCGGGGAAGTCGGCAGGGGGGCGTGGGGGAAGCATTTGCCGCAGGAAGGAACATGAGCTGGTGGGGGAAAACCCACGCAGTCGGGCACACGACGGAGTGGGGCATGGGGTCACTCAGGGAATGCACCAGCCGATGCGCTAGGAAAGGTCCACACGTCGGGATAAAAGTAACCGCAGTCCCAGCTCCAAAGAAATGCAAATTACAGACAAAAATAAGCATGTTTTGCTCTTGGAACCTAAGCAACCTGTTTCTCCAGTGTTCATCCCGCTGACCAAGCAGGGGTTCAGGCCCTCTTCATTCCCCCCAGATCTCTGGGCGCCCGAGCAAATCTCGATTCCAATGCCTGGGTGGCGAGGCACCACGAGAATCGCCTTCCCCCGCCACCACGTGGACAGGGTCTGACAGCTCCTGTTTTTAAAACCTTAGGTGCTGGGGCGCCTGGGTGGCTCAGTGGGTTAAAGCCTCTGCCTTCGGCTCGGGTCATGATCCCAGGGTCCTGGGATCAAGCTCCATCCGCATCAGGTTCTCTGCTCGCTGGGGAACCTGCTTCCTCCTCTCTCTCTCTGCCTCCCTCTCTGCCTACTTGTGATCTCTGTCTGTCAAATAAATAAATAAAATCTTAAAACAAAGAAACAAACAAACAAAAAAACCCTTAGATCCCTGCCTCGCCTCTTAAGTGTGTCCTGAGAAATCTCCATTTCCCCCCGGGCTCTCTCACCTTCAGACAGAAGCTAGGATCCCCACGTCTCTTTCTTATTCTTTGACCCCCTTGCCCTGAATTTACTGTTCCTGTCCGCCCCTCGGGCAAGCAGACCTCTCCAGCCCACCTGGGAGGAGGGGGGACGTGGCTGGGTTATGCCATAAACCTTGGGTTTATCTGGTGGGAGAAACTGGAGGCTGCCCAGCCTTGCGTGGCCGGCTCTCCCACGCTCTGACTCCCTGCGATCCCCTGCCACGCCGGCCCTTACCACCGCCCACCAACCCTTCCCAGCCTGGAGCCCTTCCTTCCCACCCCGCCACCAAGCAAGACAGCAAGGAGGCAAGAAACCCCAGCCCTATTTCTTTTTGCGCCTCAAAATCCAAACCCCATCTTTTTCCTCTTGCCACCAAATTGAGGACAGTCTGTGTTCTTTTTCTGGTTTCTGGCCCATAACTCTGGCAAAGAAGATCTTGGCGTTCCTGGGGCGAAACACGGGAGGTTTCTCTTCTCCACCCACTCCCAACTTAAAAAAAAAAAAAAAAAAGGTCAGTCTCCGAAGTGTTGATTTTCCTGCTATTTTTAAGTTCAATCAGATTGGATTTCATGACAGGAAATACCTTCCCATTTCTCCCTCTCTCCCCACTGTTCTCTCTCCTCTCGGCTGTGGCTCCGTCTGCGCTGGGCCGGAGCGGCCGGCAGTCAGACCGAGACAATATAGGACTTGGAGCCAGACGTGTGAAGCGAGGACGCCCGAGTCCAGGTTCTTCTCCCTCCAAATGAGCCTCAGTGCCCCCACGTGGAAAAATCCAGCTCTCGGAACACGAGCCTGTTGGCTGCTCCCTGGCGGAAAGGTGCCGCATTCGAGTGAACAAAAGGACACGTTTTATTTTGCAAAGACCACATTCTCGTAGGGGGTGACTCTGTCCTCCTCTGGGGCAACTATTTTTAGCTGGACGCTGGCAACAGACTTATGCTAACAGCAGCACCTGCATTTGTCGTCTTCGACGGGTTCTCAAGGCTCCGACGCACCCCAGCCCACTGACTTCTCCCACTGCAGGGAAACTGGGCCAGGGAGAGGTAAATGCACGGTGTCCCGTGGCAGGCTTGGCGCTGGAACGCAGGGCTTCTGGTCTGCGGCTCCTGCACGCACGCCCTCCACCAGCCCGGGCGATCTCCACTCTTATGTCAGAGAGGAAGCAGGGAGATGGTCTCCAAGATCTGGCACATGGCATCTGGTCTGAGCTCTCTGGCCCAGATTCCCCTGGTGGTTCCCGTGATCATATTTTGGTGCTGCTAACCTCCGGTTTGAGCCCCGCGGCATCAACAAGCGGGGATCGCCAACTGGCCTTGGCGATGTTTGCTTTACGTGCTCCTCAGTTGTTGGCTCTGCGTACGGGTGGGACATCCGTTTTAGATCGCGGCTCTGGCTCTCTGAGATGAGGATAAATCTAGTGTTTTGTGTTTTCTAAGATTTTATTTGTTTATTCATTTGAGAGAGATATGGAGACAGAGGCAGAGAGCACGAGCAGGGGGAGAGGCAGAGGGAGAAGCAGTCCCCCGCCGAGCTGGGAGCCAGATGCAGGGCTCGATCCTAGGACCTGGCGATCATGACCTGAGCCGAAGGCAGACCCTTAACCATCTGAGCCAGCCAGGTGCCCCAAATCTAGTGTATTTTTATTTTTAATGTAGGGATAGGGCTGCGTTCTGCTGGCCAGGGCTTTACTTTGGAATAAAGCACTTTGTCTAATAAAGTTCCCATAATGTGCAAGGCACCCTGTGCTTCTCTGTGAGAGGTGGTTGTGGGGGTTTATACCCCAGAGCTACGGCCTCATGGTGGCAAATTCCCCATGTCCTGCTGGACCGAGGCCCCTTCTCCTCTGGCCAGCTACTTGAATCAGTGGTTGTCCTTGCTCCTGAGGTCAAAGCAAGTTGTCCCATATTCCTCGTCTGTCTGCTTCTCGTGAATGGCTGGTTATGGACCGATCTGGGATCCTGAGCTCCTTGGAGCTTACCATCCCCCTTGCCCACCTCCAGGACAGACATGTCCATCTCCCTGCCCTCACCCCCTTTGCTACATGACATTGCCTTCAGGATAAACATCGCTGGATGACAAAAGATCGATGCCTCCAAAAAGACTTCCCGTAGCTCACATGATGTCTCCTTTATAGGAATTTGTGTTCTACCTCAGGGCAAAGCTCGTTGAAACTCAACTGCTCGATGCTGAGATGTAGCCCCCCACCCACCCCAAGTCTTTCAAGAATCAGGAATTCTGAGCTGCTGTTGGTGCCTGGTTCCCTGTTGAGTGCCACTGAAGGCTGCTTGGACTAAGTCCAGATTGGGGCCCTGAGCTGGGGCACGCCAACCCCTCATGAAAGGGTCAGGGTCTCCCCAGGAAGGCTGTCCAAGGCACAGTCCCTGATCTCTTAATTTGGAGTTGGGAACCCCCATCCCCATTAGCCTCAACTCTGCTCAACCCGCCGAGGACACACACGTTGGCCATGCGATCTGGCCATTAACATCCAGGCGGGGAGTTGGGCCACTGTACATAAAGACCAACTGTGTGGGCAAGAGGAAAGTATCCACTCTGGTGCTGGGACAGGCATTAGAGCTCAGCAGTAAGATGCAGGAGGGCAGAAAATACCAAATTCCTTTCCTTTTTGCCGGAAGTGTCCTTTGGGAGCTGGATCCTGTAGGAAAGCAGGCTCTGCTTCCACCCCGTGAAATAGGACATGTCCCTGATCAGTTGTGTGGTCACTTCCTGATTACAAAGCTGATATGTGGTTATGGCAGAAAATTCGAAGGGCACAATGGAAAGGAGAGGATGATAAAATGCAACCAGAAGTCACCCATCTGTCACCCCACCCCTTAGAGATACCCACTATTGTTTTTTTTTTTTTTAAGATTTTATTTATTATTAATTGGACACAGAGAGAGAGATCACAAGTAGGCAGAGCAGCAGGTAGAGAAAGGAGGGGGAAGCAGGCTCCCTGCTGAGCAGAGAGCCCAATGCGGGGCTCGATCCCAGGACCCTGAGATCATGACCGGAGCCGAAGGCAGCGGCTTAACCTACTGAGCCACCCAGGCACCCCCCCCTACTGTTTTTTAATCAAAGGGAAATTCACATGACCTAAAATTAACCATTTGAAAGTGAACGATTCAGTGGCATTTTGCATATTTCCAGTGTTTGCAGCGGACACCTCTATCTAGTTCCAGAACATTTCCACCACCCCAGAATAAAACCCTGTCCTGGTAACACTGATACATTTCCATCTGACATTTTTTTTCTACTTTAATACAGTATTTCCAAATACTACCCTGATTTTGTCCAATGGTTAAATTTTATTTTATATCAACCTTATCGGGCTATAATGTATGTACAAGAAAATCTATCTCCAAGGTACAGAGTGATGGGTTTTGATAAGTGAGTATGATGAAATCCTCCCGTGTGTTTTCTTGTCTACCATCTTTTCAGTCCGTGCTATCCTTCTGAAATTCATCCATGCCCCCTCATGAATCAGCAGACTTGTTCTTTACCATTGCAAAGGACGATTCAGTTGTCTGAATAAATAACCAGTGTAAGCATAACATTTTTTTTTTTGCAGGAAATAAAATTTAAATTGAAATAGAGGGGTTTTTTTTTTTCTCATGTCCCTTCATTTTTTTTTTAATTTTTTAAAATTTCTTTTCAGTGTACCAGAATTCGTTGTTTATGCACCACACCCAGTGCTCCATGCAATACGTGCCCTCCATAACACCCACCACCAAGCTCACCCAATATTCCACCCCCCTCCCCTCCCAAACTCTCAGATTGTTTTTCAGAGTCCATAGTCTCTCATGGTTCATCTCCCCCTTCAATTTCCCTCAGCTCCCTTTTCCTCTCCATCTCCCCATGTCCTCCGTGTTATTTCTTATGCTCCACAAGTAAGTGAAACCGTATGATAATTGACTCTCTCTGCTTGACTTATTTCACTCAGCATAATCTCCTCCAGTCCCGTCCATGTTGATACAAATGTTGGGTATTCATCCTTTCTGATGGAGGCATAATGCTCCATAGTGCATATGGACCATATCTTCTTATCCATTTGTCCATTGAAGGGTATCTTGGTTCTTTCCACAGTTTGGTGACCGTGGCCATTGCTGCTATGAACATTGGGGTACAGATGGCCCTTCTTTTCACTACATCTGTATCTCTGGGGTAAATTGAGCATAACATTTTAACAAATAAGCAAATAAACAGTTTAGACATTTGTTCCCTTGATGGATGTTTCATTGGGTTCCATGACAAACCTTCTCCGTGTTTTTAACAATCTCACCAACAACTTGCGATGCCTGCCCCATGTCCTTGGTTGGTTCTAACCATTTACCTACTTATTTTATTGTTCTTGGGCAGTTAGGGTTTTGTCTGCTGTGATGAACACCCCTATATACAGAGTTTTGTCCAGGACAGTGCTTGGAAGCAAATGACCAAATCTGAGTTAAGAACATTTTAGAGGCTCTTGACGCATGGCCACATTTCTTTCTCTGTACCCCACTGTCTCATATATAGGGTGATCATAGGACTCAGTTCTGACTGATGAGCCCTAAGTGGAAATCCACTGGGAACTTTCAGGATGGCTTTGCCTTCTTTATGTAAGCGCCTTTCCCCTTCTTGCGTCAACCAGGCACAAGGGGCCGGAGGTAGAGCAGCCATCTTGTGACCTTGAAGGGAAAGACCCTGTTAAAGATGGGGAAGCGGTAGAACAGTCTACCCGAAAGGCTGGGCATATTCTCCTGGCTTCAGAGGCTGGATCTGGGACCCATGATTAGAACTTCAAAGGAGCAGATATTAAGCCCATAGAAGGAAGGAGTTATTCCAATTAGAGAAGTCAGTGGATTTTTTTATCAACAGAGATATTCAAACAGAATGGAATGCCTGTTTAGGGGAACGTGAAAGGCAGAACAAACAGGATAGGGAAGCCTCTGAGGGATGTGGTTTTAATGACTCAACTTGAATGGGCATGTGTTGCCTTTTGATTCTATCCAAGGGACATGACCCATATGACTCCTTGCGTCCCTCTTCATCTTAAGAAGAATGTTAGAATCCAACTTGTTCTTTATAAAAGTCCAGAAAGCTGGCTGATGTATGCTTTAAAACTGTGCTCAGATTTGGGGCACCTGGGTTGCTCAGTTGGTTAAGCATATGCCTTTGACTTGGGTCGTGATCTTGAGGTCCTAGGATCGAGCTGCACATAGAGCTCCCTGCCCTTAGCGGGGAGTTCTGCTTGTCCCTTTCCCTTTGTTCCTCCCCCTCAACATATGTTTTTTTCTCTCTCTCTCAAATAAATAAAATCTTTAAGAAAAAAAACCAAATAAAACAAACCCATAGTTCTCAGAATCTTCCACCCCCAAGTACACGCTCATTAATCTCCTTCTCCAGTTTCATTAAAAGTTCTTTCATGTGTATTAAAAATGCAAAATACCTACCCATTGCCAAATTCCAGAAATTCACAAACATGAAAAAGTTTGGTTAAAAAAATTTTTTTATTACAACCACAGTGGTCATTAATATGTAAATTCCATTGGCTGAGAAGGTTGACTTTGGGTCATAAATCGCCTCTTTCCTCCTGATAATCCTGTCTGACTCTGCGGCTGTCTAGACAATGGAAAAATTAACACCACGAAACAGAGTAGTTTAACAACCTTTGGAGCCAAATACCTTCTTTTCTAAAAAATTCAAAATCCATGGTGAGAAATGTGAGACCAATTAGTTAATTATGCAAGGAATCCCTCTGGAGCACTAACCTTGAATAATAAGAAGACCTTTCATTTGAATAGTGTTTTAATACTTGAAAAAGTACTTTTCCATACGTTATCCTCTTTGATCCCTTGGAATGTGTGGCTTTATTCCTGTGACCGAGCTCCAAGGTTGTAAAGACCACCAAAATGTGACACCTCAGCCCTGCACCATTACCATCACATTCTCTTCTTTAGCAAATTAATTCCCTTGCACAAAAATGCAACTTCAGCTCATTCAGATAGGTCAATAAGTGACTTGGTTGAGAGAAAAGAAAATTACTTAAAAATATTTTGTTTTAGAAAAGCTCTTAAAATCCCTCACTGACTTTTCATTGCTTTGAGATCAAAAGCTCCCCCCAGGTCTACTGGGGTTATCAAGATCCTCCATGATCTGGCCACGGTCGACCTCTTCCCAACCTCACGTCTGGCCAGTTTCCCTCCAGCCTTCTTCCCTCTGTCCAAACTGATATTTTAAAGTTCTCCCAACATACTCTTCATGTACTCCTTCACCTGGTTAGTACCTAGCAGTTCAAAAGTTACTTCCTCAGATCAAGACAACCCCTCCCTTTTCTCCTTCTACTAAAGTAGATCCAATTTCTTTGTACTACCTCTTCAGAGAACAGTGTTTCTTACCCCCAGAGTACAGGTAAATAAGCTACAGCCCTCGGATTAAGTCTGGCCCTCCACTTGTTTTTGTAAATAAAGTTTTATGGGCACATGGCCCCATTCATTTTTTATGTATTGTCTATGGCTGTTTTGTTTTAAAATTTTTTTCTAGCTTTACTGAGGTGTGATTGATAAATAAAAATTGTATATACTTAGGCTTGCAACATGATGCTTTGATAGATGTATACATTTTGAAATGATCACCACAACCAAGCTTATTTGCCTACTTATCACCTTGAAGTCAATCTTACGTGTGTGGCAGGGGGCGTGGGGGGGGCGGCATTAGAACACCTGAGATCCACTCCCTTAGCAGATTTCAAGTATTATTCTTCACTATAACCATCATGCTGTACATTAGAGCTCCAGAACTTATTCATCTTATAACTCAAATTTTGAACTCTGACCAATATATCTGCTTTTCTCCCATCCCCCAGTCTCTGGTAACCATCATTCTACTTGGTGTTACTATGTGTTCGACTTTCTTTCTTTCTTTTTTTTAAGATTCTACATATAAATGAGATTATGCAAAACCTTTGCTTTTCTGTGTCTGGGCCATTTTACATAGCGTAATGTCCTCCAGGTTCATCCTTATTATTGTAAATGACAGGATTTCCTTCTTAAAGATTTTATTTATTTGACAGAGAGAGAGAGATCACAAGTAGGCAGAGAGGCCAGCAGATGGGGAGGGAGAAGCAGGCTCCCTGCTGAGCAGAGAGCCTGTTGCGGGGCTCCATCCCAGGACCCTGAGATCATGACCTGAGCCAAAGGCAGAGGCTTAACCCACTGAACCACCCAGGTGCCCCAAGGTTTCCTTCTTTTTAAAGGTTGAATACTATACATATGTGGAATATATACACCACATTTTCTTTATCCATTCATCCACTGAGGCACACTTTGGCTGTTTCCATGTCTTGGCTGCTGTGAATAAGGTTTATGGCTGTTTTCTTGCTACAGCGTGTAGTAGTTGCAACTGAGCCCATATGGCCCCCAAAACCTAAAATACTACCTGGCCCTTTGTACAAGAGTTGGCCGATCCCTACTGCCGAGCATTGGTCTTAGTTTGCAATGACCTTGGTCATTAAGATTATGGACTCTTCTGGACTGTGGGCTGAGAACTTGGCAGTTGTTCCATAAATATTGTTGAATGCAAGGAAACATGAATGGAAAACACAAAGAAGAATTTTTAAAAAGTGAAAGAGAGAGAAAAAAGGAACTGTGCTTGGGCATTATTATGATTATCTATGGGGTCAAGAATTCTGATCTTTTGAGTGACGTAGTCCTGTTTCCATGAACTCTCACCCAGTGTTTTCCAGTTCCTTTCCTGGACTTCATACAGAGCTAACAATAGGATAGACTGAGGCCAGAGATGGGGGAAAACACCAGCATCTGGGTCCCGGACTGAGCATGGGAAGGCTGCTATCCATCTTGGTTGGACCTGTTTTCAGGAACCACTTTACCCATCACACAGATTTTTCAGGGATTCAGCTCCCTGTGTCTTTCTTCCATCTGGCAAAGTGTGTGTGTGTGTGTGTGTGTGTATACACACACACACATATATATATATATACATATGTATATATATATATATATATATCAGACTGGGACCTTGCATGTTAGGAAAATGCTGTCTTATCATCCTGAAAGACTAGCTCTTTGTCTGTAGAACTTCCAACCTGCTATGGGCAACAGAAGATGGTTAACAGTGTGGGCTGGTTTAACACATATCCACAAATGCTCTGACACGCCTCCCACTGAGAGAGGGGTCCATAGCCTGCACTGGAAATGACTCCATGTGATTTCCAAGCTAAGTCATAAAAGGCCACGAAGCATCTTTGTTCACTGAAACGCTCGTGCTTGGAGACGGGAGCCACCGTGAAAGAAATGTAATTATCCTGAACCTGCCATGCCACTTGAGAGACCTCAAGTGGTCCTCCCGTTGACAACCCCTCTGAGCCCAGCCTTCCAAGGTACTGGACATATGAGCCAAACCATCTTGGACTCTCAGAGCCTGCCTATCAGCCAGCTGAGTACTACCAAATGATCTCTGTGGACACCACGGAGAACAGGAGAATCATGGACACCTCACTCTACCTGAGTAACTGAACACAGTATCATGAGAGAGAATAACATGGCTCTTACTTGAAGTCTTTATGTTTTGGATTTGGTTGTTACGCAGCTCAGTAGCTCGCCAGAAAACACTACGACTGAACAAAGTTATCTCATTAAAGGTTGGTGGTATATGGGAAATCACTGAAATTGCCTCTTCAGCTCCCCTCTGCAGTTTGGGATCAGAGGGCAAACATCTTTATGCCCAGTTTTCCAGATCAGCTTGAAGCACTTGAACAAACGTGTGTGTGTGTGTGGGGGGACCTACAACGTGCATTGTTTTGTCACTGTAGGAACTACAAAAGTTGTTGCTTTTCTAGCTGCTAGGGAGACACTAGGTGTTTGGAGGGTGCGGTGATATGAATCTTTTAAAATAGATCTCTCTTTCCAGGCCAGGAAACCTCTAACTTGCTAACATTTAAGTAGAACGCTGAGGGTGTTTTGAAGGTTTCCAAAGACCGCACAGGACTGAATTTGTGTGGAGAAGGATGAGTTTGACAAATATATGGAACAATACGAAGGAGCATTTTCTGTTCCAGAAAATGGCAACAGCCATCAGGACTGGTCCAGGTTCCAGCCTGACCTTCTCCACCTCCACCTCTTTCCCTCTCTCCAAAAAGACTCTTTTCCTATGTTGTATTTTTAACATGGAAATGTCTGGCGTGAGATGAATTATGTCTTTTCTGTCATACACTTGTCTTCTGATGGGGAGGAGCCAGGACTTACCACATAGACATTTCCTTGTTGAGATGCTCCCTATGGCTGATATCACCCATATCCCTATGGGTGATAAGGGGCCACAAGACCCAGTGGTTGGCAGTCTGTGGGGTCCAGACTGGGGTTCTCATAAGGGGATGTGTTTGAAGGTTTATGGAGGGTGGTCTATGGGATGTATGAAGGAAATGTAGTAATCTACCACAGGGCGTCCATATTTCCCAGTCCTCCCCTAAAACACAGCATCCTTGACGTAATTGACTATGGATCCTGGGCCCACCAAGGGACACATGTGGATACAGTCCGTGGCACCGTGGACATCTCCTTAAGACTTTATACCCCTTAAGTTTGTAAACTGTGATGAAGGGATGCTACCCTAGGCACAGAAGCAACGGCCCGAATGGTTGGAGAGAAAACGAGTGAAAGGTGCACACGTCGTAAATTCCAAACAGAAGGACGATTCTGCAACAGTAGTTTGGAGCCCGAAGGGAAAGAAAAGAAAGAGCTGGAGCTAAACGCATGGGGAGTTGGCAGGAATGAAGGCATGAAAATGCAACCAGAAAAGGCCACTGGAGGTTTCCAGCCAGAGAGCGATTCTGAACCGGAATGAATGAACCAGAACTAAAAGTCTCCATTTCCTCCCCGCGTCGTAGGAAAATTGAAAATCTCAGTCCTTCTGGATTCCAGTGGAAATAACTGCTCCCTTAAAAATGGCAAAACAAAGATCTGGACCATATCACACCCGGGTGTTTCTTTTCTGTGTCCTCTTGTCAGCTCATCGTGGCCAATTCCAGCCCGGCGTCACCCCCTCCGCCCGTAGTCATCATCCCCCTCCTTCTTCACTGGCACAGGGGAATTTTAAGTCCTGTGAAAGTGACTTTGGTATTTGGCTTGGAAAAATGGCTTCTTTAACTCAATTTGAGCTTTCCCAGGACAGCCCATTAAAAAGTGCCAAAGGCAGCTGGAGCCTCTGCCTTGGCTTCCCAAGCTGTACGGTCCTGTCCGCCCCCCAACCCGTCCCCCCAGATACAGAAGTGTGGGTTAGAACCCAGGCTCACGGGACACAAGATCTGGGACCCCTCTTCCGACTGTCCTGCAGGTGAATAATGTTAACAGGCAGAGGACTGAGTTTCACGTTCCAGGAAGGACAGAATCTTACAAACCAAAGTCTTGGGGTGAATGGTCAGAGGCACCTAACGAAGCAGATCTCTGAAAACAGAACAGGGCAGAAGAGAGGACAGTGCCCCTCCAGGACTGTTAATGAAGCCCCCAGAACACTCAGCGTGTCCCCATGCCTTTGAAGCGGGCTGTGACAGAAGCAGCTGAGACTCAATTTTTCCAAGTAGCAGGAAACCATTGTGCCCCACGTGCCCAGTTCTGAAAAGCACTCAGTTTGGGAGAGCAGAGGGAAGGGAGGGTGGCTTCTGCCCAGCGAACTAAAAATAGGGCTCCCAGCAGGGGTATTTTGGGGATGCTGTGGGGGCAGGGATGGACATGTGTACTTTAGGGCTGTGGCTTCCAGACTGTGTCTTAGGAGGGCCCCAGGGTGGCGGATGGTGGTGCCTGGAGGCTGCACAAGGGGGTGGCTACCCCCGTCCTGTGCTTTTAGCCAGCTGCCCCGGCTATGCCACAGGGCACAGAGTGCACCCAGCGAGAAGATGTGTCCACGTAGTGCTTACAACGGTCCCAGCAGGTCCCACAGGTGAGACTAGGGAGCCCAGAGGGCAAAACTTAAAGGGGTGCCAAGTGCGGGGGGCAGCCTGAGGGTGAGCTCCCCTCCTCCCTCACCTGCATCCCTCTCCTGGGACCTAAGAATCCTCTGCTAAAAGCGCTGAGCCTGGGAGAGACGACCTTGCTGGTGTGTGTGTCCCCAGGTGTGAGGGGTGGCCCGGAGGCCGCATTAAGGCACTGTGGGTGGTACTAGATATGCAGGCTGGGGGTCCATCTGAGCACGCACAAGGCTCCTGGCCGTGCAGGACGCATCCGTGCATGGACACTGTGCGTGCGTGCACGTGTGTGCCTGGTGTGTGTACATGTCTGTGCACGCACGTGATCACATGTAGCCACAAGGTTCTCGAGCTCTCTTCGCTGGCACTAGGGTCACCCACCAGACCACTCTGGAGGTGGCATTTTAGAGCCCGTCTCATCCCCTTCCTCATGTAGGGACTGGGTTCCCAGGGGGAGGAAGTGACTCTCCAGAGTCACTCCCGAGTCAGACCCCAGGACCCTGGGCCCCAGCCCCGAGAACCCTCTAGACCGCTTAGGCTGCACTGCGTAGTAGCTTTAATCTTACTACGGCACTGCTTCGCTCACTGCCAAGACAGATTGCTTTAGATCTCACTTGGTTGGGAGTGACCGACACCCCAGCTGAGTTAAGCACTAAAAATAATTTATTGTCTCAATTGACCATGGTTGCCGTGTCCGGGCGTAGGTGGGGGCAGGGGTCTACACAATATCATCGAGATGAGGTTTCCAGTCCTTTCTCTCTAATTCTTGGCCCCATCTTCTCCGCATTAAGCCCCCTCCTGGCTTCTTCCCAGGGGCCACTGGCGGGAGCCCCTGGGGATCCCAAGATGGCGGCGCCCGTGCGTTCGAGAAAAGCCAGTAAACTCCTTGGTCCCAGCATGCCCGTCAACATTCTGTGGCCTCTCATTGGCTTCTGCGGAGTCACATGACAACCGTGAACCAATCGCTGCGGTCCCGGGGTCCTTAGAGCCCCGCTACCTGCCTGGAGCCGGCTCAGAGCCCGTTGTCTCAGCGTGAGGCAGGGGTGGCGGCGCGGGGCGGGGAGCGGCTGAGTTCCCTCTCGGTGGGAAAGTGAACGAATGCTGAGCTTTGTCAGCGGTCTCAGAAAGGAAAGAAAGGGAACCTATAATGAGCCGCAAGACCAACAGATGTCGGCTGGGTCGGCACATCTTATGCTGATAAAATCAGGATATTAAAGACCGTCAAAGTTGTCTAAAACCAGGGCTGCATCGGCAGGGGTGATGACCCCGATTTTTTTAGGGCCATAGGTTGCTCCTGCGTCTGCGCAGTCTTTGAGATTTATAAACGCTTTCCACATCCCGGGTGTGTGGCTCAAGGGTTAAAAAAAAAAAAAAAAATTGCTTGTTTAATTAAATCAATTACTTAATACTCTAAAGCTTTGTGATGATGTAAAGTGCAAGTTTTATATACAAGGCACAAGAGGTTTTAATAGATTCCACTTGTGTTCCAAATTAAAACAATGTTAAATGCCTTGGTAACCCTAGCAGAGAAGAAAAGAAAAGGAAAAAAAAAAAAAAAAAGTGGTGGTGGGGGGGGAAGCCCCTCTTATTTCCAAATCACTACCAGTGGAATTTTAAAAATTATTTACACACTTCGCCGTGAGTCCCTTTATACATGACAGGTTTGGCAGGAAGGCCTGAAGCCATAATTTAAAACAGAGGCTGGGAGTGTGTGTAAGGAACTCCCCCCTCTTTTCCAAAATAAATGTACCGTCAGGTCCTCAAAAGCGGTGACTTTTCCTAAGAAACGGCTGTAGCGTTGGGAGCTGGGGGCCTGTAGGTGCCGTTCGCACGGTGTGGTTCCTCTCCGTGGATTCCAGAATGAAGCGAGCAAGGCCATCCTCCAAAGACGGTGGAAAGCAAGCCCCGTTCGTCGACACAGACCATTACGTTCCGATTTAGGTCGACCTTCTATGCTTAAATGGAATTACAAGTCCATGGCAGTGCATTTTGGTTTTTCGGTTCTGTTTTTTTTCTAAACTCGGCAGTCATTGTCTACTGAACGTTGTGTGGGGTTTTGTTCTAAAATACGGGAAGACTCCACTCTCCGCCCGCTGATGTGAACATTCCAGAGCTGACAAAGGAGGGGTCCTAAGGGTGAGGGATACATCCCCAGGTCCCGCCCAAGAAGGGAAGCGCTCACTGTTGAAAGGTGGCAATACTATTGAAATGCATTTGGAAAGGCTCTGCTGGCCCAGAAGGAAGGGATGGAAATGAACCTCTGACCCCTCAAAAGTGGCCTTGGTCCCTCTCAGACTGAGCATCCGGAGATGATGCTGCCAGGACCCCCTCTTGAATTTCTTAGGTGGTCATGATCTCCACTCAGCTTCCAGCCACCACCGCCTGAGGCTTCCTCCCCGGAACCTTGGAGGCCATTTAGCCCACCCAGCAGGTAGGAAGTGCTGGTGGTGGTGGTGGTGGTGGTGGTGGGGATTACCACCCATCCACAAAACCCTCTGCCAATGGCTCTAGGCAATTGATGTCTGAATTCCCAGTTCACGAACCTCTTTGGGGACCTAATTCTTTTATGAAAAGGGAAACTTCTACATTCTGGAATACTACTAGAGTTATGGAAGAGTTGCAGATTAGCATACAATGCTCCGGGATACCCTCCCTGCAGTTTCCCCTTATGTTGTAATCGGACACATCCAAAGTACAATGATCAAAACTAGGAAGTTGACGCTGATGTGAAGCTAGGAACTAAACAGCAAGCCTTATTCAGATTTCAGAGTTTTCCCATTAATGACCTGCTGAAGGGGCCCACGTCGCAATTAATTGTCGTGTTGCTGGTCTGCTCCCCTCTGTGACAGCGTCTCGACATTTCTTTGTCTCCCATCCATCCCTTTGACATTTTTTAAAGAGCACTGTTCAGTGACTTCTGAGAATGACCTTCAATCTGGGTTTGTCTGATGTTTCCCCAAGTTTAAATGAGCTTGTGTATTTTTGGCAAGAATGCCCCAGGGTGATGTCAGGCCTCTCTCTCTATGACATCATAGACGGCGCTGGGGGCGGGGGAGGCACTTGCTGTCCTTAGGGTCTCACTCCTAGTGTTGTTAAACTCGATCACTTGATTCAGGAAACGCCTGCCAACTTTCTCCTTTGTAATAGTCCCATTTCCCCTTTGCAGTGACCACCCCAGGGGAAGATTCTTTGAAGCCTTGCAAATATCCCATTTCTCCTCAGACTTTGGCTCACTGATATCAGGATCCAGTGGAGGGTCTTGCCTGCCGCTAAGACTAGTGTGTTGTTTGCCTAACAGTGATTTTATATTTCCTTCCCGTATTTGTTTGGGATTTACTAATATAGCTTATTTATTTATATCTATTTACAGATTTATTCTTATGTAATTTACTGCAGTTATTAACGAGTGCCACTTTAAGGAAGAGTCGTCCCTTCTGGGCAGGGTCATTCTGGGGAACTTGCTTTGCTTCCTTGCCTAGAAGCTTACTGAGAGGGTGGGCTCCACGGCCTACAGCCGCAGATGGAAGGGACACATCGTTGCACTGGCTTCCTTTCCTTGCCTGCCTCAATTCCTACCCCCTACTTCCACCTTTCAAGTAGTGTTCCTATACTCAAATCCTGACTTGAGGGTCTGCTTTTGCAGGAGCCCAAAGCAAGACAGCTTGTCTCATGGTAAAAGAATTTCCTCCCCACCTAATAAACAGGGCAGGTGTGAAGACAGGTGACCCCCAGGTACCGCCGTGGTTAGATGAGCAACTACGCAGTGAAATCAGTTTGGGTAAAATCATAAACTCTGAATGCCAAGCTTCACTTTTCCCCAATAGCCCATTCTTTTCTCCAAATAATCTAGTTAACTCGACTTTTCATTTTATTCTGCTTAAATGAATGCAACCTCACAGATTATATTTTAGAATCTTTGAAAGACACCCAACAGAATGTTCCTAAGAAACAGGATTATTTTTGCACAGCCAAATGGTAGCATAAATTCAACTTCCTGTGGCCAGCCCTGGGTTCCCACACAACCTGAGGCTAGGCTGTTTTCTGGAAGAATCCAGGGCGTCCAGCAGAGACAGATGGAGTTGTGAATGGCCAGAAATGCCACCTTCTGTTATATTTTGGGCTGTCAAGTGGCTGACAGAGCTAAGGTTTTGGAGCTAAATGGTGGCAGGGAGGCCCTGCGGCTGGCTGGAGGACCAATGGGTTTACCAGATTCTGGAATAAGGCTTTGCTTCTGGTGTTGCGAGACATGTGGCGTCTTCACTTTTGGTTCCTAGGAAACCTGGCATGGAGGAAGTGAATATGCCAAGTGTAGTAGATCGTTTGGTTTGGTGCGTCAGCATGGTTCATACTGACTCAGAGAGCCCCCCCAACCTGGGGGACAGGGTGACAACTCCGATCAGCCTCCTCATTAGAAAAGGGTGTGGAGTGCGGAGTGCAGATAAAGCAGCAGCTGACCCAGACTTGCCGTTGGACTTTTTACCAATTTTGAAACCGACACATCCTTTTCAACGAGAACTCTTATCGAGGAGGAAAAGAGATTTTTGTTCAATCTTACGTTCCTAGGAGAACGAAGAGAAGGGAAAAGGAAGACGGGGCGGGACATCCAGTTCTCGTGCCGATTCATAACGCATTATTCAAAACCTTCGTGTTGTCCAAAATCAAGTGTGCTGAGGGAATCGGAAGGTTTTCGGAATTTTGAGAAATAATCTGTTATAGATGAGCGTGTGTTGTGGAACACCGTACCCCCTCCTTGCGAGGTTTGGGGGGGAGCTCTGGGCTGAAACACTGTTTTTGGCAGGAAGTTGTAGGAATATTCGCAGTAAACTGGATAAGTAAGCACTGTGTCGTCTCAGGGACCGTTAGTCCAGGTTTTGCTGCCAAATGAGTTACGAGAAGACTTTTGGTGTTCAGACAGTTTTGGATTTCGGGTTTGTGGACAAGGGCCTGTGGGCCTGTATCTCCTTCCCAGGCTGATGTTAGAAATAAGCCTCACCCCCAGACGTCTGAGGCATTAGTCCTCCTCCGCAGGAAAAGTTTGCATCAACAGCTTTGATCAGACCAAGCAGAATCTGGTACAAACGTGGCTGTTTTTTGGAAATGAAGTTGTGCTTTGGGGAGAGAAGCAGGCATGTGGATGGCCCCACGAGGCATTTGTGCTAGGGGTTGATGGTGAACAGGAGAGGCGTGTCGTCGGAAGTCGTGGCTTTGCCCTTCCTCCTCCTCAGGGTCCGACTAAATTCCTCGGGGCTGGCTACAAGCCCCCGACCCGTTCTCACCCCTCAGGATCTGCTGCGTTCAACACACCCCAAAAGGGCCCTGTTTCCTTGGAGGTGCCTCAGGAAAGCAGAGAGGTTTGGCAAAGAAAGAGATAGTGCACTGCGAGGAAAAATATACACGCACTGTCAGTTTATTTCCATTTACAGCCCCATGGACTGCCCGGGGTGGGGGGTGCACGGAGGGACTAGAAATTTGCTCTGCACCATTTAGAGAAGAACTGAAATGAAACATACAAATGGGACTTTGAAAGCATAATGGAGTGCAGATCCTTTTCTTGCGAAAAACTTAAGTCTTATTTTAAATAAGTCTTTCAGGCTCCTCCCCTTGGTCCCTGTGATTTATAGGTCTGTAATTAACCGTGATGTCGACCAGTCAGGTCTGCAGCCTGTTGTGCGGGGTTCTTTGGGGCCAGGCAAGGGGCAGTCTTTTCAGGGAATCAGCAAGTCAGCGCTTGTATTCACTTCCTGTTCCTGTTGTAACAAATGGCCACAAACTCAGTGGCTTCAAACAGCACAAATTTATTATTTTTGCCATTCTGGAGGTCCGAAGTCTGAAATGTGTCTCTTTGGGCTAAAGTCAAGGTGTGGGTGGGACCCCATCTTTCTGGAAGCTCTAGGGGAGCGTCCTTTCCTTGCTTCTGCAGCTTCCAGCGGCCACCCCGCTCTCCGGCTTGTGATCCTTCCCTCCACGTCCAAAGCCAACAGTGACCATTCGTGTGTTTCTCACGCTGACTCTCTTGACCTTCTTTCTTTTCCAGTTTTTGCAGACCTGAGTGATCCCATGGGGGCCCCCTGGATAATCTGAAATAATGTCAGTTGATCAGCAACCTCAGCTCTACCTGTAAACTGAAATCCCCCCTTGCCCTGTAACCCGATATACTCACAGGTTTCTAGGGATTCGAATGTGGACATCTTGGTGGGGGGCTGTTATTCTGTCTCCCACAGAACTGATTCCCGAGGTGGGTGAGCTAGTCGCAGGAAAGAAAATGGAAGCTGTGAGCAGGGAGGAAACTACTATGGACCAAATAAAAGCAATCGTAATAGCAGCTAACTTTCATTATATGCGTATGCCATGAACTTGGCCGATTACATTACTTTACCTCATTTTATTCTGAGGTAAATCCTGTTATTATGCCCGTGGTATAGGGGAGGAAAAACAGGAGCTTTTACAAGTTAATTAATTAATTCAATTATTACTATTATTATTATCATCATTTTTTAGAAAAAGAGTGTGAACGGAGTTGGAGAGGGGCAGAGGGAGAGGAAGAATCTTAAGCAGGTTCCACACTCAGTGTGGAGCCCAGCTCAGGGCTCGATCTCATGACCCCGAGATCATGATCTGAACTGAAATCAAGAGTTGGATCCTTAACCGACTGAGCCCTCCAGGCACCCCAATTAATTCAATGTTAAGAATCACGTGTGGCTACGGCCACCATAATGAACAGCACAATTTTGTTAATTAAAGTTAGCAATTAAAATTAGTTACTAATTAGTTGAAGTGTGGGCTAGCCAACATTTCAAGGGTTCAGTGCACAGGTGGCTTGTGGCTCCCATGTTGTATAGCACAGATACGGAACATTTCTACCATTGCAGAGAGTTCTGTTGGACAGTGCTGTGGTAGAGGATGATATCTTCCCCAACATCACACGGAAAGCAGGAGAGTCAGGGTTTGAACCCAGTGTCTTTGGCTTGAGAACCTACACTTGGAACCACCGTATTACACAGATGTCCCTGAGTGTCTACTTCTCTAACTATGACTGTAGCTCACGGTGGTAAAATCATTCTAAGTCTTGGTTGCATCTTCTTCATTGAACCCCTCCTTAGGAATCACGTGGTTCTCATGGTCCTCTGACATTTCCATCTAGCACTTGAGCTCTTATACCTGGAATTGCAAGCAGAAACTAGATGCTGGTCGTCTAAGCCCCTTTGCTCCCCCCACCCCTGACCCCATTAGCTGCAGGGCACTAACTGGGCATGGCTGTCCTGTGCCTGCTTGTTCATTTGCCTCCCTCCAGTGGGTGGAAGCCCCCAGGTCACCCAAACAAGTAAGAAGGGGAAGGAGGTGGAGAGCCATGAATGGTCAAATCCAAGGAAAGGATACGTTTTTATTGAACAACTTCCTTGTGCTGCAGTGTTGGGTAGATCAGAGAGTCTGATCTACTGAGGCCAATGTGAGGATGCATCCCATTTTCCTCTTTTTCTGCTGAAGATGGCCAGCTTGACTTTAAGGATGGGGGCAGCGGCTACTTTTCCGATCCCAAAGACATGCCATGGTTTGCACCGCTTCCGTGCACTCGCCCCTAACCTTGGAGGCAAGCCCTGTTGTTCCATCTCTAGTTCACAGATGGAGACGCAGAACATTTCAGCCCCAACCCAGGACCACCCAGCCAGGAGCGGAGGGGCAGGCTGTGAGCCCAGCAGCCTGGCTTCTGGGCTCTTCGCTCTGTGCGATCTTCCCCTCCGTGTCTGGAATGTCAACCCAGAGGTCATTTATTTTTTTCCTTTTCTGATTGCCTGGTGTCCCTTGCTGCTGGAACTAGAGGGCCAGCGCCTGCCTGGTGTTAAAAAGAGCCTTCCCTCTGAAGGTGGGAAGGTGAGCCGGGCTACAGAAGGTATCGAGGGTGAGTATAGGCATGTCTGCTGTCCCAAGAATGATCCCCAACCTGTCTCTGCTGGTCTCAGTCCCAGGTCCCTCTGGGGTCTTCGGGCAGGAGTAGCCTAGTCTGCACCAAGCTCCAACTTCTAGGGTCTATTTGCGGGGCACTTGGGTGGCTCAGTCAGTTAAGCACCTGTCTTCAGCTCAGATTATGATCTCAGGGTCCCAAGTGGGGCTCCCTGGAGGGTCTGCTCAGCAGGGAGTCTGCTTCTCTCTCTCCCTTTCCCTCCTCCCGCATCCAGCTCTCTCTTTCTGCTCTGAAATAAATTTTAAACATCTTACAAAAAAAATTTTTTTTGGAACCACAAAGGTAAATGAGAGATAGAAAAAATTGTGAGAAAACCAAACTATGTCCCATCTAGGCCCATATCCTCAGAACTGTAGACAGATTGGGCCCAGAGATACACAGACCTCACAGGGGAGCTCCCTGGGCTGGGTTGGCTCAACCCCAGGGCTCCCCTGGACATTGCCCTGCACTTTCATTACCTAGATGACAAGGCACGTTAGTAGGCACCTCCCGCTGTTTTGGTCATTGGCTTCATTACCAGTCATTTGTTCTCCAGGGCCTTCTGGATATTTCTCTTCACTCTGAGAAAGCTTCTTTTATGCAGCTGTGAAATCCCAAATGCAAAGACCAGTCAGTGTACAGAGCAAACAAACCGGCCAGAGGCAGACAGAACTTTCCAGAATTCCTGGCCTGGCATGACCAGCCTCCTACTGAGCGGGGAGATGTGGACCACATTTCACAGGTTACAGAATGACTTAAAAAAAAAAAATTTTTTTTTTTTTTAATTTTCACAAGGAAATTTTTCCAAGGAAGGTTTGAGAAAGATAAGCAATGCTCTTGGGGGTGATTTAACAGAGAATGCTCACCCAACCTTCCCACTTGAGCCTGGGGGACCCAATGGGGGCTGGCAGTTTCCTGCCTGCAGAGGGGCAGTAGTCTGACCTGCAAGGGACAGTTTCTGGTTGCCTGCTGGGGACCGAAAGGCTGTCAAGAAAGACAGAGCAAATATTTATTTTCGGCCTAGGGCAAAAAAAAAATTTTTTTAATTCATAAATGTATGAATTACAGAGGCACTGAAGCATAGTGTAAATCATTCAGGACTGTCTGCGTTCTGTGGATGGATGGTGCGATAGGGATGTGAAAACCAGCATGATAGGAATGAGAGATATTTAGTTTATCATATCCGAGTAATGCTAAAAAAAAAAAAAAAAACACACAAAAAACCCCAAAAAACAAAAAACAGCCAAAAAAAAAAAAAAAAACCCACCAGCGAACATTCAGGGCTGGTTAGAATAAAATGCAGCATTCTGGCCGTGCGGGCCACCTGATATGTACGCCCACTTCGGTTTCTGCTTCTCGCCCTTGCCACGTTTTGGCTCAGCTTCCATTTCTGGTGTTTTCTTTCAATTCATTTGCTGTTCAAACAGCCCTGGATTTTCAGGTCATTTTCCACATTTGACTTTAACCCTTTCTTTCCCCCCATCTGTCAGACGGAAAAGTGCTTCTTTATTGTCCTTTTCTGCTTACATTCAGCTGAATTTTTTAATCTTTAAAAAGATGTATTTAGCACATCAGATTTTTTTTTTTTTTACAAATTACAAAGAACGAAGAGGAAAGCAGATCAACAAAGATGGTTGATATCTCATATAATCCCTGCTTATCTAAAAAAACCCTAAATTTTTTAACACTTGCAAATTCAAACAGTACAGAAAAGTACAACGTGGAAAATGAATTCCTGTTCCTACAGACCCTCCTTTTTAGGGCTTCCAGATTAGGAACTTAAAATATAGGATGCCCAGTTAAATTTGAGTTTCAGATAAACAGCAACTTTTTAAAGTGTATGTATGTCCCACATGTTGCACGGGATATACTTACACTAAAAAAAATATGTGTTGCTTAGTCTGAAATTCACATTTAACTGGGCATCCTATATTGTGCTTGGCAATCCTATCCCTTCCCCATGTGGTTCCTCTCTCCAAAGGTAAGCATTGTAAGTACATCTGTGGGGTAAACCCCCAGGAGTAGGATTGCAGGTCAGAAGAATCTAGCTGAATTTAGACTAGGTTGTAGGAACTTACTGGAGTAAGTCAGTACTGGAGCAAGCTTCATTCCACCTGCCTTCTTGAGAAGCACTTTTAAAGTGCTGGCAAAGGGTTCTTCACAACAAAGGAAATGATTAAAAGAATGAAAAGACACTCTATGGAATGGAATACTTGAAAACAATCTGTCTGATAAAGGGTTAACCTGCAAAATATAGGAGGAACTGCTACAACCCCATAGCAATAAAAATAAAAAATAACCCAATTTAAAAGTGGGCAAAGGACTTGGGTAGGCATTTTTCCAAAGAAGACATACAAGTGACCAACAGGTCCATAAAAAGATGCTCAGCGTCACTCATCATCAGGGAAATGCAAATCAAAACCGCAGTGAGATCTCACCTCACACTCACTCAAATGCCTTTTATTTAAAAAACAAATGGTGAACACGTGGAGAAAAGGGAACACGTGTGCAGTGTTGATGGGAATGTCGGTTGCTGTAATCACTATGGAAAACCGTATGGAGGTTCCTTAAGAAATTGAAAGCAGAGCTCCCATGTGAGCCCACGATCCCACTTCTGGGTATATATCCAAAGGAGTTAGAAGCAGGATCTCGAAGAGGTATCTGTACTCCCATGTTCTTTGCAATGTTGTTCACAGTAGCCAAGATAGGGAAGCAGCTTAAGTGTCTCTGGACAGATGAATGGATAAAGAAAATGTGACATGCACACAGGAATATTATTCAGCCTTAAAAAAGACGGAAATCCTCTCATTTGCCACAACACAGATGAACATGGAGGACATAACATCAAGCAAAATAAGCCAGGTTCAGGAGGACAAGTACAACATGATGGCACTTACATGAAGAATCAGAATTAAACTCAGCAGCGGAGAGTAGAATGGTGGTTGCCAGGGGCTGGTGGTTGAGGGAGGGAGAAACAAGAAGGAATGAGTAAAAGGGTACAAAATTTGGGTAACACACCATGAATGAGTCCTAGAGATCTACACGGTTGTCTACAGTTAATACACTGTATCATACACTCAAACATTTGCGAAGAAGTCCAATCTTCTATCGAGTGTTCTTGTAGCACACACAAGATGGTAAATAAGAATGTAGGAAGAAGCTTTTGAGGCCATGGATACATTTATGGTGTATATTGTGGTCATGGTTTCGTGGGTCTTTACTTATTTCCAGACCCATTGAACTGTGGACATTAAATCTATATGGCTTTAAAAAAAAAAAAGAAGAAGAAGAAAGACGTGGATTTTGATCTCCTGCCTAACCACGCTTCTGGGAGTTGAGAAGGAGCCGGCGGAATAAGGAGGAGGAGAGTCACAAAATGGGCAGGGCTTTAGGAAATGGGTTTCATCTGGAGTTGGAGGTTTGAATGATACTGGCCTCTTCGAATTTGTGAAACAACCGGGTCTCGTTGAATCTTACTTATAAATACGGGTTTTCCTCTCTGTTTAGCCCTTGAAGGACCGACGGGTTATAATTTCTCATCAGTACTGGAGTTTGGTCAAGTTGACAAGGTCGGTGGGCCAGGTCGGTCCCTTGCTTTTCTTTTCTTTCCTCCTTCTTCCACGGTTCTTTCCAAGCTCAGACGGTAGATCATCTCTGGACTTCAGCCAGAAGTTGGACGTCATTATCGTCACATTTGATCTTGTGACCTCGCCACCTGCTCGCTCTTCCAATGGTGGGTTCAGTGTGTGTATTTACACACCTCCCACTGTTTGTTTTCAAACCAAATATGTGAGACGGAAGCAAAGGCCACTCCTTGTGTGCTTTGCCTTGTAAAGCCAGCATGGGTGAATGGGGTCGGCTCATGCACCCGAGTGGACCCAGGGCACCTGCCCCAGTCTCCAGTTACTGACACCCACTGAGAACCCTTGGTCCATAATGGTGCTTTTCAAATGTTATACATAAACATTTTAGCATTCCAATACATTCCACTCACACACATGTACAGAGGTGAGAGTCAAATATTTAACATCTGGTCAGGCCAAGAGGCTGATGATCAGAATTTGGTCTTAAAACGGAGCCAGGTCTTGGAAGCCCCCTGCTGCGCAAGAAATTAACCCTTTTGATGCTAATGTTGGGAGGGGGGATATCCCAAGGCAGCAGGAGGGTGTATGGTAGACAACAGCTATCTAACAACCAGTAGAAATTGCATTCTGATATTTTAACAACAATTACAGTCAAGTTGCTGAATGCCAGCTGAAGCTGACTTTGCCTGTGCACAACAGAGACAAAAGCTTCATAAAACAGTACTTACCTTTTCTGCTGTGACACACTCTGATGGGTTCTGTTTTATTCTGTTTTGTTCCATTCCTTCCATCCTAACCCATTCTTTCATAAAAAAAAAAAAAAATGCTGATCCAGAACTTCTGAATGGATTTCATGACCTACTAATTGATTGTGATGCATGGTTTGAAACACACTTCTATTCTAGTAGGTCTCAAACTCCCCCATGCCTATCGACTACTTGGGAAGCCTGTTAAAAATGCAAACTCCCCATTCTAGTTCTGATAGCCTGCACCCTGTATTTTGGAAGTCCCTAAAATGATATCGATGCAGGTGGTTTAAGATGCTCTCTTGCAAAAACACCCATTGGCCCCAGAACATGAAGTGCACGTGTGCGTGCGCATGCACACACACACACACACACACACACACACACACATATAACTCCTTATCCCTTTTTGGATACCCTACACTGTTCTGTTTACCTATAGGTGCTATGTATTGAAGCCAGAAGGATACTTTCAGTTCTAAACAACTGAAAATTCAATTTAAATTGGTTAAATACAGCACAGTGAAGTTACTGACTTGTTACTGAGAAGTCTAGGGCCACTGGCTTGAGATGAGGCAGGATCCAGCAGCCCAGATGACAGTAAGGACCTACGTTCCAAACCTCTCTGCATTTGTCAATTTGGCCTTCTTAGTGTTGTGGTCTGAATCCAGAAACTTGTAAGACTGCATGCTTTCTTGGTCATATGCAACAAGAAGAAGAAGGAATCTATAAGCAAACTATTCAAAAATTAGGTCTTGTCCTTCCTAGACCTGATTTGAACCCAGCAGTGGGTTGGGAGGATCGGACCTGCTGACTGGCTTATGTCCATCAGATCCCATTCTAGAGATGAGGGTCAGGTCAAGCCTATGCAAGCCCTGGCTATCCGGTTGCTCTTTGGTAGTGGCAAGGGGAGGTGAGATGCCTGGGAAGTCAACAGCCTCCATGCACAGAGACCACCTCCTTCATGATTACAGCTTTGAAAATGAAATTGTGTAAAAGAAAATGAGATGGTTTTATGATCAGCTTTTCAAGCTCTATTAAAACCCCTCTTACAACTTTGTTTGGAATTGCATGGAAATTCTGGATTAAAGTCAGGGGGAAGTCAACATCTTTACAAAGTCAAACTTTCTTACCTGAAAAAAAAAAAAAAAAAAGAAAAGAAAGATAAACCCATTGATTCAGGTCTACCATGTTCTCCAGTAAGATTTTGTAAGTGTCATCTTATGGTCTTGGGCATTTCTTGTAACTTTATGCCTCAGTGTTTTCTGGGTTTGTATTGTTGTTGTTGTTGTTATGGATGGATCTCTTTGTCCCTGACATCGTGTAATTGACTGAGGCTCCTATAAGGGAAAGTTACTGATATTTGTATATGTATCTTGTATCTAGCCACCCTGCTAAACCTTTTCATTAGTTATAACACACCAGATGGTTCTCCTCCTGAGATTCTTTGCCTCCTTTCCCTCCTCTGAGGCTCTTCAATTTGGCTCAGTCTTTCAAGAGTCATAAGTAGTTTCTTAATCGTTGGTTCCTTCAATCTTTTCTTAGAGTCTCTCCCCCTCTACTTTTCCTCCTTATCCTACGCTTCATCCATGCCCTACCAGAGCTCCTCTCTTTCATGAGTCAAAAACGTAGGCAGAATCTCCAGGTTTAGTGTGTAGTATGAAGTGGACATGTTTCCCTGGACTTCCTTCAATGTATAAAGCTCTTTGAGTGATATAGTGGAGGGCTATCATTATTCACAGAATTCCAGGCTTTAGGATAATGTTAGGTCCTGTACTTGGTATCCAGTTTATCTGTCTAATGGGGCTGGTGGAAATACCACCATGTTTCTGGAGAGAGATGGTTCTTTCAGGGCTTGGAGGAGGGTACGATTTGGCCTTCCTTGTTAAATTTCCAATAAATGTTTTCTTGCCAATGCTTTTGCGAATAAGGAAGCAAATAGTTTCCCCCAAATTTTATTAGAGTTTTAAAAATTGCATATTTTGTTTCCTACCACACGTAAGATAGCATAGAAACAGGTTGTTCACTGCAGCTGTTCAAATAACATGGAAATTTAAAGAAGATGTCAGTGACTCCTCCATCTGTTACCCCCCAGGTCCCCTGCTCCAAGTAACAAGTAGTAGGTTTAGTGTGTGTCCTATGCCATTCTCTATGTTTATAGTTTTTATTTTTTTGAAACAAATGAAGAGTATATTATTCATGTTAGAACTTGTTGCTCTTCTGGGCTCCTGGGTGGCTCAGTCGGCTAAGCATCCAACTTTTGATTTCAGTTCAGGTCATGATCTCAGGGTTGTGAGGTGGAGCCCTGCATTGGGCTCCTCACTCAGTGGGGAGTCTGCTTGGGATTCTCTCTTCTCTCTCCCTCTCTCTCTCTCTCTGCCCCTCACCCCACTCAAGCACATTCTCTAAAATAAATAAATAGACCTTTTTAAAAAACAAAACTTCAATTTTAGAATAGTTTTAGATTTACAGAAATGTCACCAAGATACTACTGAGAGTTCCCATATACCCCTACCCAGTTTCCCCCTGTTGTACATTTGTCAAAACCAAGAAACCAGCCCTAGTAGGTTTTTACTTACTCAACTCTACCCTTCATTCCCACGTCACCAGCTTTCCCTTTCCCCCGACCTCATCGGGGATACCACACTGCATTCAGTTATTTTGTCTCCTTAGTCTCCTCTGGCATGAGGCAGGTCCTTCGGGTTTCTGTGTCTTTCATGACCTTGACACTTTTGACGAATATTAGTGTCTCTCAATTCAGGTTTGTCTGACGTATTTCTCTTGCTTAGATTGGGCAATAGGTTTGGGGGAGGGAGACCACAGAGCTGAAGTGCCATTCTCATCACATCACCTTAACAGTACATGCTACTGACATATTACTGATGACATGAACCTCGATCACATGCAGGTCATTTTTGACTTAATATATCAGCGATCTCCTCTGGGTTAATCCTCGTGCGTTTCTTTGATCAGCAACATAATGTCTTGTAGTGTTGATAAAACAGAGTTCATGCAAGTCTTCCAAAATTCTCGTATAAGTGTGAAAGTAATGTGAAAATTCTCAACTTGACACCTAGATAAGGGTGATTCTCGACATGTGTGTTGAACTGAAATGACAGCAGTCGCTTTACTGTGGGTGAGAGTTACATTTGGAAGGTGGTGTAGACGGTGCCTTCAGGGAGTGGAGGATGAGTCAGCAGAGACCAACGGAAGCAAGTGGGAAACCCTCAGGAAGTAGACAAATGAGCCAAGAACACTTGGGTCAGGGACACCTGGGTGGCTCAGTTATTAAGCGTCTGCCTTTGGCTCAGGTCATGATCCCATGGACCTGGGATCAAGCCCCACATTGGGCTCCCAGCTGGGTGGGGGGCCTGCTTCTCTCTGTTCCTCCGCTGGTCCCCCTGCTCATGCTCTCCTGCTCTCTCATTCTGTCAAAAAAAAAGGGGGTGGGGAGAATAGTTGGGTCATAGTCATGAGTTTAGTACAGGTGAGGAAAGAAAGTTATTGTAAGTGGTAGGATGTAGAGAAGAACCCCATTAAAGTCCAGCTGGATCCAGGCACTTGAGATAATCCCATGAGACCTTGGCTAAAGGGACAAACAGAAGAAGGAGGCTTTGGGAATCGGGAAGTCTGGGGCTGTGTCTTCTGTCACAGCACCCGGGAACCATCTCCAATGCCAACCCATTTCATTAGCTGTCCTCTTGGCCACTGCACATGCTGTTCCTGGTTGGGGAAGGGTAGGTCCTGCAAAAATGTACATCTAGACTTTTCCAGAAATTATTCGTGGGAGGGCCGGGACTCACCCTTCCCCTTCCACCAGATGAAGGCTATCCTCCGTCGGAAATCTGGAGTCTCCATCGCAGGACGGCTTTATCACGGAGATGTCAGCATTTTCATTCACACTGAATGGAGTCACCCAGCTTCTGAAAATGAAAAGTTCAGAGTCACTGCAATTTTCTCTTTCTTTCTCTAAGAAAGAAGTGTCTCAGATGTTTATGGCCAGGAATGTCCCACCCTGGCCCTTTAACTGCAGCCTGATTCTCTTTCTTCTCCACCTGCCCTCAACCGTCCTGCCCCAAGCAGACAGAAACCAGACCCCGCCCCCATCTTCCCCAAAGACATTTCCCATCAGGAACACATGAGGCTTTGTCTGAAAGGTCACCGATGTCAGAGACCGCACACTGCCAATTCAATCATCTCCATTCCTCCTGGAGGACACAGCTTATTTTGGACCTAATGTTTGCGTTCTATGCTTTCATACTCATTTCTTAGATGTTTCCCAGGAAGGCCCAGAGCCAGCTGGCCTCTGTGATATGCGGTCCTATCTCTCAGTGTGGTGCTTGCCGCTCCTCTGATCTGGTTCTGCAGAGGTTTAGCCATCAGAAATGGACCCTGGTTTCTTAAAATGATGTTACGAGATTTAATCGGGCGACTCTGCACATAGTGGTGTGACTTTAGCCAGAACAGCCTGGTGCCTGCAGTTACCCGTAACAACATCAGAGGCTCTTTGAGTCTCATCACCCCACCCGCTGGAGGGAGAGTGGCTGGGCCCCTTTCAGATGCTCTGATGAAGATGTGATGATTGTAAGGCCGGAATGACTGATTCTTTCCCCTTCCTCCTCCTCCTCCTCCTCATTTTCCTTCTTCTGTTTCCTTCCCTGCTACTTTTTTCCCTTCTCCTTTTCCTCCTCCTTCTCCTCTTCCTTGTTTGTCTTCTTTTTCTGAGAAGTCATATAACATATCATCAACCACTTTAAGTGGAACAATACAGGGACATGTAGTGCATTCATGATGTTGTCTAATCACCACCTCTATCTTGTTCCAATACACGTTCATCATCCCAAAAGAAGGTCCTATACCCATGAAATAGTTCCCTCCCCACCTCTGCCTGCCGCCCACCCCCTCCATCCTCTGGCAACTACCAATATGCTTTCTACTCTCTGAAGTTACCTACTCTGGACATTGCAGTTGTATAGTATGTGACCTTGTATGTCTGGCCTCTTTCATTCAACATCATGTTTCTGAGGTACCTTTTTATGGCTGAATAATATGCCACTATATGGATAGAGCATAATTTATCTATTCATTTGTTGATGGACATTTGAATTTTTAAAATAATAATAATAATGCCATTAACCAGTCTCCAGAATAATCTTTGCTCCCTACCACCACTCTCCATGTTAATAAAATATTCCAGTGCTAGTAACACGCTTGGAATGGTCATGGAGGTGTGCATAGCTTAAAAGCAAACTTAATTATTGTTAGACAGATGGACTTCAGTTAAATTCCTGGCTTTGCCACTTACTAGCTATGTAGCCTCAGCATCTCACCATGCTGGTGATGGGTATCAGAAAGTCAGTCATTAAAAATAACAGCCACCTTCCAGCATTCTTGGGAAGAGCAAATCTGGTGACTAATATAAAATACTGTGTACGGTGTCTGGCATATGGTGAAAGTTCATTACGTGGGGGTTGTTTTTTTTTTTTATTCCTGTTTTGTAACAGTCCCAGGTCTGGTGGCGGGATCCAAGCATCCTGAGTTCTATGCAGGGCTGGCCGTGAGATTTTGCACGAGTGGTTTTGTGGTCTAGGATTTAGGACTGCTGATGGGATGAGATTGTAACATTTGGGGATTCCATGAGATATTCTGTCCCTTTCTTTGGAGCAATGTGTCTGTGTCTTTGCATTGGGATGGAGACAAAAAAAGAATTCTCTCTCCATCTCTCTGTATCTTTCTGTTGCTCATCTGTCTTTTTTTGGTCTCTCTTACTGACTCTGTCTTGCTCCCTCTCTCCTTCAGACCCACTGCTGAATCAGCCTAAACTTTGTCTGACCCCATGTTGCTTATATGTGACACCAATCTTTTCTAAACACAGGCTGAGCTCAAAATCCATTATGGAAACACCCAGAAAGTCTGCACGTGGTTATCTCTGAATCGAGTTGAGCCAGGAATTTGGACCCGTTCTTATTTTAACCTTATCATTATTGGTGTTTGATCAGATACAGACTGGCAAGGCAGAGCTCTGTTTGTCAAGGCAACAGACCAAAAGAATTGGAAAAAGATGACTTTCATATGTTTTGCATTTACAATAGGTAGTTTCCCTAGCCTGCAAAGAACTGGCTATTGAACTCCTTGGCATGACAATGCGTCGTAAGGGGAGGGGGTGTGTGGGAGTGTGTCATTAAGGAAGATGCTGGAGGCGGAAAATATTGGTTTCCAACCTGAGGGCCAAGTGCTCTCTTTCTTGCCCACCCTCCCTTACCCAGATGTGGTAAATCCTGATTGGTTATAGCAAACACTACACCTCTGTCTCCCTCTGACAGGGCTGTGTGGCCCAGTTCTGGCCAATGCGGTGTGAGAGGTTTCTTGGGGGCTTCTGGGACAGGGTTCTTAGCTCCTAGAAAGAGACACGAGGAAAAGACTGCCCCCTTTTCACCTCTGGATGTTGCGTGTGGATGTTTGCTCGGATCTGTGGCAGCCATCTTGAGACCACGAGGTGGTGACACAGTAGGATGACGGGAAGAAGGAAGAACACGAGTCCCTGATGCCATCGCTGGGCTGTTGACTCAACCAGCCCTGGAACAGTCCAACTTCTGAATGTCTTGTGGGGGCGATGATCAATGCCTTCATCCTTGGAACACTTTTGTGTGGGCTTCCTGTGGCTTCCAACCAAGCCCAGTCCAACTGATGCACGGTGTGATGACTCCTGATCATGTCAGGTGGGAGGACCAGGTGGCACCACTGGTGGGTCAGTGGAGTCTGGTAGAATCCCTTAACTTATTAACCCATTGCTGTCTGCCTCTTCAACCTGTGCCCATAACAGGAGAAGCTCTGCTTTCCTTTCCTTTTCTTTTTCTTTTTACATCCAAATCACGATGGCACCACGAAGGAAATGAGCTTCTTTGCAAGGACTCCCTGGGGCGTTTCCAATGGGCAGAAAAGGAACCAGTCCCTCAGTCTCTGTCTCAAACCCTCCGGGAGCCCCTGCTGCAAGAGATCCTCTTGGGGAGGGAACGAGCTCGTAACTAGAGCAGTGCTTGGGAAAGTGCGGGTCACATCCTAAGGAAGCAGTAAATGTGGCTCTTGGAGTCAGCCTGAATTCTCGTGCTTCCTCTCTTCGGCCGGCCGTGTCTTCAGCAGGGATGCGTTCAGCCTTGAATGCCACACAGTCTATCTGCAGTGCTTGAGGGGTGTCCTCTAAGAGGACGAAGGAACTGACAGAAAAGGAGAAGAAGATAGCAGGACAGGGAGAAGAAGGGGGGAGAAGGGCCACAGGGAGCGCGGGAGGGAGGGGAGGAAGAAGAAGTAGCCAAGGTCAAGGGGAGAAGCAGCTGGTGCGTTGTGGCCATTCATGCCCTGGCTTGCAGGGGACACTCCCAGGGGAGCTGGGGACACATGTGGGCATCTTTCATTCCCGCCCCACTGACCCCTGGCTGGGCTCCTGCTCTCAGGCCAATCAGGTGTCCTCTAATTGGGAGCAGCTGGGACTCCGAGGCTTTTGCAAACATATATTGTTTCCAGACCCTCCTTCTTCCTGTGGCTTCTGTTTTTTCTTATTAAGCACCGCTTCTAAATTTGTAGCTGAAAGAGAGACAGCAAAATTACCGTAGGAAGCATGAGTCTCCCCAGCCCGGTGCTTGCACTCCACAAAGCTTCAGGAGAACAGTAGGGCTCGGCGTCCAGAGATGCTTTCTGGCCTCACCGCTTACAAATTGTCTGGCAAGGGGAGCTGGGCCTCTCATCCAAGTGTCCAGATTAATGTTGCCTCTGAGTGCTCGAAGGAGCCGCGAGGTCTGACTTACCCACAACCCTTTCTTCCTGGCTGAACCCCGTAGGTCTGTTTCTGTTGTTATATTTATATCTGGGGAACTCCTCAACAGGAAGGGAGAAGCCTGCTGTAAAAAAAAAAAAAAAAAAAAAAAATTCTGTGAATTGATGTCAGATCAGCAGTCTTGAAAAAGATCGGGCCACACGAGTCATGTTCTGGGGCCCCAACATCTATCCACCATTTCCTGAGCCGGAAAGTGTAAGGGGTCAGGAAGGAATGCACATTTTCTGCCAAAGCTCAGGGTCTGCAGTGACGTAAACTACCATCCAGGACAGGGGAGACGGCCCTGAAAATCCGGAACCGGTCGGGCTTCCCGGGGTTAGTGCTGTGAAGCCCCAGGTTCAGCATGTGGCTTTGGGGTGCCCTCAGGAGCTCACACCTGGTCCATGAGGGTTATGGAATTCCAGAAGTGGCCGTGTCTCCACACAGAACGTGAGTCTGTTGTCCTTTCTAAGGTTGAGATCACGTCCCTCCCCGTGCCCCTAGACCTGGGCTGGGCTGATGTCATTTTTAACCTCAGTATTGCTGATGTGGCATCATTTGGATGACTCTGGGAAAATTCGGTCATTGACATCTAGTTGCCTGCTTTCCTTGTTCCTCAGAGTCCCGGATCATGTACCCAAGTACAAACCGCTTTTCTTGCCTTCTCTTGTGGCTAGTATGCCCACGTGACTGAATTCTGACCAACGTGAGTGGAAGTGTTGCATGGGACTTTTAAGAAGTCTTCTTAAAAGTCTCCCAAATCAACTGGGAGGTGAGCTCCTTTTGTTCTGTCTTCCTTCCTATTGCCTGGAAGGTAGCCTTGATGGCTGGAGCTCCAGCAGCCATCTTGGATCATGAGATGACATTAAGGATGGAAGTCACAGGCTGAGAGAATGGAACAGAAATAGGGATGGAGCTTCAGTCCCTAATGGCACCGTGGAGCCACCATGCCAGCCTTGGGCTGCCTCTTTACAAGTTTCTTTTGCTTGATGAAGAAAAATACTTGTATCCTATTCAGTCCACATTGTGGATTTTTCTGTTATTTGCAGCTAAAAATATTCCTAATTTATACACATGTTCAAATGTTCTTTCTCTTATCCAAGTATCACTGTGCATGGAATTCACCCCATTCTCACGCTTCCCAGGGGCATCAACCCATATTAAAGTAGAAGCGGGGGTACAGGTGAAGTTCATCTTTGAACCTCCTGAGTTTGGTTCTCCTTCGAGGCTTTAGTCTCCTCCTTTCCCCCTGCTTTGGTTTGCCTGTAGCTTGCTATTTAATCATTTTCCCCACCTGATAAGTTACCACATCTAATGGGATACTGACTTTCCATCGGTTTGTCATTCCCTGCTAAGTCACTATTAGTGACAAACTTATCATAATGCTCCTATTGTAAAAAAAATCTTCCCTGTTTCCACATTGCTCTGTAGCAATTCTCTGCTCCTCTTTATTGCAAAAATTCCAGAACAATTCTTCTAAACTACGGCTGTGTGGCTGGACGACTCCAATAAGTAGCCTTCACATCGTGGTGTACATTGAGGGCAACCCTGAGTTGTGCAGTATACAACCGGCAGATCTGTACATGAGAGGCTTGGTCCATACTCACTGCTTCCACTTCCTTTACTACCAATGTCTTCTCAACCCAATTTGATCAGGCATTTGTTTCCATGGACCTACAAGAACAGCTCCCCTCAAGGTCCCCAGTGACACCCATTTTACCAAATCTGGAGGTGAATTCTTTGTTCTCACCTTGCAGTTTGTCAACAACATTCCTAAAATGCCTTGTGCCCCTGGCTTCTGGGACTCCATCTGACGTGTTCTTCTACTGCACTAGTTATAGTTTTCAGCCTCTTCTACACAACTGTTTAGCTCATTGCTACATTCTCAGCACGCAGAAATAGTATCCGGGACACAGCAACCATTTGATAAACATGGCAGTTAATGAATGAATGAATACACAGGTGATTATAGCTAAAGGATCTAATATCAGATAGTGGAATTTCAGGCACCATGACAGCAGTGTTGATATTTTGGGCAGGATGGTTATTTCTGCTAGTTTCCAAAACACTACAGAGGAGAGGAAGGCCACAGGAAGCTACCCTTTTTCTTCTTATAGAATAATAGGTCAGTCCCTGTGTGTCTAAAGATCCTGTCTTTAAGACCCAGGACATACATTATTCATAAGAACCAAGATATGGAAGCAACTTAAAACATCCCTTAGTGGACAAATGGATAAAGAAGATGTGGGTGTGTGTGTGTGTGTGTACAATGGAATATTATCCGGCCATGGGAAAGAAGGGAGTCCTACCATTTGCAACAACATGGATGGAGCTTGAGGTCATCATGCTAAGTGAGATAAGCCAGACAGAGAAAGACAAATACCGTATGATCTCACTTTGATGTGCAAGTGAAAAAGAAAAAAGGAAAAAAAAAACACCTCAGAGAAACAGGGTACATTGGGGTTCCCCGGGGCCAGAAGCATGGGAGACTGGGGAGGTGTCGACAGAAGTGAGACACTCCAAGCTATAGCATGAGTCATTTCTGGGGATCAAGTGTGCATCGTGGTGACCGCAGTTAAAAATACGGTAATAAGTACTTGCAAGTTGCTAACAGAGTAGATCTTAAGTGTCCTCAGTGCAACAAAAAGGAGACGATGATTATGTGACATGAGGGAGGTGTTGGCTCATGCCGTGGTGGTAATGGTTTTGCCACACATAAGTGCGTGAAATCAACACAGTGCACCCTGGTGTTGACCTTGGACGCACCCAGACAAGCAGAGACCATCTCCACACTCAAGATCCTTAATCTGATCACGCCTGCAAAGTCCATTCAAATGGCCATATATAGGTTGGGACGTCCACAAAGATGTGGACATCTTTGGGACCATTATATGTCTACTACACTCTCTGGCCTCCTCAACTCTTCAGTCCCGTGTCACCTTCTCTGTGAGGACCCTTCCAATCCAGTAGCTTGTCCCAACCACTCAGGCCTCCCAATGCCCCTTTTCCGGGCTCTACTTTTTCTTCTAACATAGTATATAATGTACGAATACCTTATGTTTAGTACCTGCTTCCCCCAGTAGAATATCAGACTCAGAAGGGCAGGGAGCGTAGTCATTTTCTTCGTGCTTCCTCTCCAGTGTCAACGAATGATGCAAAACAAAACCAACCAAGTCTTTTCGGCCTCAGTATGAGCCCCACAAATGGAAAGTTTGCAGATCACAGTTAACTTCGGCCAGCCCGGGGATGGATGAAGTTGTCGCGTCCTGCCAGCCCCGGGCGTGGGAGAGTGAGGGTCCCAGGCCGCCACAGAGGCACAGAGGGGATGGTTAGCACACGCAGCAGAGACTTGGAGGAACCGAATGAGGGCGCTATTTACTGAAAGCGACCACGAGTGCAATCAGGCAGTGTCACCCACCAGCACACCTCGCTCAGCCCGGAGAAGGATGATTCTGGAACCGGACGGCCCTTGTGCGGTTCTCATTTGCACACGAGCCCTGGGGCGGCCTCACGCAGCTGGCCCTGGGTTCCTGGCTGGCTCTGGTTCTGCTCTTCCAAACCTCCAGCTCGTGACGGGGGTCTTTTCCCACCTTCCCCATGACAGTCCAGGAAATTCGTTGCAGCCCCGTGGCCGCATGCTACCTTCTTTCAAGAGGCAGCTGTCGGGGGCTCGGAGCTCCCAGGTTCTGCCGTCTTGGGAGCATGTGGCCGTCTTGTAAGATGAAGTCTGTTTTATGAGCCTTCGTCTTGCTCCGTTGTGTCTCGCAGCCCAGCACTAGGCTGTCAGGACATTCTAGAAAGTTCTGGCGGGCCTTCCAGGGAGAGCGCTTGTTGGTGATAGAGTGATACAGTTCCCCAACACGCACCTTGTGAGAGGGGTTGAGAGCCGCTGGCCGGCAGGCGCTGAGGGTTTAGGCTGCAGCTGCTGCTGGAAAAAGAGGAGAACCACGGGAGGGAAAGGGGGTTGTCTAGGGGCGGTTTTTCTACAGGGTTCCAGGAAGCCAGATTTGGGTGTATCTGAATGAGCCTGTTCATGTTGAAATCGGGGGGGGGGGGAAACCCCAAAAAGCCCACAGTGGAAAAGCCATGAACCGAGGCAGTGAACTCTTCTAAAGGGAAAGCCACACACACCCTGTGATTAATTTCACTTTCCCCACTCCCTAGTTCGTCTGTTTGCCAGCTTTCGCGTTTGGGGGTGCAGGGGAATACCAGAGGGCTGGGGTTAGAACACCCAGGTTTGAACTCAGCTCTGCCTTGGAGATGAGCTGTGTGACTTTGGGAAAGTCGCTGGCCCCTTCTGGAGTGTCATTCTCCTCATCCGTACAGTTAGGGAGAAACAATAAGTCTGGCTTCTGAGGTTTTGTGTGTGGGGGGGGGAATGCAAAGCAACCATGTGCAACGTTATACTGATTCCACGTTTAGAGGCAGGGACTTGGGGCCGACTGGTGAGGGACCCCCAGAGCTTGGTCTCCTGAGCCTTTGTTCAAACTCCCAGAAGACTTACTGCTTCCCTGTTTCAAAGGGACTCATTTAAGTTAAATTTAACTTAATACGGTATTTAAAATTTAGAAAAGATTCACCCAAATAATTTAAAAAGTTAAAAGAGTTAAAAGATTCACCCAACTTTAGTTGTGGTTTGAATATAAAAACGGTTCGTAACTAGGGATATGTCTAAAATAGTGATGTTGACGTGTCATAATACATAGCTATTCTCTCTGTTTTGTTTTTTTTTTCTTTTCTTTTAAACAATAGGGATGGGGGCGGGAACAAGTCTGGTCTGGGAAAGCAGCGTTTCCCCACTGAGTAGCCCAGCTGGAATCTGAACCCAGTCAGTCCTCAGTATCCACGCCCTTGGTCATGGGGGTTTGGATCCTCCCTTAACGGCAGTGTGAACCATTTGGAAGTTTCTGGTCTTGGGCGAAACACTGAACTACTTTTGGAGAGGTATTCTTGTCCAGATGATGAGGATAATAAAGCCAACTCAGAGCAGCGTCACGAGGACTTGAAATAATATACAGGAGTGCCCACCAGAGGCCCCGGTGGCAGCCAGCCTCCAATATGGCCCCGGTGGTCCTCGTCTGGTGGGCTCTACCTCTCACCATGAGTAGGGCTGGCCTGGGTAACCAATAGGGTACTGCAGAAATGTCGGTGGGGGACTTCCGAAGCCAGGTCAGGAAAGACATTGTGGCTTCCCTCTCATTCTCCCTTGGGTCGTTTTCTCTGGGAAAGCCAGCCGGCACATCATGAGGACCCTCACGTAGCCCCACGAGCAAGTCTACGTGGTGATGAGGGACTGAGGCTCCCTGTCAACAGCCACCACTATTCTGCCAATCTTATGATCAATCTGAAAATTGACCCTCTGGCCCCAGTCCAACCTTCAGATGACCAGAGCCCTGACATCATCTTGACTGCAATCCCACAAGAGACCCCTGAGCTAGACCCCCCTGGCTAAGCCACTCCTCTACTCCTGACCCTCCCAAACCATGGGAGACAATGAGCATTGTTTTAAGCTACGATGTTATGGGGCAATTTGTTACACGCCACGAAATAGCTAAGATACCTTGGCACATAGCATCACAAATTTATGTGTGTATTACAAATGAATGAGAATGCAAACTGCTGTTTATTGAGTCTCCTTATGGGCCTCACTACAAATTGGTGCTGAGGCTCTGGAAATGAATGATATAGACATCGTTATTTATTTTTTTATTTTAAAAAAGATTTAATTTATTTATTTGACATAGAGTGAAAGAGGAAGAGGGAAAATTAGGATCCTCGCTGAGCAAGGAGCCCCATGTGGGGCTCGATCCCAGGACCCCGGGATCATGACCTGAGCCAAAGGCAGACGCTTCACCCACTGAGCCCCCCAGTCACCCAAGGCATGCGTAGGTTAGCAAGGGAGACATTAACGGGCTGCAAGATGGCCACAGGCATGATGGGTACTGAAACCTGCCCACTGGAAATATTGTCCAAGGAAAGTCCTCTAAAAATCCCAAATAGAGGAGCAGTAACAGCCATACTTACTTCCACGTCTTTATGCCATGGCCATCGCCCACCATTTTCCCACTCCTACAGAAGAAAATCAAAAACAAAATTTCCTTTTACTAAGCAAACGCTGAGTCATCTGAAATCCGACCAGCCCAACAGCCACTCACAGTACGTGCTCACGGTGTGTGCTGGGGTGTGTGCTGGGGTTTTCCTTAAAGCCAGTGAGGCTGGTTTCAAGGATTTACTAAGTTTGGCTCGTAATTGAGAGGCGCCTTTAGCAAATGCTCCGTATAACCTCTCCCACCACTAGGTGGTGCCGTGGAGGCTGTGGCTTCCTTCTGGGGCCACTAATGTCCTGAGAGGCTGTCTTGGGTGTGGATTGGGTTGGTCTGGCCCTGAGCGGGGAGTCTCACCCAGTTTTCCTACACTTGGCTCTGTGGGCTTCTGGACATTCTACTTCCAGAAGTTTCCCCAGTCATGAAGTTATTACTGTTGTTATTAAACAGCAAGAAGCTAGGTATTGGGTGTTTAGGAAGCAGACCCTCAGCAGACCCTGAACCTGCCAGCACCCTGGTCTTGGACTTTCAGCCTCCAGAACCATGGGAAAGGAATATCAGTTGTTTAGTCACTCAGTCTGTGGTATTTCATTATAGCAGCTGCCTCTCTGCCTACCTGTGATCTCTGTCTGTCAAATAAATAAATAAAAATCTTTTTTAAAAAAGAGAGAAAAATGTCTTTTTTAAAAACTGGTGTTTTATTTGTCTATCCTTGCATATCTATTAATTATATAGGTGAACTTTTTTTTTTTTTTTATTTGATAGAGATCACAAGTAGGCAGAGAGACAGGCAGAGAGAGAGAGGAGGAAGCAGGCTCCCCACTGGGCTCTCTGCTCAGTGCTGAGCAGAGAGCCCGATGCGGGGCTTGATCCCAGGGTCCTGGGATCAAGACCTGAGCCCAAGGCAGAGGCTTTAACCCACTGAGCCACCCAGGTGCCCCTATAGGTGAACTTTTTAATACATTTATTAGACATTTGCTTCCCTATACAAATGTCTTTCTCTCAGAGTGATTGCCTTTTTTTCTTATTTCTTTTTAGGAGCTTTTTATATATGAAGGACAGTGATCATTGGTACATCATCAATGTTGTAGATATTCTTCCCCGGTGTATTTGCTTTTAAGTTTTATTTGTAACAGTATCTGATATTCAGAGGTTTTGTCTTTCTATAGCCAAATCTATAAATTTATAGCCAAATCTGGCTAAAAATCTATAGCCAAATCTTCCATCATTCAGTGCTTAGAAAGTTCTGTCCCCTTCAGAAATCAGATAAGTATTTACCTTTTTTTCTTCCTGCTTATTTTTGAGTTTTATTATTATTATTTTACATTTACTATTTTAATCCATCTGGATTTTATTTGGGTTTATGATGTTGAGAAGCCAACTTTATTTTTTTCCCCCAAATAACTAACCAATTGTCCCAGCACGAATGACTAATTCCTTCTTTCCGTATTGATTTGTAAAGCCACATTTATAGTATATTAAACTTTTATATGAGCTAGATCCTAAGTATATATAAAACCTACCATTTTGTACTATTTATTCGTCCAGACAGATGTTTTTTAACACAGAGTGGCTCATGCCATTTTCCTGCTTAAAATCCTCAGTCAGGATAAAACCCAGACTGCCTGACCTTGGGGAGCTTCGTGGTCCCATCTGCCTGTCCACTAGCCTCCCCAGCTCTGGCTCCGGTCCCTCCAGGTGAGCCTAAGGGCTTTACAATCCACCTGCTTCCTCAGGCCTCATCCTCCCCCACAACGCCCCACTGCTGCCTCCCTCAGTTTGTCCTCCACAGGCAGCCACACCCACACCCCACCTTTTAATAAACGAGCCTCATGTGTAGGCTTCCCCCGCTGAAAGCCCTCCCCAGGAGCACTCCTGAACAGAGCCTGGCAACGGTGTCTTCAACAGGAGGCCCATCTCCAGCCACCCCCACCCCAGCTGCCCCTGCACCAGCTTCCCAGGCCCTCCCACCCCCAATGGTCACCCTTTGCCGCACTGTATTATTAACTCTGAACTCCTAACTCCTTCCTTTACCGGAGACGTCTTCCCCAGCATCTTCAGCCTGGTGTACGATAGATATTCTGTGTTTGTTGAACTGAATCAGAGCCAAGAATGTGGGGGCCACGGGCAATCTTACTGTTGAGTCGGTTGGGGGGGGCACACATTGGTGTAGATGCACAGTTTGGGTTCACTTCCTTGGAGGGGGCCCCGAGAGCTGATGACCATAGCAGATACCATGTTGGAACCCTCCCGGGGTTGTCCTGCTCTGCGATCAGTCTCTTGCCTGCTTTGCCGCCTCTCATTCTCACGGCAACGCCAGGACGTAGTTAGAAATACGATCCCTTTATACAGAGACAGGAAAGGAAGGCACAGAGAGGTCGAGTAACTGGCCGGAAGCACACAGCTCGCATGTGTCGGAGCTGGCATTCCCAGATTCTTCCTTTCCAAACGATGTAGGGCACCTCAGTCACGGAGACTTCCTGAAGAGAGAGAACGACCCCCTCCACCACCACCAAGGGCTTCAGAATTTACCCACAACATGTGCTTTGAAGCTGGTGCAGCCTGAAGCTTGGGGGGGGGGGGAGGGTTGGCATGCCGAAGCCTCGTGGCCACGTGGAGATCATAACAGTCCCGACCTCGTAGACGCTGGGGCACGGGCTCAGTAAATGCTGCTAACTCCCGGCCACCACTGGCGTGCTTTTTTGAAGTCAGAAATTCTCTGAAGAGAACTTTCGATCGGAGGAGACGCTCTGAGATGATCAATTTGTCTTTACAAGTGAAATGAACCTCCACGAACATCCTTCCAGAGAGAAAACCCCCAACTCCTGCCCCCAAATGAGAAGCGTCTCAGCCAGCTCCCTGTGGGAAAACTTTGTTTTCTTTACTTTGCACTTTGCATGTGAGTGATCCCACCTTCCCTCGCTGGTGGATTCATGCCCCAGTTCAAACTGCTTTGGCTCCGTATTCCACAGCAATATTTCCTGATCCTCATTTTATCCCGCAGTGTCTGTCTAGCCCCAGGATTACTGAGAATCAAGAGGCAACCCTGAGTGGTTTTTTTATTTTGTTTTGTTTTGTTTTGTGTTTTACTGTCCCCCGAAAACCCCACAGACTTTTCCCACGTGCTTTTGCTTAGCATTCAATGCTGGCTCCCTTCCGTGTGTTTGGGGAGAGCCTTCTAAAGAAAAGTCGTTGGGGTTTCTTCTTCTTTGTTCCCTTCTCAGAAAGCGTTTTAAAATCCAATCTGAATCTCAAGTATGTTTTGAGCTGTGTTCAACTTTTAATGTTCTGTGAAAATTTGGATTCAATTAATTACTCTTGCATTCTAAAATAGTGTGATACTTTTATTTTTTGTTTCCTGGACGGAAGCCTTTGCCACATTCATGGAAAAATTGAGGGGGGAATATTTTCTCGTAAGAATTAATGTAACATGGATCGAGACTGTTGCTTAAGGGGAAGTGGCTGACTTCTAGCCTCAAGACTGTGTCTGCGAGCATGGGGAGATGTGTCTCCACCAGCAATCCGCTGGTGAGTTTGGAAACATTTTGAAACATTTGAATGTCACTTGTCATGTTGTCCGGGATAGCTGACACTGGCATTCCCCTTCGAGGGTCAGCTGCCCAGGTGACATGGTCTCTGTGCTGAGGAGACCCAGCCCGTGGACGTGGGAGAATGTCGTTGAGTTGTATGTGTAATGCCGTGTGTATGAGCTTCCCATTGCCGCTGTAACAAGCGACCTGAGATATAGTGACAGAAAGCGCATGTGTTGTCATGGTCCCACAGCCCTGATGACCAGACTGGGTATTATGGGGCTCAAATCAAGGTGTCGGCAAGGCTGTGTTCCTTCTGGAGACTCTAGGGGAGAATGTGTCTCTGGACTCTTCCAGTGTCTATAGGCTGTCAACATCCCGGGCTCATAGCTACCTCACTCCCCCCTCTCCCTCTGCCATCACACTCTGAGCCCCTGTTTGCCTCCGATAAGGACCTTGGGATTACACGAGACCCAGTTAATCCAGGATAATCTGCCCATCTCAAAACCCTTGATGTATTCACACCTGCAAACCCCTCTTTGCCACGTCAAGGAACATATTGACAGGTTCTGGGGATTCAACTGCAGACATCTTGGAGGCCATGTTTCAGCCTGCCACACTCCACTTGCCACTTTCCAGGACCCAACTATCCCAGGGACTGCCGTCAACATCTGGAGGGCGGGGTCTTTCCCTGTCTAGACTTCCCATTCACAGCCACATTTCTAGGGTGACTATGGGAACTGTCTATTGGGATAGCAAGGATACTTGAGGACATGTCCAGGGCATTTCTAGAACAAAGAGAGGAAGCTGCCATGTCCAGATCTGCTGCCATTTCCTGGAAAAGGAAGACCCTGGATCTTCTAAGGTTAAGAGACCACAGGTTGAATCTCAAATGAGATGATTCTCCAGGGTGCCTTAGAACTTTGGGTTCTCCAACGGTAGGACATGGGTGTCAGGCTCTCTCAAGGCACCTGTGGGAATTCCTGGAGATGGATGTGAATATAGTAAATATCTCACACAGGTAGTATAATCACGCTGTCACTATCAAAGAATAATTAAAATTAGGATTTGAAGAAATTGGTTGACATCATAATCGTAAGCTGAGATAGTCAACTTTCTAGATTCTAGTTAAACAAAACAAAAAACTAGCAGTCCGTCTTAAGAACCCGTTACCCAGGAAGGAAGAACAAGAATTCTCTACTTCCCGCAGCTTTTGGTGGTATTGGGCACCTTTGCAGAATATGCCCGTGTGGAATAAATTATCAGAACAAATAATCCAATCAAGAAATGGGCAGAGGACATGAACAGACATTTCTCCAAAGGAGCCATCCAAATGGCCAACAGACACATGAAAAAAATGCTCACCATCACTTGGCATCATGGAAGTACAAATCACAACCACAGTGAGATACCACCTCACACCAGTCAGCATGGCTAAAATTAAAGTCAGGAAACGACAGAGATTAGTGAGGATGCGGAGAAAGGGGAACCCTCCTACAGTGTTGGTGGGAATGCAAGCTGGTGCAGCCACTCTGGAAACCAGTATGGAGGCTCCTCAGAAAGTTGATAATATAGCAATTATACCCTATGACCCAGCTATCACACTACTGGGTATTTACCCCAAGATACAAACGCAGTGATCTGAAGGGGCATGTGCACCCGAATGTTTATAGCAACAATGTCCACAATAGCCAAACTATGGAAAGAGCCTAGATGTCCATTGACAGATGAATGGATGAAGAAGATGTGGTGTACACACACACACACACACACACACACACACACACACACACACGAATATTATGCAGCCATCAAAAACAAAATCTTGTTGCCATTTGCAATGATGTGGATGGAACTAGAGGTTATAATGCTAAGTGAAATAAGTCATTCAGAGAAAGACAATTATCATATGATCTCACTGATATGTGGAATTTTTAAAAAGATTTTATTTATTTATTTGACAGACAGAGATCACAAGTAGGCAGAGAGGCAGAGAGAGGGGGAAGCAGACTCCCTGCTCAGCAGACAGCCCGATATGGGGCTCGATCCCAGGACCAGGGGATCATGACCTGAGCCGAAGGCAGAGACTTTAACCCACTGAGCCACCCAAGCACCCCTGATATGTGGAATTTAAGAAAAAAAGCAGAGGATCATAGGGGGAGGAGGAAAAAATGAAATAAGACAAAATCAGGGAGAGAGATAAACCATAAGAGATTCTAAATCACAAGAAACAAACTGAGGGTTGCTGGAGGGGAGGAGGTTGGAGGGATGGGGTAAGCGGGTGATAGACATTGCGGAGAGTATGTGTTGTAAGGAGCACTGGGTATTATATAAGACTGGTGAATCACAGACCTTTACCCCTGAACCAAATAATACATTATGTGTTAATTAATTGAATTTAAATTAAAAAGAAATAATGTGTGGGACTAGTTTTAAAACTGGCATGAAAAGTTGGGTGGGGAATTTCCACCTGGCTTGGTGACGAGACTGATGTTTTGACTCCAGGCAAAGATTTGAACCTCAGTGGTTGGTTTATTTGACCTGTTTACTTTTGCATTCACATTTTTCATCTCCTTAACCCAAAATCCCATCTACCTTGGTGAGGTTAGGTGGCTCAAGGTAAAAGCTCTGGTTTCAACATCACACACCTCTGGGTTCAAATCTATTGCTTACTAGCTGTGTGACTTTGGGCCAGGTACCTAACCTCTCTGATCTTCTGAGTCCTGATTTGTAGAAAATGAGAACAGATGGGAAAATGCTTATTGGAGCTCCTAGGATCTGGAAGGTGACCAGCGAGAGTTAGTTTCTTTCCCTCCTGTTGGGAGGTGTCTCTTTTATTCAGCCAAGTCTCACTGGATTTGAGTCATGGTGGTCTAGAAAAAATGAGTCCTGTTGGTAATAGCGGGAATGTGTGTTCCTGTCCTTGATCTGGAGGCTGGAAGTTCAAGATCAAAATGCTGGAGATTTGGCGTGTGGTGAGGTTTGGCTTGTAGACAGAAGCTTTCTTGCTGTGTGATCATATGGCCTTCACTAGGGGAGAAGGGTCAGCAGAGAGGAGGGAGAGACAGAGACAGAGACTGATTTCTCTCCTTTCCTCTCCTCTTCTTATAAAGCCACTGATCCCTTCACGGGGGACAACCCTCATGACTTCATCTATCCCGAATTACCTCCCAAAGGCCCCACCTCCTCATATCATAATATTAGGGATTGGGGCTTCAACATATGCATTTTGGGTGGGGACACAAGTATTTGACCCACAGTACTAACCTCTGAAGTATATATGAGAAAAGAAGGCAATGACCTTTGGAAAATAAAGAAAACCCATTACTGAAGACAAAGAAAAATATTGGTTTCCCAATGCTTTCTTTCTTTTTTTTTTAATTTAGCTTTTTAATTTATTTTTATTTTTTTAAAGATTTTTAAAAAATCTGAGAGAGAGAGAGCATGAGTTGGGGGAAGGGGGAGTGGGAGGCCCCTCTGAGCAGGGAGCCTGACATGGGGCTCAGTCCCGGGACAGCAGGATCATGACTTGAGCTGAAGGCAGATGCTTAACGACTGAGCCACCCGGTGCCCCTCCAAATGGTTTCTGATACCCGTATGTTATCAATTCTCTTTAAAGGTATTTGGTTTTGGTGGGGGGACGCCTGGGTGGCACAGTCCGTTGAGTCTCCAGCTCTTGGTTTCGGCTCAGGTCATGATCTCAGGGTTGTGAGATTGCGCCCCGAGTTGGACCCCGTGCTCAGTGTGGAGTCTGCTTCAGACTCTCTCTCCCACTCCCTTTGCCCCTCCCCCGCCCTCTCAAATAAAGAAATAAATCTTTCAAAAAAAATAAAGGCATGTGCTTCTATAATAAAGGCAAAAATGAAATACGTTGCTTTAATTATCAACCAAAATAGTCATCACCCATTCCTTGTTAACACATCCTGATCCAGTAGCCTGGGAGGGTGAGCTGGCGACTCAGCACTGAGTCCTCCACGCAACCTGGCCTTAGCCTCCGATGCAACTGTCTTGGCACAAAACTGACAGCTCCCTTCTGCAAGGACATGCCTTTACCAGGGAATCCTGGGCTGGGAGTCTAACTAAGGAGGAGAGAATGTGCCCCGTCCAATGGGAAGATCTATCCTTTGAGGTCAGTAGTGATAATCCTGTGCAGAGAGGACCGGGCCTGACGGCATGGCCTTGGAGAATCCTCCAATGCAGAACAGAAGTGGGAAGGATGGAACAAACCCAACTCAGCGGTGGGGACAGGCTGAGCCAAGATGGTGCTGGCTGGGAGGGCACTGCCAAGAAGTACAGATCGAACGAGAAGCTTGCAGCTGCTGCCAAGCTGTCGTAGACGTGTATGCTGTCCTGGTGACCATGGGAGCCATCGGAGGGCCACCCTTGGGAATCTTGTGCTTATGGAGTAGGGATGTCCTGGGAGGGGGCAGCTTGGGGGCTTCTGTTTGAAAATGTTCTTTAATGGAAAAAAAAAAAAGTACCACTCACTTCTCTTGTAGAAGAACCATCAGAAGTTGGTTATGCTGACATGAACAGGATCCCAGAATAGGAACCAGCTGGAGATTCGTATGGAGAAAAACAAAGGTCCTAGTGATTGATTTTTTAAATCTTCTCTTAGCATGTTAGCAAAACAAACAAACAAAGGAGGGGAAAGCTTCAACGCTCTATTGAGAAACAAAAATGAAAATGCATGCAGAGTCAAAGGAACCAGCTTTGCCCTTCCTCACTCCTGAAGGATTGGAAAGAACTATAATAGTCATCAAGAGTGGGAATATTGGCTCCAGTCCATCACACCCCCCAGGGGAAAAGCACCACTGGTGCCGTCAGGCAAAATGGTGGGGCCAGGCAGAAAAGCAGTAAGTGGTTTCCACTACAGCATGGCTCATCTCAATGACTTGGGGCTACTTTGGACCCCAGAATGGGCAGCCACCCCCAGTCATGCAGAGGCTGTGTTCTGGAGTGACCAAAGACATTTCACACCTCATCTCTCCAATAGCACCTTCCTTCCCTGCCCACTCCACACCTGAATTCCCAGGAGCAAGCCTGGCCCAAGGCAGCTGTAGATGGGGGGTGGCCACTGATTTCTGGAATGTCAAGCTGAAGAAGGAAGAGTGAAGATAGGAATAGAGATGGTCGTGCTACCCGGGGTGGGGGGGCTTGTAGACTCCCTTGCACTGAAACTGGCATTGGAAGGACTTATGACTGTTTCAAATTATCCATGAATAAGTTTCCCTTTGGGTCATCAGGCAACCAGGCAGCAGAGGTGGAAGGTGCCTTTTCGGCCAGCAGAGCCCCTCCAGGAGAAGAGCTGCCAGACTCAGGGAACTTGGCTCCAGTTTGGGTCTTAACAGCCAAGGCCCGAGGTTAAAGATCTGAAATGAGGGTTCTAATAGCAACGAGGTGGACTGTGAGGGGGGCCAAAAAACCAGTGCCCACCAAACCCCCAGACCTGAGCAGACATCTCATCAGAGGAAAGCACCAGAAAATAAACCCTAGTGTTGTACGAAGCCGTCCTGCCATTGGAAAGATGGGGAACTTTGCCCTCAAGAGGAAAAACACACTTTTGAAAAAGATTTACTACAGGAAACAGAAGTGAATTATTGTAGAAAGCATCTATGTTGGGTTCCCAATATAATTCAAGGAAATGTGATCCAAAATGGGGCGAACATGGGATGTTAAGATCCTGGATCGCAGTGAAAAGAAGCTGGCAGAGGTGAAGGCACAAATGGCAAAGGGGCTGGTTGTGTCTAGAAAGGCCCTGAGGAAGCTAAAAATACACCTGAAGAATGGATGTGGGCATTGGTAGCAGCAAAAAAAAAAAAAAAATTGGTAATTATACAAATGAAGTCAATGATGTCCAGGAATGTGGGGGTTCTGGTGGTAGCTGACCAAGGGCCATATTTTCTACCTCTTCCCTGCAAACAGAACCTGTACTACTTTGTCTTCCTTGGAGTCCTGTGCCCTTCTGGAGGGCATGCACTGGTCCCTCCTTGGCCTCAGGAGGTGAATCTTGTTGATCGAAGCCAACCACAGGGGTCTCATGACCCATCACCAAAGACTGTCTTAGGTATGGTCATGGATGTCCTATTGGCCAGTAGCTCATGAGGTGACCTCTCCTGAGGGCTTGTGGGGAATGGTCCTCTCCCTAGCAAGAGGAGAGACCCCAGGAAGAACTGCCCTGCTCTTCTATCAGATATCATCTTGTCTGCATGCAATGCCTGAGACTTCATCCTCCAACTGTCCACTAAAGATGGCAGAGAAGGTGGGCGCCTGGGTGGCTCAGGGGGTTAAAGCCTCTGCCTTCGGCTCAGGTCATGATCCCAGGGTCCTGGGATCGAGCCCCGCATCGGGCTCTCTGCTGAGCAGAGAGCCTGCTTCCCTTTCTCTCTCTCTGCCTGCCTCTCTGCCAAATTGTGATCTCTGTCTGTCAAATAAATAATATAAATTTTAAAATCTTAAAAAAAAAAAAAGATGGCAGAGAAGGAAGGAAAGAACTGGGCTGGAGGCTGTTGTATCACTGAATTAGCCAACCCTGGAACTGTCTACCTCACTTGTAGGAGGGATTTCCTGCTATACATCCCTAAAATCACTCGTCAAAGATAAGTTCAAGAAGCTCTCCAAAGTGCAGAAGGAAAGAATGCACAAAAACACTACAGAAGCTGAAGAAAGACCCTGTGTGCAAACCAAAGGAGATATCCTGCTTCCGGTCAATGTCTCAGACAAATCCATGAGAAGATTAGCACACTGGGAAAAGGCAAAGGATGTGGATCCACAGAGAAGTGCTGTTCGAATGGCCCACACATTTCCCTCATAGTAAGAGACATGCAAGTTAAAACTAGACCGTGACACCATATCCACGCCATCAGGCTGGTCAAGACCTGAAGTTGGAGAACATTTGGCAAGACAGGGAACTAGGGATTCTTGTACATTGCTGGTGGGAAAGTCAAGAGCTTTGGCCACACCTGTGGTGGGCAGTTTATTTATGTTTGTCAATGTTATGAATGCACACAGCCCTCCTAGGAATTTATCCCCACAGAGATATACACTGAAGCAAAGTGACATCAGACAAGGCTGCGTGGTGCAGCGTGTCACCAATAGCAGGATATTGGAAACAGACTCAAGTCCATCCATAAAGGGCTGGTTCCATAAGGGTAAGAATGGTAATCTCTCACTAATTCTCTATGCTCCTTTTATATTAAAAATGAAAATAAATTACCAGTGAAACAACACTTGCAACAGAAGAAATTTTTTACAACATGATAAAGATTATTTTTCTCAAGCTTAACAGCTGGCGTCTTATGATAGGTCGAAGCCCTGGAGGCATTCCCATTAAAAATTAGGAGTAAATAAATAAAATAAATATCAGGCAAGATGCTCATTAGGGATCCATTATTTAATGTCTGGATAAGCCAAATAAGCCAATGCAATAAGACATGAATATTAAATAGGGGATGATGTGATGGAAAGGAAGACAGATTCATCGTTATTTGCAGATCACAGTGTCTATTAATAGTACTGCTTTGCTATTTGATGGTTGCAATGTCTCTTTTATAAATTTTTGTGATTTAGGTCTGGCACAGACATAGGGAGGGGAATATAGGCAACATTTAAAACTTTAGCAGCTCTGAAACTCGTTTTTATGTGTTTGCAGCAATAATCCTTACTTGGGGGACTTTTAGCCAGTAACTTACAGAGACCATATTTATTTAATAGGTGGGCTCCTAGGAGGCTGGGCAGTGACATGGGCCTTTTTCTGACTTCCTGTCTGTAATTCCTTCCACCCCTTTCAAGAAGCTGGAATCTGAGTATTATACACAAGGCAACCGGCTGTCATTAACTCCCCAACCTTGGGCCCTCACAAGGCCGCCTTGTCAAATGACAGCGAAACACTCTTCTCGCTTGCCAACTCTGGTTAGGTGGGACTAGAGTCCTTATGACAGTGGCCTGCCCACCACCAGAAACACATCCATGGGCCATGCAGTTAAGTGCTGCTGCCTGGAATGAGTGCTGGGCTGGCTGGCTGTGGCTGCTGGTGTCCTATCTCCCCAGGCCCAGCCCCGTAAGCCCCCTAAGGCCAGTAGGCACAGTTGTTTTTATTCTTTCTTTATTTGTTCCCAGGAGAACAAAGCAGTAGCCCAAGGCTTTGTTCCAGATACAGTCCGCTCTAGTGCTGAGAGAGGGCGACAGCGGCAGGGGGACTGGTGGGGGCGGGGAGGGGGTGGCGGGCGCGGGTGCTCCCATCCTGCCTCCCAACTCTCCCTGATCAACCTCCCCAGCTGCTGATCCCCAAGGCCACTGAGGGTCTCCTCACTGCTCTTCCTCTTTGCTTCCTTTCCCCCGTAATCCATCTCACTCCCGGTAGCCAGAACAGTCTTTCAGAAACATAAATTGCATTGGCCGCTGTTTAAAAATCTCCCTCTGGATATTCTTTGCTCTTGGTGACAAGTCCAAACTCTCTCTCTAGGGTCTCCAAAGTCCTCCCTGGTCTGCCCCTGCCTACCTCTTCCAGCTCACCTCACATCTCTCACTCTAGGCCACTCACCTTGCTGTTCCTTGAACGTACAGTGCTTGTCCCTTCACTTCCTCTTCCCTTAGTCCGGTCGTTTTTCCTGCAGGACTCTACAGGGCTCGCTCTTCCTCATCCTACAAGTCTTAGCCCCGAACCTGCCCTGAGTTCTCTTCCAGAGGCAGACCCTTCCACCTCTGTCTCCCCTCTGCCCTCCGATGTTATTTGCTGCTTTGCAGATTTCTTCCCTTTCTCTCCAGCCTGCCCCCAAAGAGGCCTCCCTCTCCCATGAGAGGGCCTTTGTCTTGATCGCTGCTATGCTTGGCACAGAGCAGGAAATGAAAAGGCATGTGTAATTATTTTAATTGATTAACTAAGAAAGAAATACGTGGCTTGAGGACTTAATTTACATACTGGTATGAGATCCAAACAGGTGGGTTCACTCTGGACGTAACAGAGCTTAAACTTCAGGCTTCTCACCCAGAAGGCTCCCTCCAAGACCCTGGATCTAATGTTTAATTTGCAATTTTGTATTTTTTTTTTTTTTTCCTTTTAAAGAAGTCCTCTGAAGTCATATAAACTTCCCACTCCCCAGAACCTGGATCTGCTCCCACCAGCCAAGATTTTGTGGATTAGAAGCCAGGTGCCCGACTGGACAGTAAATACCAAAAATGGTAGTAATCGTTAGAATAACGAACCGTGACCGCACTAGTCACAGCAGCCTGGAGGGTAGTAGTAGTAACACTGACCATAGCAGCGACTATGTCATGCACTACCATTTATACCCATTTCCGAGACAAGGAAGCAGAGGCTCAGTGGGTGGGGAATCTTGCCGAGCAGACTTGCACTGGCCTGTTGCTCAAACCAGTCCTCAGGGCCATGGCCCAGATTTCATCAAGATGCTGGAGAGCGTGGCTCGCCTGAGCTGACCTTTCGAAGACTTTGTTTTCTAGACCCTTGACCCCCGAGGGCTGAGCTGCCTTTTGCAAAAGGGCCTTAGTTAGCCCTCTCTGTGCTTGTCTTTTCTAAGGACCCCCCACTTGCTCGCCCTTGTGTCCAGGCAGGAGCAGGATTCCGTGTGTAGATCTTCCGTAACAGTGACGGCAAGTACGGCCAAGCCTCATTTCTCGTGGCCCTGTGTTTGTGAATTCACCTACTGCCCCTTATTCTTGGCCTCCGCATCGACGCTCCTGGCACTTTCTCGGTCATTCACAGACACGTGTGCTGTCACCCAATGGGCACGCTCCCAGCTCAATTCAAAAGGGCGGCCCTCTGCCTTCTCCTTCTATCTCATGCTGTAAAGGAGGGTCCCTTTTGTGGTCTGCTCCGTACCACGGTTTTCACACACACCCACGTGCTTTTTGTGGGTGATTTTGCTGTTTGAAATGGCCCCAGGCAGAGCGCGGAAGCTGTCTCGTGCTCCTGAGTGCAGGAAGGCTGGGGGGCCTTACAAGGAACGTACGTGTTAGATAAGCCTCGTTCAGGCGTGAGTCATAGCTCCGTTGGCTGTGACATCACTGCTCATGAATCAATAGTAGATACAAATAAGACCTTTTTAAAATTTATTTTATTTTATTTATTTGAGAGAGAGAGGGAGAGTGAGAGGGCAGGAGCAGGGGGAGAGGGAGAAACATGGGGTGAAGAGGGGGAAGCAGGCTCCCCGCTGAGCAGGAAGCCCGACGTGGGGCTCGATCCCAGCACCCTGGGCTCATGACCTGAGCCGAAAGCAGACCCTTCACTGACTGAGCCACCCTGGCGTCCTTAACTAAGTCATCTTGAAATAGAAACACGTATAACAAGGATCTGGATCAACCGGTTGCTGAAAACATTGTGAGCAGAGGCTGGCAGAAGCCTGACTCTGCATTTCCCCTTGGAGCAGAGGTTCAGGGTTTGCTCCTGCAGGGATTATGGGAACCGCAGAAGGAAACTACCCCGAGTCACAAGAAACAACTATTTCTTCTCTGCGACCGACCAAACCGTGGGTTCCCTGTGAGCCTCCGTGCCGTTTCCCTTCCGCTTCTGGGTCCGCCGGCGCAGAGCCTGGTGCGGGGATTTGGTGCACAGAGCCCGTTACTGACTGCGGGAGTGGGGCTTTGCCCCCCATGGTGCCCACGTCCTCCAGGCAAACCTGTGAGAGCTGGGAACCGAAGGCTGCATGTGGTTTGGCTTCTGGAATGGACTGGAACATTCTCTGTCTGCCATCCACCCTCCTTCCTACAGGGCTGCTGTGTGTTATTCACTCCCTAAGACGGAAATGATTAAACAGCATACCTCTGGCTGATGCGGGCCATTAAGACCCCATAAAGCTAAGGCACCGCTCGCCTGTGAGGCCACACGCTTGAATTACTCTTTGCAACGTTTGCTGCAGGCCTATTTATAAAAAGATCCTTACTGTTTTGAATCAAATTCCCGTTAAAGACGTAGACTCAAGTTTTTTTCCTTCATCGTGCGTACCCCTGGCCAGGGCCTCTCTCAAACCCTCCTCCCCAGCCCGGCCTGCCTCTTTCGCCTTCGCCATTGGCCGCTGCGGGTCTTCTATTACAGGATTTTGGTTGGACCTTAGGGCTTACCATTCTCTTGTTTTCCAAGGGCGGACGGGGGTAGGGGGCCCGGGAAGGTGGCAGAAGCCCAGGGGAACCCACTGGGGCAATGAAACGAGCGAGTCTCTCCCGTTTCTGAGGCTTGGCTTCTCCTTCATCCTCTGGGCCGAGAGTACCCATTCAGCCTGTTTACAAGCAGAGGTTGGCCAGCTGCAACCTTCCTTACGGTGGGAGGGAGCCAGGGGGCTTATCAAAAGCTGGGGGGAGTCCTTGGAGGGGGTCGAGTTGGGGGAGGAGGGGAAATGTGCAGGAGGCTCATTCTAGGAGCCTGAGTTTCCATTCGTCTTGAAGGGAAGGACCTGTGTGTTCAGTGTGTGCACAAGTGTTTGCATGTGCCTGAGCGTGTGTATGTATGTACACACATGCGTGCACACCCATGGCTATTTTGAGTGTATATGTGCGTGTCTGTGTGTGTGCACATGCGTGTGCATGCCCGTGTGTATACATGCATGTGTGTGTGCATGCGTGTGTGTTCAGTATGTGGTTTGGACCTAGCCAGGCCTGGGCAGCTACCATTTGGAGCGATGGAGAACAGCTGTATTGGATCCAGCGAGCTCAGCCACAGAAAAGAAAGTCGATAACCAAAGAATTGTCCTCGGATTCTTATGGGGCAGGGAAAGAGTACCACTTCACGTGGACTCTAGCTTCCTAATGTAAAACAGAAACCAAGGGGTCTGATTTCGTGGCCAGTGGGCTGGGCCAAGGCCTCTGTGAGGTACAGGTTTCCCAGAAAGTTAAATTATAAGTAAAAAGGGAATAACTCCCTTTCTGTCTCCCAGACTGCGGGGACCGTGGCATGGTGCGGCCGGTCACTATTTTGTGAGGTCAACCCTTGTGGACGGTTCTTTGTTCCCCAGGCCACACTCAGGTCCAGAATCAATCCGACAGTTGCTAAACCGTATTTACTGTGTCAACCTATATAGGCTCAACTTAAGAATCCTTTGGCAAGATAATGTGTGGGAGTTTGGGGAAATTTGACTATGGGCTGGAGGACAGATGACATTAAAGAATTATTACGTATTTGGTTGTATATGAGAAAGAAGTTGCAGATTTATGGGAGAATGTCCTTATTTCTTCTCAGAGATCTATGGCACAGTAGTGAGTGTTGAAATGCCACGGAATCTGTGATTTACTTTAAAATGGTTTAGCCAGAGAGGGAACAAAACAGTAACTTGGGGGAGTAAATATATTTCTACTTTTCCCTATGCTTGACAATTTTCATAGTAAAAAAATTTTTTTAATGTTTTGGGGAAAATCACTCAAAAAATAAATCTAACGTCTTGCATTAAAGAAAACTCTTTGGGGTTTTCTTACGGGAGATTGTCAAGATCAAAGAGCCTTCTGGATTCCCCTGGCACCAGGCTGGAGGTGAGGCAGGGAGGAAGAAAGTCAGCCTTGAGAAATGGGCTGGGCATGTGGGATCAGGCAGACAGCAGGCACACGTTGCTCCCTTATCCCTCCCGCCTAAATGTGTCCAAAATGTTGGCTTGGTATGAAGTAGACACTTGCTGGCTTTGAGATCCAACAAGGCCACGGTCTGTTCCATGGATCTAGGAACCTTTTCTCCTTAGGCTACAGTATGGCTCTGCTTGGGAAGTTCGACCTTCCTGAGGAAGCCAGATCCCAGATGGAGGTCACTAGAAAGAGGCTGCCTTTCACCACTCTTGGCATGTCCAAGTCTAACACCGTGTGCCAGGGACGTGTGCATCATTCCCTCCAACCTCACCCCAACCCTATGAGGCGGATGCCATTATCATCCCATTTTGCAGATGGGAAAACTGAGGCATAAATAAAGAGCATTTATTTATGTCAAGTTACCAGGACACCTGGGTGGGTGGAGCTGGGACTCAGCTGTGGGATCTGGTCTGTGGCATCCAGAGCCAGCTCAGCTGTCTTTTTGCTTCTGATTTTATTGTGGCCGTCACGGCAAAATCTGCGCAGGGCCCATGGCTTAATGGCCACATAAGGCTTTTGTTATGTTTCACTTTCTTCTTGTCTTTTCCTGCCTTTATCTCCCTTTTAAAGCTTCCTTGGTTATTTCTTCTAATCCAGTATCTTGCTTGTATAAAGATGTTCCAAGGCATTAACAGGCATGGGGCTGCTCATACATTCGCTTCTTTCTGGGGCCCCGAGCCCTCTGCAAAGGGCCCAGGACCTTCCCTTTCATCTTGCTGTGGCTCCCACGTGCCCCAGAACACAATCTGCTCGATAAATATATCCGGACCCATCTCCCAACATCTAGCCGGGTACCCTGCATACAGCGGCCTTTCAATAAATATTTGTCGAAGCAACACATTTGGTTGAAATGCTTGACACAGTAGAAAGAATCATCGAGAGAGTGTCTTGGGCACCACCCTGGAAACACAGTGTGCAAATCTGGGCCCATCTGTCAGGCTTCTGGAAGGCCCGGAGAAAAAAAAAAAAAGTCATCAATTTTCCTGAAATAGCATGAGCAGGATTTCCGGGAGGGAGCTGAGCCGGGGAACAGGCTGCATTTTGGAAATGGGAAATGCAGCTTACAGTTTGGGGGCTGACCAGGGCGATGCGCAGCCGGCGGCTGGGGAGGCTCCCCCCGGCCCGAGGGGCTTCCGGTCACTGAGCGTGGACTGGCGAGCAGGTGGATGGAAGAAACGTGCTGGACAGTTAATCCCCTGGAAAGATTTCAATGTGAATGTCGATAAAATTGTCCTTTACTGCAAGCAGCCCAAAGGAGGACCGAGATCTGCTTGCCTCTGACTCAGCGCCTTTCTCCCTCTCCGTGGCTACTGATGTGCCTGTCCCCCCCCCGCTTGTCTCACCGGGGACCCCGCATGTTTGGAAGAGACGTTTCAGTGGCCAGACAGCCGGGTTCCAATCCAGGCTCCTCCGTAGGCTGGCTGGGCGATCTTGCGTGACGTACGCTGTCTGTGCCTCAGTGTCCCCCTCTGTATACTGGACACTGTCTGCCTCCTAGGGCTGTTGAGGGCATGACAGGAGCAAAGAAGAAAGAAAAGCATTTGTGGTAGGGCCTGGCGCCCTGTGTGTCCGCTACGCGTTAGCTGTGTTTATTTCCACAGTCAAACGGCATCTTCGCCCTCCCTCCGAGTTACGCTGCCTCCCCACCCCCTGCGGCTCCCCTCCCAGCTCCGGACATTGCCTGCCACCCACTAGTTCACCCTGGGGTCCCAGCACTTGCTAAGTGCCCATGTCTGGGCGGCCAGGCGGTGAGTTCCCCGGGGACTGCTGCGACACGTCACCAAGAGCCCATGGCTCAGAACGACTAGAATGCACTCTGTCTCAGCTCTGGAGACCAGAAAGTCGAAGTCAAGGTGTTTGCAGGGCCATGCCCGTAGGAGGACCCTAAGGGAAGCTCCTTCATTGCCTCCTCCAGCTGCTAGCGGATCCGGGTGTCGGTGGCTCGCGGCCACGTCTTTCCCACCTCCGTCTTTGTCTCCACCCAGCCGTCCCTTCTGTGTGCCCCCCCCCCCGCTTCTTACAAGGACATGCAGTAGTGGATTTAGCTCCCATTCCAATGATCCAGGATCATTGCGTCTCTAGTCCCTTGACGTAGTCACGGCTGCGAAGATGCTTTTTCCAAATAAGGTCACATTTCCGGCTTCTCAGTGGACATACCTTTTGGGGGGGCCACCACTCGGCCCACCACAGCTGTTGACTTCCATCTCTGGAACATCCCTGGAGCCCACCCCCTTGTGTCTATTCCAGTGGACACCAGTCCGGATCCTATCAGTCCCTGTCTGAGCCTCTCAGAAACCCCGACCTGTCGTCCTTGTCATGCTGAACCCAGAGTCTGTACTTTCTAGTCACCTTCTGGACCGGAAGCTGGTTTCCAATATGGCGGCCACTTGCCACATGGGACGACCAAGTGCTCCAAACGCATCCATTTGGAACTGAGATGTGCTGTATGTGTCAATCTACGGATGTCCTAGACTTAGTACGAAAGAAAGAATGTAAAATACCTGATAATGTCTTCTCTATTGATCGTAGATTGAAATTAGAAATATTTTGGATATATCACGCCAGATGAAATATATCATTAAGATGAATGTCACCTATTTCTTCTTACCTTTTTTAATGTGACTCCTAGAAAACTCAGAATTACAAAGGTGGCTTACCTTATTGATCTATCGGACGGCACTGCTCTGACATGTGTCATTCTCTGATTGTCTGTCTGGATCGGTTATCTCTACTAGATAGGTCACAGACCACTCCCCAGACCTAGTGGTTTAGAACAACATACTCATCACGATTTTGCGGGTTGGCTCTGAGGTTCTTCTTCAGGTTTCCCTGGGGATGACCCGTGTGCACTCAGCTGGGGCGGTCTGCTGGGCTGTGAGGTGTGAGATGGCCTCCCGTCTCCCACCGGCTAGCTCGGCTTCTCTGCTTGGTGGTCTCCGCTGGCCTTCCGAGAAGACAGGAAACGGCAAAGACCCTTCAGGCCGAGGCCACAATATGATGTCATTTCTGTCCAATCAAAGCAAGTCCAGATTCAAGGGGATGGAGAAGCAGACTCTGCTTCTAGAATGGAGGTACGACAAGGTCACATGGCAAAGGGAAGTGCATTCTCGGAAGGGAAGAATCCGTGGACATTGAACAGTTTTCTGCCTGGTCCCGGGTGCCTCTCTCCTCCCAGCACCCAGCCCACGCTCCCCACACAGCCCTCACCCCTTTTCTTTCTAGCCTCAGCCGACCACGTCTGTGCCACCTTCAGCCAACATCTGCTCTGGCCTCAGTCCCCAAGGACCTTAAAGGGCATCTGGTCGACACTCTTGGATATTTGCCACATGAGAACAAGAAGGCTCTTGCTCTTTCTTTGGGAGCTGTGTTGGAGCACAAGAGTAGAGACATCTTTCCCGCCTCATCCTGCATGACCTCCATGCACCCGCCCACCCACGCTCGGACCAAAGTGTCCAGCGTTCGGTCCCCATGATTCGGGCATATTCATGAGTTTTCAAATTGCTTTATCCGCACACACGCACAAAGCGCCTTGCTCCTCTCCGGCCTGCAGAGCCAGGGGGACGGCAGAAGATGTTTGATAAGTGCTCACATTTCCAAATTTTCAGACAACAGTCCCTTCAGCATTTGCTCCAGAATAAACACGGTGGCTGACTGGGTTTTCTCGGGCTGAGCAAAGGTGGAGAGAGGTTTCTGTTTGTTGCTTTTGAGTTGGCTCCTGGCTGTAAAGAAACACAAAGGGTCCAATGTTCTGTCCCCAGGATTGAGGCACATTCACAGATTTTTTTCCCCCTTCGGATCGCTTTATCAACACGCCGCAGGCACAGTTCCTGCTTTGTTTTCTCAGGTGTCACGTAAACACATCAGACTTCCAATAAGAAGGAAGCTGGCAGCCTTGCCCTAGGAACGCACCCCCAGCCCACCTCCACATACTGGGCTTTTCATAAGCCCATGAAGGTTATTGATGCTGCGTTGAGACAGACCAGCCGTCACATACTTCCAACGTCAAAAAGCTCAGAGAGTCACTTCTGTTTCTTGGATCAAGGGGTCTGGGCAAGGGAGGGGCTGAGCTTTTGAAAAGATTCTCGGAGTGTGCTGGCAGGATGTAGAGGTTTACTCTTCCAGACAGAAGGGGTACACAGGAGAGGTGGTGCCTCAGGGTTAAGGGGAGAAGGGAGGGGGCACAGGGTCTGGATGAGCCACGGAGGATGAGGGGCCTGCGGGTGGGGGGCGAGGGGCACAGGGAAACCGGGCAGGTTCCAGAACAAGACAGACCCATCCATTCGTTAGACCGGGGGTCAGAGTTCTGATCACCTCGTCCCAAACCCGTGGGTGAAGGTGGGACCCCCGGCCCTGAATAGTAGGAGATGACCAAGCACACAACACCAAGCCTGCCCCTGGACTGAAGAGGCTGGCGTACTCACAGCCTGGGGAAGGAAGAAGACACACATGCCACTCACTCGGGGACCCACGGGGGGTTGTACCCCCAGCAAAGCTAGCCAGCAGAGGCTGTGGGAGACAGACTGAGTAACGGGGTCCCACGGAAGGAGGTGGTGGCTTGTTCCAGTGCCCTCAGAGGCTGGCAGGGAAGGTACGCCCATTAGGTTGGGTGAGGGCTTTCCCACTGTGTGGGGAGTAGGTCTAGAGAGGGGAAAGAGCTTACAATCAGGCCTTTGGGGCTCTGTGAGACCCAAAGATATCAAGGCACCATTGAAAAATTTAAGGCCTCAATACAATGGGCAGACTCGGCCAGTAAAGAGACAGCTTATTAGTGCTCTAAACTTTGGGAGCCAAGGGCAAAACTGAGGATATTATATATTTTCTCACATAACAAGAGATAGAACACATTTCAATCAAATTTGTATTGATAGAATTCAAAATATAATAACTGAGTGCAATGTTCTAGAATACAAGTCTACTGTTGAGAAGAATGGAATTCTTCTGGGCTGGGGAAGGGATAACATTTTCCTGAACTGGAGTTCAAAATTAGTGTTCCCTGTCATCAAATTGATTGCATATGTTCATCGGTAAAATGCATTGTGTGTCATACATAACAGAAAGCCGTCAGCCTGGGTTTGGCCCAGGGGTGTAGTTTGCTGACCTTTCATTCAGATAGATCTTTACCCTATGCTGGATGCTGAATTAGGCTCTGGATGGTTGAAGCAAAAGCTTTGCCCTTGGGATGCTTACAGTCTACATAACAGGGTACACCCACAAGTAAAGAACAGGGACAAATCAATATGACCAATACCATAATGCAGATGCATTGACAACCCTGCTTAGGGGATTCTCATGAAGCTTGGTGATAGCAGAGAAGGCTTCCCCAAAAAGGTGATATTCAATGAGAGGCAGACATGTGCCCCAAGACAAAGTGGGGGAAGGGAACTAGGCAAGGGGCCAGCTTGGGCTGATGTGAGAACAGCGACCCACCAGGGATCTACACATCTTCAGAGTAACCTCAGCCCTGTAGGGAAGGGAAGAGGGGTCCCTTACAAGGGACTGTAGGGAAGCGCAGGTGCCTGGACATCTTCCGAGAGCCACGTTTGTGCTCAGGAAGCACATGCTCAGAGCTGTGAGAGGGACGTTCCCACAGTAAACCGGGGCGGGGGGCGGGGATGAGGAAGGCTCATCTTGAAGAAAGGCTGGGGAGGATGCAAAAGGAGCGGGACCAAGAGGCTTACAAAGTGCCATCAACAGCGGAAGGGTTTCTGAGGCGCTGAGGGTCTGTGAGCAGGTGGATGAAAGGCCCACAGAGAAAGAAACTGAAGCCATGAGAAGTGCAGGAGGCTGAAGGCCCTGGTCACCTGCGGATGCTGGGCTCTGTGATTTCAGAGGTGGGGCAGGTCTGGATACTGACGTGGCCAGGACTGTGGGCTCGGGAAGGAATTACTGCAGCAGATCGGAAGGGAAGTAAAAGGAGCCAAGGAAGCCGGATCTGAGAATATTAGCTGGTTGCTTATGTGGAGCCTACATGGCCCAGCTCCATGGAGAGACCTGGTGGGAAGAATATTCTGGGCCACCTGCTGAGCTGAGTTTGGCTCTCCTGTCCTCTCCTGCTGCGTAACAAGCATCCCCAAGCTTAGTGGCTGAAAGCAACAATTTGTTATCTCTCACGGTTCCTGTGGGTTGCCCGGGCTTGCTTGGGACATCCTTCCCCAGACTCCCACGTAGCTCCTTCTTTTGTGTCTTTGCTCCGGTGTCACCCAGCTGAGCTCACGCCGACCAGCTTCCGCCCTATCTTCTTCCGCCCCCGAGCCCCAGCTATGGCACCCATTCCTCCTGCCTCACGTCTTCTTGTTCCCCTTGCCTTTAACCACCTTCCAACATTGCGTATGTTTCATTTGCTAGTTAATTGCTCTTTGCTCAGCTTCCCTCACTCCCAGGATATCGGCCCCACGAGACGGAGATCTTCATCGATTTCATTCATTGATAGGGGCCAGTGTCTGGCGCCTGGGCAGGGCTCCATAAACAGAGGGTGAACAAATGAAGAAATCCCCTTGGCCCCGGCCCACCTGTCACCCGGAGAGGCCGTCTCTGGCCACCCCACCTGCTTGGAGTCTCTTGCGTCTCATGTTCCATTTCATTCTCCCCTGGAAAGTGCTTACCACCCTCGGATATGTTCTTTGTTGACTTAACGGGTCTCCTCTCTGACCCCTTGCTGGACTGTACGCACAATGATGCCAGGAAACGTCTCTGTCTTGTTCAGCATCATCTCCCTCAACCAGGGCCTGGCACATCGCAGGTACACAATGAGCGTTTTCTGGAAGTTTCTGTGGAATGGTCTGCACTATCAGCCTGCTTCCCGATAAACCTGGAGACTGTTCCCAGCCACACCTCATGGGGAGCCCTGTGCACGCCAGCCCTTGGTCAATATTTGCCGAATGAACAGTATTTCCGTTTACCTGCCTTGAGATAGAAGCTGGGTGGAAGGCTGTTGGGCTCTGTCTCTCAGCACAAAGGTTCTTTTGGATCAAGGGAGTACGAAGGCAGGAATGTGAGGTGCTCCAAGCCCCCTCCGGCCCAGCCTGCCCACAATGTTGCTTTTCACGTCTTCTCGGATGCAGCTGTGTGCCAGCCCTTAGGAGTGGCTGGGCTGGGCCTTCCCACACGGCTGGACCCACAGTGAAGCCTTGTTTTCCCCTCAGTCCTCTGTCTGAACCCTGCTGGCAGGGTAAAGCCCTCCCCGGGACCTGGCTCCAGCTCTGTGGCAGAGACTTGGATGCCTGTGTCTGCTTTCTGTCTCGCGACAGAGTTGTGGGAAGTGATGTGTGGCTGGGAGCAGTTGGATAATCACAACTGCCCGGGAGAATGGATCGTGTTTTCCCTTAAGAGGCCAGCTCCAGTCTGCTCCTTTCACCCCCTCCCCCACACCAGTTATATCCAATTATCTGCAGAACCTGTCATGGATTCTGCCTCCACATATGGCCCAAATATTCCTTTTCATCCTGACAAAGTCTGACTCAGCTCTTAAAATTCAGCTAAGAAGCCACCTCCTCCAGGAAGTTGCCCCTGAATGCTTCCCGCTCACCTGCATATTAATCTCAATCTGCGCTCATCTTAAATGCCTCTTCTCTGCTATCCCAGGGCTCATACTAGTCTACGTGTGTATGTGCCACTAGATTGTGAGTTCTTTGGGACAGGGCCTGAGACCTCCAGCGCCTAGTGTGGTGACCACCGTGTAGTAGACATGCAGCCATTGCTTATGAAGGCAAGAATGAGAGACTGAATGAATGCACTCTTGTAGCCACCGTATGGGCATCCTCTTTTAGAGCCCTGGTCTGCCAGTTTGTTTTATGAGGGCTAGTCTCACACTTTTTCTGGAATCCTATACCCCACTGGTTTATATCCGGGAGGTGACATTTTACTCCTCAGGGGACATTTGTCCATGCCCAGAGACATGCTGTTGTCCCAACTGGGGTGAGAGGCATGTTACTAGCATCTCCTCCAAGCATGGGGCAGCTCCTGTCACAAAGAATTAGCTAGCCTACTAACCCTGTTGTGAAGCTCTCCTTTGACCTTTGAGGTCCCCAGTAGGATTGGCCCAAAGGAACCAATGATATCCCCAACGTTCTGGGAGTGAGAGCGGGAGGATTACCTCCTTGGTATATACCTAGCTTATTCTATTTGTGTGTAACAAGCTATACCTCCCTCTACTTATTTTCCAGGGTCAGTGTATCAGTCACACATGCTGCATAACAAAGCATTCCAAACATAATGGTTTGAGACGACAGCCACTTACTGTTTTACTCATGAGTCTGTTGCTCAGCTGGGCAGTGCTGCTGATCTGGGCTAGACTTAGCTGACCTCTGTGCATCCACAGCAGCTGGTGAATCAGCTGGGGGCTGGCTGGTTGAACTTGGCCTCAGCTGGGATCATTCGGGTTGGTTCCATATGGTCTCTCTTCCTCCCGTGGTCGAATACCCTCGCTCCTACCACATCCCATTGGTCAAAACAAGTCCTGTCATGGAGCTCAAATCAAGGGGGTCAGGCAGAAATGGACTCCATGTCTTGAGGGGAGAGCCTGTGAAGTCCCTTTGCCAAGGGTGGGGAGGGGGAGAGGTGCAGAATCAGGGTCAGTTTTGCAATCAGCCTGCCCTTGTCAATCAAGTGCAGCCTGTTTTGTGCATCCAGCCCCAACTCTGGACCCTCACATTCTCCAAACCTTTGATGCACCCCATCACATAAAGACTGGTATGCTTTTGGCCAGCATATTGACACCTGACCCTCTCCATCCCCAGAGGAAAACTCGCATGCACTCACGCCCACTAGTCATCTCCAGCTGGCTGATTAGTCCTACCTTGACATAGCCCCAAACAAGCTCATCTACCTTTCCAAACTAGGTTTATGGCATTACCGGCTGTTTCCCGCAGCCAGCAATGTCAGAATTATCCAAAACTCCTCTTCTGCCCCCCATCCATATGACATCCAAGCTCTGCCAATTCTACCTCCTAAGTATTTCCCCAAACTCCTCTCTCTCCTTTCTAACCCACCCACATTTGGTAATGCTTAATCTCTCAGCTACGAGCGGCAGTAGTCTCTTTTTTTTTTTTTTGAAGATTTTATTTATTTATTTGACAGAGAGAGAGAGAGAGCACAAGCAGGAGTGGGAGAGGGAGAAGCTAGCTCCCTGTTGAGCAGGGAGCCCAAAGCAGGACTCGATTCTAGGACCCCGGGTACATGACCTGAGGCAAAGGCTCAGACGCTCAACCGACGGAGCCACCCAGGCCCCCATATCAATAGCCTCTTAATTGAATCCCACACCTCTAGGCATGTCCCCTTCCTCCACTGCCCTCCATCAAATCACTAGGTGCATCCTTTATGCCAGAGATGTGAATCCAAAACACACCAAGACCATATCATCTGATAAGAAGGGAAGACTTTTGTGCTGCTTAATGGAATTACAAACAAGGATGGGTTGACCATGCCCTTTAAGACACCTCTTCTGTCCATGGGTGCCCCAGGGGTGCACTGTGCCCATAAGATTTGATATCAGAGGAGGCATTAACATAGAACGTCCTGTTAGCTGGGTCAATGCTTATAATCAGGTGAGCGGCTCCTCCTCTGGGGGAGGGAAGGAGGAAGAGCCAGAGGCAGGCAGATGTTCCGGGAGGCACCGCAGGGACCTCCTTCTCCACTTTGTTCCCCTACCTAAAACTCTTCAGGGCTTCCTCTGCCACTTACAGAATAATGTCCTAACTCTGCAGCCTTCTGTGCTGGTTTGCTGCACAATGAAGCCTCCCAGTACTAGTGGTTCCAGAATTAAGGGGAGGAGAGCCTATTTTTACTCTGTGGTGTCTGGGGCTCCAGCTGGGAAGCCGTGAAGGTTGGAGGTGACTTGCTGGCTCAGGTCTGAGATAACCTGAAGTCTCACTCACTCACACATGTATGAGTTGATGCTGCTGCTTTTTGGCTTGACTATCAGCTGGGACTATCACTGATACGTGGCCTCTCCGGCTGGCTGCTTGCGATTCCTTATGGCATGGTGTCTGCTTTCCAAGAGCAAGCTTCCAAAGAGAACCAAGTGGTAGCCGCGTCTTTGGATGACCTCGCTCCAGAAGTCACATAGTATCACTTCCACCAGGATGAGTCCCCCTAATTTTTAACTGGCTGTCTGGTCATTGAAAGCAAGACTATATCTCCAAGCCTCTCTCGCAACTAGGTGTGCGAGGGATTAGCCAAGGGATTAGCCAGCCAGTGAGACTCATGGAGAAGAATTATATACGGTTTTCAGAAAATATCTTTAAAGGGACATGGCACTCTGATATTTATCCCTCCCTTCTTGGTGGCTGGAATAATGATTTGATGGCTGGAGCTTAAGCAGCCATTTTGGAATCTTGAGGAAGAATCCCAGTGCAGAGAATGGCAGAGAAACAACATCTTGACATCAGGGGTCTTGACATCAAGGGGCACCTTAGCCATCCTTGGCTGCCTAACTGCATATTTCTATTCTGTGGGGGAGAAATACATATTTATGTTATTTAAGCTGGAATTTCTTTAATGTGATTATTTTAGCATGTAATTTTGCAAATTACCAGGGTAAGCCGTCTCTAATTAATCATAACGCTGCCCTGGCTTAGAGATGTGTGCCCTAGTATTTGTATTGGGTAATGCTTCTTAAAACACACAAACCTTCATCTTCTGGGTCTCCTTATCGAGCAGCAGAGGGAGCTACCCCAGAAGAAGGCAGAGTGGGTGCTTGGGGCCCGGAAGCAGTCACCTCTGGTTTGCTCTCTTCCTGGGCTGGGGATGGAACAGCTGTGTCCTGAGCCACAGCCCGGCCTTCTTGGGGCTTTGCCCAGGCTGCTCTGGAGAAATCGGCCTCCGCCCTGCCAAGCATAGAATGTCACCTTGTTGTGAAGTGGCCCAGTGCAGAGCACACACTGCCCAGTGGAAAGTCCTTCTCTGGGCTGACACCAGAAATCTGTTGACCTCAGTGACTTCCAAACCCAGGCCAGCGAGCACCATCTCCATCTATTCCAAGTTCATTTCCATCCCCTCCACCAACAAAGCCTCTGCCAGCCTCTCCTATAAATAGCACCCTGCAGATCCAGAGCCATCCGCCACCCCCCCCCCCACCGCCACCCTCCTGGTCTGCCTCCCAGGCCTGAGAGGACACACAGGAAGTGGAAAATTATCTCTTCTGAATTCCGCTCTCTCTAGGGCTTAGAATGCAAGCCACCCCCGTGCCTACTTCACCTGGCTTCCCCCACCTCCTTGCTCTTTTTCGTCTTCAAAGGAGTGTGAGGCGGTGGAGAACAACCACAGGACATTCAACAGGGAAATGTGTAGACTCTAGGAGCAGCAGACCCTGCCCATAAACCCAGGACCCACTTTCCACTGAGCCGTGTGCGTGTTCAGAAGCATTTCTTCGGGCTGAAGAACCGAGGGACTGGGTTTTTTGAGGGTCACTTCTCTGGTGGATTTGGCCTTTGGGGAGAAGTTCTAGCAAGGAAATGAGCTCTTGGAAGTTGGCGCCTGGGCTGTCATGGTGTTTTTCCCTATGAGAAAAGTTCCCCAAATAAATTCTCCATTGTACACAGGCAGAGACATCTGTTTCATCCCAGAGCTAACAAATAATTGTAGTTGGGGAGGGGGTACTTTCGTTGTGGGTTCAGGATTTAAATTTTATGCCTCGGTAGTTTTTACAACATAAAGCTTCTTCATTGGAGTGTAATTTACATGTAACAAAATCATCATATGACGTGGACTGTGGGATGAGTTCTGACAAATGCAGATACAAGCAAGACACAAAATATCACAGCCTCCCTGACATGTTCCCTTGGACTCTGCCCCGTGATCTTCCCGCCCACCCCAGGCCTGCTGATGGACGTTTGGGTTGTTCCTTTTTTTTTTGGTGATTAAGAACAAAAATTATGAACATTTGTGTACAATTCTTCAGCACAAAACTTTTGAGGCAACTTTCAAGACTGAGGGGAAGAAATTCATGTACTACTTTGGGCTCTACTCCCACCACGTCCGACCACCCCACAAAGACATGTCAGGTCTGGGGCCTGACCCCCGCTCCCTTTGGCTTTTGATTTCTTATTAACTTGCTCACCCAGGCCCAGAATAACAGGCCCAGGAAAAGAAAAATGTGGCTTTACTCCTTCTCCGAAAGTACTGTGCTTATTTGAAAGGCCATGATTTTCAACATCCGTAATGAAAATCTGAAACATTCAGACGAAACAAGAATTTCACGCCATCAGTATTAGGCTTCAGTTGTCACCCTTGTCACTTGGATATTTCAATTGTCTGTTTGAACTGAAGCTGGCAAGCCCTTTTAGAGACACTTAAAGCTTTGTTTTGTTTCGTTTGCTCTCTCTCAATGGGTTTAAACTCCTTCAGCAATAATGAGCCCGACTTGGGGAAACCAGTGTTTATAAAGTCCAAATGAGCACTTTCCACAGCAGTAGCTCTAAATCAAACCTTTTGATCTTTCAGCGCCGTTGGAAGGGAACTTAAAGGCACATTTTCATAGTGACGGTACTTGAAAAGCATCTACATCGGGAGAGCAAATCCTCAAGTTAATTTTCAGACTTTCTTCTTCTTCTGTCCAGCGTGGGTATGTGCATGAATCCGCACCAACAGAGTGATGCTAGCTGCACGGACTCTTTAATACAAATTCAATAAAATGAAAAATTCAGTTGCTCAGTCGCGCTGGCCCCATCGCCAGGGCTCGAGTAGCCACAAGTGGCGAGTGGTGGCCATACTGGGTCGCATAGATGGAGAACGTTGCCACCACTGGGGGAAGTTCTAGGAGCCAACACGGGTATAATCTTTCCTCCCACAACCAAATTCCCCTCATTTATGGTGCTAATTGCATTTTCCTGGAACCTTCCATTCAGGGTGTCTTCAAGCCCTCATCACGTAGGCTCTGGATCTTCCTGTGGTTTGGAGATGTCAGAGATGGCCACAGGGGACTCTTATGTCACCCAGGCAGATGGAGACCCAGGAAGCCTGGCTTCCCCAGCCGTCCCCATTCTGTGAACTGTTGGGGACACCACCTAACCTAACCCTCTCATTCAGCACCTCCACCTCCTTCGCAGAACAGTATTACCAGCCCATGAATGAGTGAAGGGAACCATCGAGTCATCTGCAAAAACCAAGTTAAGCCACAGGCGACTAGAAATGGCCTTTCGGTGGACACCAAGCAACTAGAAAATAAGAAATCTTACCCTGGAAAAAGTTCACTGAATGAGATCTCTTAAACATGTTCATCTTACTTCATACTGGATCTCAGCCCCTTCCTTTCCCTGGGTTCGGGCTGATATTTCCTACTTGCTTGGGTTTTTAGGGGAGGAAGCGTGAGCGAGCCGGCCCTTCTTCCTCCAGGGGCTTGGAGGGCATTTGACAATCTTGCCTGTTGACAAAAGTCACCAGGAGAATTGCAGGGAGCCTGGGAGGGCTGGTCGCCCGGCGCACACAGAAGCCTGCCGGGTCTGGGTGGGGAGCAAGTGGCCAGCTGGCCGAGTGGGTTCCAGGGGGTTTTGGAACAGAGAAAAGGCGACTCTAGCGGTATTTGGGTGTGGACACTGGCCAGTCTTTTGTGGAGGTCGGGACTCCCCCTCTCACCAGCTACATGCCTTAGCGAGTGATTTAGCCCAATTCCCTTATCTGCCAAGTGGGGAAATGATACTGTCCATCTGATGGAGTTGTTTTGAGGGTAAAATGAGGAAAAGCATGGAAAGCACTTGGCACTGTGCTCAGCCACAGATTTGTTGGGTTACAGACAGATGATGTTTTCTAGAGCCTTCTAGCTCCTGCGCAGCCTTAGGAAAGCCGGGAAATTCAGTTAATTAACTAGGACTTATATTGAAGAAGCTCTTCCTGAGAGTCTAGGAAGGTTAGGGAAGAGATTTCTTTAGGTAAGTTTTGTTTTTGTTTTTAAGAAATAAAAATACAAGGGTGCCTGCGTGGCTCAGTTGGTTAAGCATCTGCCTTGAACTCAGGTCATGGTCCCAGGGCCCTGGGATGGAGTCCCACATCGGGCTCCCTGCTCAGCAGGGAGTCTGCTTCTCCCTCTGTGCTCTCTCTCTCTCAAATAAATAAATAAAATATTTTAAGGAAAAAAAAATAAAAATAAAAATTGCATATAAACATATGCAAAATTTTGGCTCCCAGTAGTAAAATATTATTTAAAATAATGAGATACTGCTTATCAGTTTGGCAAAAATCAGGTCTTTCAATACCCAGTTTTGAAAAGGGTTCTGGAAAATGGGCCCCTCAGAGACACACGATAGGAGTAAAATCTGAGACTTTTCTAGAAGATCATTTCCAAAACAGCAAACCTTGAAACATTTCTACTCTTTGACTCTCTGACACCATGTCTAGAAACCTGTCATGAGGAAGTCCATAGGGGTGCACCAAGGTTTGTTTCTAAGAATGCTTAATGCAGTTTCGTTTCTAAGAATGTTCCAAAAGAAGGGAAATGACCTAAAATGTACAACAGTAGGTGACTGGCAGTATAAATGTTGGTTCACCTTCATAAGTTACGTCCTCAAGGGGTGCCTGAGGGCTCAGCTGGTTAAGCATCATGTGCCTTGGGCTCAGGTCATGATCCCAGGGTCCTGGGTTAGAGCGCCAGGTCTGGCTCCCTGCTCAGTGGGGTGTCTGCTTCTCCCTCTCCCTCTTCCACTCCCCCTGTCTGTGTTCTCTGGCTCTTTCTGCCAAAAAAGTAAGTGAAATCTTAAAAAAAAAAAATTTATGTTGTCAAATAATAAAGGAAAATGTCCCCAATACTGTAAGAAAAATTCAGTCATATTATCTATATAATTTGAATCTATCAAAAACGTATGTCCATGGAAACTAGTATTAAAGAACTTCCACCTTAATTTGACAGACAGAGATCACAAGTAGGCAGAAAGGCAGGCAGAGAGAGAGAGGGAAGGAGGTTCCCTGCTGAGCAGAGAGCCTGATGCAGGACTCGATCCCAGGACCCTGAGATCATGACCTGAGCCGAAGGCAGTGGCTTAACCCACTGAGCCACCCAGGCGCCCCAGGCGCCCCTGTTTGTTTGTTTTTTAAGGCGAGCTAAAAAGGGCTTTCAAAAGCAAGAATGAAATTTGTGTTTACTGAAAAGGAAAATCTTTCTTCATTCATTCCTGAGAGGTAACATTAAAGAAAGAAATCTGAGGAAGTAAAGTCTCTTTTGAGATTTGCTTCCAAATAAAAGGTCTATAAATGGGGAAAAGAAAATGGACGATCCCCACCCACATCTGAACTACAAAGATCTCTGGAAAATCGTTTGGGTGACTTAGTTCCTTCTCAGTGCTCTTCTGTAGTTTTCAGGGTACCATTTCAATATATCACTTTCATAATCCGAGAGAAACCAACAGTGATTTTTTTTTCTATCTTTCAAGGATACAATAATCTATAAAACAATAAATCCAAGCTTTCTGAACAAATATATGAGATCTTTTAACTCAAGTGTTTTCCTTCAAAGTAATGACCTTGAATTGTGTCATGCTTCTTCTAGCAATGGTGCTGCCATTAGTATTATCTTTATAAATTCCTTTTCAAGGCAGCCTGTAAATTACAGGTGAAAATCAATCTTATTGAGCTATACCTGCTTTAATAATGACGGCATTAACGAGATAAATTACCGTACTTGCGTACTATGCTGAGTTCCAGAGTACATTAGGCTGTTTACAAGAACCAAGTCCACCTTCCTAAAGGTTGAAGATTTTTTTTTGGATCTGCATATTTTTGACAGGAGTAGAAGACAGGTTTTGAACGTGGTTCCAAGAAAAATGGGGAGGGGGTGCTACATTTGTCTCTTCTCGTTCTCTTACCCCTTAACCTCTTTACTGTCTGTGGAGAACGTAACCTCGGGAGAAAATGTCAAAATATCCACAGGCCCCCTTTTCCTGGAGTAGCATGTTTTTTCATTAAGTCTTTCCTGTGACCTTGAAATCTCTCGTCACAGGTCAAATGTTCCAAGGAACCTTGTTGGTCTGCATCAAACTTCAGCGTCTGCCAAAGGAAACGCAAATGAACTGCTTAGGCGGGACCAGGGCAAGAGACCCGAGGGGTTTGACATGGAGAAACGGAGAGCCCTTCCCATATCCACGCACATGCAGACACAGACAACACACACAGACACGCACAGACACGCACACGCACACACAGTGGGACTATTAGCTCTAAAGGGTTTCCAGGCTGCTCCCGTCAGTGCTTTGGAGGAAATGGATTTCCCATCTTGAGCCACTTGGTTTGGGGTCTAGTAAATCATTGACTCTCTGTCCCAAAGGAATGTTTATCAGCAAATTTTGACCTGTCCAAGTGATAAAACATTCAGATCGTCCCTTAGTGCCCAAACCTGACACCACTCCGGGGTTTACAAAATATGCAAACGTTTGTACACATGTGTATTTTGTTTCTGGTGAACAAATGGAATTTCTGTGGGTAATTTTTATATAAAAACTTGAACACTCAAAAGAAGGTCTAATCCTTGCTCGTACGGTGTAAGTGTGGCAGGTCTGTAAGTTGCATGCAGTTAATTTACTGCTTATTTCCTTCACTTACCCATGACCTTGAAGGTCCCTAAGCTACTCTGCTTTTATTAACTTGTCCTGCCTTGCTGCTAGTTTTTATTCTATTTGCCTTATACTATTATTACTTTGTTAATACTTTAGGAATCTTTATTTCATTCCTAACTATAGCTTCTTCAGCTAGAAACAATCTTTATCTTTTTTTTTTTTAAAGATTTTATTAATTTATTTGACAGAGACAAAGATCACAAGTAGGCAGAGAGTCAGGCAGAGAGAGAGGAGGAAGCAGGCTCCCGCTGAGCAAAGAGCCCGATGCGGGGCTCGATCCCAGGACACTGAGATCATGACCTGAGCCGAAGGCAGCGGCTTAATCCACTGAGCCACCCAGGCGCCCCGAAACAATCTTTATCTTGACGAAAATTTTGCTTATATACTGTATTGGTAGATAGTAATCTCTTGCCTATCATAGGAATTTGATGGAAAGTCCTTTGCCATTATTTTTAACTTCCTGTACATACTTGCTTTTTGTATCTCTTGCGAATGACCACTTCGAGACACTGCCTTTTAACCAGTAAATCTCAGCTGTTTACATTTATTGTTATGATGGCTTTGCTCTCCTTGTTGGTTACTCGATTTTGTTTTCTGTCAGCTAGGCTTCTTCGAGCTCACACACCCAGAAGAATTTTAATTTGGGAATGTCCTGTTTTCAATCATATAACATTATGTTTAAATGGCTCATACCTGCATTTTCATGTCACCCATGAGAAGCGGACTTGTTTTCAGGATTTGGTGTTTTTGAGTTTGTGGAGTCAGTTTACAACCCAACCATCTACCCCTCTCAGCTTCCAGAATTTTCGTGCTCTTCTCTCCCTCCTCCCCTCTCCTCTCTCCTTGATGGTGGAAGCCTAAAAAAAAAAGGAAAGAAAGAAATAAAATAAAATAAAAAAGAAAAGCAAAACAATAAATGCTTTTCTTGTGGTTTCAGGGAGGTTTGGGGAGGGAGTGAAGTTAGGCGCATGTGTTCCATCAAATGAGTTAAAACCCCCAAAGCACTTCCCTGCAGTTTGCATTGTTTGTTTTGTCTAAAATATTCAGGCCCTCATACACACTTTTCCCAACTGGTAAGAGTTTTAAAAATTCTTTTCCCATTTCTTCTGTCTTTGCAGTTCTTGACAAATGTCTGCTCCCCGGATGTCTGGGGAGACGGTGTGTAGGTGGTCAATCTTGTGAAGCTCTGCCAGGGTCAAGATAGCTTTCTGATGCCAGCACAGTTGAGTGACGTCAACGCAGACCGTTTTGTCAATGATCATCACTTGCTTTAGGGCTTCTGAAGACTGACTCACGGTTTGAGCGTTACCACAAGAGTCCTCAGAAATACCCCCTGTTAGGCATCTTTTCGACTTGGGCAGCTGAGGATTTTCATCTTTCTTTGAGTGTTCTGTTTCTTTTCTTTTTTATCATTTGCCCACATTTTTGGCATCTTCTGTCCTGTTGATCCCATGGGTTTACTGTTTTCTCCAATAATGTGAATGTCTTCGTTGTGGGAATTCTACCCTGGTCTGCTATGTGTCCCTCTGTGATCATGGCCCCGTTAATTCATTGAGGACAACTGTGCTCTAGGGCTAGGTTAGGTGACACAGGTGAAGCATTTAGAGCAGTGCCTAGCCCATAGCCTGAGATTTTCGCAGGACTTTAGCAGAGAGGAATACCCCTAGGATAATCCCGGATGTCAGCAGAGAGTAGCAAGCAGCTTGGAACGGGACCGATCTCTCTTTCTTCCCCCATTCCCCTTCCTGCTTTGTCAAAGAGACCATCCCCAGAGCTGAGGTTGATATCCTTATCCCATCATAACTTGATTTCGGCTTTTCCAACACGAGTCCCACGTCACCGATGGAGCTGACAACACCTATCATAGAACTGCCTGCGAACGTTCTGGTGGTGCTGTCATTGGTAGGATGGTTATGGCAAAGCACATCCGTGTGATCTTGCTGCTAGGGGAGAGCCAGGACTCCCAGAATTCCTGGCCAGGTGGAAGGACTCAGTTATAGGCGGAGCATCTATTTGCATGTGATTTGCATACAGAATTTACTCTGCACAGGAGGGCAGGCCCAGCAAATCTCTTTCTCACTCGTTCATTGGTGCTGCACCATCGTGCCCAGGACTCCTTAAATGTTTCTGGAGAGGAGGGAGGGAGGGGCTTTTCATTTCTCTGTTGTCTTGACTTCCTCAAAACATTTGAATATATTTTATCTCATCTGTTTCTCACAAGAGGAAGGGGACAGAGTGATGTGGCCCCAGGCTTATTTTATGGGTAAGGAAACCAAGATAGAATCACTTGGTGATTTATCCCGCCGGAGAAGCGAATGAGCAATGCCAAAACCTGTGGCGAAGCTTGTCCCCTTATTGCCGATTGAGAATGGGCGCTCCATCGACCTGAGAGCAGGCCCTGTTTCCCTGATGCCCCTCACCTCAGGACCTGGGACCATAATTTGAGCCAAAGTCAGATGCTTAACGAACTGAGCCACCCAAAAGCCCCACTTCTCCTGTCATTTCTAAACGTGTAGTGATTGGAGAGGTGGGTAGAGAAATCCCCCATCTGTCTCAACCTCAGGAAGCTATTGGGCCATACTGTCTGTAGGCAACATCTGACTTTCTGTTATTGAAGAAAACAAAAATTATGATCCAGAAGTTTCTCTGGATATCCTGCTTTGCCCAAACACAGTCAGAGAGGCTTAAAGGAAAGAGGGTCAGAAACATATGGAATAAATTCTTTTTAAAATAAACAAGGGTTTTAGGAATTGCGGATTGAAAAGAGACTCAGGGCAATGAGTTTTAGGCTTTCGCTAGGACCCAAAATGTCCACCAGGATTAGAACCCAAAGTCGGCTGACTCGTTCACTGTTCCAAACCAGTGAGTGGTGAGTAGCTCCGGAACCAGCCTTCTTGGGTTCAAGTTCCAGTCCTGTCCTTTGTGAGCTGTGTGAGCCTCCCTGGCTATCATTTCCTCATTGGCGATGTGGGGCAATGACTATGACCTGCCTGGTACCAGCCGGCATATACAAAGTGAGGTTGCAGGAACGGACGGACCTAAGATGGTCTGTGACTTAGAGCAAAGAATTCCTTGTCACACTTGCTCCAGGTCGTTTGAGGCAGACGGGGATGGAGCTCTGCCCCTCCTCATTCTCCCTGCGGGACTGGGCTCTGGAGCTTCCGCCGGAACACAGCCAGCCTCCTGAAAGAGGAACGAGATTGTAAGACAAAGCTCTTGGGGCTTTCACCTGGACACGAGACCACCCCCGAGGCTCGCATTTCATTGGCTGAAACGTGTCCTGCGGCCACCCCACGTGCAACAGGCTGGGCGTGTGGGGAGGGCAGCAGATGAAATAGGGGGTTCGCAGGTGTTAGGGGAGAGCGATACCTTCTTCCACTGACCTTCCATGCTGTTGTAAGGGTCACGTGTGCTCCCAGTGCACGCAGAGGACTCACGTGTTGGCCCATGATTAGTGCTCCCTAAATATTGTTACATTCGGATCATCACGTGACACCTGTCCTGTTCCCCCCCCCCACGCCATCTCCCAGTTCATTGTGTTCTCTGTCACGACGCAGCGTCCTAGCTGAGGGCTCTGTGTGTTTTCTCTTCTCCCCTGTGGTAAGATAATAGAGGAGAAACAGGAGGAAAGATCCATTTGCTGAGCTGGGCAGCTCCCCGCCGTTTCGGCAGGAGAGCGGCACTTGTAGAAGCTCTACTAATTTTGTTGTGGTTTTTAAATAACTCAGGGGCCTCCTGAATGAGGGCGAAGGGTGGGTGTTTAGCTCCCTTTCCACGTCGTGCGTTTCTTTAAAAAGTAGAGTCTCCCTTGGTGCTTTGAGATTTAACATCTAGCAGGAACATATCTCAGGAATATGGTAGATATTTGATCAGGGTTTGTGGGATAAATGAATGAATGAATGAATGAATGAATGGATAAGCGAATGAATGAATGATTTCTAGGAGTGTGCTGTTAAAATTTGAACAATTGCCTATCTTGGGGGGGAAAAAAAAAAGCCTTAGCTTGTAGTATCAACCAATGTCTGTGGGGTAAGTTCTCTTACCGTGATCAATCTCATGCTACCAGTGAGCTGTCCCTGAACATGGCTCTGGTCAGAGGTACAAGATGGCCTCGTGGGAGCCGTTCGTGGCGGCGTTAACACACCACTGGTTCCCTACATGACATTCTTACTGTCCACCCAGGAAGAGCTCACTTCATCAAAAAGCAATCCGTTCCATTTTTTGAGCTGTTCTCTTTAGGACCCTACATAACTTTAGGACCCAACTTATGTAGGTATCTCTGCCTGACGTCTTCCCTGGACAAGGATTCCTCCCCCTTAGCACCAAAGAGCAGAATTAAGGAAGGTATATAGATTGTTTTGCTGTGTGACCTCAGACAATTTCTTTACCCTCTCTGGGCTCCAAGGCATGAGGATGTTGAAAACATGAAAGGTTCCACTGGACCCAGAGGATAAATGGCAGCCCCCTGCCTGGTCTGTGGGAGATGGCAGTGGTCTGGTTCCGGACATATGCCCAGCCTGGGTTAGGGATTCCTACCATCATCACGCACCAGAATCCACAAATGTGCTTAGAAATCCTTCAACAGAAATCCCAAAACAGCCCAGCCCAGAGACTGAGCAGCAGGGAACCAAGAAAAACAAAAGAGAAAAACAATAATTCCCTTATTCTGGAAAGTTCAAATGTGGGCCAGAGCCTGTTCATACGATTTTAGGGCAATGAAAGCAATGGAAAATTTCGCTTGCTCACGTCCTTTCGTGAAAGCCGTCCTGGCGCCATTGTTGGCTCCAGGGGGGGCCCCGTCGTGCTGCAGGATGAATGTAAAAATCACACGCAGCCCTCACCGGCTTCCTAATCTCCAGATATTACAGATGACAGATGATGGTTGGATTTCATCCATGGTCTCTGCAGGGGCCAGACAGCCATGCTGGCTCTCCAGTCTGCGTCAGATGCTGGTGAAATTCAGTGGCGGGAGGTCTTGGCACCCGCCCTGGCTTGTGAAGGGGACCTGGTTTTCCCAAGGGGGTAACTGTCTGTAACCTTGGGAGTAAGTGCCAGCCTCCCCTGGAGAAGGCTGAGATTCCTGGCCCCCAGAGAGTGAATGGACCATTAGGAGCTGGGTGCCCTCGTGACGTCCATTCCAGGGGCTCTACTACTAAGTTTCCTTCCTCTTGACCCTCTCCGCTGTTGGCCCAGATGTCAGTCCCTGGGGAATGGCCTGCCCTCCAGGTTCATGCCCACCCCTGCTGCTGTCAGGAAGCGTCAGGCATGCTGCCCCCCACATGCAATAAACCTCCAAAACTCTCTCTCACATCTCACTCCACCTCTCCTGCTACTACCCTGTCAGAGTAGCAAGTGGGCTCCTATCCCATTTCAAAAACCCAACACGGATATCAGCCTTTTTATCCACCCATGTGCACACAGGCGAAGCTATGACTTTTCACAAAAAAGCAGCTTTGGATGAGCTGACAAGTGCCAGATGTAGACCCTCCGCATCAAGCCCATGATGGGATTTGGACGTGAACTTGCAAATTATTCTTCTCTTCCCAGAAGAGAATTATTCTTCTCTTCCCAGAAGATCTTCCCAGAAGATCCCTTCTATAGAAAATAGAAGCGTCTGCTTTTCACCCTCTTCTGAAGATGTCCTCTTCATCCTCTCTCCAGCCACTTGAGTGACCTTCAAAAGACAGGATTTGGAACAGAAAGGAGGCCAGAGTGGCGAGGCGTCTCCAGGGGTGGGGTGGGGACACGGTCACCCCAGGTGAGAACCACTGCTAATGAAATGTGGACTTGACCCACTTTTGCTTCCTTGTTCCTTTCTCCACCGCGCTCACTGTGACCAGTGATGACATTGTTGCATTCCTCATCTCCTGTTTATCACCCTTGAAGGTTTTAAAAACATGGCTGCATGTCCTGACTCCCTTCCTCTTCCCTTTCCTGCCCTTCAGCCCCTTCTCCCTTCTCCCCTGCCTTTGCCTCACTCCATTCATGCAGAGGCAAGCCATGGGATAGAGCGGCTGATCAGAACCGAGGCTCAGTCCTACTTGCAACTTCCCAACCCCCATCTCGGGCTCTGGGCGTGGATCAGATTAGCAGATCTCAATCAGCCTTCCCAAAATTAACAAACCGATGATGCTGTGCTCCAATCCCGGGCTTCTCAAACTTGAGCGTGCCTCAGAATCTCCTGGAGGGCCTGTTGAAACACAAATTTCCCGGCCACTCTTGAATTTCTGATTCAGCAGTTCTGGGGTTGGGCCAGAGAAGCTGCGTTTCTGTGAGCTGCTAGACCCGGGGAGATGCCGCTGCGAGGCCGGAGACCACACTCTGAGAACCGCTGGCCTGTTTTAACTCCTAAACACCACTGGTTTGCATTCTGGATTGTTCCTCAACTTTGTCTGCTTATTTTGGGGGTAGGGGGTGGATCGCGTTTTCGGGACGAAAGGCGTATGAGTGGATTGCTGGTGCTAATTCCTATCCCAGGAGTGAGAATTGAGATGTTGCAAGATTCAGCCTGCAGGGCACTGGGTGGGGGAGGGGGCGGTTCATGACCCTGGCATGCCGGAGGAAATGCCAGCCACGGCCTCACCTCCTCCTGCCACGGCCTCTCCTCGCGGGGGCTCATTAGCGGGCACAGTGACGGGTCTCGCCCGGCCCCAGCTCCGGGAAACATCCCAGCCAAATGACACAACCGTGGGAGCCTTTAATAGGCCTGGTCCATTATGCTGCCATTTAAAGGGACATAATTGTCCTTGCAAAGAAAAATTACAGGTTACCAGACTGTCAGAGAAAGCTCGGGTGAGCTGTCAGCCTGGGTAGCAGGAAAATGGTTTCTGTCCTGCTTTGCTGGGCCCACCGTTGTCTTCTAGAAGGGTCGCGTCACTCTGCTCAGACATAGATGCCACCCAGGGAGGCAGCATTAGGAGTAAAGTGGGCCTGTCTCAGCCCACGAACAGCAGCAAAAGTCAGGGCCTGGGAGAATAATGAGCTATTCCCGGAGATATATTTGTTTTCATTTCTAACCCCAAAGCTAATTCTAAGAAATGAAATTTGTGTTTGTTTTTCTTTAGGTATGTCTGAATTTACAAGTCCTAAGTCTTAGGGAACTAGGTCAGGCAGACGTTGCCTACGCTTACACGTTAGATGAATAAAGCTTTTATTTACATCCCTCCCTACTTCTTTCCAAAAAAGGGGAGAGCTTACAACAACAAAGGATCATTAAGAAGTAGAAAGATTAGTATAACAGATATAGCAAGTTAGGGCCAGTGAGAGAGGGAGCATCTAGGTCAACTATACGGATTAATAGTTTCAATGATGAAGCATAGGATTCAGCCCTGAGCTTCCCGGTAGCCAGGTCAAAAAGGGAAACATAGGCAGTCTCTTCTCTCTCACTATAGAAAGCAACTATTCAGTTTATTTCTGATACCAAGTACTAAAATACATTTCTGATGTCAGGCTTTATGTGAGGGATATCGAGTTACAGGGCTCTTGACAATGATTTTAGAGCAAATTCAAATATAGAATTCCCATGATGGCTTCTTGAAATAATCTTGGATGAAAGTCAATCCAGTAAAAGCAGTTCTTGAAGGAGCTAATCTGACATCGTTAAAGAGTCCTTGAAACCCCATCTGATCTGGAGACAGACCCTTCTTGAGGAGTAGAGGAACAACAGTACTTAAGCAAACTACTCCTTCAGCCATGGTGGTTGCAGGGAAAAGGGACAACATGCTTGTCTGAGATAATGGGACTTCTGCCAAGTTACAGTAAATGCTTGATGCCTTCCAAATGCTTTCCATCACAGTTAGCACAAATCCTCTGAGGCTCTATATGGTCTGGCCTTGTCTGGGTCAATTCCAGCCTCAGGCCCTTTGCACAGAACACAGAGAACAGGGGTGCCTGGGTGGCTCAGTGGGTTAAAGCCTCTGCCTTTGGCTCAGATCATGATCTCAGGGTCCTGGGGTCGAGCCCCACATTGGGCTTTCTGCTCTGTGGGGAGCCTGCTTCCCCCTCTCTCTCTGCCTGCCTCTCTGCCTACTTGTGATCTCTGTCAGGTAAATAAATAAAATCTTAAAAAAAAAAAAAAAAGAACACAGGGAACATTATTCCTTCAGTTCTTTGAGTGCTAGACCCCTACTTATTCTTTAAACCTATGCCCAAATGTCTTCTCTTTAGAGATAACTTCCCTAGGTCCTCCCTGACAGCCTAATAAGTACAGCCTCTCTCACCTTCAAGTCACTCTCTGTCCTATTACTCTGGTTCATTGGGTCTTCATAGCAGTTGTTACTCTGAAATTATCTTTTTTACTTGTTTGTTATTTCCACCCCCCCCCCATCATGAGACCAGGAATCATGTCTCTTACTCCTGAATCCTCAGTGACTTAAACAGTGCCAGGGAGTGAGAACATACCTAAAAATTATGTGTTGAATGAGTGAATAAACTAACATACAATACATATTTGGCAGTCACTGAATGGCAAGAATAGGAGCCCCTGTCAGTGCTGTCATGTACAGTTGTAGGTGTCGTACACAGCACAATTGCAGGAGGTGTTATTATTTATATATGCCACTCCCCTCCCCAAGACATACACTGCACAACCTACATGGCTACGTGCAGCAACCATGGGATATGGGTCCTCCTAGGGATGGGAACTGGAAAACCCTAATTACCAAGAAAGAGGGTACAAAGACTCCAGATACAGGACCTGAGGAGTTTCCTCCAGAGTATACCCACTGGCAAGACTCAGTTACTCTCCTGATTTCAGCTTTTCTCTGTGTGTCATTTTGCATATCTTCTCTCTGTCGTTTAGATGCCCTTGACTTCTGTTCAGATTGTCTTGGTCATAAGTTGTCTGAGGCTGGTCATAGCTCACCTGTGCCCCTTCTGCTCATGTCTCCTCTTAGCCCCACGCCTTTCTGTTCCTATCACCAGTTACCTGGTCCCCTCCACATTCCCAGTTAAAATTCTCCAGAAGGAAAATCTGATTGGTCTTGCTTTTCCTGTTTGGGCAGAACCTTCACGCTAAGCGTCCCCCTTGGTGGCCGTCCAGCCAATGGCTTGGCCACTGACATTGAGTTGCCACATCTTTCTATCAGCTGTCACCATGAGGCCAAAGGTCTATGGTACAGATCGAGGCTCTGCTGCCTGGTAGATGTCGGTTGATGGTGCGGCCTCTCCCCTCCTTGAATCATGGGGCACACCATTGACTTGCCCAGCCCCAACTCCACCTCTCCCAGGAGAGCCAGGAAAATGCCACATCATAACAAAGAACACCAGTCTATCTGAACAACCAACAGGACAAGGGGCAGGGCTGCTATCCCATTGTGGAAACGGTGCCAGGAAATCAGACTTCTTACCCACTTTAGACACAGGCAGACCTGTAGGTTTTCATGCAAAAAAAAAGAAAAAAAGGTGGGGGGAGAGCAGCTTTGGATGCTAGACCTAGACCCCAGCCTCAAGGGCAAAAATCAGAAGGAGGTTTATGAAATGAACTTGCACTTTATTCTCCTCCACCCAGAAGACCCCAACAAACCGAAGCATCCATTTCTCCTACTCTTGGTAGCAAGAAAGCTCCTTGCTCCTTCCAAGCCTCAATGGTCCCATTTCTCAGATGGACACAGGCACTGAGGGGCTCTCACAAGAGAGCTCTGAGACTGTGAGTCCACAGCCCTGCCCTGGGCCCCAGTGCTTGCCAGCGAGAAATGCCCTCAGGGAACCCCAGTCTCTCTACTCTGTCACAGCCCTCTCAAGTGGCATCTTAAAATCAGGCCTTGTGGCCGATTCAGAGGAAGGACTTTTTCACGGATTCCCCGTTTGAAGCCTGAGGAAAAGGAAGTCCAGAGAGGTTACATGACTTGACCAGGGTCACCCAGCATTGAAATGGAGGTCCGGGTCTCCCTCGTCTTTGACCTTCTCACAATGTCCTTCTCATGATGCCATCCATACTGCCTTTCTCAGATACGGTCTCCTGAGCCCTACCTGTAACTTCCCAGAGATGTGACTGGTGGTGCCCGTTCTCTCCAATGCCTGTCTCTCTGATGCCTGGCATTGCCTTCCAAATGATGATGCTCAAGGTTGGTTGACACGAAACCTATCAGACTATTGCCTTCTTAAAGCATTTCAGAAATAGCCTACCATGACCTCAGGGCCTTTGCACTTGCTGTGCCTTTGCCTGGAAACCTCCTCCCCCAGAGAGTCTCATGGCTTTCTCTCTGACTTTATTTTTCTGCCCAAATATCCTTATCTCCTTACAGACCCTTCCTTCACCCTCCTCATTTGAGCGAGTACCCATCACGCTGTCTCCCTTCGCCACGTTTAGCTTTGCCTGTCAGGAGCCACCCCTCCCTGGTGTTACTTCTTTATTGTTTGGTCATTATGTCTCCCGTCCCCTGGAATGTCAGCTCCCTGAGGGCAACAGAGACATCATGGTTTCTGTCCTTCCCATCTTCCCAGCAACTTGAATGGTTCCTGGCACAGGACAGAAGTTCATAAATTCTTATTGGACAAACAAGTGCCTGATCAAAATGTATTTCCTTGTTGGTATCTTCTGCTGCTGTAAAGAGAAGGGTTTCCTCCAACGATAAGGCTCTGTAGAGTGACTAACTTGGCCCAGTGTGCTGGGACTTTCCTGGGCTTAGCACCGAAGCCTGGCGTGCCCAGCGCCGGGCAGCCAGGGCGGGCTGGTACCTGAGAGCTGTGTGACATCATCCTCCCTGTCATGTGGGAGGCTAATAGGAGCAGCTGACCCTTGCAGTGCCCTCACTGAGGCCCCGATCTTGTTCTAAACAGTTGGTAGTAATCGTTCCACTGAATCCCGCAGCAGTCCCATTTGGCTAATGTGGAAACTGAGGCACAAAGTTAGGTAGTGGGGAAGGGCGTTGAACCCATACGCTTTACCCCAAAGTCCATGCTGTGAGCCCTACAGCTAGCCTGCCTCTTGAGTAGGCGTGGAAAGCTTTTCTAGCACCACAGAGCTCAGATCCCCGCTCCCTGCCCCTGCCATCCAGAGAGAGGACTTCCCCCCTCCCCCAGGGCCGGCTAAGGAAGGGCCTCCTGTCAGCTTGGTCCCCAAGTCCCCACAGCTGCCGGGACGCCTGGTGCCGTGAGCTCATGCCTGTTCCACTTTCATCACCCTGGCACCAAATGCAGTCAGTAGAAAATATACATCTGTATAAATAAATAACTAAATAATGTGGGCAGAGTAAGGGTACGCGGCCCAGGCCATAAATAACGCTGTCACAGGGGGTGCTTGGTGAGCCGACGAGAGCTCTCCTTTGAGAGATCAAACACCGGCTGTAAATGCCAGGCAGGGAGTTTATGAGCTGAGAATGAGCTTGTCCTCCCCTGGCCTGGGACGGCTCCCACGCTCCCCTGGGGAGCACGCCCGACCCACTGGGGTGTGCCTCCACGGGGAAACAGCAGCTGCCACAGCGGGGAGCCAGGGCATGGGACAGGACTGGAGAGCTGGGCCACCTGGTTTATACTCATCGAGGCTGGAACCTGCTTGAAAAATCCAGAACACCAGCAAGCAAACACACAAGACCAACTTCCCTCCACGCCTTCCTAAGCACCCCCACGCTTCGACAGTAGCCTTGCCCTCCCCCCAGATTCCCAACGTTTTCATTATGGATATTTCACATTCACAGCCTCCGGGGCACGCCCCCCAGAGCGGCTTAAATGAAAAGGACCTGCCCACACCAAGTGTTGGCGAGGATGCGGAACAACAGGAAGTCTCCTTCGGGGCAGGTGGAAGTGCAACACGCTGAGGTCGCTTTGGGAAACACGTTGGCAGTTTCTTAAAATGCTCAACATACACTGACCCTGGGACCCAGCCACTCCGGAAATGCTCACAGATGGTCACCAGAAATCACGTGCTAGGATGTGCACAGCAGGGCTCTTTGAAACAGCCCAAATCTTGGGAAGCATCCAAAGATCCATCAACAGGTGAATAGGACCGGTGCGGTATCTTCCCACGGGGCAACGTGATGGAGAAGGGGAGTGGGCCCATGTCGGCAGCTCCCAGCGCCGTGAGTCATGACCGTGACGTTGAGGAAGACAGGGAAGTGTGCATCCCGTGTGATTCCGCCAACACTGAGTTTGGACTTTGGCAGCGATCCCTGCGGGGTTAGGAGTCAGGACGGGGCTGACGTGGGTGCACACAGGAACTGGGGCGGGGCTCAAGGAGGCATGCGGGGACCCGGGAAGGTGCTGGTCTCTCAGCTGGGTGCTGAGTCCTGGGGTGTGTTTGCTTCATGGAAGTTTAGTGAGTCGTTTCTGCCAGATTTATATAATTTCCTGTAAATGCTGCGCTTCAGTAAAAAGATTTTTTAAAGGAGAGTGCGTAAGAAGAGAGAAATAAAGCATCATGGGTGGCCGTGGCTTGGTTGGGGTGATGTGCTTGCTTGCTTGCTTTCTCTCTCTTTCTTTTTTTCTTCTTTTTAAAGATATTATTTATTTATTTGACAGAGAGAGAAAGAGAGAGCACAAGCAGGGGGAAGTGGCAGAGGGAGAGGGAGAAGCAGGTTCCCCTCTGAGCAAGGATCCCGATGCGGGACTCGATTCCAGGACTCTGAGAGCATGACCTGAGCTGAAGGCAGCGGCTTAACCTCCGGAGCCAGCCAGGCGCCCCAGGGCATGTCCTTTCTGCCCACTTTCCACTGCGGATAGGATAGCGGCTCACCTCTTTTCCCCTTGGGACTAAGGGGAAGCGGTTCTCTGTCTCCCTGTGAAATCTGCCATCAAGTCCACCAAAAGCTGGCAAGCCTCATAGGCAAGAGAGAAGCTCTCATTCGTACTGTGGCTCGGATGTCCCAGCGCCAGACCAGGGCGATTGTTTGGCTGCCGGAGTGAGCCTGCTTGCCCTGACAGTCATGTCCTAGCTGGAAGGCATAGGCCGCTCCCCCTGCCCCCCGGCCAGGACTGGCCAGCCCCAAAGTCAAGGACAAAGACATTTTTAGAAGAGTAACTGAGAAACATTTTGGCAGCCTCCCGGGGTCTGCTCAGGCCTGTAACTTACTTCAGGGTCTAACTGGAAGGCATTTGCAGCCCATAAAATTGACATGAGGCATCTTATTACCAATGTTATTCTTGGACCAAAATTCCACTTGGGAGACACCGGAGACCAGGTATAGAATCCCCAGGTTCACATGTCTTCCTCCAGCTAGTGTGGGGAGCATGTTGCAAGGGTGTTAACCTGGATGACAAGTGAGGTCAGGGATCCTCAGGGGACATATATAAATTAGCTCAAGAAGGTGCTTTGTGGAGGTTGTTGTGTTTTAGGTATGGGGGAGCTACCTGGGGTCCTCAGCCTTGATTTGAGCTCAGATCTGAAGGATGAATACAAGTTTCCAGGCAAGGAAGGAAAGAAAGAGTATCCCAGTGGCGAGAATGGCACATGCAAAGGTCCTGTGGCAGCTTCAAGCAGAAAAGAAGGTCAGGGTGGCCAGGGCCCAGAGAGTAGCAGGAGTGCAGGAAGGTGGGCTGTGGCCGGACCCCAAAGGGTCTTGCAGCTCACCAAAGAGTTTTGCTTTAGCCTAAAGCCGACAGAAAATTATTGCAAGATGCGAAGGGAAGACAGAGCTAAGGTTGGGACAGTGCTGACATGGTCCGATCTGCCTGATCTGATCTGGAGGCAAGAGAGGTGCACGAGGCACAGCCCATCTCTCAAGAGGTTTGCCATCCAGGTGAATGAAAAAAAGACAGCAAAGCAGGTGAGGGGGCCGGTGACAAAGCAAACGGATAATCCAGAACAGCACCGTCCACTAGAAACAAAATGTGAGCCACCACGCATCATGCACACATCTTACATTTCAAGTAGGTGCATTTAAAAAAAAGTAAAAAGAAACAGGTGAAATTAATTCTAATAAATACTTTATTGCACCCAATTTATTTAACACGCTTTCATTTCCAGGTAATCAATACACAACATGGTTAATGTTTCACAGTTTTCTCGCGTTACACCTTTGGAATCCTGCGTAGCTCACATGCACAGCTTATCCCCGTTTGGATGAATTCATTTTAAGAAGAATGTCCGAAGGACCCACCAGGCTGCAGGAGACTACACAGCCGCCACCCCCACACCTGGACGCCTACTGCCTCCCAGCTCAGACACCTGCCACCCCTCCCTGAGGACTTCCTCTGCCGCAGGAGCCACCTTCATCCTTGAGACGCAGGGACACCCGACCCCCGGCAGACCACTGTGAGATGTGCCCTCCACCAGCAGAACGGAACCCCAGATGCCCACTTTGCCCCCTTCCCAGCTCCCCCTTTGCTGCCCTCTCTCTAGCTCCCCTTCCCCACCCCTCGCTGGCCTTCCTGGGATCACCTCCCACATTCACTCTTCGTACCAAATCCTCTTAGGATCTGCCCTTAACGGAACCCAACTTGGAAAATCCCTATGGTACCATATCACATGTATAAGTTTTTAAACCACATGAAGCCATACATTAAGCCTAGCCTGGGGGATATGAAGACATGTCCGGGAATGAGAAATACCAGATTCAGGGTGGGTGGGGGGCACTAGACCGGGGGTGGGATGCCCTCGAGGAGGGTACCCAGAGGCTCTCAAATGATTTGAAACATTTTCTCTTAAACGGGTGGCGGGTCCAGAGGGGTCTGCCCTTATACTTCCTGAATATCTGAAACACTTCCTCATCGTTAGGAAGGAAACACAAGACAGGCGTGTGTGCATCTGGGCAGTTGAAGGGAAGGGGGCAGTTCAGCGAAGAAATGTTGGGAGAGCAAATAAGCTGAGCCCAGGCTCCTGCCGAGGCCGCGGGGACACCTCCGACCCCTGCCAGCAGGGGCAGCCCGGGTGACGCTGGCTCTTCTGTGTCACTCTGCCTGGGTCCTGGGTCACAGCCCCAGCACGACGGCAGGGGTGGGGACAGAGTCCGAACAGCAGAAAGCGTGGGAAAACATCACAAAGGTGGAACCCTCCGCCCTCTTTAGCTAATTGCAAGCAGGAGCCCCCAGCAAGCCAGGAGTCAGCGGGAGGCTTCGTCTGGGTGGCGGGTAAAGGGGAGGGCCTCCCTCAGGAGTCTGGACACCCAAGGGGTTTATTTATTTGAATCTGTCGGTTTGCACAGACCGACACATCATTTGTACTTATTTGGGAGACGGGCCGAGCCTGGAAGCTCTCTGACCTCAGCACGCTGGCTCTCCAGGTAACAACGGGGCTCTGTGTCCTCCCCGAGCTCTGAGCCCCCATTCAGGCCGGCCAGCCCCCGCCTGCTCCGTGCACGTGACCGCCGCCTCCGGGGCTGTGTGGGCGCTTAGGGGAGGAGAGGAGACAGGTCCACCGTGGCAGGCGCTCCTAACCCTTCTCCATGCCAGGCTGTCCTGGGGTGCAGGCGCTCTCGGGAGATCACTGGGTGCTGTAGGATTAATGACCTCAACTCTTCATCTCTCTTCGTAGCCCCATACTGTGCTATGTAACTCACTTCTCCAGCTCGATCAGGCTTCGTTTAAGAGTACAGATTGATGGGGAGCCTGGGGGCTCGGTCGGGTAAGGGTCAGCCTCTTGATCTCAGCTTAGGTCTTGATCTGAGGGTTGTGTGTTCAAGCCCAGTGTGGAGCTCACTTAAAAAAAAAAATACAGTTCAATGGGTTTTGGCAATTGTGTAGCGAATTGATGTCATGTCACTAGCACCAAGAACATGACCTAGAGCTTTCCAGTCACCCCCGACAGGTTCCCTCTTGCCCTTTCGCAGGCTAGCCTCACCTCCAAACCTCACCCCAGGCAACCTGACATTTTTGCTTCTTCTAGAATTTTATATAAAAAGGTTCTCATCTATTTACTTATTTGAGAGCGAGCGCAGAGAGAGCATAAGTGGGAGGGAGGGACAGGAGAAGGAGAAGCAGACTCCCCGTCTAGCAGGGACACCCCACCCCACCCCCACCCTGACGCAGCACTCGGTCCCAGGACCCTGAGATCATGAGCTGAGCCAAAGGCAGATGTTTAACTGACTGAGCCACCCAGATGCCTCTCTTATGATTTTCTTAATAACGTTTTTATTTCCTCTGGCTGACTTTAAGAAGAAAGCCTATAATACACACAGCATACAGAATATGTAATCATCATTTTTTTGTATCATCTGTAAGGATTTTGGTCAACAGTAGGCTATTGGTAGTTAAATTTGGGGAGTCAAAATTATATGTAGATTTTCAACTGTGTGGGGGTCAGCGCCCCAAACCCTGTGTTGTTGAAGGATCAGCTGTCTTTGTCTTTCTGTGTCTGGTTTGTTTCACTTGCCATAATGTCCTCTAGGCTTACCCCTATGGCAAATGGCATGATTCCCTTCTTTCTTGTGCCGGAGTGATATTCCGTTGTAAATATGTATCACATCTTGATCCATTCTTCTGTCAAGGTACATATTTAGGTCATTTCCGTATCTTGGCCATTATGAATAATGCTGTGGTGAATGTGAGAGTAGACACCTCTTTGGTTTTTTTTTAAGATTTTAAAAATTATTTAATTTTAAAATAAAAAAAATTAAATTTAAAATTTAAAATTAAATAAAATTTAAATTTAAAAATTTTAGAAATTAAAAATAAAATCTTTTTAAAAGATTTTAAAAATGTGTTTGACACAGAGAGAGAAAGCGCAAGTAGGGGGTGCCAGAGAGGGAGAAGCAGGCTCCCCGCTGAGCAGGGAGTCCAATGCAGGATTCAATCCCAGGACCCTAGATCATGACCTGAACCAAAGGCAGAAGCTAAACCATCTAAGCCACCCAGGCGTCCGAGAGTAGATACCTCTTTAAGACCATGATTTCATTTCCTTTGGATATATACCCAGAAACGTGATTGCTGGATCAAAGGGTAGTTCTAGTTTTAGCTTTTTGAGGAAACTCCCTACTGTTTTCCACAGTGGCTGCACCAGTCTGCCTGCCCACCAACAGTGCATGGGGGCTCCTTCTCCACACCCTTGCCAAGCCCTGTTGTTCCTTGTCTTCTTGGGACTAGCCATCCTGACAAATACGAGGTGAGATCTCATTGTGGTCTCAATTTTCATTTCCCTGATGATGAGCGATGTTGAGCACCTTTTCATGTACCTGTCGGCCATCTGTAAGTCTTCTTTGGAATAAACATCTCTTCAGGGTTTCTTCCCAGTTTTAAAGCAGGTTGTGACTATTTTTTTATACTGAGCTGTATGAGTTCCTTATATATTTTGAATGCCAGCCCCCTGTCGGATAGTCTGCAAATAGTTTTTCTCATTCTGTACGCTGCCTTTTTGTGGTGTTGATTGTTGACTTTGTGATGCAGACATGTCTGGGTTCATGGATCAGAAGAATTAATATTGTGAAAATGTCCGTACTACCAGAAGCGATCTGCAGACTGAATGCAACCTCTTTCAAAATTCTAATTGTTTTCTCAGAAATAGAAAAAAAAATTCTAAAATTCATACAGAACCCCAAAGCGATCTTGAGAAAGAAGAACAAAGATGTGGGCACCACGTTTTCCGATGTCAAGTCATATTACAAAAATATAGTCATCAAAAGAGTATGCACTGACCTAAAAACAGACTCACAGGTCAACAGAACAGAGTAGAGAGCCCAGAAACAAACCCACGCCAATATGGTCAGTTAATCTTTGACGAGGGTGCTGGGAACACACGCGGGAAAAATTGTCTCTTTAATAAGTTACAAAAGAATACAATTGGCTCCTTACCGTGCATCCTCTACAAAAATCAACTCAAGCAGGATTAAAGACTTAAAACGTAGGATATCAAACCATAAACCCTCCCAAGATAAGAATTTGAGTGCAAGGAGCGTGTTTTTTTTTTGTTGTTTTTTGTTTGTTTGTTTGTTTGTTTGTTTGGAAAGTGACCACAGGAAGCGGACAAAGGAAAGGGCAGCCCTGGAAGACTGGGGTTGAGGCGGGGAGCGCGCCTTAGAGCCACACCCCCACCCCTTCTCCCCCAACCAGGGCTGCTCCGTGGGCACCACTCAGGGCTGCCCCTGTGGGTGGTGGGTCATGGCCATGAACTCCGGAGTGCAGAGGACGTGCGCATGTAGCAGCCATAGCCTCTCCTCCCCTCTCAGTCTCCTCTGTCCCTTTTGGATGATGGGGAAGCGCAAGGATCCTAAGTAGGCGGGAACATGCTTAAGTCTCAGAGCTCCCGAGGTCACCACCACACTTTGGAGCCCTCTGATGAGCCCCACGACTCGGGGTCTGCGCAAGGGGGGGCTCCAGGCGTGATCCATGCACATCTCACCCCACCCCCACTCCCACCCCTGTCCTTGCCGCGTCAGTGCCCGAGTCTGGTCCCTGAATCCTCCTCACGGTCACTGCCGCTGATAATTCTTGAGCTAACAAGCATCCCCTTTCCTGCCCGGGGCCTTGATTGGTTTGCAGCCTGGGTTATGCCTTCGGGTGGATGGAGCTTAGGAGTGCCAGGGCTGCCTCCGGAAACCCAGGGCCCTCCTGTTCTGGGATCAGCTGGGTCCCCAGGACACCTGACCTCTGCTGCTGGGTTACCACCTCCCACGCAGAGCCCCTGCCGACCTGGGGTTCACCAGCGCAGTGCAGAGACCGGGCTGCAGGACAGGACGGGGCTGGCTGGGCCCTGCTGGGCAGTGCACACTCCTCCAGGTGCTAGGGTGGCCTATCCTGGGGCATCCTCAGAGCAGGGCTGGTAATGACCCAGCAGGAGGGGTTCTCCCCTCTGCTCCTGACCCATGAGGGCAGAGCCTACCCCTGGGGTGTGTGGCCTGTTCTGGTGGGGGTGGGGGGGCTCTCTGCCTCTTGGAAGTCACTCGCCCTGGTTGTCTCACACGGTTTGAGATTTCTCCTGCGGTGGGGGTTGCCTTGGAAAGGGTCACTGCAGGGGAGCAAAAGGACGATTTCCCCGTGCAAAACTAAGTTGACTTAAATGGGCTGAAGTCACAGAGCAAAGAAGCTATCTCCTCCCAAGCCCTCCCACCCCCCCCCACCCCCCGCGCTTTCCCCCGCTGATTCTAACAAGGAGAAAGACTCAGCTTGGCACCAAGGAGTCTATAATGCCGCTCCAGATTTCTCCTAATTTTCCTTTCCTTTTTTTTTTTTTTAAACAGCAAGGTTAGGCCTCGGGCTGCAAATCTTGCCCAGCTCATCCTCCCAGTTAGAATTGAGCAAACCTTCTTTTGTTCTCATCAAATTTCCTTTTCCAGTTGTCTGCACATGGCGTGTGCTCCTGGTTTTGCATTTAGGGGTCAGATAGGAAATCTTCTTTGAAATTAACTTATTGTAGCTTTTTTTTTTTCTCTTACAGTGAGTCTTTAATATATTTTGTAAATAATAATGTGAGTTGGGATCGGCAGACTCTGGTCCTGGGTCAAATGGAGTGTGCATCCTGTTTTTGTCAATAAAGTTTTATTGGTACTTAGCCACACCATCATGCACACTGACTCTGACTGCTTAAAGCCTACACAGCAGAATGGAGTAGCAGCAACAGAGACCATCAGGCCCATGAAGCTTGAAATACGGACTGCCTGACCCTTTACAGAAGAAATTTACTGATCTCTAGTATAGCTGGAAAACCCATGTAGGAAAAAATAAATAAATAAATAATATATATATATATATCTAGATATAGATATCTAGATATATAGATATCTATATCTAGATATAGATATATATCTGGTTAGCAAATGATTGACATTTGGAAAATATTAAAGAAACTAAACATGAATTCCACCTGCAGGGTCTTCAGTAATCATAGAAACTTACCAACCTTACAGTTGTGTGTCTAGCTACTGACTCAATCACTCTGAGATTCTGACATGATGACCTCACGAGCTGGAATTTGACATCTCAGGGGGATTATGACTGAACGAATTGGTGAGGTATTGGGGACAAGGGTGTAATTGATTCTCTTTTCCGGCTGGGTGAAACTTTGATTTTCTTTTCTATCTTAGGGCTCCAGACCCATGCCTTGTTTTCCATTTTGTTCTCTGGTAAATTTGAGTTGTCTGCCAACTAATTATTTAATTATAGTATCTGCCACCAATTCAATAAGCATTTATTGAGCTGAAAGGTGAATTAGAGATATAAAATGAAAGACACCAACTGTCCTCATATTTCCTGGAGCTCACCATTACCACTACATTGACTGCCACCACTTCTGTCACCATCACTACCACTGTCATCACCACCATCACCACCATCACCATCACCACCATCATCCCCACCATCACCAACATCACTATCATCATCACCATCACCATCAACACCATGACCATCACCACCACCACCATCACAACCACCACCACCACCACCACCATCACCACCATCATCACCACCATCACCATCACCATGACCATCACAACCACCACCAGCACCATCACCACCATCACCATCACCAGCACCGTGACCATCAGCACCACCACAAGAACCATCACCACCACCACCATCATCATCACCACCACCATCATCACCATCACCAGCATCACCACCAGCACCAGCACCATCACCACCAGCATCACCACCACCATCATCACCAGCACCATCACCACCACCATCATCACCAGCATCACCACCACCACCATCATACATCATGACCATCATCATCATCACCATCACCACCCCACCCCCACTGTTATTACACAAATGAGACAACTTTAAATTGCCTCCATGCTTGAAACACCATAAGGGTGCCACAAGTGGTCTTAGAGATAAAGTTTCTGAAGAACGTTAGGGAACCCCCATCTTGCTATAGCAAGATGCCTGGTGCAATGTCCACCAGGCTGGAAACAGATCGATCAGGGCTGTCCCCTGCCAGGAAGATCAATCTTTAATGGCTTTGCTCCAATTTCCCCGGGAAAGTGTTTATGGCTGAGGAAATCATATATTAAATTTGAGTGGTTCATAAATGCATTTTCTAAAACTCTGTTTCCTCTTTTCTTTATTTGCTTACTCTAACTTAGTCACTTAGAGTGACTAAGCAAAATTTAGTGAGTGAGTCTCTGTCAGCCACCAGGAATAGAAAATGGGTGACTTGTACTCGGAAAAGCACGACCAAGGCTCAGAGGGCTCTCATCATTGAGGTGCCAAGACAAACACACTCATAGCCATTGCCGTGGAAGTAGTGGCTTGTAGTTCAATGCCAAAGGGGGAATAGGAAAAAAAAATTAGGAGGGCAACATAGAGAATGATTTCCCTCAACAACGTTTGTGCAGAGCCTACCTGTGGCATTGGGCAGAGGACCTACAAACTACATGACAGCCCTTTGGGTAATTTCCACAAGAATGGAGGTTGACAGAGACCAAAAGAACCATGCCTCCATTTCAGAAGCAGAAGTCCTTGGCTTAGACAACCATATGGGCAACGACATTCCTGGGTGAAGGGTATAAAACAAGGAAAGACAAATAACAGGCAAACCAAGTCTGAGGGCTCGCCTGGGGCTCCCCCTGTTAGTTGGGGACAAGGAGACAGGACCAAACAGAGCAAGATCAGACACTGGATGGTGTTGAGAAGTGTCATAATTATTGTCCAATATGGCAGCCTATGACCCACGTGGCTAGAAGCATTTGAAATGTGGGTGATTTGATGGAGAAACCAAATCTTTAGTTTAATTAAATTTTAATCAATTTAAATTAAAAAAACTGATATTTGGCTCTGTTCTGAGAGAGCTTTACGTATGTTTGGAATAACTCTGGTTGATGAATATAGCTTTTCAACTGTGCATTTTATGAAATTTACAATTTCTTACAAATTATAAAATTTACACAATTTACACATTTCTGATAGAAATGTAAAACATCCAAATTGACTGGTGTGTAAGTACAACCTGCATATTAAATTTTGAAGACTTAGTATCCCCCCAAAAAGAAGGTAAAATATCTCATTAATAGTTTTTTTATTTTGACTGTGCATTGGAATAATATTTTAGCTGTTCGGAATTAAATAATGTATTACTAAATTTAACTTCACCTGCTTCTTTTTACCCTTTTTTTTTTTTTTTAAAGATTTTATTTATCTATGTGACTCAGAGCAAGAGCAGGGGGAGAGGCAGAGGGAGAGGGAGAAGCAGACCCCCTGCTGAGCAGGGAGCCCGACACAGGGCTGAGATCCCAAGACCCTGGGATCATGACCTGAGCGGAAGGCGGAAGCTTAACTTACTGAGCCACCCAGGCGCCCCTCCCCTTTTAATGTGATGAGTAGAAAATACAAAATTACACACAGAGCTTGCATTTGATTTTCCCTGAAGGGTGCTGCCATGGTCACCCAGAAGCCAGCAGACACTGCGGGACCCTCCAGAGTGTCCGCTGACTCTGGCCAACTGTCTAGGTGCCCTCCGTCCTCTGCCCACTCCCCAGCCACACCTCAAGAGTAAATGTTTGCCCAGAAGCTGTGGTTCACCCAGAGAGGAAGTATAGTATCATTAGAAAAATGAATCACATGTTAGACATTTTATAGTTCACAGTGTTATCACTGATTCTGTAATATTCCACAGTCTCAGTTCAAGTAGTTCGCTGGGAATTTTGACTTGGGTCACCAAAGGAATTGGATCAGCCTCGGTTGGGCTTCTCAAGACCCCGCGAGTCCTGTGTCCTGGAAGCGCTGGGTTCTAGTGACCGCAGGGAGATTTTTTCGGAGTTTGAGAAACATTGCAATGCAAGGTCTCTGTAAATCTAGAATTACTTCAAATGAAAAAGGTCGTCAAAAAGATATGTTCTGGGGGCGCCTGGGTGGCTCAGTGGGTTAAGCCTCTGCCTTCGGCTCAGGACATGATCCCGGGGTCCTGGGATCGAGCCCTGCATTGGGCTCTCTGCTCAGCAGGGAGCCTGTTTCCCCCTGTCCCTCTGCCTGCCTCTCTGCCTACTTTTGATCTCTCTCTCTCTGCCAAATAAATAAATAAATAAAATATATATATATATTTTTTTAAAAAGGTATGTTCTGAATCTTGGACATGAAACCACTCCGGAGATTCCTTATTTGAGGCCCCAGCCTCGCACTCTGTGCTTTTTGAAGGAGTCACACTCGAGCTTTGGCGTTCCAGCTGCGCAGCACTCAGCACGGCTGGCTCCAGGGCACAGAACCGGGGTTCGTCCACACTGAGACATGGCCTAAGCTTAAAATACATGCCAGATTTCAAAGGCTTTGTATGAAAAAATAATGTAAATGTCTAACTAATAATATATGTACTGATCACCTGTTGAAATAACATTTTAGATATATTGTATTACATAAAATACACTGTTATAATTTCTTTCTTTCTTTCTTTCTTTCTTTCTTTCTTTCTTTCTTTCTTTCTTTTTTTTTTTTAGCCTACACGGCTACTGGGAAATTCAAAAACACGCACGTGACTCGCATCTGGGGCTTGTGTCCTGTTTCCATTGGACGGTGCTCCTGGAACATCCTCAGCTGGTAAGTGCTCCCCCTCGGGCGGATAGCGGGAGACCCTGTCCGAATCCGCTGAGTGCGACCGCAGACAGACGCTAGGTAAGCCTCACTCTCCTCCTCTGGAGGGTGGGTGTTGTGACAGTGGCCACAGCCGGAGCCTGTTACGTGGATTAAATGTGGTATTCCGTGTCAAGTGCTTAGCGCCCTGCCTGCCTCATGGCAAGCCTTCGCTGCATCAATCAAAGGTCATTGTCCACCCCCCCTTGAGTCTGTCTCCTTTTCTTGCCCAACACGGTTTTGCTTCCCCCACGCGTCCTCCGTGGCACCCTGCCCTCTTTCCCCACGGACCTTCCTTCTTCTAAGATGCGTGGCTCTCCCCAGCTCTTCCAGGAAAAATATCTTCGTGGTATCTTTGTCCCCCTACTTACTGTCCAGTTTCTCCATTTCTTTTTGCAACTCCAGGGAGTGGCCCACATTTCATTCCTTTACCTCTTTTCCTTTTCTTTTTTTTTTTTTTAAAGACTTTTATTTGTTAGAGCAGTTTCAGGTTCACCGGGAAATTGAGGGGAAGGTGCAGAGAGCTCCCATGGACCCCCAGCCCCCCATGCACAGCCTCCCCCCATCGCCACCCCACCAGATGGCGTGTTTGTGGCACCTGAGGAACCGTCAGTCGCCACAGCGCGTGGCTTACCTAATCGTTCACTCTTGGCCTCGAACACTCCGCGGGTCTAGACAGATGTGTGGCACATACCCATCGTTATGGTCTAGACAGAGGTTCGTACTGGCCTGGAGGTCCCCTGTGCTCCCCCTGTTCATCCCTCCGCTTCAACCCTCAACCCCTGGCAACCTCCCATCTCTGTACTGTCTCCTTAGCTTTGCCTTTTCCAGAATGTTCCATCGTTGGACTCATACAGTAAGTAGGCAGCTGTTCCCATTGGCTTTTCTCAGCGCATCAGAGGCGTTTAAGAGCCCGCTTTATCCACCCGGCACCTGCTGAAGGACGTCTTTGTGGCTTCCGCGTCTGGACGCATGAATAATGATGCTTTAAACATCTGTGTGCAGGTTTTTGTGCGGACGCAAGTTTTTAGCTCCACTGGGGAAATACCGAGGAGCACGACTGTGGGATCTTATGGTCGTTCCTCCACTTTGGACTCATCTTCCCCTTCCCCCAGGCTCCCCAGCCAGTCCGGCTGCTGCCTGCCCACGGGGCCCAAACCGTCTTAACACCCCCCCCCCGGGAGTCTCACCCCAGCACACCTCCTACCCAGTCTTCAATCTTCTCAACCCTTTAGAATTAAAACAAAACGAAAACAAACCTAAGAGCGTTCTTTTTTACCGAAGTACTTCTTGGGACTACAAGCCAGCTCAGTCCCAAAGACATCCAAGACTCCGCCTGCCCGAACGTGGCAGCTTGCAGCTTGCAGGCCACTGTCTGTGGCGGGATGGAACCCTTCCCCCTGGCCCCGAGGCGAGGGATTCCCCGGGAGGCAGAGCCCCGTGCGGGGCCCCTCCGAGCCCGGTCACTGGAGTGGAGCACTGGGGTCTGCCGTCCGCTCCCTCCTTTGTCCTGCACGTGCTAAGCAGTAAACAGCCCTTCAGGACCCAAATAAAAAGGTCTTTATGGAGAGAACAAACACAAGCAAATGCCAGAATCCAATTTAAGTGAATAAATAAACCCAATTCCAGAGAGTACAGGCCACAAGATTTCAGGGACACGAGCCAAGCACGTTGGTTTCTCGTAAATGTGAGGGGGGGCGGGAGGGGGAGGTCTCGGCCCCTGTCAGCAAGCCCGGGCCCTCCAGCACTGAGGGTCCCCCACTTCTCCACCCGCAACGACCTTTCAAGTTTGCATACAGAAAGGAAGGCGAGTGCAGCCTCCCAGCACACTGCAGAGGGGCACCTCGTCCTCCTGGGGCCTGAGATGGGGCTGGGGACGGGGACGGTGATGCTGGACCCGTGTCATGGTCAGTGCGTCCTGCCGGCCACGCTAGCTGCTGTGTCATTTCCCCCCACGAGCCCCACCGCCTCGTCCCCTCCTCTGAGGACCTTCCCTTTCCTCCGTTGGTCCGCGCTATGCACAATGTTCGCTCGAAGCTTCTCTCTATGGCGACACACTCCCTTCTCTCTGCTCGCTGAAGCTTCTGTCTCCTCCAGACTTTGGCTTCCTGCATGGCTTCCCTTGCCTCACGGCCCCAGGGCTCCCTCTGTGTCTCTTGACTTTTGTCTGTCCATCCCTGGAGAGACACCCCCCGAGAAGCCGAGTGTGGGACAGGCTTCATACCTGGCGATTTTACGACCCGCCACCCCTCCTTCTGGGGGCTCCTCAGACCGCCCCCCAGGCAGGAGGGAGGAGTGGGCGCTTTGGTCCTGGCTAGGGGACACGGGTCTGGCCCGCACCTTGCACCAGATTGGTGCAATATCTCTTCCCAGCGCATCCATCCACCCACACCACCATTTAAGTACTCTCCTGCGCCAGGCAGTGGGCAGGGAAGCACAAGAGAATTAAACATTCTTCCTCGCAGGGAGCCACAGCAGCTTCTAAGACAGCGCCTCAAGCACGGGGAGTGGGGCGGGAGGGGCAGGGGAGAGGCTGTGTGGGCAGGAAAGTGTGCCTGGAGCAGGGCTGAGTGCTGGGGGCCGGGTCAGAGGGAACGGCCAGAACTGTCCCTCCATCGTCACCTGGCCTGGGCCTGGAGCGCGGCCCGCCAGCGCCGCGGCGGCCTTCTGGGGCGCAGAAACAACGTGGTATTATTTGGGGGAAATGGGGCATCTTTGCGTGTCCGCTCCGTCACTTACACCTCTGGTTTTGACCTGAAGTCTGGCTTCTGGGGGGCACCGGGAGCTGTGGCTGCCAGTATGAGGAGGGGCCAAAATAATAATAATAATAATAATAATAATAATAATAATAATATCTATGTTTTTGCCCCAGACGCCCTCCACCCCCCACACACTGTGCTCTTGTGCAAGAGAATTGGAACAAAACCAGAAGCCAAGGTCCTGAGCCTCAGGGCCCGCCGAGGGGCTGGGGAGCTGGCTCAGCTCCGAGCTCCCTGAAATCCCGACTCTTTTTCAAACACTGGGGGATTGGTTGAAATCCAAAGTCAGTTTTTTCAAGTTGGGCTTTCCCCCCCCCGTCCCCTTGACCCTGCTTGTGGCTCTGTGGAAACTTAACCTTCCTGTGGACGTGCATGTGTGTGTGTGTGTGTGTGTGTGTGCGCGCACGCATGTGAATGCATGGGCAGATGTGTGTGCACACGCATATGACAGGGGAATGAGACGGAGGATAGGAACTTGGGAACCGATCAGCGAGCCCAGAATTGCGGTGAATTCCTCTCCGTCTCCGTGGCCCACTCGTACTCAATAGCGTAAGTTGGAAACGATGTTTAAAGTTGACACTATGTCATTCTGTGCCGAAGAAGAGTTGTGTGGGCTCAGTGGTGTCTCCTACACCCAGTCATATGTTGAAGTTCTAAACCCAGGACTCCGGAATATGACTTGATTCTGAAATAAGGTCTTTCCAGGTATAATTAGTTAAATAAGGTGACACAGCAGTAGTGTGGCCTTAGCCAATAGGACAGGGGCATTTTGGACACGGACACACAAGCAGAACGACATGTGGAGTTGAGATCTGTATCTCCAGGAGCTGGGACACAGTCTTCCCAGCATCTTCAGGGGGACGGTGGCCTGCCAACACCTTGATCTTAGACTCCAACCTTCAAAACGATGAGACAAAACATTTCTCTTGTTTAAACCACTCAGTTTGCTGTTGTGGGAACCCCAGGAAACCCACGCAGGATTTGCGAAGCTGTTGGTTTCCACAGATGAGTCATTAAAAGGCATTCTTTTCAGTAGCTTGGGATGCATTTTATTATTATTTTTTTTCCAGCACGTACTTTCCTTTGTTGCTAATTGCTGGGTACAGGTGAATTTATAAAAAATGAGCCTGCTTTTCTTCACCACACACCAGGACTGTGGTGTTCCTTCCTTCCTCCTTTCCAGCACCCCTGTGTGCTTAATCCACATCTGCTTCATTGTTTCTCCTTCATCTTAAAACAAAGTAACACTCCGACCCAGGCTTCAATCCTGCGACATGGGGAGCAACATGCCTTGATGGGCAAGATAGGGCTGTGAAGACAAACATTTTGGTTACAACGCTTCCAAAGTCCTTTTTATCTCCGGCTGTCACATGGGGACATCAACATCTTATGAGACCTGAAAAGGTCATACACAAAATACAGACACAAAATACGTGACCTGGGCAAAATATCATGCCAAAGGCCCGGGTTTACCAAGATGCAATAAGTTGCTCATTCATTTGGTAAGCACCATCGAGAACTTTCTCCCCGTCAAGGAGTGCTCTAGGTTTTGGGATGCAAACTAGAGCAGAATGTTCCTTGCCCCTTTAGGATTTCCCAGTCCTACCGGCGTGTCAGCGCCGTGAGTAGCAGAATGTGATCTTGGCTATGGGAATGATATCTGAGTGGTTTTTTCAGCCCTCAGTGACAGAAACCCAACGCAAATCAATGAAAACAGAAAAAGGAAATTTATTGGGTCTCTTCACTGCAAAATCTAAAGGCAAGTAGATGCCTTCAGGCATGGCGGGTACCAGCAGTGCCATCAGGCATTGACCTTGCTCTGCCTCTCGGTTCTCCTTTGTCCCGTGTTGTTATTCTTAGATAGGTGACAAAGTGGCTGCTGAAAGCTCCCAGTGTCCATTTAGGGACCCAGCCGTAGAATCTCCTGCCCAAAGACGCCGATCAAAATCCTAGGGAGTGTTCTGGTTGGCTTGGTTTCACTCGTATCCCTGTCTGGTGGCCCCGTTCCGTGGCTAGGGGTCGGAAATATACCAGATGGCCAGGTCTGGCTCATGGGTCCACGCCTGGTGCCAGGGAGGAGAACCAGCTCCTCTCAAACCAGAAGGATTTAATGTGGAAGAGAAGTGGTGTCCCCAAAGGCAATTCGGGAATGGGGAATGAGGATTGAGTGGGCAGAAACAACAGAGTCTGTTACAGAACAGGGGAGGGGGCGAGTGCTCTGCCTAAGACAGGAGTGAGGGGGCAGAGGAAGCTCCAGGAAAGGGAAAATGCTTTGTGCCAAATACTTGAGCATGTCGCCAAGTGGAGAAGTCATTCTGTCCATTTGGGATGAGGTTAATTTAATAAGAACAGCAGACCGACCTCCATGATTTTCTTTCCTGGATTGTATATTTCAGTTCTAGAATTTCCATTCCGTTCTTTTCTTCTTCTTCTTCTTTTTTTTTTTTTTTTTTACAGTTTCTATTTCCCTGCTGAGATTTCCCATCTTCTTTATTCATTGTGTGTTTTCCTTTATACCATTGAACACAATAATAACGGTGGCTGTAAAATGCCTATGTGATCGTCCCAAAATCTAGATCGTCTCAAGGTGGTCTCCTGGATTGACATTTCTCTTAAGAGTAAGCCACATGTTGGGGCACCTGGGTGGCTCAGTGGGTTAAGCCTCTGCCTTTGGCTCAGGTCATGATCTCAGGGTCCTGGGATCGACCCCCGCATTGGGATCTCTGCTCAGCAGGGAGCCTGCTTCCACTTCCTCTCTCTCTCTCTCTCTCTCTGCCTGTCTCTCTGCCCACTTGTGATCTCTGTCTGTCAAATAAATAAATTCTTTAAAAAAAGAGTAAGCCACATGTTCCTGGTTTCTTGTATATTGAGTAATTTGGGGTTGCATCTTGAGCATGAAGAAAGTTACATTGTGAGGGCTTTGGACCCTATTTCTCCAAAGATTGTTGTTATTTTTGTTAGACATGACATTAGGTGGGTGGAGCTAATCCTTCAAACTGTGTCTTGGGGTTTTAGGTGGATGGAGATTACAGTGCGCTGGTGGCCAGAAAGCACCGGCCATCATCATCCTCTTTCCCTGCCTGCTCAGAGGAGGAACTTTCTCTCGGGGTCCAGACTCACATATCCGGGCATGCTCTCATGTCAAGGAAACAGGACTGGAGAGACTGACCTTTGTGTTCTCTGAAGCTGCCTACGAGGCTGTGATGTGGGGCGCGGTGACTGTAGTTCACAATGATGTATTATGTACTTGGAAGTTGATAAGAAAACCAACCTTCATTGTTCTCACCCCTCCAAAAAGGTAGCTCTGTGAATGACGGAGGTGTTCACCAATCATTTCCAGATATAAACAAGTATCACATCGTCACATCAAACACCTTAAACTTACCCAGTGTTCTGTGTTAATTACATCTCAGTCAAGCTGGGAAGACGGCCATCCAGCAAGGTCCCTCCCCTTCCGCCACGAGAGCACACAGCGAGAAGATGCCGTCTGGGCGCCAGGAAGCCGTCCTCACCAGCCGCCAAATCTGCTGGCTTTGATCTTTGACTTCGACCTTTGATCTCGGACCTCCTGCCTCCAGAGCTGTGAGAAACAAATGTATGTTGTTGTAAACCCCCCCAGTCTGCAATTTTGTTACACAAACCCAGCCCGAGACAGCAGCGTTCCTCCAACTTTTCAAACTACGACCCACAGTTAGGAACACTGTCTGTCTCCATCTGGACAGCACACACGGTCCCCCCACACGCACTTACAAATAATACACACTCACACACTCAGGTACACTCCCCCCCCATACACCACGCATATATACTCACACCCACGCACACACACTCACATACACCCACACCCACACTCACCCACACACAGACACGCACGCACGATTCCCTGATACAGACCAATCTGATGCCCTCTACTACCTTGTGTTCTCTTTCATTATTTAAATGCTGCTCTAGGGGTCACTAAGTTGATTCCGATACTCATTCGTGGGCACCGTCCTCGTTTTGAAAAATAGGACGCTGGAGAGACAAGGAGGCAGGGGCAGGAGTGTTTATAACCGCTTTGTTCATGATAGGAGAAACGAACCAAAGAAAACCAAACCAGGAAACAAAGTGCTGGTGAGGAGGAGTAGGAATGGAGGGCCTTCACGTGGAGCGGAATTGTCCATGACGGGCAGGACATGATGAACCACGAACCAGCAGGGTGTGTATCCATGTGGATGAACCCACAAAATAATGTGGAGTCAAAGAAGCAAGTTGTAGAAGAATAGATACAGTTAGAGTGATACGTATGGAAACAATAGCTTCTACATATAGGACGTAAATATCTGTATATCGTGTTCGGGGAGATATTTATTTACAGGTAGACATGTTCACAGAGCTGCATCGTCAGAGTAACTAACCCCAAGTTCAGGATCACTGTTAACTCAGGTCGGACCCCAGAACTTCGGCCGTTTTGTCTGGCGGTGTTTCTGTCCTTCACCCCGTGGAGGGTGTGTGGCTTCTGTTGTGTTAGTCTCTAGACCGTTTTGATCATCTGTAGTTCTTATTCCTTAAAACATCCTGGGGTGTCTGGGTGGCTCAGTGGGTTAAAGCCTCTGCCTTTGGCTCAGGTCACGATTCCAGCGTCCTGAGACGGAGCCCCGCATCGGGCTCTCTGCTCAGCGGGGAGCCTGCCTCTCCCTCTCCCTTTGCCTCTCCTTCTGCGCATGTTCTCTCTCTGTGTATCTCTGTCTCAAATAAATAAATGAAATCCTTAAAAAAAAACTTTTGTTTTCATCCAATGAAACATAACAGGATTCGGAACCTGGAGTCCACTCTTGGGACATCCGGGCTGCCCACACTTTGGGTCACTTCTGCTCCCTGCCAGCCCTCAGTTGACTGAGAACTTGCTCAGGCCCTTTAAGTTTTCGGTGGCGAGTGTGTGCAGAAAACCCCAAACGCACCTCAGCGACTCCGTGCTCATTTTATGCTGCACATTATAACGTTTTAATTTATATGGGAAAATCTGGAGCACACTGCTTGTCCCCAGGCCCGTAACTGAGAAAGATTGTTCAGAAACATGCACTCTTTTATATATTTAATGACCTCAGGAATGCAGAAAGAGAGGAGGGAACTCAGTTATTTACTATGACTCTATCCCCCAGCCCTTTTCCCCCACAACAAATTCTTTCCAGGTCTCTTGTAAAAGGTTTCACGGCGAACCAGTGAATAAAGACCCCATAGCAGGCCGGCCTTTATAAACAACAGAATTAGGCTACTGTGGAAGGAGGGACCTGCTTAGCGGCGAGGCACCTGAGGCGGGAAGAAAGAAGGAATGTGTGGATGTAATTGGGTCTCACTGGAGAGCAAATTAAGGTAGTGTGTGTCTTGTTACTTGGGGACCCCATAGGGAGGGTTCTGGAATGTTTCCAAGAAAAGAAAATACGGCCCCACTGATGTGGAAAACCACAGGGACAGGGCGGATTGAGGCGGGAACATCTCGCCTTGAAATGGCCCCGGCCCTCTCCTGCCATCCGAAGCCAGCTCTGTCGTGGGCGGCTCGAGGGACCTGCAGGGAGGCTGTGATTTCGCTACGAAAACACTGATCCCGTGAGGACCCCCGTCGGACTGCTGCCTTGCGATCCTGCCTTTATTCCCCAATTTGAGATGAGACTGAGTAAGAGCTCATCCTACCAGAAATCTGACCGTGATCCGGCCTTTCGGGCACATGATGGTAGAGCGAACTCACCTGCGTAGGTCAGACGTGGGACGCCGGGCCCTCCTCCTAGGCCACCAGGAATGTCCCGGAAACTATGGCTGGTGCCGGAGCTGTCACGTCAGGTGAGCGGCTGAAGCTTTGTCCCCATCATGGGTTGAAATCACAGGCGGTGACCTCCGTCCAGAAAAGGGGCAAGAAAGGTTGGGGGTCCTTGAGAGGGGAAGGCGAGGCAGGAAGAGCAGGATATGGGGGGCGCCTGGGGGGCTCCGTCAGTGAAGCGTCCGTCTTCGGCTCGGGTCATGATCCCGGGGTCCTGGGATCGAGCCCCATGCCGGGATCTCTCATCCCAAGACACCCTCATCACGCAAAAGAAAATACCAGATCCATTAAACAACCACTCCCTGTTGTCCCTTTCCGCACAACCCGTAACCATCCGTCTGCTTCCCGGCTTTACGGATTTGCCTATTCCGCACGTCTCCTCTCGGTGGCGATCATACTCTTGCGTGGCCTCGGCATCGTGTTTTCAGGGGTTCCCCCGTGTGATCGCAGATGTCTCTACTTTATTCCCTTTTACGGACAAAGAGCATTCCATTGTGTGGACGGGCCACGCTTTGCTTATCGGGCCATTCACTGCTGGACATTTGGGTGGTTTGGGGATCTAGGACATCTTGAGCAAAGTTCACATATTCGAGAAGGTCAGGGGTCCAGTTTATCTGGAACGTTCGTCCAATCGTCCCTGAAGATCAAGGAGGTGTTAGCGGCACTTCCTGCAGTGGACAGTATCCTCCAGGGGTCAGAGCGAATGAGACAGAAAGTTGGAGCTACAAGTGATGCTGCTCCTGTCCGGCCCCTGAAGGGAAGGTGTCAGGAGATGAGACCTTTAGGGGTGAAGGGGTGATAGAGATTAGATGAGGCCGTGAGCATGGGGTCTCCCCGTGGTGGGATCAGACCCCCGAGCTCCCTCCCTCCCCCGCAGCCGGGCACAGGGAGAAGGCAGCGTCTGCCAGCCAGGAAGCTGTCCCACCTGCCAGCACCTTGAGCTTGGACTTCCAGCCTCCACGGCGGTGAGAAATACATGTCTGTGGTTTGGGCCACCCAGGCTGCGGGGTTTTGTTGAGCAGAGTGACCTGCGACCAGTGCCCGGGCCCTCGGTGGCGAGGCTGCCGGGCAGGGGTGCCGTCGAGTCTCAGTTATGGGGCTTCCCATCCCGCGGCTGCATCCCAGCCCCTCCCGGCAGACGCTCTGCGCCTTCCCCATAGCTCTGCGCTTGTCCCTGGAGCTAGGTCTGTGTCCCCGCCCAGCGGCCAGGTCCCAGGAGCCCTGCAGTGTCCACAGAGACTTCCCAGGGTCCTCTGGTAGTAGGTGGGCAGAACCTGGTAAGAAGGTAGAATGGACTTCCAAGCCACCCTCTCTCCCCTGTTCTCGCCATCACCGTGGGCAGCTCACCAGGACAGCTCCTATAGCGTCCCCGCTTCCTGGGCTCATGACTCCGGTTCCCGCGTGTCCTCTTACTGCAAACGTCAGGGTGCCAGGTGTGGACATCGTTTTTTGTCTGTTAGGGAACACAGATGCGATACCAACGTTGACTGACATTTTATTTTCCAAAATAAAACTGTGGCCAGAGAGAGAAGCTTCCCAGGACCTATAATGTCCACTACTTACTCAAAAGAAATGACGACAAATGAATGATCAGAGCCCCAAATGAATAAAACCAACCAGCACAGAACCTCAAGGCTTTCTTCTTTGTCTTTTTTCGTCCGAGACCAAAAAACTTCTGTTCAGTCCGGGCCCCAAGGAGCAGGTAGGCGTTCAGAACCTGCTGGGCCACGGAAGAAAACCCAAACTCTAGCGTAACTCACAAGACCACAGTCTCTGTGGGCAGGGACGGAGAACAGGTCAAGGTAACGAGGGATCTGGGCAAGAGAAGGAGGAATTCGTACAAAAAGAAACACCACCCTGGCTCCTTAGAACAACGTGTTGGAGAAATCAAAGGAGAAGACAGCCAGAAGGGAGCCAACAAGGTGTTTGCCCAGTTCAGGGAAGGAAAAGATAAACAGATGAAAACTGGTAAGAGGGCATTGGTGATGAGTGACCGTATCTTAGTAACTCGCAGAAGGATTGCAGCCCACAAAATCAGATCTGTCAGAAATTATTGGTGAAAGAGAAATCTCATAATGTTTGAAAATAGAGATAATGTTCTAAAATCACAGGTGACCTACAGGAGCGGGCAGTGGAGAGTGGGAAATTACTTAACATTATTCGTCTCATTTTACATAAATGCCATTTCATTCCTGACCCTGATAATCACAGAGACCTGACTATCCTTTATTTAAAGGCTGGCGTTAGGGTAACTAAAACCTCTTCGTGAGAGAGAACAAGCGGGCAAGTGTCCATCTATAAAGGGTATCAAATAGCGGACACGGCGAAGACAACCAAACGACCGCAGACCCGACGAGAGGAAGAACACGGAGCGGATTCGCCGTGGAAATGGGCGCCGGCGTGCGGGTCCAAGGACAGAGCACGGGATCCAGCTGTACGCCGTCTACAAGGGACACGCCGAGAGCAACGGGACGGGTGAGGTTAGAAATACAAAGGAGCGCGAATGCCAAAGGGGCAGCGGGGTGTGAGATGGAGAATTCGGGGTGTCCCTGGGGGTTGATGAACTCAGCGTGGGGACACACTTCGGACGCAGGGATGAGAAAGCCACAAGCGGCCTGCGATGTGGTCTCTGACCCCACCTGCCTCTCGGCTCCCTCGTCCCCAACACACTTCTGGGTCCTCAGTTCTGAACTGAAGCTGCTGCTGCTGCTTCCTCTTTTTTTTTTAATATATTTTTATTTGTTTATTTGACAGAGAGAGGCACAGCGAGAGAGGGAACACAAGCAGGGGGGAGTGGGAGAGGGAGAAGCAGGCTTCCCTCGGAGCAGAGAGCCCAATGCAGGGGTCGATCCCAGGAGCCTGGGATCATGACCTGAGCCGAAGGCAGCGGCTTTAACCCACTGAGCCACCCAGGCGCCCCCTGAAGCTTATTCTTGTTCAAGAGTCTTTAACTCAGAGACCGGCCTTCTCTGTCTCCAAGAAATGTAGATTCAGAACTCGTTGCAGGCATTTGGGATTCAGAATAGAAATGTCTCTGAAGCCAAGCCCCAAAACCCACCACGTGCCTTATTTTCCCCTTGACACCGGTCTCCTTGCTCCTTCCTCCCCGCCCCTCGCGGCGGGCTGCCTCCCCGGCCGCAGGCACGTCGTGCTTCTTCCCCACGGGGCAGCTCTCTCCGGGGACGAGAAAGACACTCAGCCTTGTGTTCGCCGTTTCCAGCCGACCAACCCCCGCGCCGGGGACTCGAGAACGTTGCGGTGTTCAGCCGTACAGTTATGAAAGCAGCATTCCTTTCATTCCAGCCCCAGGGTAGAAACCCCCATGTCCCTCGTCGGAGGAAGGGAGAAAGGGAATGTGGTCCGGCCACGCGACGGCGTGAACTACTGAGCCACGCCGTCACGTGGATGGACCTTGAGACCGTGATGCCGGGTAGACGAAGCGAGACCCAGAAGGACAAAGGTGGTCTGATCCCACGGATCCGGGCTGCCCAGAGTACGTAAACCCAGAGACAGAGGGGAGCCTGGAGATGACAGAGGTTACCGGAGCCAGAGAAGGGAAGACGAGGAGGTAAAAAGCTTCTGTTCCGGAGGATGAAGTTCTGGAGATGGACGGCGGTCACGGTGGGACGCGCCCACGAATATACTAACCTACATGCGTGGTTAGTCTGAGGCATCCCAGAGGCTGTGTCCCTTTCCTGGGGTTGCCTTACCAAAGCAGCCCCACCCGGGGGCACAGCTGAAAACGACATGGATCCTGGGGACCCGGGTCTAAAATCGAGGTGTGAGCCTACCTTTTCCAGCTCCGGATGCTGCTGCAAACCGTGGCACTCCGTGGCTGGCAGCGTGTGGCCCGCCTCTCGGCTCCACGGTCTCATGACCCTCTCCCGGCGTCTTCATACAAGGTCGCAGGGACACCAGCCCAGGGCCCACCTTACCAACCTCATCTTAACTCAGTGATGTCGACAAGGACTTGAACTTGTCTTTGGGGGAACACAGTCGAGTCCGTATCAGGTGCTTTCTGCAGAGTGGTTGGTCAAATTCCCTCCTGGCTTAGAAAAGGGGATAGGAGTCCACATCTGTTTGGAGAACAGCCTTTGCTCGCCTCCCAGGCGAGACGCCCGTGGGCTGCTGCTTTCCCCTGCGGTGCTCTGTCAGGCATCAAGTGCCCAAAGGCATAGATCCCCGAAGCACACTTTGAGAACCGCTCAAATCACTGCTAGGTAATGAGCTTGGCCTCAGACCTGGTCTTCCAAAGCTCACTGCGCTGCCGTCACTAAGGTAGCTCCAGCCAGAGTATCCCCAGGGTCTCTATCAAGCGCAGATTCCCGGCTCCAACCCCAGAGACTCTAACCCAGCTGGCCTTAGGGTGGGAGTTGGGGGCAAGGGTGATTCCTGACATCAGGGCAAGTTTGAAAATTTCCCCGGATCATAGCCAGTTGCATGCTGGGCCCCACCACCTGGAAGCCATCCAGTCCTTCTGCTTGGTATTTCCAAGCCAAGCTCATAATCTCGTGCCTTCAAACCTTGCACATTTTTCTCTGTCTCTGGCCCCCGCATTCACCCAGTTCTCAGACCCCGTACTTTGGAGACTGGTCAGCCCTACCTGGTCAGTTGCCGGCACACACCCAGACTCTCCTGAGCATGTCTCTGGTCTGATTCTCCTTGGTATTCCTGTTTCTGTCACCTTGGCTCAGGCATTTATCAGTTTTTGCTGGGACCCGTGCAGTAGCCTACCAACTGACTTTCTTTCCTTCAGTCTTGCCCTTTCTAGTCTGTGCGCTGTATTATTGTTCTTAACCTCCTGCCCCATTTCTCCAGCTTTATCAGTTACAGTGTCCCTTTGTGAGTCCGTTATGCTCAGAAGAGTCCCACGTGAGTCGTGTTGTTTACGCTCCTGAAGGTATGGCATTTATTCGGTTCAGTGCCACATCTTGTTTATTATCTTAATAAAGAGCTACATTAAATTAATACAAAAGGACAAATGTTGTAAAATTCCACCTACACCGTGCACCCAGAATGGCCAAACTTTCCTCTCCTTTTCTCCTTTATAAGGATGCTCGATGTTTTATTTCAGGTCCCACCAGATAATCTGGGATTACCTCTTTGTCTCAAGAGCTTAATCAGGTCTCTGCACAGACCCTTTCCCCAAATGCAGTCATATTCACAGGTTCCTGGGGCTTGACGAGGGTGTCTTTCGGGGCCCCACTGTCTGCTGAAGGGGCTCGAAGCACGAAACTGGTGTGCGGCATCTGAATCATGGCGCTTTGGGTGCCAGAACATAGCACCTTCCTCCTTCTCCCCCAGCGTCAGGCTGCACATTCCCCAAACTTCCAACATGCCCCCTCCATGATGCCGGGGTCTCAGCCTAGACATGGGGTCACCTCCCCACCCCCCAGAGTCCCCGGGCGGGCAGCAGTCTGAGTGGAAGTGAGGGCACCACGGAACCTGTCCTCTGGCTGCACCCGCCAAGCGGCTCCTTGCCTTCACGCTGGTTCTGGTTTCTCCCCCGGGGAGGGGGGTGGTGTGCAGGGTGGCTTTGATGCAGATTAAGGGAGGGGCCTTAAATGCCACCAAGTCACCGGTGGGTGCTCCTGTGACCCTTCCCTGTTCCCATCGAGGGTAGCCCTGGTCAGGCACCCTGAGAAGGAGAGCAGCACTGCAGAAGCGAGCCCGGGTAAGCAGCAAGGCTCCGGGGGGGGGGGGGTGTGCTGCTTCTAGATCCCGCTGGGCCCTCATGAGTGGCCCTCTGCCCCGAGAAGGAAGGGCGCCTCCAACAGTGCAGCTGAGGGCTTCCCGGGGTGCCGGGTGGTGTCCTGATGAGGCTTCTCTGTTAGAAATCAGGAAAATGGGGCTGGGGTGTGCAACATGCTGGGTACCATGCTGAGTCCCTCCTGGTGCCTGCAGGGTGGAGGGAAGTGTTATCTGCGTGACCCCCAGGCTCCCCCCGCAGACGGGTGGGCAGGGGTGGTGTCGACAGAGAGGCAGGCCCCACGGGCTGGGGAGTAGCCCCCTCCTGAGAGCCCCGAAGGGAGGCCGTGCTCTCTGGGGGCCCAGAGGAGGCCCTGCCCCCTCCAGCGTCCGGCTCCTGCAGACGCTGGGAGGCCCCCGTCACCAGTTTTCACTTGCGAGCCTAGACCTTGACCGGTTGAGGGACGGTCTCCTTACGAGCCTTGCTTGTGGGTTTTTAACAATTATTATGTTCGATTAGCCAACGTGTTTTAAAGTCTGTCTGTAAGGAACACCTCCCAGCTTCACCCCCTCCCTACGCTGTCTCCAGATTTCAGCCTCTTTCTCCACAAGAAACCAGGGTGTGGCTACGCCACCCACCCACCCACCCCCAAATTCAAGAGCCTTCTAGAACATTCTGAGGACACGTTCCTTCAGGCTGAGACTCTCGTTCCCAGAATGGGCATAAATGCTCTTGCTGGGGTTGGCCCCGCACCAGCTCTTTGGTAAAGGCCATCGCTCGGGGCCTGGGGATGGGGCTCCAGAAGCCGGGAAGGTCCGTGGTGGGCGACGGAACGCGGCTGTCGCTGACGCACACTGGCTGTCCCTCCCTGCCCCTCCCTCCTTCCAGTGTCCTGTTTCCCCAACTTAAATGGAGCCCTGATTCCGCGGAGAACACGCGAAATCTATAGAAAGTGCCGGTTGTCACACGGAGATGACAAGGACATCAGTGGTGACGCTCTATTGAATACACGCTGAGTGCTGGATGCCACCAACACCACCAACACGTTTTTGGGGTGTTTTGGGTTTTTTTTTTTTTTGCTGCAAAAAGCTTTATAGTTTCCATTTGTTCCACGGAGTGGGCGAAGGCTCCAGGCAGTGAGACAGGTGCCTAGTGGCCGCAGGGACAGACTTGGGTGCAAACCCCCGGCACCAGGGGGATGCCAGGGTGGGAGGCCCTCAAAGCCTGCCGGGGTCTGGAAGCTTCTAGTCATGCTCAAGGGTGAGAGCTTCACTCAGCCTCCTGGAGGCCAGCCGCAGGGGTGAGTCGGGGGGCCCCCGGCTCGCCTGCTCTCTAGGAAGTCCAGGGGCTGGGGGCTGTGCGGGCTCCTGGAAGAAGTGGCCCAGGCCTGCAGAGCCACGCCCTCGTAGTGGAAATAGAGGCCCAGCGAGGCAGATGCAGGGGCTGGCAGGTGCACTAATTCTGACGAACCTAGGAGCTCCTGGTTGGTCAGTGGGAAGAAACGGCTCAGATTGGCATGTTGGCTGGTCCCGGAGGCACAGGGTGGCCGAGAAGATGGCTCGGAAGTTGGCAACCGGGAAAAAGGTTAGAGGGTGGTCGGAGGCTGATAGAGGGGGAGTCCCTGGGTCTGTTCTGTCCGAACACGGTCAAAGCAAGAGACAGATTGACGGGACCAGCGGGTGTGTTACTGCCACTAATGCGTTTAATCCCACAGCCACCCCAGCCATAGGTGCTCTCTTTGTGCCCATTTGTAGATGGGAAAACAGAGGCTCAGAGCCAGCCACGAGGGGGTCCTGAAACCTGAAGCTGCTGCTCAGGCCTCCAGCCTCTCCAAGCCGCTGCCCCTCGGGTCCCCGTGTCAGTGCACATGTTCACCCGGACCCTCGCGAGGCCACAGCAGGAGCGCGCCCCCCGCGGCACGCTCTCCCCACTTAGCGCGTGCTGGTCTGCCCCCCCTCCACTTCCTCCCGGGAATGTCTGAAGGCACCGAGGGGAAGCCGAACCCCTCCCTCCGCCCCAAGTGTCAACATGTCAGCACCACGCTGCCCAAGAAGGGGGGAGAAGAAAGTCCACCTCGACCACGGCGAACCAAAGGGAGCTTTGTGCAGGGAGCCCGAGGGAGAGGGGGCGGGGGCCGTGCCAGGGCCAAGCCCCCAGCCCCAGCTCATGCAGGCACAGGCTCGGGGTCAGGCGGAGCCGACTCTGGAAAGAGGCCTGGGTGCAGCTCCGGCCTCCCAAAGGGCCTTTCTGGTCCAAAGGCCAGGCTGGGGCCGCTGGGGGCAGTGGGCTTGGGCTCTGCAGAAAGGGGCTGAACTTGCTGAATTCGGGGGGCGGGGGCGCCAAGGGCAGCAGCAGTTGCCTTATCTCCGAGCGCTTGAAGACAGCAGAAGGTTTATTTTAAGGAAGAGAGGCCTGTAGAACTTCTGTGCAGGAGGACGTTTACCAAAGAGCTGGTGCGGGGCCAACCCCAGCAAAAGCATTTATGACCATTCTGGGAACGAGAGTCTCAGCCTGAAGGAACGTGTCCTCAGAATGTTCTAGAAGGCTCTTGAATTTGGGGGTGGGTGGGTGGCGTAGCCACACCCTGGTTTCTTGTGGAGAAAGAGGCTGAAAGGGAGGGGGTGAAGCTGGGAGGTGTTCCTTACAGACAGACTTTAAAACACGTTGGCTAATCGAACATAATAATTTTTAAAAACCCACAAGGAAGGCTTGTAAGGAGACCATCCCTCAACCGGTCAAGTGAGGAAGGGCTTGGTGCTTCCAAGAGGCCAGGAGTCTCACTGACTGTTCAGTCCCCCTAACCACACGCTTCACCGAGATCTCCCAGTGGTATAGACACAGAGAAGGGCAGGCTCTCAGCCTATGCCGTGTGCTGGGTTCTGGATTATTCTGTTGCTGCTGTGGTCATGGTTCTGGGAATTCAACACTAGGCACAGAAGCTGTTCTCATTATAAACGTCCCCTGAGGGTTTGGTGGAAGTGGGGAGCCCGAGGTACGACTGAGTCACGCTCAGCGCCCAGGGCACCAGCTGGAAGCAAGCATCACGCTTCGGAGGTAACGGTCCACACCACGAACTGCGTGCCTGCCGGAGGCCAGGCGCCGTTATAGAACCGTACACGGGCTGCAAGTCGGTTGATCCCCACAGCAGCCCAAGGAGACTTGGGCACCACTACCGTCCATTTCACAGGGGAGGAAACCGAGTCACAGGACACGTGGCCTCCTCCCTCTGCGAGTCTCCACATGGCCTTCTTGGGGGGACACCAGCCGTCCAAACCCCGCAGACCCCATCTTAACTCGATCGAATCTGCAGACTGTCCCCAAATAAGGTCTCACTCTCAGGTCCTGGGGTCAGGAGCTGAATGTATCTTTTGGGAGGTGAACACGACTCAACCCACTATGGGCCCGATTTGCCAGTGGTTTGCCCCCATGTGTGTGCACACGTGTGTGACCGTGTGATCAACTCATGAAAGCTCCTGTCACAGGACTTCAGTGTTTAATTGGGCTGCGTTCGTCAGACACTCTGGCCACAGACGCTCACACTCGCTAGCGCCAAGGAGGCTGCTGGTGACAGAGTCTCTAGCCGGCGTCTTGTCCACGGCCGTGAACAAGCCAGGCCCGCCAGCCTGGTTTCTCTGAGAGCCGCGGCTCTGAATTTCGCTTTGCTCATTTCTTCTCCGGAAGACAGATTTCCCACCGACTCCTGTCCTCAGGCAGGGCTCTGTGTCTTTTCAGTGCTCCAAAAAGCTCTCTTTTCTCATCAAAACAGGGTTCAGAGCTCTGGGGGTGGCCAGAAAGGAGAAGCGTGGGGTAGGGCGGTCTGTCGGTAGGGAAGGGAATGAATGGTCTGCTTCACGCCAGGACCTGCTGGTCCTGGGTGGCTGGACAGGCCAGACCTGTAGAGCCCAGAGGAGCTGGGAGCTGGGAGAGGGGCTCCCCAGAGCCTTGGGGACACGGCCTCCCGTGGGAGGAGAGGGACCCAGCCCACACGGGGGCTCCCCATCGAACAGCATGGACAGAGCTCCAGGACTCAAACTGGGGCCTTCTCAGCCGGCGGTCCTCCCGGCACGGCCCTGGGCTGAGGGTGTCCAGACCCGCTGTGGTGATTCCTGGGGGCACTCACCCCCTGCCTCCCTCGCAGTTAGCAGCCATGAAAGGGTTAACCCCCCACCCAACGCAATAAAGAACCTGTCTGATGATTATCTTGAAGGCTCCAGACCCCTGTTTCCAGCGTGACTGCTATGGATAGAATGTTTATGACCCCCTCAAAACTCACAGGTAGGAGCCCCAGCCCCCAGTACACTGGTACCAGAGGGTGCAGCCTCTGGGAGGCGATGGCGTCCTGACCGGGGTGGGGGGCCCTCGTGATGAGATTCGGGCCCCAGTAAGAGACCCCAGACAGCTCGCTCTCTGCACAGTGTGAAGGCAAAAGAAGGAACGGCCAGGAAGAGGACGCGGCCAAAAAGCCGACCCCACGGGCGCCCTGATCTCAGGCTTCCAACCTCCGGAACTCGCCCGTCTGGACGCCCAGGGGACCGGCTCCCGTTAGAGCAGCTGGAGCCGCCAAGACAAGAAGCGCTCGGGAAGGAGCGGGCCGGGCGGTGAGCCAGCATTCGATCCCCGGGGCCCAGGTCTGGGCTCCTGCGTGCAGAAGGCTCCCCAGTCGTGCCGGGCGCAGAGTTTGGGGCAGGAGTCCCGTGTAGACGCACACACCTCCCGAACCCCGCGTGCATCCTGACCCCGCTGCTTACTAACTGAAGGACCCTGGACAGGTTCCATCCCCCACCCGCTGTAAATGGTGCCCCCGGACCCCGGGGAATCTTGGATCTCAACCCAACCCCATTAGTCTCTACAATAGGGGTAAATCTCAAACATATTATTCTGATAGAAAGAAGCGGATATTTTTAAAAAAGCACAGGTTATAGGTTAGAGGACGTCATTTACATTTTACTAAGTTTTTCTATCCATCTTTAGGCAAAAAAAAAAAAAAAAGATTAATCTTCATTTGTCTTTAGGCAAAAGTCATCGGTGATGGTCAAAGTACATGGGGTCGGGACCCTGGGGAGTGTGACGGGGCAGCAGGCGTGAGGGTCTCCCGGTGATGGACATGAGCCGCATCTTGGCCGAGCCAGGGTCACATCGGTGTCTACACGCGCAAAATGCGTTAAGATGGACATTTGAGGTGTGTGTCCCTGACGTGTGAGCGTGACACCCCAGTGAAAGTGAGGACCATAGAGCAATGCTGTATTCTCCCCCCGGAGCCCACCGAAGGGCTTGCATGAATAAAGGGGAGATGGAAAGGGGTTTGCTGCTTCCTGGGGCTGCCGGAGCGGAGCGCTGGGCCCCCTGAGCCTCCTGGCACTCCTTTCCGGCTCCTCCGAGAGGACGAGCGTCCCCAGTGTCCTCAGGTTTGTCCCAGGAGGAAACACACCCTGTGAGTCAGGGCTGTTGACTCAGCAAGGACTCCCTACAACTTGTCCCCCCCCCATTTTACTTTCCACCCACCCCCCCCAGGAGCCTCCACGAGCCAGCCAGGGTGAGGAGGACGACTTCCCATGCATCTGGCTCCACGGGGAGGCCACGGCCTCCCAGACTTGGGGCCCCTGCCTGGCTTTTCCTGCCTGTGTGAGCTCCGAGGCCCCAAGATGGGGTCGTGCCTGGGGAGTCTCCAGCCAAGGAAGCCGCCTCCTGTCCAAGGGAATGTCCGAGTGTCCTGGCCCACCTCTGTCACATGGACCCCAGCACCGTGGAGTTCTAGCACGTGGCTGCCCCCCACCTTCCAATCAGGGCTGCTGAGTGGAGTAATTTCCAGAGTGGCCGGAGCCAAGGAACACTTGTGCCACAGCAGGGGTTTGCAAACCCCACCCCTGGGGCTCCCAGAGCAGCTGGGGTCCGCACACGGCCTGTCCTTGCCCGTACACAGAGCCCAGATGGGGACCGAGAAGGAATGGTATTGTAGGGATACCCTCTTGTACCCCAAACTCCGGCTAGACCTCCCGGGCGGTCCTGGGGAATCTCAGGGTTCACCCTTCCTCTGCTTGAAAAGAACCTTCTGGAAGGCAAGCTCAGCATCCCCTCACCACCCAACCTGGAGCCAGGCCTGAAGAATGGTGGCGGTCGGAGTGGCAGCTGCTGTTGAGCCGACTTTGAACTTGAACTATTTTGAAATCCAGCTCGTAAATCTCCAGCTCAGCATGGTCGGGGGTGGGGGCGGGCGAGGAGGGGGAGGCTCACCTTCAGGTCTGGGTGTGGAGCTTACGGGAGAGGCCTGGGGTCTCCAGCACAAGGCGGCATTGACAGAACCAAGTCATGAGTGTGAGTGTGAGTGTGTGTGTGTGTGTGTGTACCTGGGGACAGAGTGCAGCGGCTGGTGCCAAAGGGAGGGCTCGGTGCATCTGGAAAGTGTCAGGTTTAATGCCCAAAGCCACGGGCCCAGGTCAGCTACGAGTCCGTGTTTGCTCCCAGCTGCAGCTGTGCAAACTCCCGCCACTCGGGCTCTGCTGGGCTCATGTCAAGTTCCCTCAAAGACAGTGGCCCCTTTGTCAAATTCCATTCCAATCCCCTGTTTCAAAGTCACTGGCCTGCCACGGGGCCCCCCGGCCGCAAACAGCTGTGGGGCGGCCTCTGTCTGAGGCTGCATTCATCCCACAGCCAGAGGGAAAATCTCGTAATTTAGGGCGCACGTCTATGGCCCGTCCGCCAGACCTCACCCTCCCCTCCTCCAGAAACCTCCATGGCCCCGCTGATTGTACACCCCCACCTCACCTGTGGTCAGGGTCACAGACAGCCCGAGGCCCGCCCCACTGTGCCCCTGGGGAGCTGGTTCCGCATCCTTGGCATCTTTGTGGGAAATCTCCTTGTGGATGGGATTTGATTTGTGTTGGGGAGGGGGCGGGAACGCGACAGTGTGCGTGCGTGCGTGTGTGTGTGCTTAACAGACTAGGAATCATTTGGGGCAGCCGGTGTCTTCGCCTAGGTTCAGCCCTAAAGTGGAGATGGGGCTGGAGGCTCACAAGCAGGTAGTTCACTGGGGCTGTGGTCCCGGAGAACAGGAGCGGGGCTGGGGGGAAGGGAAGCCGGGAAGGAGGGGGCACCAGTGAGGGTCCTCGTGGACTAGTGGACCGTCCACCGGGGCTTTCTGACAACCCAGGAAACGCAAGCTCAGACCCGTCCCCCAGGAAGACGGGCAGGGGAAGCATTTCCTTCAGCAGCAGACCCCACCCGCGGCCCCCCGGGGACAGTCACTCGCCGCCCTCCTGGGTTTCGCACGCACGGGGCAGGGTGGGCTCCTGCATGTGCCCCCCTGCTCCAACCCTGCCCCTTCACACACCTGGGCAAGGCCATCGGCGTGGCAAGCAGCGAGAGCAGGACGGGCAGAGAGGGTCCCAAGTGGCCACCGAGAGAGTCTGGAACGACCAGCATGGGTCCCGAGCCTGGGGCTGCCCACCTTGCGTCATCCTGGGTTCGGCTCTGGCCCTGCTGAGCCCTTCAGGAACTGCGGGTTTGCCTGGCCGAGACCTTATCCCTCTTCGTCCAAACAGAATGGGCTGCTGGGGCTTTCCAGGCTTCGGCCTTCTGCCCAGGAAGACCGGACAAGCTCCCCCTGTCTAGGAGAAGGGAACCAGACCCCAGGTACTACTGGGTTCTCAGCTGCCTGGTTCTGTCTGCTCTGGGGGCACAGGTGGTGATGGTGGCATTCCCCCCACACACACATTACACATCACCCTTGACGTCACTGCCGGGGTCACATGACAATGACTAAAGACAGGGCACCGCATAGTCTGTCTGTGCCAATGCCGACTTGCTCGACCCCTACAGCAGCTCTATGGCATTGACGCTGTCATGGCCCCATTTTACAGACCAGGAAACTGAGGCTCAGAGGGGCTAAGGAGCTGGTCAAAACAATAGTAATACATTAGATGGTGATGTGTACCGTGAATGGCAGAGGCAGAATTCAAACTTAGACTCCTTAAGTGGAAGAAGTGTTTTTTGTTTTGTTTTGTTTTTTAAATTAATAAACTGTTACGTAGAGCACTTGCAGGTTTGCAGAAACGTGAGCAGAGCCTGCCCGTGTACCTGCTCCCGCTCAGACGACACCCCTGTTACCCAGGTCTTACACTGGAGCGCTGCGCTGGAAACAGTTGATGAACTGGTATTTGATACATTGTTACTAGCGGACATCAAGAAGTCTCTCCTGTTCCACCCACTCTCGCTCTAGGGGCTTTAACAAAGGCATAAGGTCATGCATCTGCCTTTACACTCTTATATAGAAGAGTTGACTGCCCCCCACGCCCCCAGCGCTCCGGCTGCTCACCCTCCCCCGGACCCCAGCCCCCGACAACCACTGATCTCTTTACCGACTCCATGGTTTTGCCTTTTCCAGAATGTCCTATACAGACGCAGCCTTTTCAGATTGGCTGCTTTTGCTTAGTGATATGCATTTATGTTTCCTCTATCCCTTTCCGTGGCTGGATGGCTGCTGCTTCTTTTTTTTTCATTCCTGAATAATATTCCAGCGTCTGGATATGCCACAGTTCCCCACCCACCTCCTGAGGGCGTCTCTGTTGCTTCCAGGATTGGGTAAGCCATGAATAAAGTGGCCATAAGGGGGGCGCCTGGGTGGCTCAGTGGGTTAAAGCCTCTGCCTTCTACTTGGGTCATGATCTCAGGGTCCTGGGATCAAGCCCCGAGTCAGGCTCTCTGCTCAGCGGGAAGCCTGCTTCCCTCTCTCTCTCTCTACCTGGCTCTCTGCCTACTTGTGATCTCTGTCTTTCAAATGAATAAATAAAATCTTAAAAAAAAAAAAAAAAGAAAGAAAGTGTCCATAAGATTTGGAGACACCCCTCCGCCCCCCACACACACTCCCACGTTTCCTAGCAAGGAGGGCACCCGAAGCAGCAGGAACACACATCAAAACCCTGACACAAAAGGGAATGGCGTGTCCCAGGGACAACACCACAGCACCAGTGTGGAAAGGGGCTGGGGGGTCGGGGGGTGGGCAGGGGCAGAGTGGAAGCGGCTCGAATGAGGTCTTATGAGATCAAAATTGGGATAACACCATTGACTGGAGCATTTAGGATGTGCTAGACTCTTTGCTCAGTGTTTTCCCTGCATTATCTCATGTACATTAACCTCCTTATCTCAGAGCACAGCCTCCGCTGAAGGTTTAAAAAAGGGTGTCCTTGAATTTTGAAGGATCCCTCAGCCAGCGGGAGGAAGACGGGCCGGGCTGAGCAGGAGGCGAGACCAAGCAAGGGTCCATTAGGAAGTGATTTCATGGGTCCAGAGGAGGGGTGATATGATTTTGAACTTGGGCATGGCCCCAGTGTTGGGGACACAGGGACAGAACTTTGAGGCATTTCAGAGAAAGTCTATAGGATCTGGGGGTCCGTGGAGGGAGGGAGCGAGGGGGAGTCTGGGGCTGGGGACGGAAGGAGGGGTGACTAGGGAGGTGGGTCAGGGAAGGCACCCTGAGGAGATGACATTGAACAAAACCCTAAATGGTGAGGAAAATCCAGCCAGTGGTTTCAAGTCACACACTTCCTCACCCTCCTCTTCCTCTTTGATTAGAAGCCAGGGCACCAAGAAGGACAGCAGGAAATCTGCTTCCGGAGCCCAAGCACGAAGGGAGGGTCTCAGAAGCTTCCAGATGTGCCCAGCATTCGAACCAGCTGGTTTCTACGCCGTCTCCCCTGGGCCCTCAGCGCCGGCAGGTGCCAGGAGCCGCACCGTGGGCGAACTCTAGTGAGGGCGCAGGAAGTGAATCTGGAACCCGGGGTTTGGTGGGGGGGGGATCATTTTCTTTAACTTGGATTTATTTTTGTGGCTATCAGTTTTCCTTGTACTTGAAGAAGCCCTAGGAAATTATTTGCTTAACTAGAGCATTAAGTGTTTCTCAAAGGCTTTCTCTCTCTTTTTCTTTTTTTTAAACTTCTTTCCCTTTGCTCTTGTTTTTCTTCTCTTTGTTTGGCTTTTGAGCAAAAACTTCCTACCCACTGTGATATTTTCCCCCTGAATAGCTAAGTAGGCTAGAAAAACAGTAGTAGGAAACACAGCCGATGGCCGGGCATCAGGGTAAACAGAACAGCTGCTGGGAAGCTCCCAGAAGAAGCGGGTCAGCCTCTCCGGCCTCGGCTGCTGTGGCAGGCTGACCTTGAAGTTCCACAGAAGGTTCCCCCCCACCCCCACCTCTGCAAGGCGCCACTTTTTTTTTTTTTTAAAGATTTTATTTATTTATTTGACAGAGAGAGAGGTCACAAGTAGGCAGAGAGTCAGGCAGAGAGAGAGAGGGAAGCAGGCTCTCTGCTCAGCAGGGATGCTGAGGCAGATTCGGGGCTCGATCTCAGGACCCTGAGATCATGACCTGAGCCGAAGGCAGTGGCTTAATCCGCTGAGCCACCCAGGCGCCCCAAGGCGTCACTTTTTTAAAGTCCCTCAGCGGCACCCAACGGGGGACACAGAGACGGGAGGACGAGATGGATGCTTGGGATGCCCCAGGGGAGCCAAGAAAGAGGTGCCCTTTGGACCCTGTCGGCTGTGGGAGGGCCGTGACAAGGGCTCTTTGCATCCGGCAGCCACTCGAGGGACACTGAGTCAACCCCGTAAGACAATGAGCTGAGTCTGAGAAGATGGAGAAAAGCCGGTGAAAACAGCCGTAGAGCACGGAGCTGCCGACGCGTCCGACGGGAAGGGAGGGAGGGGCCGGGAGGGGCCGGGAGGAAAGTTCGCTGGGAGAAGACACTCTGCTCCGGGGTGAAGGCAGCCTTTCCGCTCGTGGGGAGACGAAGATGACACTCGCTCCTTTGGGATTTTTACCGCTTCAGTTTTTTTTCAAGATGATGTTCCCATCAAACCTCCCCTTCTTTTTTAATCTGTTCATTTTTAAAATACAGAATTTGGGGGATGCTTGGGGGGCTCCGTTGTTAAGCGATTGCCTCCGGCTCAGGTCACCATCCTGGGGTCCTGGGATCGAGTCCCGCGTCAGGCTTCCTGCTTGGTGGGGGAGACTGCTTCTCCCTCTGCGGCTCCCCCTGCTTGTGCGCGCTCTCTCTCTCTCTCAAATAAATTTTTAAAATCTTAAAAATAGTAATAATACAATATGGACTTTTGTCCCCCACATCAAGCGGCTTCGCGTCGGGTGTCGTGTGAGAATCCGCCAGGCGGGTCCCAGAGACACTTCACGTCCCTGTCCTGTGTCCTGCAAGGTGGCACCGAGACCCACCCAGCCGAAGTTCCTTCTTCGGGATCTGCTGTATGAAGGAAGCGCCCCTACTTCTCACCTGCCCCCCCTCTTCCGTACTGGAGGGGAAGCAGCGTGAGCAGCGGGCCACACGCCACCACCGGTCTCAGGGCCTGGATGGCTGTCCCCCGGGAGGGCTTGTCCACACCGTGGTTTGGGGACATGCAGCCGGGGGCACCATCCTTCCTGACGCTTTTGGGGTCCTCCCCGCTCAGCCAGGGACGGGGGAGGGATCGAGAGAAGCTTCTATGGCCCAGGCTTCCGGAGAGGGTATATCGACCCCAGCCGCATGCCAGGGGTCAGAGCTCAATCTCGAGGCCACACGTAAGTGCCCTGTGCAGCCGTGTCCCCCGCTGGCCAGCTCGCCTCACTTCCCTCCTCTGCCTCCTCCTCTTTCCGACATCACCTCCTGGTTCCTGTTCGTCTCTGGGCTGCTGTGTTCGTGGAAGGCACTGGGCTCCTGCTGATCCTTGCTTTAGAAAAGCCCGAGTGTCCGAAACGTTTTGTGAGCTAAGTGAGCGCACGAGCTCACTTCCGTGCCTCACGCGGGCGTGCGAAAAATACGGATGCGGCCTGAGCTAAGTAGGAGCGACAAGGCTAACCGCAGAGAGACGCGTGCTACGTGGAGAATCCGTCTGTCCATCCACCCCCTGTGGTCCGTCCACCCCTTCGTTTAAACGATAGCGGACAGAGCCCCGTGCAAAGCGCCCTGCAGAAAGAGGAAAAAGAAGGCACGCGCTCAGCCTTGGAGACGTTTGTAATCCAGTTCCCAAAATAAGAAACACACACACACACACACACACACACATACACAACACTGGCAAGGAAGCCAGGTCCGGCGTGCAGAGACAAGTCGGAATCCCTCAGGAGCAAAGGCAACGTGGCCTGCTCTGCACCTACGCCCGCCTCCCTGTCCTCCTCCATGTGCGCACGGCGCAGGGGTCCTCCTGTCCTGTCCCTGTTTCTCCAGTCCTTCAGGACTGGCCTCACCCACTTTCATAGCCCCCATCCTGTCCTCCTGTCTCTGTGCCTCTCCTTACATGCTTCCCCTTAGAAAGCCCACCTTGAGTTTGTGGCAGCCTCAGGGCCTTTGCACCTACAAGTGTCCTCTGCTAGGCTTTCTCGGAGCTAGCCCCTTTTTTACTGGCTTCCTTGACGTTCCTGCCCCCCCCCCGCCCCCATCTGAAGCAGTTCTGGTGACTCTCCATCCCAACATCCCATTTTATGTGTATAGTATTATAACTCGGAAACTATCTTAATTACTTATTTCTCTTCCCCCAGCCCCCACTGCAAACGCCATAAAATGGGGGCCAGGTTTGACTTGTCTGTAGTTGTATCCCCAGAGCCGGGCATCCAGGAGGTGCTCAGCTAAAAACTGTGGCTTGAAGGGATGTCAGGAAGCCCCTCTCCCTTTCCCTTGGCATCTCGGCAGCGCACGGCCAGCATGGCTGCGCCCTCGCCTCCCCCGAGCCGCGCACGCACCCCTGCCCCCCGCGTCTGATGCAGTCTCTGCCCTCCCTCGGGCCCCCAGGCATCACGCCAGGAGCAGGAGCCTGTCTTTCTTTCTTTCTTTCTTTCTTTCTTTCTTTCTTTCTTTCTTTCTTTCTTTCTTTCTTTCTTTCTTTCTCCCCACTCCATACCCTTTTGTCTTCACTTTCCACTGAACCCCATGCAACCAGACTATCTGCCCGGACCTGGGCCTTCCTTGAGGAAGGACTAGAAATGTGTTTGTCTGCCCTGCTCTGCAATGTGCTCACCCCAAGGGGCACCCACGAGGGGCCCTTGGGCCCCTGATGCTACACCCCCTCCCTTGGTCTCTCCGGGCTCCGACTTCGGCAGGAGCCCGGGGAGTGCCCGCTCCCTCCTAGGCAGGCCGCCCAACCACTCTGGTCTCGCCTTGGCTCTGACCAAGCTAGACTCAGTCTTGGGTTATTTTTAATGCGCACAGAGCTGTCGGCCTCTTTCCTCGGACGGAGCTCCAGACGACGGTGAGAGTCACTGAGCATCTACCTTGATGCCCCTTGAAAGTTGAGGTCCTTTTGGGAGGACTCCTTTGGAGTAATTTTCCATTCCCCCCAACCTTCTCCATCCATCAGTGATATTTTGGCATTCCGGGTTCGGTAGACAGGCTGGCAGCAGAGTTACCGGTCAGAGGAGATGGTCTGGAGCCCGTTTCGGTGGTGGCCCACATTCGGAAGATGCCGGAACATGTGGCCTTTGTCGATTTGCTGCGTCGTGGGGCGTGCAGAAAAGTGGCTTCCGCAGAATGTAGTCTGCTGGGTCAAGTCCTGAAGATGTTTGCATTCAAACACAGCTTGGGAACAAGAGAACCTCAACCCCTGACCCTTGGATAAGTAGTAACAGGGGCAGTGTGGAGAGACCGATGTGTCAAAGGCGACCTACGGAAGGTTACTCGTGGATCCACCTTCTGCCCCCACCACTCACGGGGCTCCGCACACTTCTGCAAAGGGCCGCCAAGTAGAAACCGTGTCGGGCTCTGCAGGAGGCGGACATCACCATCACCGGGGGACGGAGGCTGTCGCCCAGCCGCCCAGCCCAGCGCCCTCCACAGGTGAGTCCAGTGGGCTTTGCAAGGGTTAAAGCTTGTCAGGGAACAGGCTGTGCCTGTGGCCTCTCACAGCATCTGCCCCCAGATTCCTGATCCATCACAAAGGGCAGAGTAACTTCGCAACGAAGTCACGGGGCAGACGGCACCTCGACCGGGTGCCAAGATGTTAGCAGGGTCAATGCTGGGACAAGCTGACGTGACATCCCTTCTTCTGTGGACGCCCCAACATCAACCCTGTAAGATTCTACATACGTCTTCATCCCAAGTCTAATCTCAAAGGAGCCATCAGACAAATGCAGATTGTGAGCCTTTTTTTTTTTTTTTAAGATTTTATTTATTTTGTTTGAGAGAGAGAGAGAGAGCACAAGCAGGGAGACAAACAGAGGGACTAAGCAGACGTCCTGCTGAGCAGGGACCCCTTCCATCCCCCCAACCGCCCTGTGGGACTCGATCCCAGGACCTTGAAATCATGACCTGAACAGAAGGCAGATGCTTAACCAACTGAGCCACCCAGGCGCCCCAGATCACGGGACTTTCTGCACAATTACTGAACTGAACTCAAAATTACCACTGTCTGGAAAGACGGAGGAAACCCTGGGACGCTTAGATTAAAGGAGGTAAAAGAGAAGCGATGATTTGTGGGGCAAAGTGACTCGCACCTGTGTGTGAAAAGGACAATCACAGACCGTCAAGAATCTGTGGTTCCACTTTCCCGACCAGCTGAGTGATTAACCCCCCACCGGCGCCTGGACCTGGCAGGAGACACGGGGCTCCTGGGTCAGTGACTAAAGATGCATAATGACATCTTGGGCCATTTCTCAGGCCCGGGTTCCGACCGGGCCACTCAAAGAAGGCCAAGTGACCCCTGCATGCACATTGTCTGTCATTGCAACAGAGGAAGCCTGAGCGGAGGGAACCCAAGTGTTTTCTAATGGGCACAAGCCTGCCTGATCTGTTCCCCAGAGGGAGATACCATCTTTCTTATTGCGGACTGTGAGCACACCTACCCTTTGCTCAGAAGGAAGACACTATCCCCACTTTCTGAGGCTGTTTTCCATACACACATCCTTGAAATGACAGCCCGGACAGGGAGCACAAAAGCCCCATGAGGAATTGTCTTCCCACAGCTCTGGATTGAAAAAGAAAGCAGCTTTCAGGGGCCTTAGTGGGATAACTGGGGAGAAGGGGGTTGATAGAGAATACAGGTCGTAGAATATCTTTGCCCCAGTGTTGAATTCCTTTGGTGTGGTCACACTATTGTTTCTGTGTAGGAGATCGCTTTGTTCTCAAAGATGTCACTTAAGGGGCACCTGGGTGGCTCGGTGGGTTGAGCCTCTGCCTTCTGCTCCGGTCATGATCTCAGGGTCCTGGGATCGAGCCCCGAATCAGGCTCTCTGCTCAGTGGGGAGCCTGCTTCCGCCTCTCTCTGCCTACTTGAGATCTCTCTCTCTCTCTGTCAAATAAATAAATAAAATATTTTTTTAAAAAAGATGTCACTTAAGTATGGGGGCTGGAGGGTCACAATGTCTGCCCCTCACTTTTCAAGGGTTCAGAGAAACAGACAACGCACAGGGATCACGCAGACACACGTGCCCACGGGGGAGAGAGAGAGAAAGAGACCGAAAGAGGCCAGATGTGTCACCGTGTCCCCCAATGATGCAAGTATTCTCTCAACTTTATAAAACCAAAATTAGGGGGGACCTGGCTTCCCCAGGTACACGTCTCGGGCCTGGGCCGGCGGCCCCCTCCCGACATGAAGGACTGTGTTGTTACTACGCTCCGTCAGTGAATTTTATCCCTGCGCTGCCTCCAATAAGTGCTCTGAGGACATAAATAGGTTTTTTGTTTACTCAAGCTTGGGAGAAGCTGGCAAGAAAAGACCTTTTCAGCTAAAACTCCTTAAATCCCAAGGTGTGAACCAGTGTAGCCGGGACAGCGCTCAGCTGCGGGCTCCCCTGCCTGCGGGCTCCCCTGCCTGCGTGCACCCGGGACAGGAGGCAGCCAGCCCCCAAGCCAGCCCTCTTCGGGGGCAGGGGGGTGGGTGGAGAGCAGCAGGATTCCAAGCCGGGAAATTGGCGGCAGAGTTTTCATTATTCCGCACAAAGCGTTGTTCCAGACACGCACACACACTCAGATGTCAGCCCAAGGACATGCCCCCACTTACAGACGCACCTTGGGAATGTTCTGTCCCTGCGTCCCTCCCTTCGGCGGGCAGGTGGGCGAGAGACGGTCTCAGGGACGGACGCGGGTCCCTGTCCTCCGGGGGCACCGACCAGAGGCAGGCCCCGACCCCCAGACAGGCAGCTGCCCGGCCAAGACAGAGCCGCGGGCACGGTGAGGACGCGAGCTAAAAATGAAGCCGTGAGTCATTATGGAAGCTGTGTCCTGGGCAGGGACGGTTGTGGCTCACGCAGGGGACGCAGCTAGGGTGCTGGGGACAATCTGATTCTCCCCTTGGGCCCGGCGGGGAGGGGTATCCTCTGGGCCCCAAAGTCACAGTCATGCAGCATTGGGCCCAGAAAGAAGGACCCATCTCTTTGCAGCCCATACCCTTGGGGGCAGTTCAAGGAAGAGCTGTCAAGAGCTTATGATGAAACACCAACCCCCTGCCCTCCTCTCTGGGCCTCCTTGGAACTCCACTCAGAGTCTCCCCAGGCTCCCTTCAAATGCTAAATAACGTGGGCTTACTGCCAGCCCGGATTCCCTAAAGGAACACAGAATCTGTGGGCTCTCCATGGATAAGAGAAAGATTTTGCTCACATTTTACCCCCTTCTCTTCTCCTCCTAAGGTAAAAGAAAATACACATGCACATACATGTGTGTCTGGGTCTGTGTGTGTGTGCTGTATACAACTGCGTTGTGTGTGCACACGTTTGTGTGTATACGTGTGTGTCCTTCGTCTACTGATTGCCTCGGTCTCTTCAATCAGACGAGGAGGTGCCGTGATTGAGAGCGAGGCTGGCCACGAAGCCTGTAGATTTTCACCGTGTCGTGTCAAGGGGGCAGCCCCAGTCTTGCCGCCCTAGAAGCCTACACCAGCCATATTTAATCCCAGTAGGGTCAATCCTCATTCAATCTCTTTATTTAAACCCCGTTTTCTGGAGCAGACACGGCGGCACAGAGAGGGCATTGCCAATTGCCCAGGTCACACAGCCGGGAAGTGTTAGAGTTAGGGCGGGGCCCTGCTGTGTGAGTTCAGGTGAAATAGTTACAATTTCTGAGCTTCCCCAGTCTTTCAGGATCACAGCAGCGAGACAAGTCTGATGAAACCAAACAGCCAGCACCTCCCCAGGGACTGCTGTGTGGGTGACCAGGATCTGCCCTGGGGGAGGGAGGGGGTCGAGTTGGTACTATCCATTCCCTAGACTTGCTTGGTCTGGTGCACACAGCCCCCCAGGGACAGGAGTGCCCAGCCTTGTCCTCAAGTCACTTTCAGGGCCATTGGCAAGAGTGGGAAGTGATCTGTAAACAATCACCGTGTCACTTGAGTGGGATCTTTGCTTTCAACTCAGCCTGGGCTTTTGGGGTCTTTGGCATGATTGCCTAAACGGCTTGTTGGCTTCGGAACGGCCCCTGCTGGTCACAGACCTGCCTTATCGTCAGGCATTAGAACCTCCATCTTCATGCTTCACTATTTCATGATACGTTGGGACCCACGGACAGCCTTCCCCCACATCCATCTCGCAGCCTCCACGCTGGCTTCCTACTGAGCAGCTGTGTGACCTCTGGCAAGTCGCTCAACCTCTCTGAGCCTCCCTGGCTCGATCTGCTTTATTTTAAAATAGAAGGGCATATCCATTTTGGGCATCAGGGTAGTTTGCAAGGTTCAAGGGCAAGACAATAACGTGTGCAGAGGCCTTTGTAAGCTGTCCGTGAATGAAGGGCCCTACTTCTATGAATGTTCTCCAAAGCTGCTTGGAACAAGTGGCCAACGGCTCTCAATGAAAAAGCCTTTATTCCTGCGCGCCCTTCCCCTTAATCCTCTGGCATTTCTCGGAGCAGTGAGCTTCCTTCTCACAAAGCGGCCCGGGGGACGTCCCTCTGAGGCTGGGATGCCAGGATGCTGGGTGAGTCCCCAGAGCTGGCGATCACCCCTCCGCGTGATCTTAAACGCTGGTGACCTCACAAGGTCCTGGATGAATGGGTTCCGTGGCGAGGGGAGCAGTATGGGGGCTCATCCTTTTCTCTAGCATGGAACACACACTTAGGACCCCTTGTAGTGGACCCCAATACCTCTTTTCTATTAAATACCTACTTTTTTTCTATTAAATATCCAATCTCTCTGTCTCTCTCCTCTCCTATCTTTGATCTAACTTTGGAAGCAACTTGGGTCAGATTATTCCTAAAACCTGCTTCAAAACCTCTGCAGATTCCCGATCTCCTGTAGATGAAGTCCAAAAGCCTTAGCAACACATTCCCATCTCCGAAAACCCGCCTCCTCCTGCCCCTGCCTCTGCCCGCAGCGCCTGGCCCAGAGCAAATGCTTAGATCCTGAAAAGACCACCCCTTCTTGTTCCTCTAGCTTCCTGGTGGTCGCAGAAGAAAGGTTCAAGCACCCTCTCCGCTCGAGATGTGCTAGGATATCCACCCGTCCACCCCGGGCCTGGCTCAAGCTAACTTATGGAAATTTTGACCTTTCTTCCCCTCTTTGACATTTGTAGACCATCTGGCTCTGTGCGAACTAGAAGCTTCTACAGTACAAGCTTTCAGTCGACGGGCAGCCCCCCCCCCCAGCCTGCAGTAGTGGATCCGACGAGGTCAGAGGTCATGGTCACCGGGGTCATCTGTGTGGGCCACTAACTGGGTGTTTGACATTTGGAGGGCGGGCAAGTTTTTCCTGCCCTGGATGCACACACATCTCCAACATTACTCCACACAACAGAGTCCGTTTCAGGGGAGGCTGTGTGTGCGGGTGCAGGGAAACTTCCGGAATCTATGTGGGCATCGTCATTGAGTTTACGCCTGGTGATTGTAAATGACACAAGGGGGCCAGGATCAGGGTGAGGGGAGCCAGGCACTCGCCGATGACACAAAATTTGTGGAAATGTCCCACATATGGAAATCACGACAAATACGATTTTCCTTTTGAAGGTCACGTTGATGGTCAAAACGGACACAGAAAATTCAACGTGAGCAAGATCTCAAAATTAAAAAAAAAAAAAGTCAGGAGGACCCTTCCATTGTGCAACACAGCCCACGTGACTCTACCCTAACACCCCCGGGGTGGGGGGGGGGGCAAGCCAAGGGAGCAGTTGAAGCAAGCCCTCTCCTATGGGCATGTGGGGAGAAGGTGACTCTTACTGTGTTCATGTTCCAGAAAGCTCAGCCTCCCTCTTTGGCCCTATGAGAGGACAGCAGTCGCCCTCACACCCACTTCTGCTCAAGTGGCCCCTGGAAGGCCCATCTTGTCTACTAAGATTTGAAGGAAATGGAGTCTGTTCAGTTTCTTGTGTTTTGTTTTGTTTTCCCTCCAGAATGTTCCAGATGTTCAAACCTCTGGTCAAGTCTGTTTGGGCAGCAGACTCCCCATGCCCTTTCCGGTTGATACGGAAATGGGTTGTCAATTCACCTGATAACAGGTCCCTCAGTATTTCCCAGCACTTCAGGAAGCTGCCTGGGTCCTTCTGGAACGTCCCTCACAGTTCTCTAACTGAAGCAGGTGGGCCTGCGTCTCCGTGGTCCCGGACGTCTCCCCCACCTGTGAGTAAATTCTGTCTCCAGCTCTCGGCTTGACAGTCGAGGTCTCATCTTAAAATGTCATCTCAGAGCCGCCGTCCCTGGACACCAGAGCCATAAGCGGTCCCCCAGCTCTACTTGCTTGTAGGGCCTGATGAATTCCCCCATCAAACCCACCCCCTCGGCCCCCTGGTGTGTTCACCACCCCCTCCCCAAACAGGGTGCCCCAGGGCCAGGCTATCCCCCGCCAGGGTTCAGGGTGCTGTGGGGCCCTGATCACCTTGACCCGATCAACAAGCTTTAACCAAGACGAACAGCAGAGATGTCTGTCCACACCCTCCTCCTCTCCGATGCTCCCGCCTGCCTCCCTCCCACTCCTGCCCGTTTCAAAGCAACCTGTGGGCCTCCTGGGTGCTGGGGAGCCGCCTGGGGGCGTCTAGGGGAGTGGGTGGGTAGATGGGGAAACGGAAGCAAAGAGATGCTTCTCCGGCACCTGCAGAAGAGGCGGCAAGTGCCCTTCTCCCTTGGGAGGAAGGAAAAGACAGGGGACCCGGACGCTCGCGGATGAGGAAGAACGTGTTGGGAGGCAATGAGGAACCGGACAGACGCAGACAGCCTTCCTGGAAGGGTTTCTTCTCTCCCCTACTTGCCCCCAGCCCCATTTCCACCCCAGGCTTTCTACCCCGATGGCCAGATAATCAGATGGCGGAGCCCCGGGCACGCCGGGTGTGCGTTCTGTTTGGAGAGGGCAGGAGCCGCGGGGGGCACTCTGGCACCGCAGTTTCCCTTCCCTCCTAAGTCCCAGATCTTCTGAAACAGACGTTTCTAAAGATTGCTGCCTCGTGGCTTCAGCGAGTTGGAGAAAACTTGGGTGGCCACAGCCAACATTACTACCGCCAGCACTCGGGGTACCCCGGGGAACCCCCAAGCACCGGGGTGTGTCGGGGGCGCACGGAAAGCCGCTAGCCCGGCCGGGCGGCGGTGCCGTCCCTGGGCGCGGCGGCGGGAGGGCGGGCGGAGGCCGGGCCGGGGCGGGTGCCCACCGCGCAGGCCGGGCGGGGTGGGCCGGGGGAGGGAAGGAGGCGGAGGAGGAGGAGGAGGAGGAGGAGGCGCCTAGAAAAGGAGGCGCGGGCCGGGAAGGTGCGGAGAGGGCCGGCGGCGGAGCGCGGAGGCGAGGCCGGGCGGGCGGGCGCGCGGCGGGGCGGGCGGGGGCGCAGGCGGCGGCGGCGCGCACGGAGCGGCCGGGCGCGGGGGAGCCGGGGGGCCGGGGCGCGGGGGTTGGTGGGGGGGGCGCCGGGCCAGACGCGCCGCCGCTCGGCTCTGCCCGCGGGTCCCGGGCGCGCAGCCCTCGGCCCGCCGCCCGGCCCGGGCCCCGGAGCGCGGTGGAGGAGCCCCCCGAGGGGCCGGGGGCCCGCGCCCCGCGCCCCCCAGACATGGTGGGCCACCTGCATCTGCAGGGCATGGAGGAGAGCCTCAAGGAGAAGAGCCGGGAGGGCTTGCTGGACAGCCCCGACTCCGGGCTGCCCCCCAGCCCCAGCCCCAGCCCGCCCTTCTACTCGCTGGCGCCCGGCATCCTCGACGCCCGCGCGGGGGGCGCCGGCGCCTCCTCGGAGCCCCCGGGACCCGGCGAGGCCAGAGCGGTAAGCGCGCGCCTTCGCGCACAACCCGGTCGAGGTCGGCGAGGGGCGACGGGCCGCTCTCACCGCTCCCCCACACGCGGAGCCTCGGAAGCCAGGACGGGGTCCCCCCACCCCGCACCCCTGGCTCCAGACCAGAAGGGGTCCCGGCGACAGCGGAGCTCCGCGGGTGGGTCGGGGACTCGGAGGTGGAGGGGGTCCGGCCTGACCCCGGACCGGGAGGCGTCTCCCGAGCCGTGGGCCTCTCTGCCGGGTGATCGTCTTGCTGTCAGCTCTGGAGGGCTGGGGGGGTGAGGGAACACGTCCAGAATCCCCAGGGAAGTAGGCTCCAGCTCGGTGGGCTTGAACCCCAGGCTACTGTGTGCTGCAGACCTTAGCCAGGTCCCTTCTGCTCCTGACCCAGGTCCCTGTTTACTGTTCCCAGTGCTGCCAGAGTGAAAGCCCCCCCCCCCTTTTTTTTTTAAACCAAACCCAGACACTAACCCTTCCTTCTCTGGTTGTTGAGGGGTGTTGACGTGGAGCTGAGGCAGGCCTGGGGGAGGCCCGAACCCCAGGGCAGGAGACTCGAGTGTTCTCTTCCCCCTGGACTTAGTGTGGGGCCTCCAGGTGGATTTGGGTAGGCACCCAGCCTGGCAGCTGAGCCAGGGTGGCCCCTGGCCCAGAGCGGGGTGCAAAGTGGGCGGGACCCAGCACCTTCGCCACTTGAGAAATGACAAGATGAAATCGGGAAGTCGCTTAGGATCCCAGTGGCATTTCTCCCATCCCTGCCTGCTCTCCGCACGCCTTACATCTTGCCTGCCAAGTGTATGTGCTGGCTCAGCTCCAGCCCGGCTCCACTTTCCTGGGGCCCCCCGTGATGCTCGCCCGGCACCTCGCAAGGCACAAAATGCCTCCCCCCGGCCCAGCTGAAACTCCTCCCGACAGCAGGAAGGAACGCTGGCCTTGCCTCAAGCCTCATGACATGAATTGCCCTTGTGCCTCCCTTGCTCCCTAGTCTGGTGAGTCCCAAACTTGACCGGGCATTGGCATCTCTCAGAGATGTCTTTGAACAATACCCAGGCCGACCTCCTGGGATCCCTGCCTGTTTCCTTGGTAGAGACCGTGCCCCGAGCGCCAGGATTTTATAAAACCTTTGCAGATGATGCTGGTGGGCAGCTCAGTTTGGGAGCTGAAATCCCAGACCGAAATCACGTGGCAAATTTGAGCGTTGGGCTGGGGGAGGGGGGGGGAGGGGGCATTGAGGACTCGCAGGGGTGACACAGGCTGTTTGCAGGAAAATCGATCCTGCGGTATGAACCTAACAGCTTTCCTGCACGAGGGGCTTGTACTCGGCTGGACTGCTTGGAGGGTGTTTGGGCTCGTGCGCACTGGGCGTTAATCTGGTGTCCAAGAGGACAGGACTTAGAAAGGGACAGGGAGCGGGCTTCCCCTTTATTTTTTTGGATGACCTAGAGTCTTCCTTAAAGAGGGTTTTCTAGAAGCTTTCTCTGGCAGCCAGGACAGCCAGGGGCAGTCATAAGGACCGTGCGCCTGGCTTCCTTGTCTTGGCTGTTCTGGTTGATTTTATTTTATTTTTCCCCTTCCTTGTTAAACTAGCTGCCAGGTATGGAACAGCGCTCTCCCTGATCTTTTAATTCGGCTTGAAGGCAAAACCTGGGGCTATTTCTGCACAGGTAGTGCCCTCAGCTTTTAGATAGCCCTTCCTCCAAGCCAGAAACTCTCCTAACCCTTTGACGAGCTACACATTGGCTTGTTTGCTTTCCACAAATAGCCCAATGAAGTAAGCAGCCTCATTACCCCATTTTCCAGAGGGCCAGACTGAGGCAGGGGTTAGCAACTTACCCAAGGTTGTTGGTAAGTTGCCTTGCTGGGATGGAACCCAGGGAATCTGGATCTGGAATCTTTTTTTTTTTTTTTTTTAAGATTTTATTTATTTATTTGACAGAGATCACAAGTAGGCAGAGGCAGGCAGAGAGAGAGAGAGAGAGGGAAGCAGACTCCCTGCCTGATGCGGGACTCGATCCCAGGACCCTGAGATCATGACCTGAGCCAAAGGCAGAGGCTTAACCCACTGAGCCACCCGGGCACCCCTGGATCTGGAATCTTTACACTTAAACCTTCTGTTACCCTACTTTTCACTCTTTAGCTTATTAACGACCTTGTGGGGCTTTCTTCTTATTTTTTTTTTTTAAGTCAAAAAACAAAATGCCTGGGAACGTATGAAGTTTTGAGATGCTGCTTTTAATAAAAAGAGAGGAAGTGGTTACCCCGGGCAACCTCTTCTCAGCCCCAAGCACCTGCCGCTGGGGCCCCGCCCCCCTAACCCACAGGGCACCCCACTGCCTGGTGAACTCCCGCTGTTTAACAACACCCTTCTCTAAACAGCACCCTTCTCGCTGCTGACTCACAGAGAACGCTTTCCAGGCGCAGACGTAGGCAGGTTCCCTGCCCATCTTGCACGGCTCTGGGGACACGGACGGAAACCCGTCCCGCATCTTGGACCCGATGGTTTCAAACGCCCAAGCAGAGAGAGGCCGGTGGCACGCGGGGCCCGGTTTCTTCTGGCGTCCCCTCGGTGCCGTGCGCCGGACCGTATGGGTCTGGGCGTGTGCCTGGTCTGCACGGGCTGTTCTGACCCCCGGTTCCCAGCGCTGCTGCCTCAGCCAGGGCCATGAGTCCCAGTCCTGAGCTGGTGTGGTCCTCCCCAGCTTGTCACTCTCTGTATGCTGGACACGAATGTCACTCATTGCATCACAGAGGTCCCGTTCCCCAGCCCATGCTGTGTGTTAGAGGCTCAGTCCCCGTCTGCACGGTGCCCCGTTGGCGCTGGGTGTCTGGCTGACTGCGAGAGGACCCCCCTCCACGCAAGCAGCAGAGGCCCCGGGGGGCCAGGCTGGGTGCACTCTCTGGAGCAAAGAGAGTCCTGTTCCCTGATTCCCGAATCGGAAGACCAGGTGGGAGCCTGTCATTCGTCCCAGCAGTGGTTACTGAGGGCCGGCTGTGCACTGTGGACTCTCAGGGCCCGGGGGCCCAGGAGCACTGGGGCGTCATGGAACTGGTGTTCTAGTGAGAGACACAGTCACCAAATTAAGTGGAACACCATACCAGGTGTCTTGATAAGCGTTCTCAAAAGACTGGCTTGGGGCACTTGGGGCGCTTATTGGTTAAGGGTCTGCCTTCAGCTCAGGTCATGGTCCTGGGGTCTTGGAATCCAGCCCCACGTCAGGCTCCCTGGTCAGCAAAGAGTCTGCTTCTCTCTCTGCACCCCCTCCACCCCAGCTTGTGTTCCCTCAATAAATAAATAAATAGATAAATAAATAAAATCTTTTAAAAAGTAATTAAAAGGCTGGGTAAGGGTAGAATGCCATAGCCAGGGCGGTCAGGAAAGTGGTGATCAACAGAAACCAAAGCAGATGGTTCCAGGGTGGAAGTGTGGTGAAAGTCCAAGAGGGTGGGAAGTGCAAAGGTCCTGAGGTGGGAGCAGGATAGGTGTGCTTGGGGAGCAAGGTGGAGGCTGGCCGAGGCCTGAGCAGGGACTTGGGGGCCAAGCTGAGGCCAGAAAGTAAAATTCCATTGGTCTTTTAAACATGTACGTGGGACTATTTTATTTTTTTCTTTCAAAGGGCATCTTGAGCCCCCACAGCCCCTCAAGCTAGAGACCTGAGTCAGGCTTGACCAAGAGAGATGCCATGAGGAATGAGGTCTGTGTGGGACCGGCCCCCTGTGGGCGCCCTGCTTCCCTGCAGGACAGAGGGACAGCTAGGGCTGCCTTGGGCCAGGAGGGCTCACCTCTCAGCTGTGCTCATTCCGCAAATGCGTGAGCCAGGCCAGGCGCGGGATGCAGAGTGAGTGAGACACACGCCATCTGTCCGAGCCATCCGCTGACTGCTGGGGCCGGGACTGCCCGCTTGTGATCGAGCGCAGCCCTGATGTGCTCCCTCTCGCCTCCTGGGCCTGCCCTGCTGAGCTGTGGGGACAGAGGGATGCTGTGGGCCGAGGGACAGGCCTGTGAGGGTGAGCGGTGTGTGCAGCAGAGACCACTAACTCCGGGCAGGTCCGGGACCTAGCCCTGCCCCGTCTTATGTCCTCAGGGAGGCCACCAACAGCATCTGGGGTCTCAGGCTGTGCTCTCTGGGTCAGCCACCGCTGGGGGGCGGGACATGTGGACAGATCTGGAGGCTGGGGCAGGGGAGGGACTCAGCTCACTGTCGTGGTGGCCGGGGGTGACTCAGGGAGACGGGGCTCTCTTGCCCTGGCCTCCATCCATAGCCAGCGGCCTGGGCTCCTTCCCGCATGGCCGCTGACAGCCGTCTGGGCTCCCGGGACTGTTTTCTTTCTCTCTCTCTCTTTTTAAAAGATTTTATTTATTTGAGAGAGAGAGAATGAGAGAGAGCAGGAGAGGGGAGAAGGTCAGAGGGAGAAGCAGACTCCCCATGGAGCTGGGAGCCCGATGTGGGACTAGAACCTGGGACTCTGGCATCTTGATCTGAGCCAAAGACAGTCACTGAACCAACTGGGCCCCCCAGGTGCCCCTCGGGACTGTTTCTTTGTTGAATAGAGCGGCACACGGGAGAATTTCCCTAAGGATGAGGTGCTGCTTCCCTGGACCCGGATTCTAGGAGGAGCGTGTGGCAGGCGTGGGGGGACCCCGTAGAGGGAGCGAGAGCTCTGTGCGCCATCCTGGGGAATGCCCCGGGGCTGCCCAGCCCTTTGAGAATACCCATGGTCACGGCCACCTCCTGGGCGCTGGGCCGTCCCCGCTCCCCCTCCCCACCAGAAGTCCTGGATTTTCTCAGTTCGGCTTCTGGACTGTGAGGGTGACACCAAGGGTCCCAGAGGGAGGTGGGATTTCGGGACTTAGAGCCCGGAGCTGGGAAGGAAGGACAGACAGTTGGACAGAGGAATGAATGCATGCACAGGTGGACAGATGGGTAGATGGACGGATGGATACTTATGAGTGGACAAATGGATGGCTGGACGGATGGACAGGTGGATGGATGAACGGACAGACGGACTAAGGTGACAGCGGTCAGCCCCCATGGCCCCCTGACAGGCTTGTAGGTGTGTCCCTGACTAGTAGAGGTGTGTAAGCAAGCTCAGGGGGCAGAGAGCCAGGTGTGGCAGGCCAAGGGGGGCGGAGCCCGTTTGCAGGAAGGGGGGAAGGAGCCAGAGGCACCGGCGCCTCCATTCAGCCTTTGTCTGCTTAATCCTGGATGAGTCGGCCTCCAGCAAAGCCCCACAAGTCGTGGTGGTGGGCTCACCTGTCTGAGAACTCTAGCTGTGGCTTTCGCACAGAAAGGGAACAAACTGGCCGGCCGCCGGCCTCCTTCCAGGGGCTCTGGGGAGGAGGGAGTGAGCAGGAGCCACCTTCCTGGGAAGACTGGCCTTCAGGGGCCGGCACAACCTCGCAGGTGCCCGCCCGAGCTCGCAGGGGCTGTGCAGCCAAGTCACCAACAGGGGGGCTTAGAGTGATACACATTCCTTCTCTCAGTTCTGGAGCCAAGAGTCTGAAATCAAGGCGTCAGCTGGGCCACGCTCCCTCCAAAGGCTCTGGGGGGGGCGGGGAGTGGGAGTCCGTCCTGTGTGTCCGCTCCAGCTTCTGGTGGTGGCTCGCAGTCCTTGTCCCGTCTCTGCCCCGTCCTTGTGTGGCCGGCCTCCCTGCGTGTGTCCCACAGGGGCACCAGTCCTCGGATTCGGGGACTTAGGGCCCAGCCTTATCCAGTAGGACCTCATATTTGCAGAGACCTTATTTCCAAATAGGTCACATCCTTTGTGGTGGTCACAGGCCAGTCTGCCACCCGCTGTCCCGCTGGCTTGGGTCCGTCTGGCCGCCTGTCACAGGGAGCAGCCGGTCTTCGAGCCCTGCCTGCAAGCCGATGTTGGTGTTTGCTTAGTTCTCCTGTTCTGAGGGTCAGACCTCAGGCCTGTGGTGTGTGTGCTGGGCCCCGGATGGTTTATGGCTTTCCAGGGGGTGAGCTGCTCCATGCACGGTCTCCGGGGCTCCCCCAGCCAGGCCCGTACAGCCCCACAGAGGTGCCGTGTTGGGGGAGGGCAGTGAGCCTAAGGAACCCCCTCCCCACCACGCTAGGATTTGTTGCATGGCGCCAGGCCCTAAAGAAGAGTGGGAACTCTTGAATGTGTCCTCCTTGGGTCACTTTCCTCATGGGTGAAAGTCACGGTCAACAGATCCCAAATGCCCAGCGGAGATAATCCAATATAATTCGGAGAGCGGGAAAAGCCATCGCCGGCTGCCTGAGGTCAGTGACCTGGAGAGAGGGTCGTTCTAGCCATTGCAGTGGTCCCACATGGCCTTGGTGAGGACCCCCTCCGCCGTGTCAGTGGAGGGGGCAGGGGGTCCCCAGCGGCCTGGCTCTCCCCAGGAGCAGCAGGGAGCTCTGGACCCTGCTCCTGTCACACCCCCTCCGTGGAGGGAGCTCCCCGATGGAAAGGAATGCTCACGGCCACCATGCATCCCCCCGGGTTGGGCACAGACACGGCTGGGCTGTCCCTCGGCCACCATGCGTCCCCCCGGGTTGGGCACAGACACGGCTGGGCTGTCCCTCGGCCACCATGCGTCCCCCCGGGTTGGGCACAGACACGGCTGGGCTGTCCCTCGGCGTCCCTGGGAGCCAGGGCGGGACCCATGGCGGGCTGGGCTGTCACCGCACGGCACGGAGCTCTCACCACGGAGCCCTTATCTTCCTTGGCCGTCCTGTGGGCCGTGCCAGTCTGGCCGCTGGGAGTGGGGGGCTCCAAAACCCCCCTGTGTTTGTAGGCCCCGGGGTAGGCCTCAAACGGCACGGCCTTATTTTGCAGGTCACTCGAGCGGCTCCTGGTGGGTTCTCTTTAGGACGGAACCAGAATCTGGGCCTGGGGGGCGGCGGGGGTGATATCTGGGGGTTGGGTGAGGCCGGCGGGCTGTCTGGGGACACTGTCTGCCCCAGGGGGACCCTGGGCTGACGGAGCAGGTACAGCGGCAGGGGGCCCCCTGGACGTGCGAGCCCCCGCCCCGCCGGGCCGGCCCCCTGCCTGGTGACTCCCATGAGAATGTGACCCGGTCTTGGAGGAGTGTCTGTTCCAGGGCGGCTGTAAAGTCCTTCCAGGGCCAGTGGTGTGCTTTCTTGGCCGTGAGAGGCACGTCCCTGGCCCACTCTCCAGGCTGGCTGCGTTCCGTGGGGCTGGCACTGCCATTTTGATGTTAAAATAACCCCGGAACCGTCCAGAAAGACTCCGCTCTGAGCTTCCGGACGGGCCAGTGGCTGCCAGGGGGAGGCCGAGTGCCGCGCGGCCACCGCCGCCTTCCCCGGCGCCTGTCCCCGGAGCCCCGCACGGCTGTCCTGGGCCCTTGGCGGTGACTTCCGGAGCTGTCTCGCCACCCTGGCCCGCTGGATGCCAGCCTGCGTCTGGGTTTTCACTGGCTTCTCCTATCTCTTGCACAGCCCTTCCAGTTTGGGTAGATTTTAGATGTTTTTCCACAGGGGCCCTTTGGAAAACGGTGCCCAGAGCTCGGGCTTCCCAGCCCAGCCTGTGAAGTGAGTCTTGTCTCCTTTCCTGGAAGCTGGTCAGGGAGCGAGATCCGGCCGGAATCGGGCTGCTCCCACGGGGCACACGGGGAGGCACCAGAAGGTCTGGAGTCTCTTTATCCTGGGCCGGCCCCAGGGGGATGGCGCTGCTCATCTCGGCCACAGCACGGAAACCTCTGCCCCCTCAAAGCTGTTCTCCCTGTTCCCCAGCTTGGGCGTTACTTTTCGGGAGCGGTGGGGAGAGCACATTCGTGTGATGAAAACCAGCGTCCTCCTCCTCCAAGCCTCGTATCCTTTCTCCCTGGGGCCCTTGGCTCTTGTTCTGGGGACCCCGTGGTCCGCTGGGGAGGGGCTGCGGCCGATCCTGTCCACAGGCTGACCCCAGGCAGCCTGGGGCCGGGCGTCTCTGCACCTGAGACCTCTCGTCGCTCAACAGCGCAGGCGCCGTGAGGTGCCCAGGCCTGGGAGACGCAGCCCATCGGGTCTTGAACCTTAGGGAGCTCCTGGTCAGGGGGTGACAGGCACACAAAGGGGTCCCAACACCGGACCAGGTGAGAAGGAACCAGAAGGACATTCCTGGTGCAGGAAGCAGCATGAGCCGGGGCACCGGGGCAATGCAGTGTGGCCGACGGGGTGAGGGAGGCGCGGACAGAGGCCAGTCCCACGTGTGCAAGAGGCCGTTGAGAAGTGCGAGTGGGGGCAGGGACTCTGGAGCCAGACCCCAGGGTTCGAATCCTAGTTCTGCCTCTTCCTAGCTGTGTGACCTCAAGCAAACTACTTGGTCGTTCTGGGCCTCTTTGTCAGCATCTATAAAATGGGCGTGCGGATAGCAGCTCTCGTCTGGTTGAATAAGTGAATGCATGGACCGTGCCCAGGGCAGTGCCTGGTGCCGTTAGGGCTCCAAAAGCATGGGCTGCTGGGATGTGTCCTCCTCCCGGTGAGGACCAGGAGGACCGGGGTGGGGAGGGAACAGGTAGAGGACATCTCCAGTCGATGAAGAGGCAGGTCTGGGTCTGAACGTATGATTCCTAATCTTGTCCAATCTGGGGGGCGGGGGGCTGCCTACAGGCTGAGCCCGTGACGTGCAGCAGGGGCGGAATCTGCCATTTTTGTTTAGTGGGAATCAGGTCACACTGCAATCGTCCCACGGACCTAGTGGCTTCCGGCCGAGGCAGGGCAGCAGCGACCCTAGAGCGTGGGGGTTGCAGGCGAGGTGTGGAAAACTTCCCCTAGGTGGAAAGATGTATGAGCGTGATTTACAGGGGACCCCAGACTCCAGGGACAGGACGGTGTTGAAGGAGAAAGCATGGGTCCGTTCCAAAGACGAAGGGTGTTAAGAGTGCAGGTGGCCCGGGGACACCGCAGGACCCGCGGAGTGGGCACAACTGGGCGGCCTCTGGGGAGTTTGGCTCCGTCTATCTCTCACCTGGTAGGTTCCAGCAGGTGGAGCAGCCGGGGCAGGGCTGGGGGCCAGGGTGCTGTCTGGGGCTGAGGGGACCCGCTCAGGGGGGCCTGATCGGGTGGGTCTCCAGGACATGTGACCTGTGACCTGTGAGGCCCGAATTCAGACCACTTCACCCTTCGGATCGCATCTCAAGGGCCACTTCCACAGGGAAGCCCTCCTGGATTTCCCGATGGCTGACCCTCCCCCACACCCCACCCCTCCCAGCCCAGTGATCCCAGCCCCCACCACAGCTGGAATGCTAGTCCTCCTGATGAGTGGAGTGGAGTGGAGGACTCAGGCAGCAAGCCCCAGGGAGCGAGGAGACCATCTTCTCTCTTCCCCGGGACGACCACAGTAGAGCTCCCAGGAGCTCAGCACCCGAACTGAAGGAAAGACCCGGAGCGCACCGAGCGCTCGCCGTGGGCACGCGGAGTTAGAGCAGAGACCGGCTGGCGATCCCCGCATGGGACCCCCCTGCTGTGCCGGCACGGGCTAGCTACGCCAGGTGACGCTGTCACAGACATCCCCAGCGGGCAGTGGGGTTGTACCGGAAGCAGAGGTTTCCTGCATCTGGCTCTCCTCACTCCGTGTTCGTCACGGGTTGACCGTGACGTTGAGACGGGGGCCGTCGGCCTTCCAGGAGAACTGAGGGTCCCTCAGGCTGGCGAGGAGGCCGCCGTGTTGAATGCCACCCCAGAAGGAACGGTTAGCGATCGGGGACTTCACCCTGGGCCCAGAGGTGGCCCGTGTCACAGGTGCCGCCACGTGCCCCTCCCCCATGCTGCTCCCCCGTGGGACTGCTGGGAAGTGTGGCTCCCCCCACACGAGTGGAAAGCAGAGAGCAGGCGCTCGCGGCTGGTGGGCTGGTGGTAGTAACGGGCCACACTTGCTACAATGGAGGTAAAACAGTGGGCAGGACTGGGGGCCGGTCTCGGAGGGAGCGGCCTCCGGTCCTCTCCCCGGGGCAGATGCCCCCCCTTCCTGAGGACGATCATACTGCTGTGTCCCTCCTCCCGATGGATGGGGCGCAGACCCAGGTGGGGGGGGTCTGTCCACCCTCAGCCTTGGGCAGCACCAGGCAAGGTCAGGAGCAAAGATGACGCGGTTGCAGCCGCTAGCATGGGGGCAGCTTGGGGGGGCCTCCCCGAGCTCTGAGCCTGGCCCCCGGGGCGTGCTGTGGGCCTGGGGTTGCAGGAAGAGGTCGGTGCCACAGCCCCACATGGAGGTGTCTGGGAACTAGGGGGCCCTGGTGGTGGGGGGCGCTCGAGGGCCCAGGCGGCTGTGCCGAGGTGGTCTTCTTGAGGGACCCCACAGAGCAGGCTTCCAGACCAAGCCCAGGCTCGGAGGATGTGGGGAGGCCCTCGTGGGACCCATGGGGAGCTGGGGCCACGGGGCCGGAGGGCTTGTAACCCCGTGTCCGTGGCTCTCCCGACAGCCCCCTGCCCTCCCCCTGAATCCCCCAGCGCTTGAGATGAGGCCCCGGATGCTGCCTGTGTTCTTTGGGGAGGGCATCGAGGTGCACCCGGAGTCCACGCACGAGATCCGGTGAGTGAGTGGGGCTGCTGGCCGGGGCGGGGGTGCGCCCGGCGCTGGTCCTGAACCCCCGCAGGGAAGTGTGGTCAGGCTCTGGGCCCAGCAGGCTCCCCGCTCCTGCCCCGGGGAACGCCTCTGGTTGCTGCTCCCTGAGGAGGCAAGAGCGTATCCTGGCCAGCGATGAACGGACTGTACGAGATGCCGACCCGAGGGGACCCTCTCTGTCTCCCTCCCGTGCTCCGCGTCTGCACCGGACCATTTCCCCACTGCCCTGCTCCCTGCATCCAGTCGATCTTATTTTAACCGGACCTCCAGAAAGTTTGCGCGATGACCGGCACTCACTCACGCAGCTCGTGGAGCCCCCTCCCTCCTCCCCGCCCTCCTCCGGTCCGCGACCCAACCCCACACATGCCACCGGGGGCCCCTTTTCTGCTCAGGGCTTGCTGGGTGTCACGTGAACACAGACGTGCTCTGTGCTCCTGGGACTGTCCTGGCTCATGTACCTGCTGAGGCGTCCTTGACCTCTCATGTATCAGGGGCCCTCCCGGGTGTGGGACATCTTAGGTGCCTCTGAACTTCTGGGCTAAGGTGACCCCACCAGGAGATGTCCTGCATTGGGTTGCCCTCCTGGGAGGGCTTCTGGGGGTCAGGATTCCAGAAGGTGGAGTCCAGGGGCCACAGCACCCTTGGGAAGGATCTGTCCACGACAACCCTGGTCAGCCAGGGAGACCCACACCTGCTGCTTCAGCTCTGGACGTGGTCCCAGGAGATGGCTCGGCTGTGCAATTCGCTCTTCCCAAAGAGCCCCCGTTATTTAAATGTGGGCTGAGCTGACCAGCCGGCCCCACGCAGTGCACGAGAGCTGACTCTCGGGCCCTCTGATTCCCTTCCTAAATGGACTGTCTGTGGGGCTGTGATGGCGAGATGGGTACACCCCCCACCCACCCCGGCCAAGCCTTTGCTTACACTTTGCTTTTCTGAGGTCTGGAAGCAGAGCAGCGGGGCACTGAGCTACTTTTGGGGAAACTTCTTTTGATACAATTTCAGACTTACAGGAAAGTGTCAGGGAGAGCTCAAGGAAGCCCTGCGTACCCATTACACAGATTCACTGGTTCATTACCTTTTGTCCCGTCTGCTTGAACATCGGCAGGCTCTCTCCTGTGCAGATGAATCTTTTTTTCTGAACCACTGGAGAGAGGCAAGTGGTGGTATCCTGACGTTTAACCCGTAGTACTCTGGCGCCCTTCCCGAGAGCAGGGACACTCTCTCACGCAGTGACCCCACTGCCCCATCCCCACGGCCCAGATTTCGTCCGCTGTCCCCACATGGCCTTTCACGGCGGATTTTCAGCCCAACTCGGGATCCACCCTGAGTCACGGGTCACACTGAGAACCACTGCTTTCCTGCCCTGCAAGCGGGCACACTCCCACTGCCCTTTGACCCTGACCTTGACCCAAGGCTCTTCCTTGGGGAAGAGCCCGGGCCGCCCTGTTCAGAGGTGCCCTCCCCACGTTCATGGACTCCCGCCCCCCCAAGACGGCACGGTGAGCAGCGGGCGTCCCCCCTGCCCCGTCCTGGGCTCACCCTGCCCCCCATTTCCACCCTCCACAGCTGCAACTCGGAGGTCAAGTACGCCTCGGAGAAGCACTTCCGGGACAATGTCTTCTACGCGCCGGTGCCCACGGTCACGGCCTACAGCGAGACGATCGTGGCGGCGCCCAACTGCACGTGGCGCAGCTACCGCAGCCAGCTGACCCTGGAGCCGCGGCCCCGCGCCCTGCGCTTCCGCAGCACCACCATCATCTTCCCCAAGCACGCCAGGAGCACTTTCCGGACCACCCTGCACTGCAGCCTGGGCCGGCCCAGCCGCTGGTTCACGGCCAGCGTGCAGCTCCAGCTGTGCGAGCACCCCCGGCTCCTGGGGCCCGCGGCGGCGCTCTGACGGGGCGAGCCCGCCCCCCCCCACCACCAGCGACCTTGGGGGGTTACCCAAGGATGAACTCCACGGCTCAGCCTGGAGCCGGGGTGCGAGGGAGCTGGGGGAGGCCCGTTCCAGCGCCGTGGACTCCATTAACACGTCTCTTTTATTAGCACGTAAACAGGGGAGGCCGCGCAGGCATGGCCCCCTTGAAGACACAGTGGGGGGTGCCCCCCCCAGGGGCCCGGCTGGAGAGAGGAAGGTGGGCGTTGGTGGTGCGGCCTTGGCACCCAGAACAGCGTTGGCCGGTAGGGCCACTGCGGCTCCTTGATACTGGCCACCTGGTCTGTCCGGGGCTGGCGGCCTGACTCTCGGGCCATGTGCGCGGGAAGAGGGGTGCCATCCAGACTCCCACGCTCCTGGGAAGAAATGTCTCCCAAGTGGGCCCTTTACCTGAGCGCTGCGAGGCTAGAGGCCCAGACCGAGCGACCTCTGGTGGCTGTTGAGCCGGGAGGTGAGGCAGAGGCTGTGGAAGCCGCGGCTCCTGCTGGTCAAGGCCTTGCCAGAGCGGCTCCCGGGTACTATGGCTTCAGGGACGAAGGTTTGGGGCGCAGCCCGCCTAAACAGAGGCCTTTGAGCTCTGTAGCCGGAGCCTCCCCGCCAGGGCAACCCCAGCAGGAGCAGGACTCTCGGCCTGGAGCCTTCCTGCCGGGTGCCAAGGGAGGCCATCGAAGCTCTCCGAACGTCTGCCATCCCCTGAGTGGGGGTCCAGGCTCAGCCGTCGGCTTAAAGAGATCCCATGGGGGTTTCTGCCCGCGCTGATACCATGCAGGCCGCAGGGGGGACGCCAGGACGCACCCGGGGCTGGGGGCCACGGTCTGGTGCCCCCAGTGTGGTCTGGATGGACCTGGTGGGTAGGGGGCTGTCCCGCCACTCTCTTGGTCACCCCTCCCGTGATGGGGGTGGGGCAGAAGGGCTCCCTGGGTCTGGAGCCCCACATTGGGTGGGAGAAGCAAGTCTGAGCTCACATCCAAGAGAGGCCAAGTGCTCGATGTATTTTTATGTATCTACCCAGACGGAGCGTGCTCGCGCCACAGTCTGATTAACAAAGAAATAACTTAAGAACTTGACCAATTATCCTAATAAAATGTGCAAACCCAAAGAGGCTCCCTCGTCTGTCTCTGAGCTCTCAGATCCCATGGGGTGGGGGCCCGTTTTCCTAGGCCCCTGTACTCTGTGGCCACCCCCTTACCTTCCCTCCCAGGCTTAGCTTCGGGGAACACTGCCTCCTCTCAGCCTCTCCTCTGCTCACAGGGAACAGGGAGGCGCTCAGAGAGCTCAGAAACCTGTACCCCGCGCCCTCAACTTCCGTGGGCACGGCTTCACCCAAGAGCTGCTCAATAAATGCTGAGACCCAGGCCCCACTGTGGGACTTGGGTCCAAGGATGGTTCTGAGGGGTCCTGGGAATCTGCCTTTTTTTTAAATTTGTTTTTTCTTTTGGTGTCTGACATCTCAGCCCCGTCCCCTGGTAGCCCCCCAACCCCCTCCCCGGAGAAGGGCCCCAGCTCCCTCAGCTAGGGTTGTCCCAGCCCATGTTACAACGTGTCTCTCTCCATCCTGTCCATGGCTTTGGAGGGACCCCTGAGGCCCCAGGTAGCAAGTGCTATTAGGGAGACACTCGGCCGCCGTGGGACACTGTCTTCTAGGAATTGCAAAGTGAGACCGGAATTTGCCCCCTAGGCCTCTGGAGTTGGGGGGCTGAGCAAGTGGGGTGCGTTTGGACATAGAGGGTTTGTGGGGGACTGATCCCTCCTTCGAGGGGGTGGTTCACAAAAGTGTACTAGGCGGGGTCATCTGTGGCCTCCTGATGCTGGGCCCCGAGCCTGCTGGTGTGTAAGACAACAGCAATGGTAAAGCTGTATGAGCTGACTCACGCAGCGCCCCCAGTATGCCCCCGGTGCTCGATGAAGCCCCCCCGTGTGGTTTCACTCCATTCACCTGATGAGACAGGCACTCCTGTATCTCCATTTTATAGAGGAGCAAGGCACAGAGAGGTTAAGTAACTTGCCCAAGGTCACACAGCGAAAGGGAGGCAGGGCCAGGATCTTACCCACTTGGCTACATGTCTTTAAAGGAGAATGCTCTCTAGCCAAGGGGTAGAGGAGTGAAAGGGGCCCGGGGGTGAAAACCAAGAGGGTCAAGGACAGGCTTCTGTCACTGTGAGGAAGACTCCTGGGGCCTCTGCGGGTTGTGTGGACAAGCCTTAGGGACCTGACAACTCAGGCCATTTAGAGATGGGATTCTGTGCAGACACGCGTGCTGGGGATTACATCTTTCGTACATAATCAATCCAGCTGCACAAGCTCCATTTCAACCACGACCTTGATCTCCTACGACTTGGAGGAAGAATGGGCTGGGCTTCTGGACCTGTGCACTTAGGGTGCCGATGAATCCGGCGTCCTTGGAGGTGCCCCTGGGGTCGCCCAAGAAGGAACTTCCGAGAGCCTCCAGCTGCGGCTTCCCGGCCCCTGCCTGGGCCCCCCTAGCACGAGTCCTTGCCCTCGGGGGACTGAGACCATGCCTCTCCCTTCTCTTTCCGGGCATCACCTCCGTCCGGGCTCTTCTGGACGGCTCCGGAGAGCACAGCAAGTTTGAGTCCCCGACTGCGCCCTGTCTCCAGGGGGCTCCGTGAGGCCCCGCCTGGGAGAGCGAGGGCGGCTGCCCGGAAGGCCCCCAAGTGCACCCTGGTTTTCCTGGGAACCAGAAGACCTGGAGGCCAGGCAGAAGAGATGCCAGTTTCATCTAGATTCTTGGGATTTTCACCCCAAGATGGAGAGACCGGAGCGCAGCTGCCAAGGCCCTTCTACCTCACCCTGGCCTCTAGGTACCCAGGATGCAGCCGCACTAGGAAGCCCCCAAAGGGGCAGGTGTCCAGGCCCAGTCTCTAAGCATCTGCCAGATGGGCACACGCTTTTGTGTCCCAGGCTACAGCTGAGCCCGACCGGGAGCCGTCCTGGGGGCAGGGCTGCCCCCACCCCGGGCAGAAACACTTCACGCAGCCCCAAACCCCCCTGCTGACCCCCTGCTGTGGTCACTCCTGCTGTCTCCAGGTTCACAGCCTCGAATCAAAGTCAGCACCCCACCCCCACCAGCCCACCCAACTCCAGCCAGGTGTCCCCGTCCTCTGCACTCCACGCCGTCCCATCCTCGGCTCCCCAGCGTAGGAGGGATGAGAGCAGCCAGCAAGGGCTCGGAGCACTTGCTCCATCTTCGGGAAGCCTGGTCCGTGCATCCTCACGGGGACTCCGGGCGGCTGCTGGGGAGAAAGGCTGATGAGGAAGCAGGACCCGGCCGCTGGTCTGTCCCACGGCCGCCGGACCCCCGGGCTCCCTGGAGGACCCACCCGCGTGATGGGCTTCCTTCGCCTTCTCAAGGACAGGATGGCCAGGAAGCCCTCCCCGCACCGGTCTCAGTGGCTTCTCTCTCTATATCCGTCTAACACGCTTGCAAACTAACATTGCCCAATGTCAGAAAACCAGCAAATTACCTTGTTGGGCTCATTCCTTCTCAGAGAACGCTGGGTCCCCACACTGACTTACATGCGGCCACCCTGGCCTCCCAAACGTCCCCGGCTGGGTCTCCCCTCCCATACAGGCTCCCTCCATGCAGCCCATCCTCCCCTCGCCCCCCCAAGAGCTACCACCTCCAGGAAGCCACTCTGACTGCTCCAGTCCAGTTATCACAGGGTCTGCGTCCCCCAGCCCCAGGAAGGCTTGTCCTGAGCCAAGCCCGGTGCCTTGGGGAGAAGTCTGTCCCTGCCCTCCCTGTGGGTGGCAGCTCTCCAGGCCGGGTCTCCTTCTACCATGTGTGCCCCGACTGGAGGCCTCCTGGCTAGATGGAGGAACTAGGTTCTCAATGAGGATCAAGCTCTAACCTTGGGCATCACCCCCCGCCCCAACCGCCACCATCCTAAGGGCTGCAGACCACTCCATCAGAAATACTAGGGCTGATTCTCAGATTCTCAAGCCAAATCCTAGACCTACAGATTCATATTCATATTCTCTAAGCGGGGCCCGGGAATGTGGAGTTAGCCAACTTCCCAATGTCCTAAGACACGTGGACCTTTGCCAACAACCGCCCTTCACTTAACAGATCACATGCCCTTCACTTTAGAGACCACATGCTGGTTTTCTGTTGGATCTGCTCTTCACAGAGTCCGTTCAGCCCAACACCATCACAAGGAGAGCTCAGTCAGCGACAGGGCAGCAGTGGAAGACTTGAGGGGGTCTGTCTGATCCGGGACGTGGGTAGCTTGCAGTGTGTTATCAGAGACTCAGAGGAGAGAGATGGTGAGGTAGAAGTTCTTAGAAGAGGCACTATCCCAGCTGGGTTTTGATGTATGTGTAGGAGTTTTCCAGGGAGATAAACATCTGGGGAACAGCATAGACCTCGGTTTCAAAGATGGAGACGTGAGAAGAGCAAATAGGACAGGGATGGAATGAACTCTTTGGGAGTTGTGGACTGGTTGGTCGAGGCTGGAACATAGGGTGGACGTGAGCTCTCCCTACAACTGCAAACACCCCCGTGCTGGGTCAGGGCCACTGGCCCGCAGAGGAAGACAGACAGAGGTGCTAGATGGTGTCAGCCCTGAGGCCACGGAGACGGGGGCCTGGTGGAAAGGACCACGTGGGCTGAAACTTGGGCCCCACTTCAGATCAGTCTGGTCTAACTGTGGCTGAGGGAGGTGCCACGGATCCTGGGTGGCACCAGCATGTGTGGCCCAACCCTGGTGGCTGGTGTGACCAAAAGAGCCTCCCCATCCTGGAGTCCAGATGGGGGGCTGGCCTACACCCCTGGTGGAGGGAGGCCACAGCCAGGACAGTGCCCTTTGCTGGCCCGACACTGCCACCTGCCTGCCGGCCCCAGTACTTCAGCCCAGGGGCCTGGCCTGATGCATCGGCCTGTGAGCCGGCTGCCTGGGCCACGCAAGGCCCCTCTCTGGGTATTTGGAGGCGTCTGTCCCTCGGTGGGCCAAGGCGCCAGCACCCCAGGCCGAGAGGCTGAGGGACAGGGTGGATTCCAGAACCATGACCGCCAGGCTTAGGTTACCTCCAGATCTTGTGAGCTTCCCTTTAGATCTAGACCCCCACGAGGGGCAGAGAGCCCACCTCCCGAACTCAGAGCTCCCAAGGGGTCCAAGGTCCCAGAGAGCCAGGGCCGCCCCCAAGAGCAGACCCCGGACTGGGCATGGCAGTTGGAGGCCTTCCAACAGGCCTTCCGCACACCGGGCAGGCTCTCTGCAGATGGGGCCTGAGAGGGACCCAAGTTCATGGCCCCTCCGCCACAAGGAGGGGCAACCCTGGCTCTGCTGGGCTGGAGGTTCTCGGACTTCTGCTTCAGGAGCGGGTGGGCACGGAAGTCCACATTCAGGCCAGCGACCGACAGCTGGCTATTTGGCTCTTGGCTGCAGGGGGCCCTGAGGCCAGGCCAGAGCAGGGGGCAGGAACCCTGACAGGGAAGCTGTCCCCAGGCACCCCTGAGGGCCCGCAGCACACACCCACACACGTGCCGGGCCTGCAGACAGGACGGTGGGCGGAGGGACTCCTGACCATCCCCTAGAGTCAGGCACCCAGCCGGGCAGTGCGGGCTGACATTCACACCCGTGACCCAGGACCGTGCGAGAGTCTGGAGGACACGGCACAGGTCGTGGTGAGAGATGAAGTGGCCATCGGTGAGGGGTCGCAGTGAGGCTGTCGGCGCCCAGAGCCAACCCAAGAACAGCTTCTGTCTGTGGCCAAGGACCTCGGCCTCTCTGACACCCAGGTTCTGCTTGTAAGGAACGCGAATGGCGAAGCGCGGGGCGCCTTTCCGCCAAGACTGCGGGAAGCTGCACCGGGACGGCTGTTCCAAGACCCAGGCAGGTGCGGCTTGTTCTCTCTTCTGCCTCGATTCAAAGCGAGCAGAGCGGCAAAGGGTCTCTTTCTGAACACAACGTTGGCAGGAGTGGAAGGAAAAGTGCTCAACGATTATGAGTTGGCGGTGACTGTCTTGCACAGGACCGTGATGCTCTCTCCGTGGGTGTGAAGGCGGGAAACCCTCCCCAGGGGCTTGAATACGCAACACCTGTCCCCCTCCAGATGTGCATGTCAGAAGCCCGAACCAGGTGTGCCACTCTATACCGTCCGCTCACGGGCACGAACATCGGATACTCCCGCCGTGGGTGTGACTGTCCCTCATGGTCCCTCATGGAGACCTTCTTACTGCGGCCGGAAGTCCTCGCCTGCAGGGGGACACGTCTGGGGCGTTTCGGGGGGGATATTCCCTTGCCCCTCCGGGTTGCACTCCCGCTGTCCCCCGAGGCCCCAGTCGCCTGCCCTCCGGGCTGCCCAGGCTGAGGGAGAAAAGCAGCCTTGGTAACTTGAGTATAATTCGCTTTTTAATGAGAACAACGTGTGTAAATGACAGAATGCCCCCGCCGTGCGCAGATGGCGGTCACAGAGTACCCATCAAATTCATTCTGCCCAAGGAAGGGAGGGAGGGAGGGGGTGCTCGCGAGCCACAGCCCCGCCCCCCTCAGTCCTGCGGATGATGGGGTCACTGCCTGGCGGCCTGCACACACCTTTTGAACGGTAAGCAGAGATCGAAAGCACAGCAGCAATAACACTGGGTAAAGTCCTTCCTTGCGTAAAACATCTGAATTAATTCATTGAAGGTATCAAAAATATACCCTGTAAACCAATACATCATTTACACCTGCCTTTCCTTCCCACCGCTGCGGCAGCGCCGTGTGAGACAAACAGTCCAGTTCCTCGGAGCGTCTGCTCGCCCCAGACCGCACCCGGCCCTTTCGCCCGCCCATCCGGCCCAGCTGGGTTTCCAGCAGTCTTGTTGACTGGGGCAGTCCGTGGAGACCAAGACGAGAGCGCTGGGGGCTGGACAGGGCCCGCGTCCGTCTGTCCAGAGCGAGAAGCGGAATGGGGACGGAGGGAGGGTGCGGGGAGCTGCTAGCTCAGTTTCGACTTTGGTTCCAAATGTGTTAAGGGGGGAGGCAGTGGCGTGGGAGGTGCGTGGCCATCCTGCTTTGGGTCCCTGGCCGCCCCGGCTGCGTGCGTGTGGCCGCCACACACCGCCGCGCCCCCTCCCCGGCCCCTCCCCACCCGAGCACCAGGTAAACATCCCCTGAGTAAGGTCACTGCACAGGACCAGCCCGGGGCGGGAGTCGTAGTTAAGGCTTTAGACAGGCGAGGATGCCGGCTCTGGACGGACGGACGGATGGGCGCGCAGGCAGACTCGGGGGCTCCTTCCTCGGTGGGGGGAGTCGGTGGCCGCCCCGCTCCTTGCCCGGCCGCTCTGGCCACTTGCTGGGCCCTGGCGCCGCCCCCCACCCCGTTCTGACAGTCACTCGCTGTCGGAGAGCGTCTCGTACTGCGAGCAGAGCAGCGGCTTGGGCTCCTCGTCCCAGGCATGGTGGGGCCCGGCGAGGGGCCCGCTGCCCGCGGGGAGGCCCGGTGGGGGCGGGGAGGCCATGGCACCCGCCTGCAGCCGCATGATCAGGGGGTTGTAGGGAAATGGTGTGGAACCTGCCGGAGAGACCAGGAGAGACGGTCAGAGGCCTCCGGGCCCAGCTGTCTACCACCCTGGGGACTGAGCCTGAGCCTTGTGTCTTCCCCTACCCCCAGCCTGGCACCGTCCCAATTCCTCCTAACTCCTGTGAGTTCCTCAAGACTGCCCCAGGCTCCTGGTGGCTCAGTTGGTTTCAACCCAGGTCATGATCCTGGAGTCCCGGGATCGAGTCCCGCATCGGGCCCCCTGCTCAGCAGGGAGTCTGCTTCTCTCTCTGACCCTCTCCCCTCTCTTGCTCTTTCTCTCTCACTCAAGTAAATAAATAAAATTTTTTTAAAAAACAGCAAAATACCCTTGCTCGTCTCTGCTCACGGATACCGTGCTCTGGCCACCTGGGGCCTAGACCCGTAGGGGGTCTCCTTGCCTCTCCGCCCAGGGCTCTCCTGAACCTACATCAGTTCTCTCAGACGAGGCCAGACCACACACCCGGCACACAGTAGGTGCTCAGGCAGCCCCCACCCCCTGCCCCGGCCCCCGAGCCCCAGTGCACCTGGCAGGCTGATAGCCAGCAAGACACCCCCGCCCCCCCGACACCCACCTGCAGACGAAGGCCGGTCCTCCCACACGCGGTTGGTGAGCGGCGTCCGGCGGTTACAGTCCCCCTCCGAGTGCACTGAGGAGACCGAGGGTGGCCGGTCCCCAGACGCCAGGCCCGGGGCCGGGGACTTGGCTTTTCGGCTGCTGGGTCTGCCAGAGACTTTGGCCTTCCCGCCACCACCTGCAGGGAAAGGGCCCCGTTGGACGGTGAAGACAGCACGCGCACGGTGAGAGCGGGGTGGGTGCGGCCCGGGCTGCCTGCCTCCTGGGCCCCCGCCGAGGGCCATGACAGCAGCTCAGCCCTGCCGGGATGCCGAGGAGGTCGACCAGATGGACAGGTCCAGCCCTGGGCCTGATTCTGGACGTGGGTTTCTACGAGGGGAGTGGCCTGAGCTACTTTCAAAGACCCCTCAGGCTGCCCTGAGGCCCGCCTACCCACCCATGGGCCGAGACCCTGAGCATGAAGCCTTGGGGCTCTGGCTTGACCCTGACCATTGTCCCAGGACTATGATCCGGCTGGGAAGCCTGAGCCCTCTGCAGAGAAGCCAGGACCCGCGAGGCCAGGCCTAGGCTCCCACTAAGTCCAGAAACTTCCTGGGACCAGACTGTCTAGGTCAGACAAATGGGCCCGAGGTCTCCGTGCTCAGACATGCAGAGCACGGACCGGGGAACTGCGGCAGAGAGGGGGCTGGCCCCTCTGCTTTCCCTGACTCCTCGGACTTTGAGGCTCACACACAGACACGGTGTCCTCCCCATCAGGTCCCAGGCCAGCCAAGGTCCCACACGACGGCCCCCGCAGATGTGGGCCCCACAGGCCTGGCTGCCGGGAAGGGACCCCCTGATCCACACAGAGGTGGGTCCTCACGCTAGCCTGATCTCCTCCAAGGAGACATGCAGCCGGCCCAGACCAGGGCCTCCCGGGGGACCTGTGTCCAGCAGGGGAGGAAGGCAGTGAGTGTTTTTAGAAAAGCAGCAGCTCCTTTGTACCTAGTGGGCAAGGGGAGGGCCGGGGCCGCGCCCGCCCCGATGGGGAGAGCCGACTCCAGACCCACGCCAAACACGCACAAAAATAAAGTCACAAGCTCCAAAGCTGGAGGGGGTCGGTCAGAGGAACGCGGAGGCACAAGATTAAGGACACTGGGGTGGGGACAGACGGGGCGGGCGGGGCTGGAGGACCGAGGCGGGGGAGGCCTGCAGACCTGGCGAGGTGAGTGCGTGTTCGCTCCGTCCGTCAGCAGCGGTTATGGGTATAGTGGCGGGCAGGCTGGCACTGGCAGTCAGAGGGTTAAAAGCATTGGCGCTGAGCGGGGGCTCCTCCCACTGATCATATTTACCCATGAGCGCCTTTCTAATAATGGCCTCCAGCCCCATGTTGGTGCTGGTATGCTCCTGCACCGCCTGGCTTCTGCAGGTCATGAGGCCTGGGAGAGAGACACACACACAGGGGCCAGGAGGGGCCGGGGGGACAACAGGGGGAGGGAGAGAGAAGCCGGGGGAGGGGAGGAGAAGAGAGAATACACAGTGAGCACATTTCGGCAAAGCAACATGTTTCTTCATTTCCCTGTCCTCCCCCTTACTCTCCTGCGGCTTGCTGACGGGGCGGGGCGGGGGCCCCCTCGGACTCAGGCCCTGGGGTGTGGGGGGCTGGGGGGCGAGACGACCACTCTCCATGTCTCTCCGGCTCTGCCCGCGGGGAACTCAGAAGCCTCCCCCGCAACGCCCCAGCCCCGGCCCCCGGCCCCGCAATCCCAGCTGGGGCTACTCCTCTCTAAAAATTCCAAATGGCCTTGAAGAGGGAGTCGGGAAAAAGAAAGAGAGAGAGAGAGAGAGTGTGTGTGTGTGTGTGTGTGTGTGTGTGTGTGTCGGGGGCGGAAGTCAGAGGAGGGGACGCCCTGTTTGGGGAGACACAGCTGGGAAACCAGGTTCAAGCCAGAGCTCCGTCCTGGGCATGGGTCCCCGGGGCTGGTGGGGGCTGAGGAAGAGACTCTGGGAGGGAACGGGACCCCCATGAGGTCTAGGGCCCTCAGCCCCCGCAGCCCCCCGTGCCCCCCCACTCCCCACTCTGGGCCTAACTCTCCTGCCCCAGCCTCTCCCCCGCCCGGGAGCCGCGAGGAGAGAGAGGTGCAGAGACGGGACGGTGAGGTGGGGGTCATAGCCATGCAGTTACGGTGCGTGCGGGGGGACAGGGCAGAGCTAGAGACACTCGCGTGACCGCCCCCAGCCCGGCCACCTCTTCGCCGAGCAGCCAAATTCACAGACTGGTCCCCGGCAGACGCCTGCAGACCCCCGCTACATCACAGCCACGTGAATTCACCCCTTTTCATCCCCCAAGGGTTTCTGTCCCTTTTTCGTTTTCTTGGGGATCCTTCTGCGAACTCTGGCAGACCCGGGGACGCGTCTCTTCTCTACATTTTTGCTAAACCAGACTTGGCCCACAAAGCTCAAGCCCCCTCTGCCTGCCGTCCTCAGGCAACGTGTGCACGGATTTTCAGAACTGCGCCCCAGGGGTGCAGGAATAGCGGGGGGGCTGGCGGGCGGGGCTCCCTGTCCCTGCCCTGGTTCGTCCGTGAACTCCACGGGCGGGCGGCTTCTCCGTGGTTGGAAACCACATTTCTGGCACATTCTGGGCAACCGTGTGCTCCCAGCGTTGTTTTTCTTTTCTTCCTTGTAGCTTCAAACTTGGTCACAGCCAGGGACACACTCTCGCCACCTTTGGAGGTGTGTCTTGGCCACTTTTCACCGGCACTTCAAACAAAATAAATAAAAAGAGGAAAAAAAGAAAGCCATGTCTCTCAAGAAGAAGTAGTATTTCCAGCAGGGGTGAGCACTGGCGGGGAAAAAAAAAAAAAAGCACTTGTGCTCCTCCACACAAAGAAAACAGTGCGGAGTGGAAACTATGACGTGACGGGGACAGGCCGTGGCGGTTTCTTGGTAGACCAGCATCTAGCAATCCCAGATGTTTCTGAGCCTTCCACCCGAGGTCACGGGGGCGCGACTGGACCGGGCCAGGCGGGAAGGAAGCTTGACCGCCTCCAGTTACAAAGGCAGAGTCGGACGGGGGCTGAGCGCAGAGACCAGGACCTGGGGACGCCAGCGCGTGTGTGCCGACTGCTTACAGGGAAGCGGAACGGGATCTAGCACAGATCTTCACGGCAGCGCTGCACGAACTTCTACAGACAGATGCACCTGTGTGTCCATGGCCTGTATCACGAATGGCAACGTGCCAGAAACTTTCATTTCTAACCATGTCATTGGTTCGACCAAACTGTTTCCTCTCTGCTGAGGTCTGGGTAGACAGGCGGGCGAGCCCCGGTCGAGACCCCCACTCGGAGGCTCTGATGACCCTTTGATAAAATCCAGTGGTTGTCTTTTGCTCACCGCTTTTCCCAGGTCTTGAGGTCCCGATGGCCCCTGGGAAGGCTAGCCCGGCTGCCCTCTGCTCCTCTGGCCTTGGACCCCCCCCAAAGGCCCAGGGCACAAAGGACACAGCCCTGCAAATGACCCAGCACCCCCCCACCCCTCCCACGCAGGGCTGCCCACGGGGACCCCAGCCCCGGCTCTGCTCTGCGCTCAGTCTCTTCACACAGGAGGCCAGGCCCTGAAGCCTTCCAAGGAGCAAGAGAAACACACACTGTGGCCCCTACTGGCGGCTGGGGACCCAGCCCCGAGGGTCTCCCACATCCCAAACGTCACGGCAGGCCTGTGGGTTTTCACCCATGTCCCTATTCCAGCTCTGGCGTTCCCTCAGCTGCTTTGAATTTTTGAATAAATCAGATGTCCTCTCTGTAAAAGCGCTCACGTGGACCCCGAGAGAAACCCGCGTACAAAGCCCGCGCCCACGCTCCCCGCCCACACTCAGACCTCCACCGGAAGCCCCGGCGGGGAGCTGGTGTTTCCAGACAGTTGTGTGTGCCCCTGATTCTGTACCAAGCACACCGGGAGGCCCTGGCATGTGATTCCAACGCAGACCCCTTGCAAAGCCTCCCCAGCCTTCTGGGCGAGTCTATGTCCCCGCTGCTGGGTTTGTGGAGTCCAGAGGGAAAAACACACTTGAACTAAGAAAGGTCTCAGTCCGCAGGACTGTGGCTGGGCTGAGGTCCCGGTGACCTCCCAGGCCACACTCCCTGAGTATCCTTTCAGATTCCACACAGCAGCCCAATCTCCCCAGCGTGCAGCCAGGGGCGGGGGGGACCAGGAGAGTGGGGGTGGGGCTGGTGGCCTGGAGCCCGGGCTGGACAGTTACCTGCTCCGGTGATGGCAGGCATGTTGAAGATCTCTGTCCCGGGCTGGCCGATATCTGGAGGGGCGGGTGACAAGATTTAGGGTAAGACTTAGGGGCCCACAGGTCCCAGAAAGTCACATGCCCCTGCCCTCCCCCCGTCTAAGCAAAGTGCATCAGCGCACACAGACTCCGTAGGACGGGGGCAGGCCTGGGGAGTGTGCTTTTCTAACCAGCTTGCTGGGGCTCCCGACCTCCGGGCCCACGGACTGCACTTGGCAGGGCTCTGGAGCTAACCAGGCCAGGCTGGGGACTATCTGTAAGGTTGCGGCTCCAGCCCCGGGAAGCTTCCGAAAAGCCTCTGTGACACCCCCAGTCTCGCCGCGGCTAACGAGTCCCAGCCGGGGACTGCGGCAGGCTCCTCTGTGCTAGGATCTGTGCTGCCCGTGCTATGTGCGGGCCACCGCACTGGGCGTGGGAAGCAGAGTTAGGACTGACATCCGGTAGCCACATAAATGAGGGAAAAATCACAAATACGATGAAAAATCACAAATCAACGTGAGCTGGGGACACAAAGGGCCCTGGGGTGGGCAGGACCCCAGTCCCCAGCACCCAGTGTGGAGGCTGAACGAGAACCACTCCTGCAAGCACTCACTGTGTGCCCCCCGTGTGCCCAACACTGAGAAGCGCAGGAGGAGCCCCCAAGGGGCTCAGCGAACATGGGGTGAAGGGCCAGGGGGAGAGGTGTCGGCGGGTGCACTGGCTTTATAAAATACCCTGTGGGTTCTCGCCCGGTGTCGGCGCCCAGCCCCGTAGGGGCGCCAGCTTCCTGGGGGAGGGGCGCTGCTTACTGTACTCTGGCTCGTTCCGGTTGTGCGTGTTCAGCTTCTTATTGATCTCCTGTTTCTTGGACTTGACCATGGCAGAGTTGCTCTCGGTCAGTTTGCTGAAGAAGGCCGGAGGCTGGCTGGTGTTGCCTGGAGACTTGGAGCCCATCCTGCTGCGAAGATCAGATACCCCAGGTCAGTCTGCTCAGGGATGAGCTTGCACACCTTTGACGATGGGGCACTCATCACCTAACGGCCTTGGAAATTCAGAACGAAGCTTCTGCCCCATGCCTCCTGCCTTCACCTCTCAGACACCGTCTCCTGTCTCCTCGTCCCCTGAACCTTCTCTGTAGCTCACCTACCCACGGGCTCAGGCTGTCTCTGGAGAGCCCCAGCTGCTCTGCCGGGTCATGCTGCTCTACCGGCAGCAGCACAGCCCCTTGAAGGGCTTCAAGAACTGGGTGCGCACCCAGACCACATCTTTTCCCAAGGCTCGCGGACCTGGCTTGTTCTCTGTCCCCATCGACCCGAGTGGTCGAGCACGTTCAGCTGGTTATTGCTCAGGTCCTCCGCAGATGCTGGTGCAGGGGCCCGGCCTGAGCCGAGACACCCCAGTCCAAGGCATACGAAGCTGCCACGGAGCTCCCTCAAGCTGGGGCATCTGCTCAGCAGGCCCGAGGGATCTCGGCTGCACAGTAAACCCGTGCCAACGCCCAACAGCACAGTGGGGACCGAGGCCACGTGGGGGCGAAGGGCTTGTGTCTGGAGTGTCCGGGGGCGGGGTGGGAGGCCACAGAGGTACCTGGGCTCTGTCTGCTCCCCGTCCCGGTACAGCAGCGGGTACATGGCGCTGCGGGGATGCCCAGGCTCAGCTATGCCTTCCGGCGGGGACACGGGCTCGATAGCATCCTCGCTGCTGCCCAGGGTCGACGTCTTGCTTGGCTCAGGAGACCTGAGCGGAGAGAGGGGCCCGCTGTGGTCAGAGCTCAGCGCTCTCTCCCCCGGAACGACGCAGGGATGTGTCACTCTCTCCGCGACCCCTCCCCACCCTGCCCTGCTCTGCAGCAGAGCTCAGCTGCTCTCCCTGCGGAGGGCCCCCGAGAGCTGCTCTCCCAGGCTTGGTCGGCCACACCTTGTGGGCCACGTGTGCCCTCTGCTCTAGTTTCTTCTTGTACGACCTTCCGTCCCTGGACTGTCGCTGGACTTGGCCTGTGGGTGGCAGCGGACCCCCGCTGCTCCCGTGTGCCAGGGACCTCACTATCCCCCCCGCTGTCTTCCTGCCCTCAGGCCTCACTCACGCAGCGCCCCCCTTGAGCCAGGGACCTCCCCCAACCCCTGAGAGCTCCTGGGGGGGCCCCAGAAGTCAGTGTGCACATGTGTCTGCAGAGAGGCTGAGCACACAGCTCTGGCCGAGTCCCAGCTCTGCCCAGTCCCAGCTCTGCCTCTTGCTGGCTGTGCCCCTGGAGCTCAATGGACTCGCTTCCCCATATCTCAGTCCTTTCCTCGGTGACACGGGGACGTGGCCTGCCCTCGCTGGGCTGAGCAGAGAATCCTGGTTAACTCATGGCAAGGGCTTAGCTTGGCGTCTGGAACCCAAAGAGTGCAGTGCGCCCGTCAGCTCTCCCCCACCCGCGCTGTGGCTTGAGCAAACCGCCCCGTGCCCCTGAGCTCAGTTTCTCATCTGTGCCACAGCGGCAGGCGGCCCCGCTGCTTGCTCAGGCCCACCACGGCAGCCGTCCGACCAAGGCCTCCCGGCAGCTGAACAGCCCCCAACACTCACCTCTTGCCCCCTTCACTGTGGGGCGAGCCACGAGCCGGGGCGCCGTGGTCTGGGGGCGGGAGGTAGAGGTCACTGGGTGGGCGGCGGAGGTCTAAGACGGGGCAGCTGGCTCCAGGGAAGGAGTACAGGGGGGCGGGGAGCGGCGCGCTGAGCTGCTGTGGGTGGTGCCGCGTATAATCCTGCGTGATGACCTCCTGCAGGCCAAAGGTCGGCAGAGAGGCACAGGGTCAGGCAGCCGCCATCCCACCAGAACCTTCTGTGTGGGCAACGGCTAGGCTGAGCTTCGGGGACAGAACGGGGCTTGGTTCTTGGTGCTTTGAGATCTGCCCACAGCAGCCACAGCGTCCCCGTGGGCTCAGGTTGGTGGTCGTGGCCTGAGGTCTCACAGTGGCAGCCCTTGGGTGGGTCAGATCCCACCGGCCAGTGTACATGAGACGCGGACCACAGACTCACGCACCTGAGGCCCCACCAGCTGGATGTGGGGCGGCCACCGTGTCTGAGTCCGAGACCCCGGAACCCCCGGCATGGCTTGCCCTCATCACCCCCTACCTCCCGGGTCCAGGCCACCAGGGCTCGGTTTACCCCCCAGGACCCCCCCCCCCACCGGCTGCCACCTTCCCCAGGACCTCGGCCCGGCCCAGGTTCAAAGGTGATGAGGTCAGAGAAGGGGTAGTTACACTGATGTGCTGTGCCAGGGTGACGACCCTCTGGTGACCTTTGACCCCTGGGGTGGTCTGGAGCAGCGGGCTGGACGAGGACTGGCTCTCGGGCGGCGGCCGCAGATGCGGGAGGTGTGCAGCCTCGCCGCCGAGCTTGCTGGGGCCTGCGGGCAGAGGGGAGCAGGTCAGGCTGGGGGGAGCCTTGGTTTTCCTGCCTGCAGGAAGGGGCGATGGCAATCCCACTCTCACAGAGCTGTGGTAAACGGGGTGCACGGGGGTGCTAGGGTGGCGTGGGGCCCTACCTGGGTGCTTGTGCCTCAGGTCCCCCTCTGGCTCTTGTCGACCTCTTCGAGGTGCTTGGGGAGCCCCTTGTCGTGGGTCAGGCTGGGCGAGCTCACGGGGCTGACCGGTTCCACCCCGTCGGGGCTGTAGCTGCCGCCATGGTAACCTACAGTGGGCAAGGCCCTGGGTCAGGCCAGCGCCAGGACCTGGGGCTGGGGCCGCCCCTCCCTCCCGGTCCACCCTTCCATGCTGGCTGGGGTCCCCAAGACTGGAGGGGGGCTGTGGGCAGAGGGGGAGAGGGAGCGAGCCAGAGCAGGGCTGCCGGCTGGCCGCAGGTGGGGGTGCGAGGCAGGAGGGAGACGGAACGGTGGGGAGGGTGACAGGTGGAGGAGAAACGCAGTTGGACACACAGGCAGGCGGGCCGGGAGATGGAGACAGACCCAGGGACGGCGAGAAACACAGACCCACCCAGAGGGGGGGCATGGGGGGGGCGGGGAGAGGAGTCTCTAGGGAAGGGAATGTAGGAGTGAGATCAGTGGGGGGTGTGGCAGGCAGGGACACTTGGGTCCCGGGACCCCGCCTGGGCCACAGTCCCAGGAGCCCCCAGCCCAGGAAACGGGAGCCCAGAGCAGGGGCCAGAGATGGGAGGCAGGGGACGCTGGGCAGCAGGTCAGCAAGGGGCACCCCAAGACGCCCTCACGACCCAGGCAGGGTGCAGGGCTCGGCTCCTCCCGGAGACGCAGCCGCTTTCCGCCTCTCCCTGTCTTCTCCCAGACCGTCCGCCTCAGCGGGCGTCCTCCACAGCAGACTCACCCACGCGGCCGCAGGCCTCCGCCCGAGCCCCTCTGCAGCCCCGCTCCCTGCTCCCCAAACACAGGCGCAAAGGTTGGGAGATGGGAGGCGCAGTGGAAGTCAAAATCACAGATCCATTCATTAAAGGGAAAAAAAAAAAAAAAGCGAAAATCCAAAAAAAAAGAAATCATGATAAAACAATGTGCAAATGAGGAGAGGCCCCCGGGTCAGAGGCGGTGGGGGCGGGCGGCAGCTTGAGGAATAAAACCATCATCAGGACGTGCAATCGACGAAGACGCGTTTCAAAACGAAATACCAAAACCAACGAAAAATGAGGGGAAAAATCAAAAGCAGAGATCTGAAAATATCTTTAGGCCACAAGACGGGGTGGGTGGGCGGCGGGGCCGGAAGTCTTACCATCGCGAGGGGAGTCGTTGGCCAGCGAACCTCCTTCTCGCGGCCCTTTATCGTGAGCAATTTGACGCATGATTATCGCGTCTATGAAGGTGGCCGCTGTCAGGGTGGTCTTACCCAGAGAACGGAGCTCCAGTTCCTGGATGGAAAAGGGTTTACTTTGAGTCTTTTCCCGGTGCAGGTCCGCGGCCGAGGCGGGCGGCGCAGGCTGGTCCGGGCTGGCGTGGTGGGGTGCGAGGCTCTTTGCTGGGGTGCGGGCGATGGCCGTGTGGCTGGAGCCGGGGGGCGCCAGGGGCCGCGGCTCGGAGCCCTTGCCGGGGGAGGAGGCAGGCTCCAGCCCCGCGCGGCCGGGGGGCTTGGCCAGGAAGGCGTGGCCGGCGTCTGCGCGGGGCCGCTCTGGCCGGGCGACCCTCGGGGCCTCCTTGGGCAGCAGGACGGGCTCCATGAGGGTGGGGTAGACCCCGTCCAGGGCGCCGCCCAGCGGACAGTGGGTGGTGGGTGGCAATGTGGCGGCCGGGCGGACAGGTGAGGAGGTGGAGGTGGACCTGCGGGAGGAGAGAAGGCGGTCAAGGCGGTCGAGGGACTGCGGGAGCGGCCGCAGGGGGTGGGGAGGGGACCCAGGAGGCCGAGGTGGGGTCACTCTCCTCACACTTCGGCACCCCAATGGCTCTGCGCAGCCCAGGGATAAGCCTGTCTGCCCCGCCCGGGCTGCGAGGTCCTGCCGCCACGACCTTCGACGGCACGCGGTCACCTGCTCACTTACTCACTGTTGGCCCAAGACTTCTCATGGAACGCCAGCTAGGTGCCCGGCGCTGTTCTAGAAACCACTCTGACGCTGGGGAATATGGCAGCGAACGGACAGAAGCGCCTTACGTTCTAGCTGAGCAGACCGTATGCAAGGTCAGAGAGCAGGTGTGACTCGAAACCGAGTCGGGGTGAAGGGAAGATGCAAGCTCACGCGCTGGCAGGGGAGCCACGGGCGGCTCAGGACACGAGGGGACGAAGGAGCCACATGGAGACTGTGAACACCGGGGGCACGGGTCCTGAGAATGCTGGGGACCGGGAGCTGGGGGGTTAGAGGAGAGAGCAGCAGGGCCCGGCTCTCCCACACCAGCCGCGGGGGCCACACGGGGCTCTCTGGGATGCCTGCCAGCACTGCACCCCAGCGTGGCTGCTCTCGGGGGTCACCTGCCTCTTCCTCCAAACAGCCTTCCCTGATTGCTGGCTGGTCTAAGCCCTGAGATAAGCCCCAGAAGGGCTCGCAGGGCTGGCATCACAGTGTCCCCCACACCCAGCACAGGTTGGCCAGGAAGAAGGAACACACAAACGTACACTGCGATTCCCACAGGGTAATACAATAATCCCTGCTTCGCAGACGAAGACACGGGCGCTTGGACGCGAGCTGGCCCGACTCCAGCCCTTCGGGCCTTTCTGTCTAGCCCAGTGTCTCCGTGAGGAAGTGGCCTGCCCTTCACTGACCCTCACTCCCGCTGCCAGTGGGAAAGGCCCGACCGCCCCCTGACGGTTTCTAATCGGCTTCCCGCTGGTGTGGGGGGACAGCTGGCCTTCACGCACCAGCAGTAACCGTGCTCTAAGCGGCCAGGTGCCTCTGCTTCGTGTAACTGCTGTGTATCTGAGTCGGGGAGGCACAGCCGATGCTTTTGGGAAACAAGGTTGTCACCTTCCTTACCGGGAATTGTCGTTGAGTGGTGGGCAGGCCTTAGAGCAGCCCAATGCGGGGAGGGTACTTGTATGAACGGAAACTTCACCTTGGAGGAAGCAGCACCTGCCTCCGAACAGGACCCCCGCAGGGAGCGCCCTCCCCCGCATTAGGCAGCTCTGCCCCTGCACTGGGGGGAGGATGTCACCGGAGGGGACTTGGGCCCCTTGTGAAAGTGGACTGTGGGAGGCACACAGGGGACACGTAGACCCTCTCCCATCTTAAAAGATCCCTTAGGTTTTGTCCAGGGAAGATGGACACCACCTCCTCCCTGCAGGGCCCTCCTGAAGTCGGGGAGGACCAGAAAGAGTCTCTCCCCACAGTCCTCCCTTGTCTGTCCCTCTGCTCTCCAGGGACTCTATGCTTGAACCCAACAACCTAACACCTACTCATCCACCCCCCCCAACCTGCTATCCATCCACCCCCTCATCGAGGGAGGGGGTCACCTGACCCACACAGACACCCACCCAGTCCCCCACGGTCATGTTCACCCACCCTCCTACCCGCTGGCCCAGCCCAGCCGCCGTCCACACACCACCCACCCACCACCCGACAGGCACCCACTCAAGAATCCACGGATCTCCCCACCTCCCCCTCCTTCTAACCCAATCTCCCATATACCTGCCCATTCACTCCCCCCGCCCACCCACGCATCTACTCCTCCGCACCCCCACCGGCGCTCCAGCCCACGTGCAACCGCCGGCTTCCGCCCGACACCCGCTACCATTCACCTCCCGATTCATCGATCCATCTGCGCCCCCCCGCCGCCCCCCCACCTTGTGCCAACCTGGCCCACCTCAGGACCGTGGGCGTGCTGGGCTCCACGGACGTGACGATGCCCTTCATGCCCGTGTTGTGCAGCACACTGGGTCTCTGCTGGATGGCGTCCTGGGTCCGGGGCGAGATGGGCGAGTGCTGGTGGGAGTGGGAGTGGGAGGCCGGGCGGCTGCTGCTGCTGCCTCCGCTGCCGCTGCCGCCGCTGCTCTGCTCTGTACCTGGTGGGGACAAGCTGCGGCGTCAGGGGGGGCCTCAGACGGCCCGCGAGGACCCCCCCCCCCCGAGGCCGGGGCGGGGCTGTCGCACGCCTTACCGGGTCTCCAGATGGGCGCGTGCTCCACCGTGGTGGCGGACGTGAGGACAGACTTCTCGCGCTCCCGTTCACGCTCCCGCTCGCGGTCCCGCTCCCGCTCCCGCTCGGACGAGGAGGTGGCCGAGGCTTTCGTCAAGTGAGTGGGACCCCCTGGCAACCCAAAGTCCTGTGATTCAGTCTGGCGTTCCGGGAGGGCCCGGACTCGTCCGCCGGGGTGGACAGAGGGCCCCCGGCTACCTTCCTCCGTTGCCAGGGCCCCAAAGCAGGGCCCCAAAGCCGGGGTGGGGGGCAGGGCGTTACCTGGGGAGAGCGGGGAGCTGCTGAGCCGGCTGCTGAAGTGCTGGGGTGCTGTGGGGAGGTAGGCGAGGCGGTCCATGGCGGGGGCGGGCGCGCCTGGTGCTGGAGGCACCAGCACGGGGAGGTGTGGCACTTGGGACAGGTCGATGATGCCTGGCAGAGAAGGCGGGGGTGGGGGTTGCAGGAGGGGCAGGAAGGGCCTGAATGCCAGGCTCCTGCAGCACCACCTCCCCTTGGTTCCCAAAGCCCAAGAGCGCTGTGTCCCGCAGCTGATGTCGCTGCGTCCCCTTGGCACGTCCTTCTTGCCCTTCCGGACTCTCACCCCATACGATCAGTTCCCGCATTCAGTCCCCCCCGTCTGAAACACCTCGCACGACTGGTTCTTCCAAATGGACCCTAACTGGTACTTGGTTGTTCCAGAGGAGCATTCCAGAAGTTTCCAGAGGACTTAAATGTACTTACAAAGCAACCACAGGCTGTTTGCAAGTCAAGGGACCAGAAATACAAGCAGCCTCCTATTTCGATCATTTTTTTTTTTTAAATAGTGCCAAGGACCGCATAGGCGGAGTTCACATAGACCGGTATGCACATACCACTCTCCACCACCTGCCAGGTCTATGTGTGCTTGGGGTGGTCACACCACCCAGACCCCTAAAGGGGCCACACCACATGGCCTCGGGCCATACTCCTGTGTCCTGTGTGCCGCCGAGCGGCCCGGGCAGATGAGCACTAGGGCCGAGTGTGGATGGGGAGGGTCCGCCTAGCTGCACCCACCTCGAGGGCCGGCGGCATAGTTGAGGGCCAGTGAGGACTCGCGGGGCGACAGGCCCCGCAGCATGTCTGCTCGCTGGGCCATGGCGGTGGCCGCGTTGTGGTGCATCTGCTGCGAGGTGATGTAATCGTTGATGATTGTCTGGCGGTTCTCCAGCGCGGCCGTGTCGGGGTAGCCGCGGATGAGGTACGGCGGGTACAGGTGCGGGTAGGTGGGGTTGGGTGCCAGGTGTCGGGGCAGGTAATAGGCAGCAGCTGCAGTGAGGAGAGGGGCGAGGTCAGATGGCCTCCCAGCGCCTACCCCAACGGCTTCTCCCAAAATAACCCCCAAACCCAGAATTGAGGGCCTGGACATGGAAAAGGTCTTGCTCCCCAAAACACATGGGGTACCTTTTACTGATAATGTAGTTCAGATCGAAGTTCCCCCAAACCAAGGGCATCTAAAATGTTAAGTCACTAAGATACCTATAGGATGCATCCAACACTTCAGCCTTTTTTGGGGATATATTTATAATTTCAAAGGCACTGATAAGTCCTGCAGGGAAAGACGACCACTGGAAAATATTTAATCCCATGCGTCCCTCAGACTCCTATGAGAACACCTGTTCTAACCTGAACCGTTCACATGACTGCCTTACTGGGTCTCTCCACCTCGATGCCTCCGTATCCCCCATCTAGCAGAGCTGAGTTAATGCCTGAGGAGTCCCTGGGCTGACAGGAACAAAGCCCCTCATGCCCTGCTGTGGGATTCTATGGGCCCAGGACAATCACCTGCATCAAGAGGGATTCCACGGGGTATGGAGGCGGGATCGAAGGCCAGCGGGATGTGGCCGCGGTACAGGTCCACACCACTCACGCCCCGAAGCAGGTGCTCGTAGGGCGAGATGGGGTGGGGGTGGTGCTCAGGCACGGCGCTGTGGGGGGACTTGGCAATCTCACGGGGCGTCGACGTCAGCTTTCGGTCCTGGGATGTCTTGCTAGATGAGAGGCTGCCTGTGGGGACGGGCCAAGGGGGGTAAGCATCGGAGCCCTGTGCCAGGGCTGTCCTAGCTCTCCGCATGGGGGCCGCCGAGGCCAGCGTTAATGGGAGGCCATTGAGGGTGGGCTGTCTGGGATCCGGAGACCAGGACTCCTTTCACCTGTTCCTCGGTCTCAGCTCCTGTGTTCTGTCATTTACTCATATGCTTCTGTGTTTTTGTTCTTTAAAAGAATTCACTCATTCATGCTCTCATTTTTTCCCTTCATTCATTCATTCAAGCAATCAAAACATATTTATAGAACCTCTACCAGAGGCCAAGCACTGTTCTAAGAGCTAGAGCCACCCCTGTGAACAAAACAGCAGGAAACCCATCCTGCATGGAGCGGGCTACTTAATGGAGGAGAGAGGTGATAAACTAGTCCTTGAATGAGAATTTCTGAGTGATAAATGCTCCAGAGAAAACTTAAAATGTGACCAGAATAGTGGGGGAGGGTCCTAAAAGCCTCCCAAAAACGCGACGTTGCACAGAGGCCTGAAGGACAAAAAGAAATCATTTAGGAAACGATCTAAAAGTTGGGGGACGTTTCAGGCAAAGGGAACAGCAGGTGCAAAGGCCCTGAGCAAAGTCAAGGAACAGACAGGAGGAAGCCGGCTTGCTGGGTCTGGGGTGGATAAAGGAACATGGGAACAGTGAGATGGGGCTTGGGCAGGGCCGGGTCCTACAGGACCCCCATCGCCACGGCGAGACGTCACTAGAAAAGATTTAAGCAGGAAAGCGGAATGGTCTGACGTGAGCTTTTCAAAGGCGATTCTGGCTGAGTTTGGGGTGTAGACAGGAGGGGGCATCGGGGAGGCCAAGCGGGAAATCGTGGTGGCAGGGAGGCAAAGATAATTCTGAGTATAATTTGGGTTGGGCAGGTGGAAGGCATGTGGTAGCCCCGCGGGTGCCCCTGGTTTCCAGCCTAAGCAGAGGGTGGGTGGGGAGGTAGTGTCCTGAGCAGGGGAGTCCAGCCACCCCATCCCCCCGCTGCACCCCACGCACCCTCCTGCAGGCGTGGGGTGGGCTCCCGCGTGGTCACCGGCGAGCCGCGTGGGAGGTGGCTGGCGAAGGGCGCCCCGTGTTCCTCGTAGGTCAGGGGGCTCTGGCGCGGCTTGCCCAGCTCGGGCACGATGACCGGGGCGCCCCGGGTGATGGAGCCCCCCGAGCTGCCGGCGGCCCCCGGCCGGCTCTTCAGGCTCTCCTCGTAGCAGGCGCGCTCTAGTGCCCGGGCGTCGGCCATCACGTCCAGCGGGTGCACCGGCGGGAACGTGCGGCCGGGGCTGCCGATGATGGAGCGCACGTCGTGCTTCTTGGAGCCGGCAGACGACGGGCCAGTGTCGTACTTGAGCGGGGTGCCCTGGAGAGAAGGGGCTGTGAGCACCGACTACAAGACCACCTGAGCCCCTGCTTCACAGCCGTGGGAGGGGAGCCACGCATCCCATCTCCAGGGGCCGGGGGACAGAGGACTTCGCTAACTCTAGGATCAGCACACAGTCACTGCCCTGCCCGCCCCTGTCCTGGCCCCCAGAACCACCAGGACGGGCTGCAGAAGGGGTACAAAGTTCAAAGGTCAGCCCTCCCTGAAGCAGATGGGGGGCCCTCTGTTGGCCCCCGCACGGGGAGAAACCCCCCCCAACCCCTCCATCAGTCTGGGACCCTCTGGGGCCCATTTGATGCCACGCCAGAAAATTCAGCAGCAAAGCCCGGTTCCACCTGGGGGGGCCCAAAGCTCAGAGGTCTGGGCTGAGGCTTGTTTGCTCTCTGGCCAGAAGGGGCCAGAAAGGGGGGGGGGGTCACAGACCCGAGCACAAGCTGGCTACCTGGGAGGAGCCCCGCCCTGCTGACACCAGCTTGGGGACCCGGGGTACAGTGGGGCCCCGTGTCTCTGGAGATAGAGCTCCGAGTTTGCTCACCAATGTTTTAATCATTTTCATAAGAAAGGGAAACCCCTGGTTTTAAGAATGCTGTAGAAGCAGGTTGGCCTCCCTCTTGGGTCCACGGGGGACTCCCGCCCTGAGCCTGGAAGCCAAACCAGTCCCCTGGCATTGGGTACTTTCCGGAAGATGGCTTCTCCCGTCTCCGGGCACTACGCACCTTAACCCTAGCTGTGCCGGCCTCCCAGGATACCCTCCCCAGTCCTGTCTGCCCCATAGCCAAGCAGCCCCCGAGGTGTTCCCACTCTCCCTCCTCATTCCTTTGGGCCGCCTCTGACCACAGGAAGAGACAGTCGCCCTTCCATGTTTCCTCTGACCAGCTCCTTCCTTGCACGCTTGGAGCTGGTCACACCCTATCAGGCTGGGGCCTCTCGGGAGGGCGCGGGCCGCGGGGGTACAGCCTGCTGGTGGGGGAAGTGGATGCCCAGAGGCAAAGATGTTGCAGATCTAGGCACGTCTGGACTCGAGGTTCGTAACGGCCGTTTACTTGCTGTGGGACCGCAGGCAAGTCTCTGAGCCTCCATTTATGCACCCACACGACGGGAACAGTAAGAGAACCACCGCAGAGCGTGGTTGTGGGGGCGAAACAGGACATGACGCCAGGCGCTCAGGCAACCCTGGACCTGGAGCAAAAACCCAGTCAGCGGCAGCCTTTTATTTTTATGGCTAGCTCTGGGACTTTGGCAGGCTGCTTGAACGCTCCGTGCCTCAGTTTCTCCACCTGAAGAATGGGGACAATGCGGGGGAACCTCACTGGGGCGTAAACAGAACCAGAGGAGGTTGAGGATAAAGAGCCCCTGGCGTGGAGCCCTGCGGGGCCCAGGAACGAGCAGCTGTGCCGTCTCGGGCGAGCACCCACGGAGTCGGAGCCTCAGTTTCCCCATCTGCAGAGGCCAGAGCAGCGGCTCAGAGCCTCCCCCTCCCCCGATCCTGGCCCAGCCTGCCAGGCTCCGGCGCCCGTACCTGCGTGATGGAGCCCTCCTTGAGCGGCCGCGGCGCCAGGGGCAGCTCAGGCGTGCGCCGCAGCTCCTCGCGCGGGATCTCGTGGATGGACCGGCCAGCCTCCTTCACCGTGGCCACCAGCCCCTCGTGGGCCGGCTTCAGCTTCAGGGGGCCCAGGGCCTCCAGGGGTCGGGTCTTGTAGGCCTCGGCCAGGTCCCGTGGGGGCGGCGGGGGCGGCGGCGGCGTGCCCTCGCGTTTCAGGAGCTTGGCCTCCCGGCGGAGGTAGTCCTCCTGGGCCTCCACGTAGGAGCGCGGAATCCCTGCCGGGGGGGACGGGGCGCTGACGCTGGACTCCGCAGCCTGCCGGGCCCCTTCTAACCTGGGGGCTCCACGGCCCTGCGGCTCTGCGGCCAGCCTCCCTGGGACCACATCCCCACCCGCTGTGGGACCCCCGGCCCATGACGGCACCTCTCTGAGCCTCAGTCCCGTCACGTGTAAAACGGGACCAGTGACTGGACGTATACCCAGTGAGGTGCGCCGGACAGAAAGCCCCGCAGGGTTCCTGCAGTCGCTGCCTCGCTACTGAGCAGCCAAGCGTGTTTGGGGGCTGCGGTAACAGCACCATTACTGTGATACTGCGGGTCCCACATCCGGCGACGGGACGAGCAGCGGGGCCAGCGCCAAGCCCAGGACAGATGCTCGAAACCATGCCTGTGCAGGGCAGGCCGACGGGCAGCACCCCGCGCTCCCCTTCCGTTCTCCGTAAGACAGACTACCCTTGCTCTGCATTTCAACCTGCGCCCGCACGGGCCACGGACACGTGTCCCCCGCCACGATGGCATGACCCCCTATCACTGGCTGCGGTCACCACAAGGACGGCGGGGGGGCGGGGAGCACCTTGTGTGATGGACCCTCGGATGTGGTGCTGCTCTTTGAGGTGGTGGGGGCTGTGTCGCTCAGGCGGGATGGCGCGGCCCATGAGACCTGGGGGAGGGGCAAGCACGTCATGGTTACGAGGGTCCCCCAGCCAGCCTCAGGCAGGGACAGGAGCTGGGGTCAGAGCCACCCCTTCCCAGCATGGGCCCCTCCGGCCACTGACAGCCGTCCCCAAGACAGTGGCAGTGGGGCAGCACGAGATTCAGCAAGCAGCGTCCCATCTCCCGGGCCGGGCCCTGCCTCTAGAGGAAGCCTCAGCAAAGCCTAGCCTCAGTTTACCTATCTGGAAAATCAGGCGAACCATCCCACCACCTCCCTCCAGGCGGGGCAGAGACAAACTCTCTCTCTTTGCCACTCTAAGCCACTAAGCCACCCCAGGGCAGGTTCCAGGCCCGCTGGGGTTCTGTGTCTGCTGGGGCAGGGAGCCGGGCAGGATGCCCACCTTCGATGCCGGCCGAGGAGACGGCTCTGCTGACGCGGCCCTCCATCATGTCATAGGTGCGCTTGGGGGCAGTTGTCTCGTGTGGAGGTCCTGAACTGCCCCTGCCGTCCTCCTTGGGGCACTGGGACACCGACATGCCACCTGGAACCCAGACCGTGCTTGTGGTGAGGGTGGCGGTCTGGTGCACGGGGCGCGGTCCCAGCAAAGCCGCTGGGGACCCGGGACAGGAGTCAACAGGGCCTGTCGCAGGGCCCGGCTGGGCCCTCCTGAGGGAACCTGCAGCCTGCGGGCCAGCCGGGGCCCCTCTCGCCAGGCTAGGGGATTTAAGACACAAAAGCGTCCTATGTCCTGAACCCCAACACACCATCAGCAGGTGTGCGCTTCTTACCACACACACGGCCATACGAGCCTGTGCAGACACGGCCTCACACGGGTGCCCGTTTGTGACATGAACATCAGTGCACATGTGGGCATGAGCAGAGGAGCGGGAAGGTACGGCGTGTGCACCACCATCTGGGTGTGAGTGTGTGCACATGCGTGCTACACACACGGGCCCACGGGCCTGGCCACTGAGAAGAGACTGAGGCCAGGTGCACAAACGGGCCCCGTGCCGGTCTGTGTCCACGCGTGTACGTGTGCACACACATGTGTTCGCTGTAACAAGTCCACGTCAGGGGAGGGTGCTGTGCACGGCAGATGTGACCTCACCGAGCCAGGAGGAACCCTGGGCTGAGCACCCTGGTCTCCCAGACAGGCTGAGGGTCTGAAGGCCACCTTGGCCAGCAGGCTGGGGCTCCCCAGGCGCCTGTCCCCGCCCAGAGCGGCAGATGCAAGCTCCCCACGGCCCCAGTCCTGCCCTGGAAGACAACAGGTTCTCCCCCTTGTTACGTCGCACGATGCACTCCACAGGCTATAAAGCGGGGGCCTCCATACACACCGCACTGCAGCCCTCAACTGTTCTTAAGACTAATCGCTGACGTTTAAACACGGAGATTTCAGATCAAAACGGACAAACGACTATACATACGTGTATATATACACGCATACGGAGAGATGGGAAATCCAGCCAGGGGGTCCCATCCATACAGGGCGACAAGTGCCACTGTCCGGGCTGCCAGGGCCCCCACCCCCACTGCCTGCCCCTCCCCTGCTGCCCCCTAACCGGGAAGCACGGGGGAGACGGGAAGCCTGGTGCAAACGGCCCCTCCGACGAGAGCTCGAGAAGCACGGGGGCTGACAGCGGGTGCGGGGACCTGAGGTGAGGCCGTGCTCGCCCTCCCGGTGCACCTCGACTGCAGGCCCTTCGGCCACGTGCCGAGCCTGGTGCCCAAGACGCAGCCCCTGGCCTGTCCCTCGGCTCCATGGTACCACGACCACTCCCCAAAGCCGAGGGGCAGGGGGCGCGGGCAGAGGCAGACAGAAAGGAGAAAAGGTGCCTGCTCAGCAGAGGAGAGGCGGCACAGGGCCCTGGAGGGCCAGCCCCCGAGAGGAGCTCACATCCTGGCTCTGTCCTCCCTCAGTGCCCTCTGTGCGGGGGTCCTTGGCTGTGGCCCCTGAATGCAGGAGGGGAGAGGGGGTGAGAGGCAGGGGGAGGGTCACTGCGGTCATCACACCCTGGTGGCCTCCTATAGGCTACCAACGAGAGCACAGCGTTGCCGGGAGTGCTGGGCCTCAGTGCCCCCTGTGTCCAGCAGGGTGGGCCAACACTTCCTTGCTGCTGGCTTACATACCTGCAGGGACAGGGAGCTCACCACCTCTCTGGTTGGGCTTCATGCAGTCATCCAGACCTCGCTCCCTGTGCAGCCACCTCCATGGGCCAGACATCCTCCTCCCCGATCCCAAGCCTCCCTGTCTCTCAAGGGGCTACTAGGGTGGCCACATAGAAGGACACTGGGTATCCCCGTATGGCCACAAAATAGGGATAAAACGCTTCGCCCTGGTTCTTGACCACTCCGGCCAACGGGAGGGGCACAAACTCTCCAGATGGGTTTTCCGCGGACAGCTGGCTGCCTTTTACCCTGACCGTGATTTTCTGGACCCTTCTCTCTTGACCAGCCTGGGGTCTGGTGGACAAGCCACGCTGGAGGAGTGGGTTTCCAGGACTCAGAGTTCACAGGTACCTCCTGTGTGCATCTTGCGTGGGCGTCCTGAGAGCTCTCGGGGGGCCTTCCTCACCGCGCTCCCCCTAAGTACCCCATGGGTATAGGGTCAACTTTTCTCCCGTGCCATCAACCCTCCACATAAAGATTCTTTCCTGGGCATGGAAGACACCCGCGGACGAGGAGGAGGAAGGCCGCCGCGAGCCCCGCGAGGCCACTAGCGACAGCACTCACCCTCGTAGGACAGGACGTGGCCTTTCTTGCCCTCGTAGATGACGTGGCCCTTGGGCAGGCTGTCCTCCCGGCTGCGGTCCAGGCGGCTGGGACTGTCCTCGCCGATGATCCTGGTGATGGTGCCTTTGTAGAGGACATCGGCCGGAGTGCCCTGCAGGCGCAGAGGGGGTGAGCCCGGCAGGCTCCACTCGGGGACCCCCCTCGCGCTCACCAGGCATGATGCGGGCGTGACCAGCAGACCTACACAGGTCCCTCCGCCTCCACACACACACACACACACACACACATACACACACACACACACGTGCTCGCGCGTTCACCCGTGCACTGCTTCAAAGTGGGAGACAGCCAGCAGTACACAGCCACATGAACACCGGGCCACGGAACACCGGGCCACGGCTCACAGAGCGCCCACGGTGTAGCAGGAACCGCAAGAGCCCCTCATATACATTCTCTCATTTAGGTGCTATCGCCATGTCTGTTTCAGAGGGGGAGACTGAGGCATGGCGTGTTCGATCTGACTTCATCCAGGGGCGCAGCTGAGACCGGGACCGAGGCAGTCCACCTCTGGAGTCTGCGTTCCAGCTGGTCCCATGTGGGGTCACCTTCTCCGAGCCCCAACGTTTAACTGTTGACGGTCAGCGGATAGGGGTGCTGAGACATGGCCCCCATGCTGTGCCAAGGAACGGATCCCATGCACTCCCGTTTCCCAAAACCAGGGGTTCTCAACCTTGGCACCATGTCACGGGGGGCCAATTGCTTCCTTGTGGTGGGTGCCGTCCTGGGCCCCCCTGGATGCCAGAGCTGCACTGTGCCCCCGCATCTTCCCCCTTCTCCAAGGTGCAACGATCAAAGATGTCCCTAGACATTGCCCCAAGTCCCTGAGGAGGCAAAACTGCCCACAACGGAGAACCACTACCTTAGAGACAGTGAGCTCCCCGCTAGAAGAGGTATTCAAGGACAGAGAAGACAGCCATGTGGAGTAGCATCCTGCCTTGGGCAGCTTCCATGAACATGAGTGTGGGGACTGGAATATGAGTCTGGAGTCAGACTGCAGGATGGCGAAGAACAGCTTTACCAGCGAGTTGCTGTGTGACGTCTGTCAAGTCACATTGCCTCTCTGAGCCTATACATCCATCCATCTACAAAATGCAGATAACCCCGGCATCTAGAATTCTCAAAGGCACTTGGCATAGACAAGCTGTCCCCAAGTCAAGCTGTCTATATTCCATGACCCGTCAACACAGACAGACATGGGGGTCCCTCTGTGTGCCGGGCCCCGGACCAGTGAGTCTCCCCGTGGGAGGTCCTCTGCTGAGAAACCCCCCCACTGGAGTAAGAGCAACAGCTGGCAACCGCCTTTAACTGCAGATCCAGACTCGCAAGGAGACGGACAGCAAGACACCGAACGCAGACAGGCTCCTCCGACTTCTTGTAGCAGACGCTCGAGCAGGGGTCTGAGAGCTACCTGAGCTACCTCTGCACACAGTGTAGGAGCAACACGCCTCACTGGGTGGTGGCGGTCCGGGGATAGGTGGGAGCACACGGCAGGGACATCCTCCCCGAGACCGCTGACACCAGGGCCGCTGCGAGCCAGGGCTCGGTGCTGGCGGAACTGGGTCCGTCCTAGGAAGGCAGCGGCTCATCGAAGAGCACAGTGGGAGACAGGCATGGGCTCTCCTGCTGGGACTGAAAGCGGTCGATGTCCTGGAGCCACGCTGTTTACAGCGGCTTTCCTCTACGCCACAAACAGAGGCCAGAAACCCCGACGGGCCGTGACCCTGCCCTTGGGGACAATACACTGGACAGAATCGTGCAAGCGTGGAGACTGTTGGCCTGAGCCTTGTTTCAAGCCTCAGGGCATGGGCCCCGCAGACCTTCCCTCCCAGGGTGGGTGGGAGCACCAGGAGCACGGCGTGTTGGGGCTTCCTCGAGAGCCTGCTGGGTTCACGGATGTGTGCGTGTGGTCTGGGCATGATTTCGTCACTGCCGGCAGCGAGGCTGTGGGAACGTCTGCCTCTCATGCATTCCGGCAGCTGCTGCCCTCTGCCAAAGACCATCGAAGGGGTGTGAGGGACTGGGACTGTGTGGGTCAAGGTTGCCTGGAAACCCGGCGAGGACGGGTGCCCAGGAACTGCAGATGTCAACCTTCGAACAACAGTGACGCCACAGAAAGACTGAGCAGGAACTTGTACGAGAGAGACCGCCCCCCCGCTTAAGTGTGTGTCCCAGCAGGGACCTGAACACCCTGGCCTGGCTTTTGCCCCAGGTTCCTTGTTCTTTGCACTCGGCAAAGCCGCCTCCAAAAGCCTGTTATTTCAAAATCCGCAGCTTTCCCCTCTGTGGTGTGATCTGAGGCCACTGGGGTCGGAAACAGCTCACCGCGGGCCAGCCTATGGCCTGACGCTCCACCGTGAACATGCGTGTGGGCGGAGCACCGTGTGCCCTGCGAGTGTGACTGCCGAGGTCCGTGTCTGTCTGTCCCTACGCCCTGTGTCTGTGAGCGTGTCTGCATTATGTCTGCGCGAGTGTCTCTGTGTGTGAGCGTGTCTGTGCCTGGGCTCCCGGGCACGCACACCGGTGCGTTCTGGCTCCCCGTTCTCCGGCACGGTGTTCTAGAGCCCGACACAGCCGGGCACAGAACTCTGGGTCCACGACTCACTAGCTACGTGGTCTCAAGTCTGCCCTCTGAGCTTCGGTCGTCTTAGCTATCAAACGAGCTGCGACAGCCCTGACCCGTGCTGGGCCCGTGGAACTAACGTGTCCTGTCTGAAGCTCGGTGGACGGAAGAAGAGCAAGCCCGGGGCCCCAGGAGGAGGTGATGCAGCCACACTTCACGCTCGCTGGCCAGGGAGGAGAGGGCTCAACGAGACCCAGATGTGCGGGGAGCCCCAGACCTCAGTCACGTAGAGAACTGACCCCCCCGTCCCTGACACCAGGGGGCCTCTGGATCGGCTCCCCCGCAAAGCCGGGGAGGGGACGATGTCATCCCACACGCCCGGCTGCGGAGGCGAATGCAGCTACGATGCCGGACCCCAGCCCTTCAGTGGCCGACACCACACATTCAAGGCCGGCGCAAGAGGAAACCTCTTTGTTTTCTGGGACCAAAGTCCAAACCAGGGAGGATGAGGACGGCGCGCAAGGAGCCACAGGGGTGGGGGCCGGCTGCGCCAGAGTGCAGAGGACCCCCCCACGACCTGGCCCATGGAGCCCCACCCCTGCTCCAGGCACCGCGGCCCTTGGCTGCCCCTTGCACGTGTCAGAGATGCTCGCAGGTGCTGTTCCCCAAACTGGGAATGCTGTTCCCCGAGAATCCTGCGGGGTTCACCCCCAAGCAGTCTCCCACACTAGCCTGGGCGGCCCCAGGTGTCCTTAATCAGTGCTTTACTCCATCCAAAGCACTGGATGCTCTGAGGCCATCGGCCCAGCTCTGCCGGGTCTGTGACGCTCGGGCTGCCTGCTGTGGCTACCCCGCTGGCTCCTGGGAACGGGCGAGTTTTGGACACCGCTCAGCACCTAACGTGCCTGGCCCCAAGCAGACAAGATAAATGACCAGGAGGCAAATCGCCACCCCATCCAGCACGACTGGCGCCGCGCAGGGACGCCGGAGGGAACAGATGGCTGGCCCGCCGCTCTGCCTGCGGTCAGGGCCGCATCCGGAGCCGCGGCCCGCCGGTCCTCCCCCAACCCTCCCCAGGCAGGCGGGGCCCCAGGACACCTACATGGGTGATGGAGCCACGGTACGTGATGGGACTCTCGGAAGGCACCCGCGTGCTGGGGATCCCCTTGGTGATGCTTCCTCCTGGAACCGAGCCCAAGGACGTCCCTAAAAGACACAAGACACAGGAGTACAGGTTGTCTGCAGCCCCTTCCCAGGGGACTGTGCTCCCGCTGACCTGCGAGGCCCTTGCTGTCTCAACACAAAGGACCCCCTGCCCCTCAAGAGGCAAACCGTTATAAAGAGGGGATTTGGGACCCTCTGGGAGAGAATGAGGCTCAGCAGATTTTGGATAAAAGATCCTGTTCCTGCCTCGACCCTCCTCCAAAGAGCAGAGGGGCAGCCGCTGGGGGTGCAGGACACACCCCGGGCCCCATGCCCACCCCTCACACCCTCACACCCTCGTACCTCTCAGTACGGACGTCTCCTGGGCTGTGGGCACCCCCAGGCTCTCCGGTGGTCCAGCCTGGCCCCGCGGGGACAGCTGCTCCTGCTTCACTCCGCTGTAGGGCGCTGGGGATGGGCGAGAGCGGTGAGCCAAGCGCCCGTGCGATACCGGCTCGGAGGGAGGGCCCCGACCTAATCCTGCCCAGGGGCTGAGCTCCAGAAGAGCCAGGAATTTGGGACTGCCCCCCTGCCCTCAAGTTCGGGCCATGGTTCCAGCGGCCAAGCGGCTTTCCCCCATGCCCCCAACACGAACCCCCAGAGCCAAGCCTGGGCCATCCAGGAAGGGGAGCACGATCCTTACCCAGCTTCTTGGGGTCCATGGCGAGGGGCAGCCCCATGGTGATGGGGCCCACAGGGGCCTTGGCGTGCTCCGAGTATGGGACGTGGAGCTGCACCGACATTCCCTGTGAGGGACAGAGGTCATGGGGTCAAAGGGGCCCTCACAGGCCCTCCACCCCATGCCCAAGCCCAGCCAGAGTGCCCTGACATCCCCTTCCACGGAAGCCCAAGAGGAGATCACATGCAGGTCGGGGCGCTGGGCCTCAAGTCCGAGTAACCACGGACTAGTCCCTGGTTCTCCTGACCTTGGTCCCTTCGCCTGTGAAGTGGCCATCGTGACCTGGTATGGTTTCAAGGGGAACGGTGCACCCACAGGGGCTGGGACGGAGCAGACCCCTTGCCCCCGTCCCTTGCCACACAGGTGGGTGGGGTCGGGGAGGCCAAGGGGCAGGGAGTCACAGACAGGCTCACCATGTGCTACGTGTCTAGTGCATTCAATCTTCAATTTCACAGAGGGGAAACCGAGGCACAGAAAGTGCAGGCAACTTCCCCAAGGCCACACAATCTGGTTGCGGAGCCCCTGCTCTTGACTGCCCCAGAGGCCCAAGGTCCCGAGTGCCTGGGACAAGCTTGAGCCAGCTGAGGCCCCAGCACTGCTGTGCAGAGTGATGACCCTAGCCCCTTGGGTACCCAGCTCCCACCCAGCTCCCGATGTCCCCACTTTACAGATGGAAAGACTGATCCCTCAGAAAAGGAAGGAGCTGTTCTCCGTTCCCGCCTCACCTGGGAGATGGCACTCATTTGCCTCTCGAGGACGCTGGGGTGCTTAGTGGAGGAGATGAGGGGCGGTGGGTTGGAGATGGTGGGTGGGCGCGGCAGCACGGGCCGGACACTGTCGTGGAGGCCCAGGGGCAGTGGGTGACCTGCAGGGCACACATCTGTCTACCACAGGGCCCCAGCAGTGGCCGTGGCCCAAATGCCCCTACCCCAGGCACCTCCCTGTCCACACGTGCCCCTGCTGCTCCTCCCGTCTCTGTCCTGATGAGCCCCTGTGTCCTCAGTTCAGATGTCACACCTCAGGGAAGCTCCCCCCTGGCCCAGCCCCGCCCCCACCTCGGGCCCAGATCCGCTCCTCCGTTGCAACTTTACCCAAACCTCCCCTCCCCCCAGTGACAGCCCATCCCCCTCACAGGGACCGAAGGATCTTTCTAATAAGTCTACGGGCTCACATCCTCCCCACCACGCTGGAACCTTCCATGGCTCCCCAGTGCTCCCAGAATCAAGTCTTAACCTCTGACGTGGGCCTTCTGGTTCACCTGACCTGGTGCTTGTGGTCTCCCCAGGCTTTTCTTTCCGCCTGTCCCTCCTCCAGCTCTAAGCCACTGGTAGAACACAGCCCCCACTCTAGAGCTGCCCCTCCCCAGCACGAGCACCTCCTATGACTCCCTAGTGCCAGCGGCCCTGATCTTATTCCTGCCCATTTCTCAACTCTCCATAGACCTCCTCCTCTCCTTTCACTGACCAGACCATCCCTCCTGCTGGGTCCCAGCGGACTCGAAGCTCCTTCTGCACACGGCTCCAAACCACTGCAAGGAGCTGGCACCCAGTGACCCAGCGTGGCGCCTGAGGAGCCCAAGCTTGGACCAAGCTACTCACCAGGTGGGGCGTAGGAGAAGGCCGAGGGGTCAGGGGCATGCGGGGAGGCCTTGATCACCTCACGAGGGGCCACAGGGAAGGGCAGGCCTGACGTCCAGCACGGGGGCTCCGTGGGCAGCTTCTGGCCCTCGGGGGCAAAGGCCGGGAAGAACACGGGCTTCTCTGCTGAGGGGACGAGGGAGGGCAGTCAGCCAAACTTGGCCCCCCTCGGGCACGCAGTGGCCCTGCCATGCCTGCTCAAACAAGGCCCTCCTGTGCCCACAGCACTGGCCTTGGGCAAGGAGGGGGTCCCGGCCAACAGGAATAGGGGTCTGTGTTGGGAGTTGGCCCCACCCTGAACCCTGAGCCCTCATGATCCTAGGGAGCTTCTAAGTCCCAGGGTGCCAGGCAAGCAAGGTGCCCGGACAGAGCTTCAACGCAGGGGTTGGCAACCGGAGGCACGGGGCCCGCCGCCCGTGGACTTGTCTACGGCAGAGCTGAGCAGCGGCCGCAGAGAATGGCTGGTCCACAAAGTCTGCAGTATTTACTGTCTGGCTCTTTCTAGAAAAAGCTGGTTGGCCGCTGCACAGTGAGGAAGGCTTGCTATGATCCGTATGCCCTGGCCGGAGGGAGGGGTGGCCCGAGGTCCAGACGCTCAGGAGAACCACCCCCAAGGCAGCCGTCTATCGGACAGGGACGATGTGCCGGGCACTGTGCTAAGCGCCCCCCACGGGCATGGACCCCAGGAGGCTCCTTAGTAAGCTCGTGCGAAACAGACTGCTGCCAGCGCTGCCGTACGGGGGGAAACGGAGGTACAGACACACGGTGGCACGCTCTAAGGTCACCAGCAAGTACCTGGCTCAGGCAGGACCTGACTGCTCACCGGCCTGTGCAGCTCAGATCACACAGCGGCAGGGTAGCACCATCCCCTGCCCAGGCCGCCCACAGACTGGCACTTCCCAAGGGCACAGGTGCCAACTTGCTCATCCTCGCTGCACCTGGAGCGGCACTGCTGCCATCCCCGTTTTTCAGATGGGAAAACTGAGGCCAGGAGAGGGGAAGTCACCCGGTCAAAGGCCCACCAAGGCGGGCAAGGGAGGGAGCCTGGAGCCCAGGCAGTCAGGCTACAGGCTGCCGTCTGTGCCTTCACTGGGCGCTCTGCCTTCAGGAGGGTGAATGACAGCTGGCCCCAGATTTTCAGGCCTGGAGGACACCCTGTGGCCAGGGCCAGAGGCCAGGGGCTCGGGTCTGTCGTCATGCTGCTCTCCTGCCCACCTCCCACTCTACTGAAATCGGCCTCCAGCTCAGAACCTCTCCCTTGAGAACTGGCTGGGAGACCAGTCCCAAGAGAGAGAACTGGCTGAGAAGTTGGGCAGGAGGCACAACTTGGAAACGCCAGAACTCTCTAGGCCCTGGGACAAGAATAGCAGGCAGGTGTCATCTCTTGGGCCACCTCCAGATGACAGAGGGAAGCTCTGACAGCCCCCGGAGCTACGGCAGCCAAGTGTTCGCATCGATTAGTGATGCCTGCTGTGGGCACAGCCGGTGGCCGGGGAGGCGTGCGTGCTCCAGATTCTCTCCCCCCACCCAGAAGAGACCGAGGTCCTCCTGAACCTGTGCCCTGCTGAAGTGGGCAGCCCGCAGGAGAGGGTCATGGGGCAGGGAATCCCCCCCGGGCCTGGGCTTGTCCGGCTATCCAGTCTGTGTGCTGCAGCCCCACTCGGGCTGCGGTGGGCGGGGGTGGGCTCCGGGGCTGGAAGGGAAATCTGGGGTTGGGCCAGGCTGGGCAGGAGGCCGAGAGCCTGTAGAGACAACCTGTTCCTCCAGCTGTCCCCAGGGGAGCTGAGGGACCGGCTTGGCTGAGCTACTCCCTGCAGGAGCCAGGCAGCAGGGAAGGCTCCCGCAAGACCAGCGAGGTAGTGCTGGATGTCAGGTTCCCACGTGTGCCCACAAGAAAAGCACGCAGTGCCTGCTGCCCGGTGCACCGTCTGCGGCGGGGAGCCGTTCCAGGAAACAGCACAACCCGAGGCCAGACTCAGAAACCACTGGTGTTGGCTTCCTTCCTTCCAGGACAGGGTCTATGACCTATCCCAGCAGGCCCTGGCGAGCCCTGTGTGGTGCCCAGCCACCCACGGACAGCAAGCACAGCCCTGCTCAGGTCTGACACGGCTGGAGCTGCTTGGGCCCCTGACAGCACCGCACAGCCAACCCCTGGGCTGATGCCCCAAAGCCGGAGCCAGAACCCGCTCTTGCCCGGTGAATCCCACCCCCGTCACAGGCTGTCCTGGCCCCAGTAGGGGGGCCAGCCAGGTCCTGAGAGCAGACAGCCAGCCCGGCCTCACCCTGCCTCTGCCTCTGATGCAAACTCCTCGCACACCCCCACCTCACAGTCACCACGCAGTCCAGGTTGGCACCACGGTGGTCAGGAATGGCACTGTGGCCTCCGCCATCTGCCCACAACTCCCTGGAGCCTTTACTCCTCAACAATGACCGGAGAGAGAGAGAGAGAGATCTTTCCAAAATGGAATTAGATTCTCTGCCACAAGACAAACACATCAAGGCTCCTCCTGAAAAGGCTTCTTCCATACCTGAGACAATATCCACATGGTACCATGGCCTACAAGGCCCTAAGCAATCATGCACCATTTCCCTCTCTGATTCTCTATCCTACCCTCTCCCCAGCCACAGCGACCTTCTGGCAACCCCCCAAACACATCAAACTACCCCAGGGCCTTTGCACATGCTCTTTCCTCTGCTTGGAAAGCCCTTCCCCAGATCTTCCCGTGACTGAGTCATCATCTCCACAGAGACAGCTCCTCTGAGCCTCTCTTCACCCTGCTTTGCTCTTCAACTGTGCAAACTAACCTAAAGTCATCTGCTTTCTTATGCGCATGCCCTGGCTTAGGGTCCTTCTCAGTCACATGAAGAGTTCCCTGACTCAAGGACTTCGTCCTGCTCACTGCTGCACTCCCAGGCCCTAGCCCAGCACGAGAGCATCACAGGTGTTCAACCCATGTCCTGGTCCAGGGGCCGAAAGCCAGCCCGTGTGCGGGCCGGGATGTAGGCCTGTCCCTACGGGTGGCATCTGAGACTTCCTGTGGCAGGTGGGAGCGGCCGCAGGGCGGCGAGGGGGCAGGCTGATTAAACAGGGAATGTCTGGCAGGCCCGTGTCACTTGTGGGAAGCATGCAGCCGTCCTCCTTCAGGGACAGCCCTGTTCTTTGTCCTCGGGCAAGCAGCACCACCCCCGAGGAGGCCTGTGGCCCAGGGCCAGCCTGGCTTTCCAGAGAAGGGCTGCTCTATCCAAGACGGTGCAGGCAGCACTGGCCCCCAGAGCCCACCCCTGTGCTGTGCTGCTCAGGGAGGGTGGGCGGGGGTCCCGCTGCCCTCTGATGCTGAGAGTGGCCGGCAGACGCGTAGGCCGGCCCAGCATGGGGAAGACTCCAGAGGGCCGCTGCCCATCGCTTGTGATGAACACAGCAGGTGCGGTGTGCCAGGCTGCCCTGGGGAGGGGGCCCCTCTGGGGACGCAGGCCTGGAACTTCTCGGGTCCAGCGGGGAACGCGAGGCAGAGTTAGACAATCCAGAGAGCAAGAAACCACACCTTGCCTGTCCCCTGACCTTGGCGACAATAAAGTATGCCCTGGGCAGCTGCTCAGAGAATCACCCCCGCGGGCACCCCAGTGAACCCAGTGACCTGGGGCTGGAATAAGGTCAGACTGAGCACCGCAGGGAGCAGTGCTTCCTGCCCAGGTCCCAGAGCTGCTGCCAGCTGGGCGCCAAGGCTTGTCCACGGTTCTGGGAGCTCACAAGTGGGCTGAGCCACGGGGAGTCTCAGGCTGAGCCCCCTACTCACCCTCTTTGTCGGCAGGTGGTGCAGGGCTCCTGCTTTTCCCTCGAGGGCTGCTGCTGGGCTGCTGGGGGGTGTCGTTCTCCGGCTGCAGGGGCTGTGGAGGTGGCGGGGCGGGGGGAGCTGCGTCCTCCCGGGGGGGCTCATGGACTTTGCTGACCTGCTGAGAGAAGCAGGGGGAGGTACACAGCTTCACAGGCTGTCCAGGGGCCACAGAGCTGAGGAACAGCCTTCCGGGCCCCCTAAGCATGACACACCGGCCTGAGAGCCACGGCAGTGAGGTGCCCAAGGGCACACGGCTCGGGGACAGGAGAGCAGGGTTTTCGCACATCCCCAGCTACCCAGTGGGGAGCCCATGCCTGGGCCCTGAGTCTCTGTGGGTCTCAGAGCGATCAGGATTGACAAACGGGACTGCACCCAGCCCTGGGGAGCTAGCAGTGTAGCCCGGGCCGCCCTGGACGCCTCACTCCGAAAGCCCCGGTCAGCTCAGAGCCCCTCAGCCCACAGCCCCCTGCTGCACTTGGGGAAGCCCAGGCACACTTGCTCAGAGAGGGGTGGTTGGCGGCGGCTGGGCCGTGGTGAAGAAAGGGCTCCCCCCCAAGGGGCCTGGAGATTCTTCTGGGGAGCCTCCCCCAAGGGCCTCCTGTTTAGAGCGAGGCCTTCTCCCCAGGGTGCTGGGACCTGCCGTCCCTGGTCTGGGGGAGCTCTGGAAGACCCCCCGGGGGGTGGGGGAGCCTCGTGGGTACGGCCACTCTAGGCCCAAAGGCCTGCAGGGGCGCCGGGCCAGGAGGGCAGAAGGCAGCCCTGCAGGCGGCGAGCTCCCTCCTTCGCGCACAGCCCCACCCGGCTCCCTGGAGCAGTTCCCGCCTCATCTCCATGGGGATTTCTCCAGGAAACAGGAGGCTGCTGGGAAGGGCTGGGAGGAATGAGGCTGCAGGTGCTGCCCCCCCGCCCCCAGGGGCTGCGCGCCTGCCCTGATCCACTGCCTTCCCGAAGCAGGGTTGAAGGGGGGGGGGCACGGCGGCCGCGGCCTTCGTTGGCAGGAGTCCCGGGGTGCGAGAGGGGGCGCCTGGGCACTCACAATGGGGGGTATGGCGGCCGCCCGCTGCTTCAGCTGCTTCAGGTCCAGAGGCTTCTGGGGTGAGGCGTTGGCCCTGGTGTCGCCGGTGGGGGTGAGGAGGCTGGGCCGTGGGGACAGCAGCCTGAGGGAGAGACGAGCGTCAGCCCGGGGGGCTCACAGCTGGCTCTCCTGGCTCCAGGCCTGCACAACGGGGGCTGGAGGCGCCGCTAGGAGTGAGGCACGTGTCCAGGGCCACCCGGCCCAGGAGACCCACCAGGACTCTGCGGGTGGCGAGCGGGGACAGACGACTCCTCCCTCCGTCCTCCAGGCCCGGAGACCCAGGCCGGGATCAAACACTCGCCTGAGACAGCCCGAGGCAAGCCGAGTCCCAGGGAAGCCCAGCGCAGGAGGCACCAGCCTTTCGGAAGCTGTAGGAACCCGGAAGAATCCACTGGATGAGGGCTCGGCGAGCGTCAGACTAGCCATCGCGCACATGTGAGAGGCTCGGGCGCCAGGGCATGGAGCGGAGTGGACCCCGCTCCCTGGAGGACAGGAGCTGGGGAAACTACCCACGCAGCTAGAAATCTCCCCCAACTGCAACCTCACGTTGACCGAAGAGCTAAGAGCAGGTAGATCGCAGCTGCTCAGCTGGTACACGGTCTACACCAGCCAGAAGTGTAGGCCTGAGCTGAACCCGGCCTGTAAATGCTTCATTCCCCAAAGCGAGCTCATGTCCACCTGCTGCGGACAGACAGAACGGGGCACCTGAGAGCGGATGCCAGGGGCAGGGTCCCTCCAATGTAGGGCTGCAGTGTCTGAGGCACCTGGGCAGAGCCTGCCCTGTGGGGTGGGGCTCCTGAGGGGTTCACAGATGTCACCTCCTTCAGGAAGTCTTCAGGGATTTCTAGGAACTCCCGAAGTACTGGGCACAGCAACCTGCCACAAACCCCGCCTGGCCCCCCAGTTGGCATGAAGTCTTCAAGGTGGGAGCTCAGTCTGCTGCAGCCTCAAACCCTCATCCACCCACCAGGGCTGCCAGGTTCCTGCCCAGCTGCTGACTCTCTCCTGCCACCTGTACTTGCTGAACACACAGCAGACCCAGCGCTGTGCCCAGGGGAGCACAAGGGCCCGGCATCCGGTCTCAGCCTGCAGGATGCCGCAGCAGATGACCCAACAGGGTGCACCAGGGCATCAGCCACGGGCTGGGATTCACCCAGAGGGCAAAGCTAAGGCCAGGTCCCCAGAGCCGGAGGATCCTGTGGGCACAGTCCCCACCGTGCTCGGCGATCGCACCAGGTGATGCCCCCTGCAGACTGTAACCCACAGCCACTGCCTTCCAGGCGAGAGCCGTGCTAACCAGGGCAGGGCCCACGCCTGTCCGCACCCCCGCAGCTGCTGCCAGACCCCCAGCGATGAGGAACCCGCGCCCCCTTCTGCAGATGGAGCCGGGCAGACTCCTGACTTGGGGCCTAGGTGCCCTCTGCTCTCGGTGGCGCGGCCACAAAGCCGTGGCCATGACAGGCTGTCCTGCGGTTACCTGCCTCCTCCCCACATCTGCCACACGCTCGGCTGAGCAGACACAGACACGGCGACGCCTGCTGGGGCTGCCTGAGGCGCAGAGGAAGGTTGTCCTGACTTCTCCATGCTCAGCTGGCCTCCATGGTCCTCCCCACCTGCTCGCCCTCTCTCCCGCCCTCACCTCTGCACCTCCCCAGACCCTGCTCACCCTCTGCTCCCCAGCTCTGGGGCCCTTCCTGTAGCTGCCGACCCCCCCTGCTCTCCTGCACTCGGGCCCCGGGGCCCAGGCACCCTAACAGGCCTAAGCAGAGACGCCACCAGCTGTCCTCCCGCTCGCCACCTGCCTCAACGCATACGCCATGCCCGGCCTCCCCTCCCCTCTGCCTCCCAGCACCCTTTTAAACCGACCCACACTTGTAAACGTTAATTTTAAAACGAGCGTGCTTTGGAAGCAGTCCAGCCGTTCCTCTAGAGGCGGAACGCAGTCATCACCCGACCCGGCCATCCGGCTCCTGGGGGTTCGCCCAAGAGAACGGAGAACACAGGCCCACGAGAACAGCCTGTTCACAGAGATCCCAACAGCACCATCGCCACAGCCAACAGGTGCAAACCACACAAGTACCCCCAAACGGGGTCTGTCCACACAACGGACTGAGATCCAGCCATACCGAGGAAGAAGCAGGACCCCCGCTACAACGTGGACGGATCCCGAGAGCCAGAGGCCCGCAGAGAGAAGCCAAACGCGACGGGCTGAAGGGCACGGGGTTTCTTTCTGGGGTGCCGGAGAAGCACCCCGGAGTTCAATGGCAGTGATGGCGGCACACCTCTGGGGACAGATAACATCCACTCCCCCGTACGCTGTGTGGCTGGACTGTATAGTCGGTGAAAGACAGAAATAAAGAACGTACTATGCGCTAGCCAGGAGACCAAGAGTTTGATTAACTATACTGCTTCCATGAACGGCGAAATGCCGTATTTTACGGGTGTTCAGAAATACAAAACTACGAAAAGACACAAGTATTAAAGTTAAAAAGGAACATTTCCTTATAACACATAGAAAGCAAAGTCTTTGCCAGGGAACTAGGGCCTTCCCCTTGGGCCCGGGCCCTGCCTCGGTTTCCCCACAGCTCCTCGCCCAGGGAGGGACCAGTCCCATTAGAGAGCAGGGCAGCAGGGACTGCCCCGCACAAGCTCTCAGCAAGCTCCCATTTGGGGCACACCCAGAGACCCAGACTCCTCCTTCCTGAGTGTCCCACGGAGGGAGGCAGGAGCTCGGTTCACGGGAGGCCTCCTGATGCCCACCTGCCCACTTGCTGTAAGAGACCAGCTTCCAAGAGCAAGGGTCTGGGTTCAAGTCCTTGACCAGCCTCAGCGACTGGACCCTGAAAGGAGCAGGACTCCCAACTTCCCTCGTTCCGGGCCCCACAGCGGGTGAGCGCTGCCTCCAGGAGCCCTCCTCAGGGGCGGCCCTGCCTCTGTGCTCTTTCCTTTGTTTTCTTGGAAGACAGCCGCTTTTATTTTCCTCTCTGGAGTCCCGGGGGGCGGGGGGAGGGGCTCTCGGAGCCTGGCACCAGGCATGTGACCCAGGAGGAGAAGGGAAGCTGGCAAGGCGGCTGGGAGCGGCTCAGGGCTCAGGCTCCCAGTTCAGAGCCCACCTTCAGCTATAGGACAGAACCACCGTGCCTCGGTTTCCTCATCTGTAAAATGGGCATGAGAATAGCCAGCCCTGCCCTCCCAGGACAGCTCTGTGGGTGGAACAAGGGGCAGCACAGGAAGCACGGACAGCAGTACCTGGGACTGAGCGGGTCAGGTGATCTTCCCATCACTGCGGGTTTTCTTCCCACACTGGAGGGCCAGGACTGGGGACGCCCTGGGTCTGGACACCCTCTCTGCTAAGCACCTCCCTTGGCTTCCCTATGATCATCAGGCTCCGATCATCCTCGCTGCCACGCATGAGGCTGGAGGGTGAGGGAAGGCTGGTTATGAACCGTGTCTGCATAGACATGTCTATGCAGACACGGTTCTGCTGCTTCCTGTGAGGCCAGGTCCCGGCCCACCTGTCACCTCCTCTCCTGCCCTCTCCCTCGTTCTGCTCTGCCACAGGCCTCTTTGCCTTCCACTGAACATTAGCTCATGCAGCCACAGGGCCTTTGCACCGGTTGCTCCTCCCACATCTCCCACTATAGGCTCTGATGACCCTCCCATGCCACCTCCTCAGAGAGGCCTCCCTGACTGCCCCCTGCATGGCCCCTGCCTGGCGCCCGTACTCTTCCCATCACCCAGTTATGTTCCCATTGGGATCCCAATGGGTTCAGGGCTCATCTGTTCTGCTCCCAGCATCCCTCGCACGTAGAAGGGCCCCTGGCAAACACCGGTGCCCAGTCAATCATTTACGGAATCAAGAAATAAAAGGGAAAGTGCTGCTGGGGTTCTTTCAGAATTTCCGGGGCACAGGGGAAGAAGCCACACTCCAGCCCACTCTCGGAGCAAACCTCCAGTGTTTCTAAAGCAGCTCGGCAGGCAGCTAACCATTCACGGAGCACCTAGCATGTGTGGGCCTGGCCCCAGGCTGCAGTTTATGCTGTGACGTCCATTATGCTCACGGGAAGCCTGAAAGTGGGGACCCCACACCCATCTCAGAGAATACAGAGGCCCAGGGAAAGGGGCTTTCTGGGGTCTTGGCCCCGCCAGAAAGTGCCCAGGCACCCTCTCTGGAAACTGGGACAGAGGAGGCCAGGCGAGCTCAAGGCTTAGCCATCAAAGCCACCATCTCTGGTCGTCAGCCAAGAAAACTCCCAAGCAGAGCTGCCTGGCAGAAGGTGATGGAGAGTCAAAGCAGAATACGATTTCTCTCTCCAAAGGTCGTCAGCAGGGGCTGCAACGAGATGCACCCTGGGCCCGTCCAGGGACGCCCAGCTCACCACACCGGGGCTGCCCAGTGGGAAGGAGGGTGATGGGCGGCCAGCCAGGCCCCGGGGTCGTGCAGGGGCCCACCCGTCCCGCCAGCCCTTCCGGGAGGCCCTGGCTGCCAGGGCCTGCTCTGACGCATCTTGCCTGCGCGGCTGTGGCTGGGGGGAGAGGGGGTGGCAGGCGGCCAGCCAGGAAGAGGTCAGCAAGCTGGCCCAAGTCCAGCCTGGCTCCGAGGGCGGGGGACCAGCCTCGGTCACACAGGGCGTGACAGACCAGGTGTCCTGACTCCCAGCCCAGGGCTGCTGCTCCCCAGGGATCGAATGCTGGACGTTCAGGCAGGAAGAGTGGATAGAGCCAGATCCAGCTGGGGGAGGAAAGGACACGTCCCTGGGTGGGGCTGTCGGGGGAGAGAGGGAGGCTGCAAGTAGCCTTTGGGGCTTCAGGCCTGGCCGGAGGGATCCCGGGGGCTAGCGGGGCTCAGCTCAGCCTTCCCCAGTCCCCAGTCTTGGGCAGAGGCCATGTGAACCCAGGAGGCTGCTTATCAGCATGGTTGCCCCATGAGCTCAGCGCTCTTCCCGCTAGGAGCAGAAACCCGTTTCCATGACTCCGTCCCTGTGGCCGGCAGGAGCAGGGTGGGGAGCCGCCCGCCCTGACCCCGTTCCCCAGGCACAAAGAATGAGCGGAGGGCCCTGGCCGGGGGCCCTTCCCGGAGGATCGGGCCCCCGTGCGTACTGTTCCCAAAGGCAAGGAGCTCAGGACCCCCCGAGCCCTCAGAAGCCTGTGGCCGGGCCTTTGCTGGTCACGGAGCCACCCAGCAGGCTACCTCTGACACGACGGGGTGAGGCTCCTGCCAGCAGGGGCGCCCAGGGAACCCCAGACACACAAAACACGGCTCACTTCCTTTTGTGGAGGGAGACCCAAAGAGCTCTGGATGAATCCAACTTTCACATGAAATGTTCTAGAACTTGCCATTTTAACATGCCCCAAGGTGAATCACGGGGCAGAGGAAAGGCTCTGGAGTGAACTCTGCTATTTGAAAGTCAGATTTTCCTCCCTCTCACTCTGCCCAGAACTTTTCCGAGACAGGAGAGGAGAGACAACAGACCGCACTGTTTTTAGTCAAAATAAAAACGACCCGCCTGCCTCACTAGAAAACATTCCTCCAGCGTCCAGATGTGGGTGGGAGCGGGTCTCTGCACCTCTGCCCTCAGCCAGCCCCAACTCAGGGGTATGAGCTTTGGTTCTGGCCAGGAGTTTTAGGGGCCTCAACCGTCAGTCAAAATCCAATGCTCCAGGGGCTCGGAGAGGAGGTGGGGTTGGGCACCTCACCTCAGGAGCAAAGACAAAGGTAAGACAGGAGGAACACAGCTCAGAGATGGGGGCACCCAAACAGGACGGCACGGGGGTCCCCCCAGGCCAGCCCCGAGAGCAGCCTCAACGGCTCAGTCAACTTGAGCCAGGACAGTGGCCTCCCAGTTCCAGCACCCAGACCCTTGGCGGAGGGGACACAAGTCCCCAGGGGTCTCAGCAGTGTGCTCCACAAGCAGCCACGGGCAGGCCTGCACCACTGTCTGCAGGGACACGGCAGCTATCTCCCGGTGCCTCTCTGACCCCCACTGACGTCCCCGCGTTGGCGGCCAGCTGCTTTCTGAGCCCGAGTCACACCCAGCTGAGCGGGGCACTCCCCTGAGAACGGACTGCAGCCCCGACCTAGCCCGGCCTGCTCACCCTCAGCGGCTACAGGACTCCGCTTGAATCACACAGGCTGTCTCCCGCCCCCGGGCCTTGGCACCTGCCGCCCCCCCGAGCCCTCAAACGTGCTCAAGCCCAAACAGCCCGGGACCCATGAACGTGACCTAATTTGGAAACGGGCTCTTTACAGACGTGATCAAGTTAAGATGGGATCATCAGGGTGGAGCCGAATCCAGTGACGGAGTCCTCATGAGAAAAAGAACTCTGGGCTCGGGGTCACACAGGAAAACACCGCGTGAAGACGGAGGAGTAAGAGCCTTCGGGGACGGGGGACAGGGACCCGGCCACACCCGCACACCTGCAGCCACGCGGTCTGGAGGGCTTCGTGCCACGGCCCCAGGGAGCCAACCCCGCTGCCTGGCACGCGCCCCTTGCAGACCGGTCCGCCGGCTGCGCCCTTCCATGTCCAGCCACGCTCCGAGGGCGAGGGCGGGCGCCCAGTCGGCTGCTGCGCCGCTGCCCGGGTGCCGGCTGCCGAGGACGAAGCTGCCACCCGCTCCGCCCACTCACCTGTTCTTGTCGCCTCCCTCGGGCTCGTCCACCTCGTCTGCGCTGCAGGTGGCACTGGAGTCGCTGTCCTGGGGGGCTGCCGCACCCTTGGCCGTGGGAGCTTTGACCCCGGGGCCGCCGCCCTCCTTCTTCTCCACCTTGAGGGCCCCCTCGGGCGCGGCCTCGGCACTGGCCTCGGCGCCCGCCTTGCCCTTGTCGGACCCCTCCTCCGCGGCCTCCTCTTTGCACTCGCTCTTGACGGGCTCCGTGGGGGGCACCTCGCCGGGCTCTTCTGTCTTGCCCACGTCCACAGCCAGCTCTTGGGCCACAGGGGGCTTCTGCTCCTCCTCCGCCACCGCCAGGGTGGCCGCGGCATCGTCCTCCTCCTTCTCCTCCTTGGGGACCACAGGAGGGGGTGCGGTGGGTGACACAGGTGCTGGCGGGGGTGTGGGCGGGCGGGCGGCTTCGGGGGCCGGGGTGGGCTCGGGGGCGGTCAGCGCGTCCTCTGGCGGAGGGGTGGGTGGCTCAGGGGGTGGCACGTCGGGGCCCGGGCCGGGTGGGGGCTTGGGCCCGTTCTGCCCCGTGTCCTTGGCGGCCTCGGTGCGGGGGGAGGGGATGCTCTCGGTGTCAGAGCTGTTGTTGACTGCGGCTGTGAGGGGGAGAGAGGGGCAGGGTGAGTGGTGCCGGGGGGCTCAGGCATAGACCTGGACCTGCCCATCCCAGCTCCGGGGCCCAAATTCAGGATGCCCTGAGTGGCCCCACAGCCGGACACCCCAACGGCCCTGAGGCTCCCACACACATGGGCAGCCGGCCCCTCCCCGGTCCTAGGGCCCTGCCCTCTCCCCGCCACCTGCTCCCCATGCTGGCCCTGGTGCCCAGCCACCTCACTGACTTCCAGCCCCTGGGGTCACTGGCACCCCTATGTGGCCAGGGCCGAGGGCTCTCCTCTAAGCTCCAGAGCTGGCTGTGCCCAAGCCAGAAGCCCAGCCGAGGAAACACAGGTTCCCTCTGGGCCCTGCTCTCCCCATCTGCAGAGTGGGCAAGCAGATCCTGGCTCACAGGGGGAGTAAGCCAGGGTGTCGGCGAACTCTGAGCAGCCCGAGGAGAAAGCGTCCCGTCCGGCCGCATCCCCCGCCGGAGGCCCACACGGCCCCGCACCTGGCAGGTGCACAGGGAAGTGGTAACCGAGTGACTGAACATGCGTCCGGATGAAGGGTGAGGGCAGCTAGCCTCCCACCTGGCTCTTCAGCCTTAAAAACACTCCCGTCACGGCTCTGGGTCTCAATTTCCCCCATTTTGTGTAAAATGGGGACAAAGTGAAAAGCCCTGCACTTGCTGTTGGGAAATCAAACAAGGTGCAAGTCACAGACAAGAACACTGGTGAAAATCAACAGAACGGTGAAGCCGAGTGTACAGATCTGCAAGCGTGAGACAGGGAACAGCATGGGGAACAGACACCGCACAGGGAAGGCGGACAGAGGCACCAGCAGCACAAATGTTGGCGCTCACAGAGGCATGCTCACGGAAGTGGGCCCCTCGCTGAGGACAGGTGCCCTCAGGATGCCCCTGACCCCAGCACAGCCCTACCCCAACCTCCCCCCCAACCGCCGCCAGGCCAGCCGGCCACACTCGTACCTGGGCCACTGCATTCCCCTCTGGGCACCTCGCTCCCAGAGGTGTGTAAGGCTGGAAGGAAGCGAGAGAAGGATTAGAAGCAAGGCAGCAGGAGCAGCAGGTGGCAGAGAGGAGGTGGCCGGGGGGCGAGCAACAGGGGGACCTGTGGCCCTCATCTCGGAGTGACGTGCCCTTTCCCTTCAGACCCACGGGTGACCTGCAGCGGCCTTGGCCAGCAACAGGGTGGTGCAGGGTGAAGAGCCAGTCCCGCCCACTCCTGGGTGTCCTTGGACAAGTCACTGGCCTTCTTTGGACCTGAGTTCCCAGGACAGAGGTGGGGATGTAGACCTCAGAGGTGGGCAGGGCGGAAGGAGCAGCCTTTGTGGCCCTGGACCCCATCCCACCGCTCAGCCCCAGAGCCAGGTGGGCAGGGAGCCGCCATGGCCCTGGACCAAGGCCCCCTTCGGCCCCAGCTGCCCAGGGTTCATCTCTGCCTGGATGCAGCAAGGCACTTGCTGCCCACCCCCTGGAGGGGTCTGCCATACTGCTGGGGGCTGGCCGGGCTTTCTAGAAGGTTCCATGAGCGCAACCTCAGGCCCTAACCCGGAACCTCTCTGACCTCCCCCTTCCTGGTCACAAGGCACAGAATTACACAGCAAAAGCTGGCTGGACCGGCCAACTCCAACTCCACCAGTTACGGGACACCCCGTGAGAGCAGTTCTCCTCTCCCTGGGCCTCGGTTTTCCAAAACTCATCCATGTGATGGGAGTATCACCCTGTACCTTTGTGCCGGATTTTCTAGCCCACTGCAGGGACCCATTCAGAGCCATCGGGTGGTCACAGAGCCTCAGCTCTGCCAGACCAGCCCTCCCCCTCCCTCTCCCCCGCCCGGCACAGAACGTCCCTCCACCACCCCCACTGTGGGATGTGAGCCCTACAAGTGACGGGGAGTTCACTACCACACAGTTCTCCTACTGGGCAGTGTCTGTTCTGGTCTTAATGCTGAGCCGAAGTCTGGCTTCCCTCTTCTCCCACCAAGGCTGCATCCTATCCACAGAAAGAGCTGGGAGAGTGTTTAAAGACGGGGACTGGGTTTCTGCTTTCTTCTCTTTTTCTGGCTATAAATTTAGGACCCAGAAAACAAGGGCAGAGGGATTTGTGGTGCTCACTCAGACGCTGGCCAGGCCTCTCCCCAACTTGGATTAGAGAGACCCAGAGCAGCAAGGGGGCCAGACTCTATCCCCAGCTTGAGGCAACAGCAACCGCACGGCCCAATTCTCTGTTCTCAACCGGGAAGTGAGGTTCAGGCCCGAGAAGGCACTGGGGGCTGGCAGGGCCCGAATTTATTGGCAGGCCTGGTTTGAGGAGCCAGGAGGGGACTCTGTCCTTTCTTAACCATGTTGGCAGAAGCTTGGGAGTTTGAATGCAGAGGCAGGCAGACGGGGGACGAGGAAGGCACCCTAGGCAGGGGCAGGAGGAAAGAGGGTTCTGTTCGCCAGGAACATGAGGGCCCAAATGGGGCAGCCCTGGGGAGGAAGGGAACAGGGGAGGCACAGGTGTTCAGCTAAGTTAGGGGTTGGGGTCTTTGGGGACATCGTGCCATGGGGGACAGGTACAGACCCATGTAATTTATCACCCAAATTGAGGCATTTTGGAGTAATACCATCATCGCCACCATCACCATTGTCACGACCATCACCATCACCACCAACACCACAACCACCATCACCATCACCACCACCAACACCATCATCACCATCACCATCACCATCATCACCACCATCACCACAACCATCACCATCATCACCACCGACACCATCACCACCACCAACACCATCACCACCGACATCATCACCACCACCGACACTGTCCCACCACCATCACCACCATCACCACCACCATCACCATCATCACCAACATCATCACCATCACCACCATCACCACCACCATTGCCATCACCACCATCGCCACCAACACCATCACCATCATCCCCGCCAACCCCGCCACCATCACCACCATCACCACCGACACCATCTCCATCACCAGCACCACGCTCCCCGTCCAAGGCAGTTCAGGCCTCTTTCCAGCAGGGCCCGACACTCTCGGGGCGGGTCAGTTCCTGTCCCTCACCTTCCGCCTCCTCCGCCGTCTCCTCCTCATTCCCGCTCGCGCCCGATGCCTCCATCTCCTCATCCTCCACCACCGGCGGGAAGGCAGCCTCCTCACTGGCGGCGGCTGGGGTTTTCTTCTTCTTCCTACGTGCATTCCTCTCCTTCTCCTAGGGCACAGGGACAGCAGCAGTCACAGCCCAGGCCTGGGCTGTCAGCCCGGGGACTCCCTGTGCCCGGGGCCTCGTCACAGGTGCGGTGGACGGTGATCCCAGCCGAGTGGCCACGAGGCGACCTTCCCCCCTCGCGCCCCACCGGCCAAGCGTGCCAGGGGCTATTTTTACTGAGGCCTTTATCCTGCCTTCAAGTCCCAGATGCGTGTAGGGAGCAGCCTGGCCGGTCAGTTGCCCTGACATCCTTCTGGAACAGGCGAGGAAGGGCTGTTTCTGCCTACAGGCCCCCTGTGACTGGTCCAGCCCCTCTGACGACCCCAGGCAGAGCAGCGACCAGATGTCCCAGAGGACACTGGGCCAGGCGCAGTCACTACGTGGGGAGCCAGTGACGGAGGGAAACTTCCTTGCCTGTCACCTCTGCCTCTCACTGAGCCCTGGCAGACAGGACTGGTTGGGGAACCTCATCATTTCACTCCCCCAGTCCTTCCAGGACACCTCCTGCACGCCAGGACAGCCTCGGGGCTGAGGACACACAATGAATGAGGCAGACAAGGCCCCTGCCCACAGAGGTCTTCTAGTCGGGACCAACAAACAACATTTCACTTAATTAGAGACTCAGAGGTGGGGACATGAGCCAGATCAAAACAGACAGGGTGGGGGTTAGATGGACGCGGAAGGCTTCTCGGAGGAGGTGACCTCTGAGCCGAGTAGGAGCACAGAGAGAGAGAGCCGGCCAGGCGAAGCCCTGGAGGTTGGTGGTCCAGGTAGAGGGAAGTGCGAGTACAGACCCCCGAGGTGGGGCCCAGCTCAGTGTGCACAAGGAGCAGAAAGAAGGCTCCCACAGCGGAGACTTGCACGGCTCTCCACAGGGCACCCTGGTCCCCGGAAGCCCGGCTCCTTCACTCACGGGGCCAGATGTCCATCCCCCAGCTTGGGTGCAAGCTTCTCCCTCATGGTTGGCAACTGCTGTCCTTGCCCCTCCCTGGGCGGGGTGCCGAGGTTTGGAGCACATCTGCCGGCTACTAACTGGATGACCGAGGGGGCGGCCTCTGAGGCTCAAACACACAGTTGGCAGAGTTGGGGGTACGTTGTGATGGCGGAGTGCTAGGGTCTCAAGGCAACCAGGGACTCCCGGAGGCAGTGGACTGGTTCCCAAGAGGGGATGACACGCCCCGATGCAGCTGCTGTGACAGGAGGGTCCCAGCCCGAGCCCTTCAGGATCTCCAAGGAAGGAAGTAGAACCTGTGGCGACCTCAGACACGCCAAGAGCCTCAGTGAAGCCCCTCGCACGGGCCCAGGGATGGTGCCCCCAGAATCCATGACTGCCCAAAACTCTGAATGTGACCTTATTTGGAAATGAGCTCTTTGCAAATGTAATTAGTTCAGATGAGGTCATAGGAGATTAGGGCGGACCCTGAGTCCAGTACGACTGGTGTCCTTATAAGAAGAGGGGAATCCGGGCGCAGAGGCACACAGAAGCACAGGGAGTAATGTGTTCAGCAGCCCAGGAACATCCAGCATGACTGGCCGCCCGCAGCAGCTGGAGGAGCAAGGCAGGCTTCTCCCCGGAGCCTCCGGAGGGAGCAGGGCCCTATAGACACCTCCGTTTCAGATTTTTGCTTCCAGATTGTGAGAGAATGCTTTTCTATTGTTTTCAGTCACCTAGTTTGTGGTCCTTTGGTACAGGAAACAGGAAACCAACGCACCTCCCCTCCACCAATCCCCTGGCCCCCTGGAGAAAGCCCCCGACCCCAAACTCTCGGGGCAAATGGCAGGCATGCTCCAGGCGCCGGCAGGGTCGGCCCGCCCCAGGCCCTCACTATGGCTGGGCTGGGAACATGCCAGGCCTCAGGGGGTCCCCAAGCCCCAGCCCCAGCCTGGGAGTGGGATCACTTCCTGTCCTGCCTTCTTCCCGAGCAAACGGGGGTCCTCTGAGCGTAGCCACTCAGAACGCGGGGAGGAAAAGGAAAACGTTTGCCCGTTAGTCACGGTTTCCGTCACCAACAGGCCAGGGCCATAGCCCCGCCCTGCCGAATGTCCCCTGGCCACTGTGGGAACGCCCAGCTCTGCCATGCCCCCCACCCCCCGACCGCCCGCCTCCAGGGGCTGGCCCGGCCCTGCCCCCAACCCCAAGCTTCTCCCAGAGGCCCAGCTGGAGCCCACGAGGCGCGAGAAAGTTGTGTGGCGTGTGGGTTCTGTGGGTGCGGCTGAGGGATCCCCCTTCTTCCCCAATCTATTTTTAGCAGACAGGGACTCACTCCTGTGCTTGGGCTGGGTGAGGCAGGCGAGATCTGCCGCTGGGGCGGGGGCGGGGCAGCGGTTGGGTGGGACTCCACAGTGCTGGGAGCCTGGCAGGGAACCGGGGCTCCTGGGGGTCTGGCCGGGATGTGCATCTTCTGGGGACTCAAGGCCAAGCCGGGCAAGTATGATGTCAACATTCGAATCCCAACATGGGGTCTGAGAGGCTGGGACTTTCTGAGTGTCTGAGGAATTACACCGAATCCTTCCACATGTGGCCCTGTACCCCCAGAATCAGGAGGGGTGTGCGGAACAGGAGATGCTGGCAAGACAGGTATGATTGCAGCTGCTGTTTAGTGAGTACTTACTATGTGCCCGGGTGTTTTCCTGGATTGAGGCAACGGAGACACACCGCTGCTCTATAAGCCAGAATACGCTGCCTGTGCTTCAAACCTTCCAGGGGCTCCCTGAAACCCTTGATAGAAAACCCCAATCGTCCCCCTCCATACAGCCCTGCATGGTCTGGACCTCACCCACCTCTCCAAAATGTTTGTCCACCTCTGCCCTCTTCGGTCATCCTGCTACAAACACACTGGCCTCCTTGTGCAAACATGCTTGCAGGGCCCTTGGCCACAGGGCCTTTGCACTGGTCATTCCTCTGCCTTGACCTCCTTCTTGTAGACACGTGACTCACTTCCTCACCTCAATCTGGACTTCCTTCAGACCCCACCTCCTCAGAAAGATCTTCCCTATTACTCCGTCGAAATCAGCTAATCCTTCGCCCTCCCATCAATCACTCTCTACTATACACCTCACGGTATCACCTTCAGACCAGAATGTGCATCTGTCCCTTGAACAGGAATTAGCCCCTGAAGGGCCAGCACCCTTGTTCTCTGCTTTGTCCCCAGCCTACCTGAAACAGGGCCTGTCACCTACAGTGCAGGTGCTCTGTAACAGTTTCTTTAAAGATTTTACTTATTTATTTATTTGACAGACAGAAATCACAGGTAGGCAGAGAGGCAGACAGAGAGAGAGGGGAAAGCAGGCTCCGTGCTGAGCAGAGAGCCCGATGTGGGGCTCGATCCCAGGACCCTGGGATCATGACCCGAGCTGAAGGCAGAGGCCTTAACCCACTGAGCCACCCAAGTGCCCCGTAACAGTTTCTTTAGATGAATGAACTTGATAGACAAAGACACTGGCTCAGAGAGGCAAAGACGCTTTCCCGAGATCACACAGCTCATGAGTCGAGTAGCTCACATTTGAATGCAGCAGGTCAGGTTTAAGCACTTTGTTGTCCAGACCGTGTCCCCCTCCAGGCCTATGCGGCCTTGGACAGAGGAGACAACAGAAGGAAACAAGGCAAAGCAAGGCCTGGGCTGAAACAGACAGAGACAGAGAAACACGGAAGCTGAGCCCCAGGGCCTGGATTCACAGATGGGAGAAAAGGGTAACCTTCGGCCATAAGGAGGGGGAGGAAAACCTCGGAGAAGTCACTAATGCCAAATGTTACATAAGTCTGGGACATGCGCGTCTGCCCACCCAATCCTGCTTCCTGCTGACTTCGCCCCATGGCCTCGCTCGAGCCAGGCCTGGTGTAAAGCAAGAGGGGACACCCACTGACCCTCTGCTTCCTCGGCTCCTTCCTGCACTGGACAAGGGTGACATGTTTTTCTGAGCTCCAGACGGGGCCTGGCCAATGGCCTGAGGGGGCTGACCCCGCTTCAGGATTCATAAGGACCTAGAGCTTCCTCCTGGAGACCAGAGAGGGCCAGGGAGGGGTGGGAGGCAGAGGTCATGGAGTTCAGTAGCATCTTGTGAGGCCTACTTGCATACTCCAGTGACGGGGAACTCACCCCCGCAGCTTGGGTGGCCAGTCGGGATGGATGGACTCAGGCTGAGCCCAACTTCCCGTGACGGGTCCCTGTTATGTGTTCACTGTGCTGCCTCCATCGCTCCTTCAAGGTCAGCTGGGCACAAGAACCAGCCCCACGCTCCCAAACTGCCTCTTCTCACCAAAACACGTGGTCAGCAAGGTTCACCCTCTGTAGGCCCCAGAACACGGCCTGCTGGCCCCGTCTCCTGGTCCAACACACTTGGTCCATGGCTCCCCCAGCAAGACCATGCTCTGCTGAGTCCTGTGTGAGCCACGTCTAGGGGAGGGCAGGCCCACGAAGGGATGCTCCACAGACCCGAGTTCAAATCCCCTCCGTGGTCTCCTGGCCTCATCACCCACCAGTGCTCAGGGTCAGGCGACAAGAAGGCCGACCTCCTCCATCAGCTACCGCTACACCTCTCTTAGACCAGCACAGCCCGCCCGGAGCCCAGCGCTGGCAGACGGCTTCCCGCCGTCCACTCCAGGAATGCCCAGCTTCTCCGCCCGGCAGGAACAGCCCACGCACACTGCCCACCAGGCGCACGGCAGGCACTCAGGAGAGGCTTACTGAGTGCACAGCAAGGACAAGGCCTGGCCCCGGGTGCGGCCCCCACCTTACAAAGGACTCCTCTGCTCCCCACAAGCCTGACCGTGGGTCCTAGCCTTACCTTCACTTTACAGAGGACACTGAGCCCGAGTGGGGAGGCTGTGTTCCCGTGGGTGCCATCGGCCCCCTAGCTCAGAGCCCTGCTCTCCGCCATCCTGCTAGGCTGCCTTTCAGATGAAAGACACTAACTGACCCAATCAATCCATCCGTCGACCAGTCAATCACTCAGCCAGTCGAGGAGTGGCGGCACTCCGTATACAGCACACATCCGGGGCACGCGAGATCCCAGCCACTGGGAATCTGGCGGCCACGAGAGCCACCAAAGTCATAGCTCTCAGCTACAGGGTGTTCACAACGCGCCAGGCCCTGTTCCAGGCCCTTCCATCCACCCACTCAGGTGAGTGTCCTGACAGCCCTCCAAGGGGGCCCCTAGTACTGCCCCCACTGCAGAGCTGGGAAAACGGCACACAGAGAGGGCAAGCCACTTGCTAGTAAGCAGCAAGACCTGGATTAGACTCCGGGTCTCTTGGGCCAGAGTCCCCACAACGGCTGCTCCTGCACACAGCCTCTGAGAGAACGCCTCCCACGCCCCCGAGAAAAAAAGGGGGTGAGTGGCTTGGAGACAAAATTCCACCACTGCTGCTCCCAGCACCACCAGTGGGAGCAGACAGGGCGGCCACCGCTCGCACAGCACTCCCCCGGGGCAAGCACACGGCTCCCCAAAAGTGGTAACTCATTCAGTCCTCACCAGGGGTCTCGGGGTAAGGGCCACTATTCCCCCACTTCACAGATGGGGAACTGAGGCTTGGGGGGGGGGCGGATAAAGCTGCCACCCACGGAGCACACAGGTGCCCCATGATCAAGCTGGGACTTGACTCCCTTCTCACCCCTGAGCCTGCGCTGCACCATGCACTGGGGGTCTCTGGCCCTCCTACCCGTGCTCTCAAGTCCCGGGGTCCCAGGGGGCACAGTAGGACGGTACCATGAGGGAGTCTGGGAGGGCAGGCCAACCACCTGGGCTATGGCCAGGTTTGCGTCCATGCTGGCTGGGAGGGGCTGGGGGAGGAGGAGGGAAAAGGGGGGAGGAAGAGGAGGAGAGGGAGCAGGAAGACCTCCTCCCGTGCCTGTGCCTGGGCCCGCTGGGACCACCCTCCCCCCAAGTTAATTCCTAGCTGGTGTCCACAGACGCTGCCTCCCTCCCAGCCCGCGGCCCCTCCCAGCTGCTGCTCTGCGGGATTTCAACAGGATTTTAAAGACGGGTGCTCTGTACCCCAGGCCTCCCTGCGTCTTCCTCCCGGTGGAAACCAGAATCCTAGAAAATCTAGGGAAAAAGGAGAGCACCAGGGAGCATCTGAAGAGCACGCAGGGAAGGCAAAGGTGGTCCGGCCTCACCAGACGCGACTGGGAACAGGAGACAGCCAACAGGAGACAACCCAAAACTGAGGGTCGGCCTCAGCGCTGCCCACAGGAGCTGGACCCGATGTCTCCTGGCCTCGAACAGCCCACAGCTGCTTAGACACTTGATTCAGTAAGATCCCGCCCTGGGCGGCCGGGGACAGTGCACTTAAAATCTGTGTGGCGCTTGAGCACAGTTCAAGCGAGGCGAGTCTGCCCCCGCCTGCCGGCCACGCTGCATGCCTCAGCGGTGTGCGCACCCCCCTGGGCTTCGGGGGGACAGCAATTCAGCGCTGCCTCCCAGGACAGGCTGCACGTGCTCTATACCCCGCAGCAGGCAGCCTGATCTGCGGGAGGGGGCAGCGATGCAGCCTGGTGACCAAAGCATGGGTCCCTGGGTCATACAGGTGTGGGTTCAAACCCCAAGTCCGCTGTTGATGAGCCTGACTGAGCCTCGGTTTCCCCAGATCTGTAACGGTGACAGTGCATGGTAGGGGCATGGAGTCAGGGACGGAGGAACAGAACGGGGCAGGGAAAGAAAGGAGGAGGAAGGGAAGAGGCTGTCCCCAAAGGCCCTCCCTTCACAGTATCAGCCACGAAGGAAGCGGTTCTCTCCGCAGAGACCATTTACAATCTCAGCGAGGGCTCCTGGCTCCTCTGGAGGCCAGAGGGCAGCAGGAGGCGCCAGGAGGCCAGGGCCAGGCCTGCTGCTCCCTGACCAGTCCTCCCTTCCCTGAGGCAGCCCTAAGACCGTGAGGTCAAATGGTGGTGGGGGGGGGGTTTGGAGGGAAGACACTCACTTGGGGTTCATCTGCCCCTGGACCTTTGTTCCAGTGCACTGACAGCCACAGGCCTCGCTGAGGCGGGGCCCGACCCACCATGCTCCTTCCCGCACATACCCAGGAGAGCAAGGGAGCCGAGGTGGGGCACTGGGAGGGTGAGCCTGGTACACGGGGCCGTCCCAGTGCCCCCGAGGGGATTATGGCACAGACGGACTGCAGCCAGGCCACAGGGACTGCGAAGCACCTGCTCCTGGCCCAAAGTGCCCAGGGCACAGCCCCCACACGAGGCCGGGGCCGGCGGAACAGCATGTGTGTGTGTGTGTGTGTGTGTCCGGGGCTGGGGGCGGGACGCTCACCATCTTCAGCTTGTGCTGCTGCAGGATCTCATCCAGGTTCTGCCTCTTCTTGTAGTTGAAGTAGAAGTTCTTACACTGAGACACGGTCTTGGAGCCCACCATCCGAGCGATGGCCGACCAGTTCCGGCCGTGTTCCAGAAGACCTGTGGAGGGAGAGGAGCCGGTGACAGGAGGCAAGGGCCTGTGCCCACGGCCTGGAGCCCCCGGTTGAAAATGCTCTGAATCCAGGCACAAGGCTCCCGGCTCCAGAAGCAGACGGGGGTGGGGTGGGGTGCCGGGGGGTGGGGGACACAGGGGCCTAGCCACCACCCCTCCCCAACCAGGCTACAGGGCAAAAGGCCCTGGCTCCAGGAACCGGCAGGGGCAGGGGGTGCTTGCCCCAGGTGCACCCCCACCAAGGCCACGGTCGAGGATTCCAGGGGTGAGGGGCTGAGGTCTGGGGCTTGGACCCCGCCCAGGCCCCCACCTCTCTCGCCTCCCCTGGCTGTCATGACCTAGCACTGACACTCCCTCACAGCTGCAGAGGAGGCCTCGGGCCTCGGGGCCTCGGGAGACAGGGCTGTTTTCCGGCCGCACCGGGCCAGGGCCAGAGAAAAGGAAGGAACGTGTGAGCGGGGAGGGAGGGTGGGGTCGGGGTGGGCGTGAGCTGGAGCTCGGAGCCTCTTCATGCAGGTTAACTGGGTACCTCTGGGGCCTGAGGCTGTCACGGGCTTGGGGCCCATAGGGCTGATTCAAGGGACGGGAGTAGACTTGCCCCCCCAAACACAGCCGCCTCCCCCATCGCTAAGAGCGACTCACAGCCTCGCCGACCCCTGCTATGGGGAGAATTCCCCAGGAACTGGCAGACTCCATGTCAAACCCACCTAGGTTGGAGAAAGTTCTCTCCAGACCCACAAACTCGGGCCAGAGCTACACCCCCACCCCCACTCCACACCCCATTCTAGCTCCAATGCCGTGAACCCCAGGCTCCACGAAAACGCAGTCCCCCGCACGCAGAAGCTGCACCTGGGAAGCCCGGCCCCAGGCCTCAGTCCATCTGCCCACGGAGCTCCTGGCACACATGGGCACGCCACACACGTCTCTCTGTACCCCATGTGGCCAGGTCAGCCGGAGCGGGCAGGGCCGGCCACTTCCCAGGGGCTGCCGGAGAGACAGAAGGCAGGCTCCCGACCCCTGAGGGCTGTGGGGCAGGACGGGGCCCCCACAAGGGCAGCGGGCACGAAACCTGAGTCACGCTGCTGGGAACACAGCAGCCTCTGAGCCCCAGAGCTAGACTATCACGGCAAACGAAAGATTTCCCATAACGAAGTTTGAGGCCATTTTCCTTGAATCAAATCAAGCTGCAAGCCGGAGGGCTCGGATTGCGATTTTGCAGGGGTGCGGGAGCCCGAGGGCCTGACAGTCTGCGTGCTGGCATCCTCCGTCATTCATTTGCTCGTCCACCCACCCTCACACGTGCCACCGGCGCGCTGCATACGAGGCTCTCGTGAAAACAGAACTACAACAGGCGCAACACGGGCAAGCCGCCACAGCCGGCGGCCGAGGGACCTGGAGTTTGCAGAACCCCTGAGACGAGGTTCTGTCTCGTCCTGGCTGCCCAGGACTGCTCTCCCATCACCAGCGCAGGGGTGGGGGGGTGGGGGGTTGGGGGGGGGCGGGCTCAAGGGGCCACAGCCATTTGCGAGCTCGTGGGGACAGACCAAGGGCAGAGTGGAAGAGGGGACCCAGGTTTTCCGCTCTCCTGCCTCCGGCCCCGTGTGCCAGCCCGACAGGCCACCTGCTCCCCCGCGGAGGCTACGGGCCACGTGGCGCCACAGCGGGCTCCTCAGGGTTCCTCAAGGACAGGCGCGCAGGGGCGGGCTGGGGCTTGGGATCAAGTGTCACCCAGCCCCCTGACCTTTCCCTCCGCCTGCGCCAGCAGCAGCTGCCACTTCCACAGAACCTGGCGGAGGACGACGGGACGCGAGTTTATTTATATTTCCCCAGCCGGGGCCAAGGGAGCCCAGGCAAACACGTCGGGCCGGAACCCTGGGCGGGAGAGGGCGGGTCTCCCATCTGGGCCTGATGGTGCGGTGGGGGGGGGGGGTGGATAGGAAGAGCAAGGAGGACCCGGAGGGTGGCTGGACCCCAGAGAGGCTGACATTTCCAAACTCAACACATAAATAAGGAGGTGGTTTGGAGGCTGGCGGGGGCCTCAGGGTCCTAATGAACTCCACTTGTGGCAGCAGCAACCGCGGGAGTTGACGAGGGTGACAGGGTCACCCAGCCCTTCCCAAAACCGAGTGGTGACTCCAGGAGGAGCCCTGGACAGGGGAGTCCAGAAGCCCTGCCTGGGAAGTGCTGTGTGGTATCAGCCGCCCACTCTGTTCTCTGAGCCTCGGTTTCCTGACAGCTACATGAGAGGCTGGGGTGAGTGTCCTCATGTCGCTGGCCAGGGCCCCCTTCTGGTTCCTGTTCCCTAGGCTGAGGGTGCTGGGCACAGGGACAAGCACTTCAGACCTCACCGAGCCTTGCAGACCACCTAAACTCGACCCAGCTGAAAGCCCCCCAGCCCCCATCCAGCTAGAGGGAGCGCCTCTGAGCGTGCACCAGCCAAGACCGCCCCCCCCCCCCCCCCCGCCAACCTGCCCCAAGCTGACAGAGGTCCTGCCCTCCCTCCCCTGACAGCCCCAGCCTGACAGCCAGAAAGGCGCGGTGGGGGGTGGGGGGGGTGGGGAGAAGGGGTCCCAAGGGAAGGGGTGGGGATGGGGTCCCTTGGGCACAGAACTCCTGCGTCCCCTGCCTGCCGGCCACAGCCAGGTCCCTGTCACCAGTACCCAACGCCACCCCAAGCCCCTCCTGGGGCCTCACTCACATCCTCTCATCTGCGTCTCCCCCTCGGCCAAGTTTTCCGGAAACATACGGCTTGGAGGATGCTCCAGGGAGTGGAGCTGGGAGCCGCGGGCTGGGAGGCGGGAGGCTGGGCGGCCGCGGTGCCGGCTCCGCGAGGCTTGTGGCTGGAGCAGGCTTGTGGCTGGCGTCTGCTCCCGCTCAGCTCTGCCTCACATCCTTCTGTCCAACGGCGGCGGTGGCGGCGGCAGCGGGAGGGAGGGAGGGAGGGAGGGGAGAGGAGGGAAGGGGAGGGGAGGGGAGGGGAAGGGAGGGGAGGGGAGGGCGGGCGGGAGGCTGGCTCAAGAAGGGCGGGGAAGCGGCTCCGCACCGCCCGCTGCCCAGGCGCTGCCAGTCCTAACACCGTCCCCCCCCCCCCCCCCGCAGACCAGGGTGTGAGAGGTGCCCTTCGCTGATGGGGGCGGGCGGCGGGAACTTGTCAGTTGTGTGCTCCTGCCCAGTGCCAGGCGTCACCAGGGTGCACCGAGTCCGAGGCTCCTCCAGGCACGAGAGCACCCTGAACAGAGCTCAGCAAAGGGTGCTGGCCGGGAGCCCCCCACCCCCCCACCCCGGTCCCCGACACCCCCGCTGGGCGGAATCCAAAGAGCCCAGCCTGACGGGGCAGCGGAGCCCTGAGCCGCCTCGCCGAGCGCCTGGGCTGGCTCTTCCTGCTGCCTGACCCAGCGAGACGCGTCGTCAGGGCTGAATGTGACCTCCAGACGGAGGCTCTCGGGAGGAGCGGGCGGGCGGGGGAGCGTGGCAGAAGCCCAGGTTCAGAAGGGGCGGGCCAACTTGGCACTGGCTTCCCCCTCCCTCTCTCCCCATCCGTGGCGGTGGCGGCGTCAGCAGCAGCGGTAAGAACAGATGAGGGTTCAGAAAAACAGAGCTTCTCCACCCCAGCAGACGGGGAGCAAACAGCTTCTTCCGCTGTCTTTCCCCGCTGCCGCTGCCACCTGCGGTCCGCCCCCACCCGGCCCAATGCTGCCAGGCCCTCCCTGGGACGCTCTGGAGGTCTGGGGCCGCAGGAGCGCTCCTTCCAGCCCCCGCGGGGCTACGGATGGGCCAGGCTGGCTTCACATTCCCAGAAGCAGCTCAGGACTTGAGTGCAAATGAGACCTCCAGCCACTGAGGGCTGGGGAAAGGGGCTGGAGTCCCCACACGGTTCGTTCTCTGCTGCCCAAGGGTCTCGGGGGCAGGGGGGACAGCGGCCTCTTTCCTCCCTCTCCCACCCCTGACAACCAGAGCCGCCTGCCCCGATCAACAGCTGTGAGACTTGTCACAGGCAGTTTGAAAGTTAACGGGCTTGAACTTTGGAGCCAGATCCAGGTCATGACCGATTTCTCCAACTCCGGGGTCACCGACCTGCTTGTCCCTTTAGCCCTCAGCCTTTACGTCCTGCCCACGGAAACCCAAGGAACGACAGGCCTCCCTGACCCACCTGTGCGCCCAACCCTCGACCTGGGATCCCAACCGTGTCAGGGACCCAGGACTTTCTGCCTGAGTCCCTTGATCCACACCCTGCAGGGAGGAGGCCCGAGTGAGCTTTTAGAGCACGGGTGACAACCCATGCCTCCTGGGATAAAATCCAGAGGCCTCCGTGTGTCTGTGAGGCCCTGCAAAAGCAGCCCCGCACCCCCACCCAGCCTGCTCCCCACTTCTCCCCTTGCTCACCCACCCGCCGGGACCTTTTAGGTCCAGCCCTTGAGCGTGACCCAGGACACTTAACACCAGCTGCTTCCTCTACCTGCATGGCTTTTTCACAAACCTGCCTCTGTCCTCCCTCAGCTCAAGGGACACCTCCTCAGAGAAGCCTTCCCTGACCAGCTTCTCTAAAGCCATCCCCCAGCCACCCTGCCATCGCGAGGCTTTGTTGCCCGCGGAGCATTCTGAAATTAGCTCTTTGCTCCACGGCTCACGGACTGTCACGTCTCTGCACCCGTAACTGCCTGGCATGCAGAAGGCACTTGGCGAGTGAACAAAGTTCTGGATTCCCCAAGTGTTTGGGTCTGGGGGGCTCCCCTGGGTGTCCCATGGCCCCCGTGCCACCTCTCTGAGGCCCCCAGGAAGGAGCTCCTGAGAGGAGGGGGCTGAATAGGGCAGGGCGCCCTAGACCCTCACCAGACGAGGATGGAGGCAGGGCCCGCCAAAGTTCCACGCCTGGGCCCAGAGGGCAGATTCTCCCGAGGTCCCCTGCGGTCTGGATTCCCCGACCCCACTTCTAATTTCTAAGGAAAGAGTTTCGTTCTGAAGAGTCAGGAGGCAGGAACTAGGAAGTGAAATTGACCGAGACAGGAAGTCGAGCCAGGAGGTCTGAGTCACATACTCGAGCTGAAGGAGACAGAGGAGCAGTGCGTGGCTGCAGGGGGGCAGCAGGAGGGGCATCACAGCACCGTGGCCCAGGGGGGGTCTTGGTCTGGCCGCTGACTGCTCTGGCCACCCTCAGAGGAAGCTTTCCAGGCACCGTGCAGGGGCTGGTGACGAATTGTTCTTATGGGAGCAGTGACTCAGCCCCCAGAGAGGCCTCTGTCCCTGGCCTGTCCCTGGCCTGTCCCTGGCCCAGCTCCCTCTCGAGCTACAGGCAGCTCTCTCCCCACCGAGGGTCTGCAAACCCAACCAACAGCTCACCATCCGTGAGCTCAGATAACAGGGCAGGGGGGGTGGTGCCTGGTAGCACCTGGCAGGGGATTGGGGAGGAGAGGGGCAGACCGCCATCCATCCGTGTCCCGGGGGTGCCACGGCTGCTCTCTCTGGAAAACCAGCACCCCCTTCCAGGAAACACAGTGACTCCCCCACCCCCGCCCACCCCTTCCAACCCTGAGGCTTTCTGTTCTCTCCACGAAGAGCACAGGCTCCCTCCAAGAGGGACACATCCCCACCCCTCCTGCCAGCTGCCATTTTCCAAAAGAAACTCCAGTTTGCGAAACAAAACTTTCTGCCCAAAACACTGTCGAAGGAGAGGGGAAAAAAAATCCAGCGGGCTTAGTCCTGAGTCACGGCACTTCCTTCTTCCAGAAACCCCAAGCCCTGGGTGGGTTGGACGCGGACTCAGCCATTCAGCTGGCAACCCGGCTGGGCCCCGACTCTGTGTCAGAGCTTCCAAAACTCCGGCCAGTCCCGAAATCCCGTCAGGATCCTGGCTAGACAACGTCGTGCCTGAACTTTGACTTACCTGCCTCTTCCTTTCCATTTATGCTTTTAAAAACAAGCCCCAGTTTCAGCAATTAGAGCCACACATCATCGATGGGACGTCCAACGGCCACCTCTCCCCCAGCACACGATCCAGTAGACATTTTCAATGAAAAGAAGTCACCTATGTGTGACCTCATGTCGCCTTGCCCACCCCCCCGGGAAAATGCCACGTGACCCGCTCAGCATCAGGTTTTCCTACAGAGCACAGAGCGGGCTCCTGGGCCGAGCGGCTCTGCACTGTCTGCGGTGCAAGCGCCGGCTCATCGCTCCGGACCTCGGCGCTCTCCTCTGCAAAGCACACTGTGCTTGTGCGCGTGTGCCCATGCGTGCAGGCACACGTGTGCGTCCACCCTTGTGGAACACTCGCCTGATGCACTAGTTCACGCAAAGTGCTTCAACCGGCGAGCCCTGCCCCGCGACGACACTCAGCACCCTTGGCCAGGTGCCGCTCTCCGAGGGTCGGCAGCCGACGCGCCCGCTTTTCTCCTGGGAGTGAAGAGGCCTGGTGGGTGCCTCACCGGAGCTTCAAGGGGGCTGACAAGGGACCACAGCGGGGTCGGGAGCCTGCCCTTGAGGCTGGTAGCCTCCTTCGTCCCGAGGTCATGCAGAAACTTGACTTTCTCCTCCAGCACATGCCGAAGCATCCAGGATGGGGAGGCAAAGTGCCGGAGATGCGACCCCTGCCCTGCAGCCCACGGGTGGCAGCGGCTCCCCATCCGCGTCCGCCCCGTCCTTCCAACGACCCTGAATGCTGCCGATTGTCCCTCCGGACGACCCTTGGTGCCGCCCCCATCCCCACGTCAGCCTCCCTCAGGCACCCGCTCTGAGGGCGGGCCCTGTCCCCTTCTGGGCCCTCGCTGACCCCGGCACCAGAGGTGGCCCCACACACGTGAGCCCTGCCGGCGCAGGAAGCACCGCGCCGACAGCCCGTCCCCAGCCTCTGCCAGTGTGTGCGCCACGGGCTGGCAGTGCGCTCTGGCCGCTCTCATCCACGCCGCCCGCCGTAGGGGCAGCAGGAGGCTTGGGCGACGGATGAGTGTGTGGGGAGGGCCCGCTCTTCCGAGCTCCGGGGCTGGGGCTCACGCCTCCCCTCCCTGAACTTCAGACTCTTCATCCGTAAAAACTAATTAAAGCAGCCAGTGTGCACAACAAGCACTTCAGAGGTGCAAAGCAATTAGTGGTTTCTCCTTCACTCCCCGTGAAAGTGGTGGGGGGTGTGCGCGGGGGGCGAGGGCTGCAGGCGCAGGGTTACTGCGAGAGAGAGAGAGAGAGAGAGAGAGAGCGAGTGCAAGCGCGTGTGTCTGCACTGGGGTCAGCCTCAGAGCCACCCAGCCCGGGAGGCTTGCCCAGGCTGCCTCCATCCATGGCCACTCCCCGAGCCTCTCTCCCTACACCAGGCGGGCCACTTGGGGCCAGGGAGGGGCTGGCAGCATGGAGCCAGACCAGCACCTCTTCCTGGTCTGGAACAGTGTGACCAGGGGCTACCCCGCCCCCTCCACCGCGGGCACCCTGCCCACCGGAGAAGAGATGCTGGGGACCCAGACGAGCTGCCAGCAGAGCCCCAGGCCTCCCGCGCAGCTGGGTCAAGACTCCGAGCCAGGCCAGGCTGACCTTTCCCAGGGGAACTAGAGCCTCACATCCCAGCCCAGCGCCTCGCCTGCCCCTCCTGCCCAGCATGGCGCAGAGCCTGAGGGCGGGCAGCCAGCTCCCTGGAGCTGCCCGGTTCCTGGGGAGGCTGCTTCCTGCACATGCTCAGTCCCTACTTGGTGCGAGCCCCAGGGCAGGCAGCCCTGGCTCCGTGCGCCCAAGAAGAGAAGGTGCCCACCTGCCCGCCCAGAACGCTGCAGCTGTTGTGCCCCCTCCTCCCCACTCCCCACGCTCTGGGCCTCCATCCCACAGCTGTAAGGCCAGGATCCCAAGCGCCTCTCCACCCCTCCCCTTCTCTTCCCCCTCACCGCGTGTTTCGACATCTTCTGACTTTGTCACACTGCCCCTGCCATGAGACCTTCGCACATGCTGTTTCTGCTGCTGGGATGTCCTTCCCTCCCTCATTATGTGATCTTTTAAAAAGACTTTTCTCTATTTATTTCGAGAGAGTGAGTGATGGCGCAGGAGTGCACACAGGAGCAGGGGGAGGGGCCCCGGGAGAGGGAGAGAGAGAATCTCAAGCAAACGCTGTGCTGAGTGCGAAGCCCCACGTGGGACTCGAGCCCACGACCCCGAGATCGGGACCTGAGTCAAAATCAAGAGTCGGACGCTTAACTGACGGAGCCACCCATGGGCCCCTCATTATCTGATTAATAGTAGCCCGACCCACGGACTAACTCATTCAAACCTCACAGCGGCCCCAGTCCCACTCTGTAACCAGAGTATCTGGGTTCAAACCCCAGCACCACCAATTAAGAGCTGTGTGACCTGGGACAGCTCACCTAACCTCTCTGAGCCTTGGTTTCCAAATCTGAATAGAAGGAACGAAGACCAGCACCTGCCTTGTATCCAGGAACACTGAGAAGTACCCAGCAGTGTCCCTCACTATCGTTTGGGCTCTGGGTGCCAGCCCAGGGGAACCCTCTCGGTCCTTGTGGAACCTCCGCCAAGGAGGTCACTCACCTCCAGCCTGCTTCTCCAGCTGTGCACAAGGAGCCAAGGCCCGAGAGGAGCACACCCTTGCTCAGGGTCGCACCCCCGCAAGGGCCAGAGCAGGGCCTGAACTCAGCACGAAAGGCTCCGGACACTCTGTATTGAACTGTGGGCCTACCGCTTCTGAGCGACTGTATACTAAGAACTGTACCTTTACGGTCTGTGCCCCCCTTACGATGCCCCTGGGAGATGGCGTCCCAGCCACATGCTGGAGTCGGGGCGGAAGGAGGCCAGGAGAGGGACGGGCCAGGCCAAGGTCACCCGGCTGGGGAATGGATGACAGTCACAAATGGTGACGGGGACCTCAATATGCCTGATACACCGCTGGGTTTTGCTTTGTTTTTCACGGAGTCCCAGTGTTGGCTACACTGGGCTGAACTGGGCTGCCTCCAAATTTCAGGTCCCTGCCACCTCTACACATGACCTGACTGGGGAAAAGACTCTTCGGAGATAAATTCACATTGAAGTGAGGTCCTCTTGGGTTAGTAAGGGTGTTTGTAAAGAAAAGGGAAACAGCCTCACGAAGACAGAGGCAGAGATGGCAGCCGTGGGCCTACAAGCCAAGGAAAGCCAGGGACGGAGGCAGACGTCGGAGGCTGGACAGGCAAGACAGGTTCCCTCCCTACAGTCAGAGGGAGCACAGCCCTGCCCACACTCTGACTGTGGACCTCTGGCCTCCAGAGCCGGGAGAGAACGCCCTGCTGGTCTAGGGCCCCCCGTCTGTATGTTGTTAGGACAGCCCCAGGAAACCCACACAGCGGGAGATAGTCTAATTCCCGCCAGACCCAAGAGGAAACGGAGGCACAGAGAGGTTGACGGATGTGCCTGAGATCCCAGAGCTGCAAGGCCTGGTTTTCCAGGGAGGGGAGGAGGGGGTCCTCTGTGGCTCAACCTCTGAGGCCAGGCTGCTGGAGGTCTTCTGGGATGCCCGGGGCAGGCTCAACAACCCCAAGACCCTGGGGACAGCCGGCTACTTGCTTCCCCGGACTCCCCAAAGGAGGGACCAAGTCGGCTCCTCTCTGGGTACCCCTGCCCCACTCAGGTGAAGCTCCAGGTCAATGGGAAGGCTAAGCAGCAAGCTAAGGGCATGCCATCTGCCTGCAGCTGAGCTGCTTCCTGAGTGCCTTCCTGGGCTCCTGAGGGCTGGATTTGGGGGGCGGGGGGGCTCCACAGCATTCCTAGCATCTCCCCCCTCCCCACAGGCTCATGCTGGAGCCCAGCGGCCCCGGGCTGCCAGCACCTGCCTCCCGCCCCGCCCCCGCCCGCCGCCTGGAACACACAGCCATTAGCAGCCACCCTGAGCAGTAATTGTCCAGATTGCTGTAATTCACGGCAGACGAGCACGCCAGCGCTCATCGCATTATTACAAATGTCACTGAGCAGGGCCTTGGCGTGCACAGTCCCCGGGGGGTTCTCGCGCGGCCGTCTCTGTGGGCAGGACACAGGATGAGCTCACCGCGGCTGTGAGGACCCAACCTTGAGACAGCGGGGCACACTCCCGTCTCGGCCGGTGAGTCATCCCCGCCGACCTCCCATTCCCCAGATCTGCCCTTCCCAGAGGGAGAGAGAGGATGGCCGCCAACTTGGCCAACTCCCGGTTCCCAGGCAGCAGGGAGGGGGCCAGGGATGGAGCCGCCGTGACAACAGAAGACACTCTCGGGGTGGGGGAGCACGGCAGAGAGGGGCTGTGGGAGCACGGGCTGGCGGTCCTGGGCCTTGCACACAGAGCCCCTCACTGCCCCGCTGAGAGGGGAAGTGGGGGGTCCCGGGTGACATCGCTGCCAACGACGGGTACGCAGGGGACTCGCGGGTGCTTAACAAAATGTGCGATCCTGCACAGGTGTTCCCAGTGGCTCTGTTCACAAGAGCCCGAAGACAGGAACAGCCCCCATAACCGTCGACCGACAGACCCATGGACGCATCGGCAGGACCCCGCGCGGGGCACTACAGCCCGGCCACGAAAAGGAACGAAGCCCACACGCCAACACCACTGACGAACTTCGCAAGCGCAAGGCTGGGGGAGAAGCCAGACGCGGGGGGCGTGTCCCGCGGGATCCATTCGGGTGAACGGCAAATCCACAGACACAGAAAGGAGGTTAGTGGACGCCAGAGGCTGGCGGGCCTCGGGGGCTGGGCGTGACCACTTGTGGGCATCGAGTTTCTGTCTGGGGTGGTAAAACGTTCTGGAACTAGACAGAGGTGATGGTTGCACAATACTGTGAAGGCGCTTAATGCCACTAACTTGTACACTTTGAAAGAGCAAACGGTAAATTTTGCGTTAGGCGTGTTTCGCCGAAATTCCATAAAAGAGAAAAAAAGACTCATGCGATCTCAGGGAAGACTCCGCTGCACCCAGGGGTGCAATCCAACCTGGAACCACAGCATGGACAGAGAACAGAGAGAAACCAACAGAGGAAAAAGCACCGTGCGCCCCCCCCCGGGGGGCTAACAGCACCCCTCTGCCCCGCAGTGAGAGATGACGCCCAGGGTGCCATGCGTGCTGCTCGGCCTGCACCTTCCAGGGCCTCGCCCAGGAGGGGAAGCAGAGGGCTCCTCTCCCGAGTGCTGAGAGGGTCGCTGCTCGCCAAGGGCGGGGAGCTCGGAAGAGGGGTCTGGGCCTCAGAGGGGCAGGGGGCCCAGACAGGAGCTGGGAGGGAAGGCCCTGCTCAGGTCTGGGGCTGCTCCTGGTCAGTTTCTGAAACCCCAGGGCAGAGCACTCGGGCTACTCAGCACCCCCTTCCCAGGCTGGAGTGTAGGGGCCTGGAGGCTGTCCCGTCCTCACACTCGCCTGCCCCTGGATGCCCGGGGCCTTCACAAGAAAGGCCATCTGTGCCCTCTGTGAGTCATGACCCAGAGCCCTGGGCACAGGAAGCTGCACGTCTGCGGGAGGGCCCTGGTGGGGCCAGGGGGACGAGAGCTGGAGGCCTGGACTTGCTCCGGGCCCCAGGCCGTCCTTGGCCTCACTCCTCACTTGGTCCTCTGTGAAACGGGATGGAAACGAGCCACTCTGGGAGCTGGGACCAGAGTAAATGAGAGCAGGCGGGTAAATGGAACTCAGGCACCCCCGGCCTCAGCCTTCCTGTCAGTGCTGGGCACGGCGAGCAAGGAGTCAGCCCCGAGACAAGGGGAACCCATGCGGATGCAGCCCCTGACGGTACAGGACCCGGGCTCAGGCCCCTCGATGCCTGTTACCTCTGGTTCCTCACGGATGCCCCTCCCACTTCACAGAACGGGAGACTGAGGCACAGAGATAGGTCATTGAGCCACGAAGGGAAGGACCCTGCTGTTCTGGCTCCAATGAACACGCAGCTGGGCTTCTAAGGGAGGACATGGGGTCAGCACTACCGTGCACGGACTCCAACCACAGAGATGACACAGCTGAAGGGGACACGCAGCTTGACCCTGTGACCCCGCTGTGGTGGCTGCTGGCCAGCTCTGGGCCTCCCCTCCAAGACGCCCAGGTGCGCTGCCACCAGCATCTACGGGGCCACGACATGCTGACCCCGGAGGCGACAGAAGCGGTCCACTGACCCGTGCGCACAGCCTGAGCTGCAACTTTTCGGAGCTGTGCCTCAGTGTCACCCTGGGGACACACTGTGTGCCTGACGACGCAGTCACTGCAGGGTGAAACCAAGACTCCGAGGAAAAGCAACCAATCTGAGATCAGCCCGAAAGCAGAGCCTGGCCCTCCAGATGGCTCCAGAGCCCGTGCGTGGGTCAGGCCCAACGTGCCTCACCCTCCCCAGCACGAGAACTGCGGGGTCTGGATGCTAGTCAGGGCGGATCAGAGCCCCCGGAGCCCCTCACCTTTCTTGGCCGTCTCCATTTCCTCTTCTGTCCAGCGAGAACTCTCGTTCATCTCCATCGAAGCTGAAACGGAAGACAGGATGCATTGGCAACAGCCCGAGGGGCGGCCCAGCCTCCACACGGCCCGCTGGGATGGCGGTGGTGTCATCAGCCCATTTTATAGGCGGGGACACTAAGGTGGTCTAGGGTCTGAACCGTGAGGACTGTCTCTGCATGCACTTGGTTGGGAAGGGAGTGACCTACATGAAAGCTCGGTGACCAGATGAAGGTCGGGGGTACTCGGGACGCGAGCTTTGGGTGGACGAGGCCCTCAGGTGAGCGTGGACTTGTCTATACGGGTGATCCTTTACTGTTAAACCCTCGGTTTTCACCCACCAGCTGCCAGCAGTCCCCACCCCAACTGTGACAATCAACGAGCGTTCCAGACATGGCCGTTGTTGGCCAGAATTGTCCCCTGGGGCTCATCAGGTCCCTCACTGAGAATGCTGCTCTACGGGGCGACTGCTGTACTCTCCCCAAACTCCACCTGATCGGCAGGAAGTTTTAGAAGGGACATGGTTCTCGCGGACCTCACAGAGTTGGCCGGGCCTCCACTGTGGCGCTGTTTTTGGATCTCTCCTCCAAGGTCTCCCAGATAGGAGCCCAGTTCTTGCCCTGTAAATTGCTTAAGACTTCACCAAGAGGGCAGACACGAGGAGCCAGCGGCAAGGACTCAGCGCCTAAAACAGCACCAGGCCCAGAGGATGTGCTGGGGAGAGGCCGGCTGGCCAGTGGGGAAAGCTCCAGCAGGAGGGAGAGGAGAAGGAACAGCTCCAGCCACGAGAGGGGAGATGCTCCCGTTCCCTGCTGCTGTGGCCTGCCAACCTGTGAGACCTCACGAACTTTCCCTTCTTTCCCAAGGCACCCTCGGAGGGAAGCTAGAAATCTGAGCTGAGGGGCCGGGGGGTGTTTGCCCCAGCGTCAGCCTGGGGCCTAACAGGAGCTTCCCAGAAGTTAGCCGCCCCCACCCCCCTCCACTGAATCAGCCTCCGGGCACCAAGGGGCAACCAGCAAACGACTACAGGAGTCACATTAAATTTGGGGCCAGTGGGGCTGGGTCTGAATCCCGGTGAGCTCACGACTATGGAGGCAACATCCTCTATTTAAGCCTCAAAGAGCCCATCTATGAAATGGGTACAAATTACCTCCCACAGGAAGAAGGGACAAGCATCTGATACGGACCCCGGGTGTCGGGTAGAGGGCATCTGTGACAACGAAACCTCACCTCCATCAGCTCCCACCCTGGGGAGGTATCTCCTGGTGGCCGGGGCCTCAGCCTGAGCACAGAGCTGGGAAGGTCAGTGCCCCCCCCCTCCAACAGCCAGAACAGTACAGATGACAGACACACGTTGGCTGCCCCCCTGTGGCTGAACTTGAGAACTGCTACTAGAGCCATCTCTCCCCTCAGCCCCCCTACAACTTGAGGTGGGGGGGGCGCTCAGAGCCCCTGGGGGTGGACGTCTGCTGAGCAGGAGAAACGGAAGCCCACAGAAGTGAAGTATGAACCCGGGAGCCTACTGGAGCTGGGGACGGGCGGGGTGGGGGGGTACAGTCTGCGCCCAGGTCCTTCTAGACAGAGGTAGGGCTACTCGGTGCCAACTGCTACCGGGAAGAAATGCGGGCCAGGTGCGGCCGGATTTTCTCATTAAAAAACAGAACCCAAACTGGCCATCTGGATTTTAATGTGAACCCTCCCAGTTCCGGGATCACCGGGGCTGACAGCCACTAGCCCTTCGCACCCCCAGGCACCGTCGTGGGCTCTTCCCACACCCGGCAAGCGCTATGGAGATGAGGGCGCACAGAGAGGTTTAGGAGCTCTCCCCAGGTCACCCAGCGCGTTCAGAAGCTCAAGCTGGGATTCAGAAGCCACGGTCCTCCCTGGCCCAGAACTCACCCAGCTCCGCGCTCTGCTGCGGGGTGACGGCCTCCTCGCTGTTGGCCTCATTGGCCATCGAGCGGGTGATTCGGCCTTTGCGCCTTCCCTGACTGTTGGCCGTTTTGCGGCCTTTGGAGGCCACCGCCTCCTTCTCATCGTTGTCCTCCCCCGAGGTGTCGTCCGTCTTCTCCCTGAAGGTCAGAGACAGAGACAGGGATGGCTTCGTCCACGCCTGGAGACCGGACGACCATTGCGAGAGACCTGCTTTTCTTTAGCTCAAGGAGCACTGGCTGCCGGGGGTGGGGGGTCTGGACCAGTCAGAGGCTGGGAGGCAGGGGACGCTCAGGGGAAGGGCTGGCGGGCAGCAGCTACCCTCTCACGTATCACGGGGTGCCGGTGGGTACCACCGACGGGCCACCTCACTCCCCAAAACAGAGAGGCTCCGCGGGCCTCTAGGAACGGCCCTCGCTTTGCTGGCCAGATCATCAAGGGCCACCGTGCCTCGCAGCACGCACAAAAGGGAAGTCTCCTGCCGGCGTGTGCCACCGAGCCAGGTGTGTGGGGGTGCGTGTGACCTCCGTACCCAGAGCTGGAGCCTTCTCAGAAGCAGACTCAGGAGGGCGGACCACGGGGCCACTCCGCTTTACCACCCCCGCCTCCCATTCATCTTCCTGAAGGCCCTCCCTGGGCGTCCGGGAGGGGGGCGGGGGTAAAGAAGCCAGATGTTCTCCGAAGCCACATTCCTGAGCCTCTTCCAGGTACCTGGCACGGAGCCGTGCCCGCCCCCCCTCCCCGGCGCAGACCTCCAGCTGGCCGCGCTCGGTGCCCGCCCCTGGCAGGCACGGAAGGCTGCGCCTTGATCTGCAAGAGCTCAGGCTGACAGCGAGAATTCTAGAGGTGAGGGCAGGGCCCGCCTGCATCCCTAGTCCTTCCGCTAGCTCCTCTGATCCCCCGTCCCCCGCCCGGCATCTCGGGAGACTCGGCGGAGGAGGGAGAGAGACGAGGAGGCAAAGAGCTCCAAAGTCACTGCCTAGATGTATTAGCTCAGGAGTCGAGCTCAAATGAGCGATCAGTCTCTGAGGTCTCCAGAGGGTTCCAGGAGGAAAGGGCGGGCGGGAGGAGACGGGAGGGGGCCGGGCGGGCTTCCGGAAGGGGATTCAGACGGAGCCAAAGATGCCTCCCTTCCCGGCAGACGATCGGCAGGTGCCGAACCGCTGTCCCCACAGTCTCTGCGGAGCGCTGCCCGCGGGAGCCTGGGCCTCCAAGGAGCACCTCCTCGCCGCTCCCTGGGGGCGCAAAGCCGGGCGGCCCGGCCCCGTCTTACTTGCTCAGCTCCTCCTTGTCGTTCTCCACGTCGGGCTTCTCCTCCTCCTTCTCGGTCTCCTTGTCCTTGTCCTTCTCCTCCTTCTCCTCCTGGTTGCTCCGGGGCATCTGCTGCTGCTGTTGCTGCTGCTGCTGCTGCTGCTGCTGCTGCCGGCCCAGGGGGAGGGGAGAGGAAAACAGTGAGACCGGGCGGGGGGTTGGGGGGGAGACGGCCGCAGCCTGGGGACCTGCAGCCCACGGGGCCTGGGGAGCCAGGAGTCCCAGGCGAGGTGTAGAAACTGGAAGCCTGGGCTAACTCCTGCCTCCTCCATTCAGGGGCTGTGTGACCTCAGATGAGGATCTTGACCTCTCTGTGCTGATTCTGCACAGCAGGGCTAGTCAGCACGCCGACACCTCAGCCAGGGCCCGGGAGGCGGAATGGAGAGGAGCCTCAGAGCTGGTGTCTGGCGTGGGTGTTCAAGTGGGACTGACGCCATCAACAGCACGGGGAGGGCTGCTGGTCGACCTGAAGCCAGAGCAGGGTGAACACTGGGGAACCTGGGGACACGTTGTTGACAGACGAAGCTCAGGCCACCTCTCAGCCTGTCACCACATCTGTAAAATGGGCCGGCGGGAGGGGTGTCCTGGGCCCAGGCCCGTGTGAAGGCGCTTGCTGCCGCGTCGAGGACCCACTCTCGCAACAGCCGGCTTGCCCTCCTCACATCAAGGGGGCGTGAACCTCTGCTTCAGGGGGAGACGAAAGGGGCTCACAGCAAACCAGCCTCCTCTTGAAGGCATTTCATCTGCCCGGAGGCAAGCCAGGCACAGGCCCGTTGCCCCATTATCCTGGGCTGCTGAGCCTGCCTGGGATCGACCCCCGCATCGGGCTCTCTGCTCAGCGGGGAGTCTGCTTCCCTGCCCCCACCCGCCTGCCTCTCTGCCTACTTATGATCTCTGTCTGTCAAATAAACAAATAAAATCTTTAAAAATGCACAGCCACCCCAAAGACCTCCCTGCAGACACCTACCAACCGGAACATCTTTCCATGCCAACGAGCCAAGTGAAGGGAAAACGAACCCTAGCAAAGCCTTGCGTGTGTGTGGTAGGGGTACGGCCAAACGGATGATCCGACAAGGAGAAAGAAACGAAGCTGAGGGAGAAGGTGCGGGCAGGCAGGGTCTCGCTCTCTCCCTGCAACTTTCCTGTGCCTCAGGAACACACGCCCGTCCTGCCAAGGCCGCCTCGGCCTGCGACACCTCCCTGGACCCTCTCGTGCAGCTAGAACCTAGGAAGCGGGAGCGCAGGCCAGCCGGGGGCATTCTGTGGATCCTGGGGGGGTGGGGGAACCCGTGCTCTCTGAAGCTGTGGCAGAGGTCGCCCCAGGACCTCCTGGCTCGACTCTGCCTCCCCCTCTCCAAGAACCACTTCTATTCTGTCGGAGGAGGCAAGGGCATGACGGCTGGACTTGGAACAGCCTCTCCACCCCCACCACGTTGCTGCCGATCCCTGGTGGCTGGGACTAGCCTGTCCCTCACCCCCTGAAGCCCTCAACTTGAACTAAAGCATAAACTTCCCATTGCCTAGGAGCTTTGGGCCCCTCTCACACCCAAAAGGCAAAGTCGCTTTTGGAGCTTTCTATCCCAGCAGGTGGAAGTGGGGACAGAGAGGTTTCCCGCTTTGTTTCAACGCAGCGTGCCCTCTGCACCCTCGCCTGACCTGGCTCCAGGGCAGGGGAGAGTGCGTGGCTGGCTGGGGAGGGGGACTGACCCCTGCCCCACAGGCCACCCAGCCTGGCTCCCATCTCCGCCTGTCAGATTTGCGGACTTCTACGACACCTGGGAGCCTGACGCCAGGTGCTGGGCACGGCAGGGGCTCTCCGGCCACAGGGAGCTCGGCACCACCTGACACGCCTTCGGCCGCACCTGCACCCAGATCCCGCCTGGGCGGCAGCCTCACCCCAAATCCCTCCTTGCTGTCCCTCCCAATGGCCACAGGGGCCCAATTCTAAGCCAACCTGCGGGAGGCACCTGTCATCATCCCTTGGATCTAGCCTGGGGGGCCTCGAAGGCTCCTGGGACCTCATCCTCCACCAAGCAGCCACCACCCCTGCCAGCACAGCCAGGGTGCAGCTCCCACCCACGGGGCCCAGCTCCGCACCCGTGCCTGCTGACCCGTGCCTCCATGCACGCCCGGCACGTTCTGTTGATGAGCTCCCGGCCCTCTGAGGTCCCGAGGACAGAAATGAAGATGAAAACCCGAGAGGAGTGGTGAGCTGGGGCTCCATCCACGGAGGTGGCCTGTCCTTGGCACCACGCGAAACCCCTTGCAAGCGCTACCCCACTTCGTGCCCTTAGGCAACCTCAGACAGAAAGGGCAGTGACCCGTGTTCCCAACTACAGGGAAGCAACGCTTCACAGTCTCGGAGGAGAGCCAACGGCCGGGTCCCACGGTTTCTAAAGTCCTACTCCTAGCCTCTGACCATAGTCTGGGGGCTCGGGTCAGAGGCGGTGTCTTTGGGTGTTCCTGTAACTTCCCATCTAACCCACCCTGTCCCCCACTCAAGATTCCTCGAACCCCCACCTCCCCGAGCCTGGGCCAGCCCGTAACCATCCCCACCCCCGAATCATCACCCACGTCACAGCATGAATAACAAACACCAGTCTCAGTGCCCTGCCCCGGGCACTGCTCTATGAACTGCAATCACCTCCTTTACCAGCCCCTTCATTCTCCCATTTTACAGAAGAATAAACGGAGGCACAGAGAGGTCAAGGGACAAACCAGGGACACAGCAGGGACAGGATTCCAGCCTACGCCTGAGTTAACCCCAGCCATGCCGAGCCCACACTCCCACCACTCCACCTACCCGGCGGGCCCCTCCCCCCTCAGCGGTGCTCGGAGCCAGAGTCTCCCGACCTGTGCCCACCTCATGCGGAGGTGGGGCACCACAGCCTGCTCACGATTCCCACCCCTTCCCACCAGGTGTGCAAGCCCAGTGCTGGACACCGGTGCCCCTGCCCAGACACTTTCCCAAGCCCTAAGAAGCGCAGGGGTGCGGAGGAGCAGGGAGTGCAGCAACACTGCCGTGGAGCCACGGCACAGGGCCCCGGACAGGCTCAGGGTTTCCTGCAACCTGGCTGCCGTCTCCCTTGGGAGAGGTGTCCCAGCACCCCGAGCTGAGTGGCGCCGTCCCAGGGGACGAAAGGGAGGAGACCCAGGCCTCAAACACATTTTACAGTGGGACAGACTGGTCAGGCACAGTAAGGACCCTCTGCCTGGCCCCCTGCAGCAAGCAGGAGTCGACGGGATGACTCAGAAGTGCTCCATTCACTCCAGGTTTGTGGGGCGAGATGGGGGCCCCACTCATAGCAACCCCCACACCCCAAGCCAAGTACGTCTCCAGAAGCCTTCGATGGTCTAGGGCAGCACACAGGAGGACGGCTACATCAGCGAGGAGGAACGGCCACTGCGGCCCCAGCCCCCAGACCTCAGGCCATCCACGGCCATGGAGCTGCACTTGCCCCCTTTCATGGGGAAACCAGAGCCAAGCTTCCCACGGCCTGATGACCGCACGCACAGGACACCTGGGGAGCCCGGGCCGCGGCCACACCAATCACGAATCCCCAGGTTACTCCGATGGCCAACCAGGCTTGAGATCTAGGGCCGTAGACAAGGAGCCAGCCAGCTTTTCCTGTAAGAGCCACACGGTTAATTCTGTGCGGCCACAGGTCCCCTGGTTTCTGGCACAACTGCTCAACGCACCTCCGTTTGTAACCTGAAAGCAACCAAAATGTAAACAAATAGGCATGGCTCTGTACCAATAAAACTTTATTTACAAATAGTCAGTGGGCCAGATTTGACCCGAGGAGCCATCACATGCCACCTGTGCCCCAGACCAGTGCTGCTCCGTCTAGACCATGCACGAATCAGCCGAGGACAGTGCGGAAGTGCAGACTCCGTGTGTCTGAAGTGGGCCTGAGCCACTGCATTTCTAGGCAGCTTCCTGGGGGCGCTGATGCTGCTAGTTCCTGGACCACACTGAGGGGCGAGGCTGTCAGGGATCCTTGTTCCCCAAAACACATCCAGGACCCTTGCCACTGGCAGCAGGGTGACACCCGTGGACCTAGGGGGTGGGGAGATCCGGAGGCCAAGCTCCCTCTGGAAGCACTCTGGAGCTCGCAGTGCGGGGTCTACCTCTGCTTTCCAGACACGTTTCCGACTCACGATGGGCTTCATGCCCAGGACTCGGTTGGGAAGGTCCCTCCCAAACCACAGCACGGCTTTGCGGAAAACCTGACCGGATCCATGGTCAGCCAGAGCCATCAGTTCCAATCCCCGAGGGACCCCTGCTTCCGGAGCTGAGTGCAGGACAGGCAGGAGGCCACAGAGCCTGCGCTGTGCTGAGCCCCAGATCAGGGCTGCACGGAAAACCGCACGAATAAAAACAACAAATCCAGACGAAGGCTTCTCTTCATTCTACCTGTGAGTTAACCGAATCTTCCCAGCAGCCCTGGGACGACCTCTGCTCCATAGCACACGACACAGGGACACGGAGACGCCGAGGGGCTGGCCCCAGACTGCACAGCATTTCCCAGCAAGATCCTATGGGCAGGTGTTGTGCCTGCGACCCCGGGCTGTGGGGTCACGGGCTCCCCCGTTCAAGCCCAACTGTGCCACCACCTGCACGTTCCCACAAGGCGGACACTACGCCACCAAAAATGCGATCCCCAACCTTCCCCAAATGACAGAGACAAGGAACTCCGCCAGGGCAGAAGGAGGCTCGTGCTGGGGACACTTTGAAAGACAGGGCACACGACAGATGTGGTGGCAGTTCTGCCTGACCCACGGGGACGGGAAAGGAGGCCTCTGAGCAGAGTCCCCAAAGGCTTTCGGTTGACAAGGATGAGAGGGGACACTGCAGGGAGGGGACCTGCCTGGGCAAAGGCACAGTGACATGAACACCAGCACTGTCCCTACCGCGCGACATACTGGACATGGCTGCAGAGCCTGGCCATCTGTAAGCCTCACGCTCTCACACACAGGGGTGTCCTGGTGCCAGTGGACAGCCACCAAAGGCTCCCGTTAGTAGTTGGGGGGTTGGGATAGGGGATGACGTCTTCTGCCCCTTCATTGAAGGGCAACTCGGCAGCCGATCCGATCCGGGAAGGCGGGAAGGCGTGGCTGTTGATCCCGAAGGAAAGAGTGAGAGTTGACGGGATTTAACCCTCCGATGACAGGTCCTCAGAAACGTGCCATGAGAGCTTCCTCGAAGCCCGCAGCACCCACGACATCGCCATCTCAGCCACTCACTCACCCGTCACTGAGTACAATGTACCCCCCAGGGAGCAAACCCCAAGAGGGGCTCTGTCCTCACGACCGACACCTGCCGTCTCTCGGCGGTGGGGACGACGGGGCCCAGGAGCCCGAGGCAGGTGGGAGAACTAGGGTCTGGTCAGGGGTCAGAGGCAAGACACAACAGTGTCTTCTGGTCCTGGCTGGTGGCCTGCACCCGACCCTTGGTGCCCTATGCGCCTCCTCCAGCCCATCTGTCCCTCCTGGGGAAACACAGGCAGCGGACGCCCCCTGAGTCCAGACAGAGGTGTGGAGGAGCCGGCTCGGATCCACTCGCGAGAGCAGACCTCAGCTTTCAAGGATTTTGTATTTAAGCTGTTAAACACAGCCGTTATCAAAAACTGAACTACTCATAGTCCTGTATCCCTGAAACAAATAATAAATTAAATGTTAATTAAAAACAAAAAACAAAACCTAAACTACGTAACTTTACAGTTGAAGAACTTGGGATAAAAACAAGGGTAAGAAGTACTCAAAATGCAGCATTTCCCAATTATTAGACTACACAGATCTGTTATCCATGCTCTCGAGGTTACTGACGTCAACGGCATCGGCACAGAGGAAGTCTACTGCGTTGGGCACGCCCCCTCCCAGCTCCACCGAAGGGCACGCCCCCTCCCAGTTCCATCTTCGGTGACGTCATGTCGGTGGCTTAGATCTGGAGCAATGGGAGTATTTATACCACAGCAACTGTTACGTGCTACAAATCGGGGCTTCGCCCCCACAAGGCTGGGTGCTGAACACTCCCCAGCACGCCCCTGCAAACAGATGTGCCAAAAAAACCCGAGTAGCATTTCTCACACACACACACACACACACACACACACACCCATGACATCTGTTCTGCCTGCAGGGAGATATGTGGTTGTGGCAGCCAAAGCTCTGTTTTAAATTGTCGATCGGACCCTGTCCTGCCCCTGGGAAGAAGACCAGGGGTCTGACAGACCACGAGGCCATGTGATCTAGTCCCTGCACGCCCTTGCTCACTTCAGCCACTTCCCTTGGGGCTGCTCCCCCCTGCCTCCGGGAAGATGCCATGTTTACTCCTACCTCAGGGCCTTTGCACTTGCTCTGACTCTGCCTGGCTGGTTCTTTCTTATCACTCAAGTTTGAGCCCAGATGACCCCCTCCTCAGAGGAGCCTTCGAGGTCAGCTCCCTAAAAGCTGCCATCCCTCACATCAGCTGCCTCCTGACACTCTGCAGCCCTCACGACCACCTCCAACAATCATGCTAACTCACTTGGGCACTGTCCACCTCCCACATGGACGTGTCCGCTCCGGGACCTCACTTGTCTTGTTCACTGTGCAATCATCTAGAATGGGGATGATCAACGTGAAGTCATGACACAAAGGTCTCCAACATGGCCACCACCCACCGGGATGCTCCTTGAGCGGTCAAGCCCAAGGGGACCCCTCCTGCCGTGGCCCACAGTAGCACAGACCCACACAAATGCTGCTCTTCTGGTAACTATTTCCTGACTCCTGGCAGCCCAGCTTGAGATGCCCGGATGTGGGGTCTGTCAGCCCCCCACCTCTCACCCCACCCCCCGGGATCCAAATGCTCCATGCTCCCATTTTCTGGGCTGGGCTCACATTTTCCATGTCCTTCTATGCCTTTGATGTGGTTTGCCTCGGACAGGGCTGGCAGAGAGCCAGGTCTCCCCTGCCCCCACGTCATGGCCCATGAGAAGGCCATGTTTGTCTTCTCCCAAGACGGCAGCCCAGCTCGCTCGCTCCCTGGGGTATGGCCTCTCCTGGGAAGGAGACCACCCACCCTCCTGAGAACAGTGGTCTCTGAAATGTGTCTGGGGGTGGGGCGCAGGCCCGGAGGGGCCTCCCACAGTCTCTCGCCTCCTGGGCAGGAATCAGGGACATCTGCTCGCTGAAGCGCTAGATCTGGACAGTCTGGCCCGGCCCCGCGTGTCCCCAACAGCGCAGAAACGCCACCTCCTACAGGCCCGGGCCGCCCAGGGAAGTCGTACAGAGCCCCAGGCTGGAGGCCCATCTGGGCTCCGGGCAGCCGTTCGGGACACGCACACTCATGCTTACCCAGTGGGCCAGGAGAGACGTAGCCCCACCCGGCGTCAGTGTGGCCGTTTCTGGCCTGTCCCACGTCCCTGCCAGACTGCACCGCGGGGAGCCCTCACGCGATTTCATCCACCCAGTCCTGGACCCCAGCACCGACTGCACAGCCGCTGCCCGCCCCGCGTGGACCGTGGGGGGCTGAACCCACCCCGGCACAGCCTTCCGGGTCACGCTGTCCCCCCGTGAGCACTGCCCCAGGCGCGGGAGCCTCTGGCGGTGCCTCGGCAACCGGAACAAGGTCACCTGTCCCTTGGCAAGAAGCAGGGAGAGGAGGCGCAGAGGGACAGGAGAGGAGGAAGCGGGGGGGGGGGGAGGCAGAGAAGGCGGCTGCGGGGCGTGGGGAGGGGGAGGGCGTGGATGGAGACACGGAGGGAAACCGATCCGGAGCCCCACCCGTGGGGAAAGAGTCAGGGAGACCGGACAGGAAGAGGGAGGAACAGGACAAGACAGGAGATCAACCTAGAAAACACAGGAGCCTGAGGTGGACGTCTGGTCGGCGGTGGGAGCCGGACTGGGCCACAGCAAAGAGCCACAGAGCACAAGGACATGCAGGCCAGAGGGCAGGTGGGGAAGTCGGGTCCCCCCACCCCAGACGTCCCAGGGACAGGCCAGTAGGCTGGGGCCCAGCTGCCCCGGGGTGGGGGAGCACTCACTCCCAGGAACACGCCCCCTCTGCGGGATACCCCCCTCCATCGCCTGGAGGGCCGCACTGGCCCCTTGGTCCCAGCCACAGCAGGGATGGGCCCTGCTGCTTGGCCCAAATCCGCCTCCCACTCTGCTCCCCGATGGCCGGCAGAGTTAGGCCGACTAGCGACCACAGCATTCCTGGACTCTGGTTCTGCAACTAGCCGGGATAATGGGGCTCCGGTCCATGAATCATGAACTGTAAACCGCTGGGCCGTCCCCCGCCTCAGCCGGTGATTCACCTCGTGGAGAGGATGCTCGGGCTTGGGCCCAGCCCACGAGCGCGCCTGCCGCTCAGGGGAGGGTCTCCCGGGCCAGGGTCCAGGATCTGCGGGCTCGGATCCCACCTGCCAGAGCTCAGGTGCGCAGGGTCCAGCAGGGGTGGGTGGGAAGGGGCTGGCATTCCAGAAGTCTCTGGCTTGGCCCACATCTTCCTCCGTCCAAATATGGAGACGTTTCCAGAGGTGGATGGCACCCTCTGTTAAACAGCAAGATGACCCTGGTGCCCCGATGGCCAGGGCTGAGCACCCACGCGGCAGACGCTGGGCGGGCCTCCCTGCCCTCAGGGCAGCACAGCGGGTCTCAGGGTCTGAGCCTAGAGACACCCAATGGCAGATGCTTTTCATCAAGGAGGCTTACATTCCACTTTTGTAAGCAGCCAAGCTTTCCAACGTGACCATAACCCCAGGAACAAATGGTTGGTACAGGGCCCGTGATGAGGGTGTGACCGGACAGGGAGTCACCTAAACAGACGCACTGACGTATTGCTTCACACGCTGTGGTTAAGCATTCAAGGAGGTCATGACCACTGGGACGTGTAGTTAGCAAATGCGAGAATGCACAGGATGTGTCCCCCGTAGGGACTGGCCAGGCCCTTTCTAGAAGGTGCTTGCTGCCCCCTATGGCTGCAATTGTCCCCGGCCATCCCCGGCCTGTGGGCTGAGACCTGGCCCTCTCTGCCCACCTCAGGACACCTCAGAAGGGCCATTTCAGCTCATCTCCCCTTCAGGGTCACCTCTTCCTCCTGCGCGCCACCCCCAACCGCGGTAGGTCTCGGCAGGCCCGTGAACCTGCACCAAGCCTCGACTTCCGCGTCTGCCAACCTGCTCCCTCCCCCTCCCTTCCTGGGGGGCCTCCCCAGTAAACATCCCTCAGGCTGAAGTTCTGAGTGGCCCAGACCAGCAGCCAGTACTGCTGGTGGCTCTCGGGCCCCACGGAGGGGCGCATCCCGGCAGTCTGATTTTTGACAAGCCCTCCGGTGATGGTGGGAGGCCCCCAGCCTGACGTCAGCTGTGTCTCAGGCCCGTGACTCAGTCTGGGACCCCAGCAGGGGACAGCCTGAGGACACGGACTGCAGCCCGTCTGGAGCAGGAGGCGGTGTCCCCTCCGTTCTGGGGAGCCATCAGCACCATGGGTTCCTCTCCTTCCCAGATGTGGGGATGTGAGCCTCGGACCCCCTTCGCTCCCACTGAGACAGGAAGGCTGAGGAGAAGACATCAGGGTGACAACATCAGGGCCATCCCCCAACTCCGGGCCTGGGCAAGGAGTCGGCCAACTCAGAAAAGGCGCCTTCTACAGGGGGGCAGGTGGGACCGCCCAGCCAAGAGAAGGGCCATCGAGCCTCCTCACCAACACCTTGAAGCACCCCTGCACCCCCTCACAGTTCTTCCCGGCACAGTCTGGGAGGTGTCAAGACAGCCTTGCTCAGCGGAGGCCTTCCCTCTCGTGTCCCGAAAGACCCGGTCTGATCTGGCTCCGAGGCCAGAACTTTAGTCCTGACGTGCAGGAGTCAGTCTGTAAAAGCCCTCAGGTGAACACACGATCCTGGGCCTCTGACACCTGGTGGGGAGGGCCCGTCAAGGGGCCCCTGCTGGCCCCTGCTCCCTGTCAAGGGAGCAGCTGGGAGGCCCCTCATGGCCATCCTTAGCCACAGTGTGGCCCCAAGCCACAGGAACCACAGATGGGCACTACAGCCTCCCTGGCCATGGGCCTCCGGGAAGAGGGAGGAGGCATGCATGGGGCTGGGGGAGCTAGGAGAGACTGCAAGACAGCCAGAGACGGGGAGACAGCCGTCTGTGTCTCCAGAGACGCTCATGGTCCCGAGAGCGGCAGAGAACTGAAAGAGACAGACAGAGTTTTCCAGCTGCTGGCCTCGCAGAAGCCCGGCGCACGTGGGGCCAGGAAGAGGTTCCCATTGAGTAGAGACGAAGACCCAGATGGGGGCTCAGTGGGGCGCGTCCCACCCACAGCAAGGCCCGTCTGCTCCCTGACGCGGCACAGCCTACACAGACAGAAGAGCCCAGGGCCCACAGGGTCAAAGGCAGACAGCTTCCAAAAGCCACACGGCCGAAAGGTGGCAAATGGGAGCACCAGGGCTCCCCCGCGCCCCAACAGCAGACCGTGCTAGGCTTGAATCCTGCATGCCACTAAGAACACGTTGTCACCTCCCAGCCCCTGTACAGCAGGGATGATGGCAGGACACCTCCCCAATAAAGCTGTGAGGGAAAACGCACCCCACTCTTCACACAAATCCTGAGCCAACGGCCAGCAGCATGCCTGTCCCATCACGCAGCAAAGCCAATGCCTGGCAACTCGGACAGGGCTCCCCTGTCTTGCTGGCCTCCCAGGCGTTTTGAGGACGCTCAGGGTCCCCCAGTAATTGCATCTCAGATTCACGAGTGAGGCCGAGGGACCTGCGCCCGACATGTATTTCACTGTCACAGGGCAGAGAAAGGACTTACAGCCCCAGAGTCTCGGGGTCGACCCGTTTCTTCCATATTTATGAAGAGGCCAGTGGGCAGGGGTGAGGGTGGTGGGTCTGCCTGGCATGGAAGTCCCTCCAGGCCGTGTGTGCATCTCCGTCCCCCGCAGCAGCCCCAGCTGATGAGAGGGAGGGGAGGGCCACTGGGCCGTGTCCCAGCTCCCAAGAGACGGGGGCCTCCTGCCATGCGGCCTTCTGTCTTTCTGCAAGATGCAGAACACAGAGGCATCCCTTTTCCATCCTGGGAGGCCCAGCCTGAGGCCTGAGCAGAGGGCACAACCTCACGGGAAAAGCAGGGCAGACTCTACGGCTAATCCAAGGCAATGCAGACAAAAAGAGGAAACACACGTTTCTCCTCTGCTATACGATATCCCAGGGCTCCCCAGCCCCGGCCCTGCCTGGTCTGGCCTCTGCCCCAAGTCACACACAATCCCTTCTTTACCTCCACCACCGAAGCCTTACCATTCTCGGATCCTGAGGTCTTACACCGGGGACCAAGGGCAGATGGAAAGCAAGTCTGAGTCTGAGCACACTGGTCATGGTGAGCCCTGAGCGGCGCACAGACCTGCTGAGTCACTGTTCCGCACACCTGAAACCAGCGTGCTCCCTAGGCTGGCATTATTTTTTTTTTAAGATTTTATTTATTTGACGCAGAGAGAGACACAGCGAGAGAGGGAACACAAGCAGAGGCGGAGGGAGAGCGAGAAGCAGACTCCCCACTGCGCACGGACCTGATGTGGGGCTCGATCCCGGGACTCTGGGGATGACGACCTGAGCGGAAGGCAGACGCTTAACGACTGAGCCACCCAGGCGCCCCAAATACATGGGCATTATAATTGAAAACTTAATTTAAACAAAAAAGGGAGGGGCAAACCGGAGTTCTTTGGCGTATACAATCAGTGTTTTGTTTTCGTTTTTCACGTAATCTAAATTTGAAAACTCGGGCAATTCCGCATAAGTCCCGATTTCCAGCTCGTCCTCAAAAATCAGCTCCGGCAGGATGAGGCCACTTGGCCCAGTGTCAGTAGGGGCGGACCCGGGGCACGAGCCAAGTCGGCTACAGGCCTCACCACTCCCTGCTGCCTCTCACGGAAGCTGAGGTCAAGTGTGAGCCACTACGTACCCTCACATTTGGACTTGTATCTTCCATAAATCAGAGAAACACCGCTAGCCACTCATCAAACATGAGCAGAAGAAAAGGCATCCTGGGGTTTTCCTCCAATCCTTCATTCATTTAAGACGCTGAAAGGCTTTTAAGATCCCCTGTTCCAAAGACTGAGGGCGCCGTGCTCTCTCATGCTGCAGGGTCTTTGTACCTGCTGTTCCCTCTGCCTGGGACACCCTTGCTTCTGTTCTTGTCCAGCGAGGATCTGCTCCTTAACCTCATTTTTGAGGGACCCTATGTTACGGAGACTCTCAGACCACCAGCATGTGGTCTTGGAACCACCTATGTATGCTGGTCTATAAAACCGGCAAGGAGCTCCCTGAGCCCAGCACTCAAGTGCCCGATAAAGAGAATTAACACCGCAGAATGAAAGGCATGGCAGCCAAGACCAAAGATGCAGGACACTGACACCCCCAACCACCCCCAGTTCTTATCCGGGGATACCTCCCTCCCTAAATGACCTCAACATACCTAAGCCCTCATCTCCCTCCGTGCAAACATGGCTCTCCCTGTCTGAGTCAGAACCTTTCTCCTCCAGAGCCCCCAACCCAGCCACCTGGAGGGGCCTCCTAAGCCCACCCACAGTGACCCCACAAAGGGAGGGGGATGAGTGAGGACACACATGTGGAGAGCCATGTAACAGCTGCTAGAAGTCATGTAGACGGATGTGTCTGAGGAGGCAAGGCTGTGAATGATCAACCCAAGGTATTTGGGTGCAAGATTGACAATAAAGAAGCTTGCCACTCAACCTCGTCTGCGGGTCGTTCTTGCGGGTCGAGAGCGACACACACACACTGAGACGACTAGCAGGAGAACTGGCACATAGTAGGTACTCAAGAGATCTTGAACAATGGCTTTTATTTATTTATTTTTTATTTATTTATTTATCTATTTGACAGAGAGAAATCACAAGTAGATGGAGAGGCAGGCAGAGAGAGAGAGAGAGAGAGGGAAGCAGGCTCCCTGCCGAGCAGAGAGCCCGATGCGGGACTCGATCCCAGGACCCTGAGATCATGACCCGAGCCGAAGGCAGCGGCTTAACCCACTGAGCCACCCAGGCACCCGAACAATGGCTTTTAAATAAACCTAAAGGCCTCGAGCTCCCCCTCAATTATGCCACAGTCCCCACCACTCCCTACTGTCTCTCATACCTCGGCATATTTATGCTCCCTACCTGGAATTTGAGTATGTGCCACTCAGTCTAGACAATTCCTGACCACACTTCAATTTCTAAAACACCACAGCTGGGTCTTTGGGATTAAATACCTTCAAGCCAGTAAGACTCGCTCTTACACCTCTGTTAGATGGGCTGGTCAACCATGGCCACACAATGCTCAAGGAAAACCCCACCCACAAACCAGACACAGCCACCCTTCCACAACCCAGCCAGTGAGAACTAACACTCAGTCCCAGTCATTTATGCCTGATGGCAGTGAGAGCTTTCTTATTCCCTTCTCAACAAATTTGCTCCCCTAATTACATGCGGCTTAGCCAAGGGGAAAGGGGGCCACAGTGGGGAAGCACAATTCCCAGAAAGCAAAAGAAGAGAAAAAGGATGCCGGTTAAGAACCCACCTGTGGGACTCCGTTGCAAAGTGTAAACAGCCACTGTTTCACAGTGGGCACCAGGACCCCACTGGGGATGGCTGAGCACAAGGCCTCAGGACCCTGCCCTGGCCAGGCCGGGGAAGGGAAGACGCCAGTGTCAGGGAGAAAACCTCAGGACCCTGTGATCCGAGGTCCCACCACTCCTGGCCCTCATCCCCTTCCCCTGAGTGCCCCAGGCCAAAGGCCCCAGAAAGGACACATCTCCGCCAGCTCCAGGCAGCACCCACCGGGGAGGCCCCAAAGCCGTCTGTCCGTCCAGCCCAAATCCCTCCTGGGACAGCGCAAGCCCACCTCCTCCAGGAGTCACGTGCTCCCAGCACCTGCCCTGAGCCGATTTTCAACAGCCCGGAAGCGAAGTGAATCCATGCCCTCTCTCTGTCTCCTAAGCACCGATAGACAGCCCAGGAGCCCCCTTTCACCTGTGTGCTACAGACCCCAGCATCTCTACCGTTATTTGCCTAACAACGTTTAAAACCATCTCCTTGTTTCTTTAACTCAGAGGTGGGCATTTTCTGGAAAAGACCAGAGAGTACGTATCTCAGGCTTTGCAGTTTCGGTCCTGACTACCCACTCTGCTGCTGCTCTAACAGAAAAGCTGCCCCAGTAATATGACAATGAATAAACATGGCTGTGTGTCAATAAAACTTTATTCACAAAAGAAAGGGTGGGCCGGACCTGGCCTAGGAGCCAAAGCTTGCCAAGCTCTCATCCCTCCGCTTCCTCCTAAACAGTGATGGCTGACAGACTGCAGCCTACTGCACTGGCTATTTTTCGTTTTCAAATATGCATAAAAACAACACAAGCAGACTACAGATATTTTTTTGAACGTTAAACTTGTTAACCAGCCCAAGTCACCCAAAGAACGCAGTCCTTGCACTGGGGATGTGACCCTTTTACTACAGGGATCATGTTTCACTGAGCCTGGAGTTCTAGAACTTTCCAGGCTGAGAATGGAAGTGGTCTTTCTGCTAGTACTCCCCTCTGCTGCCAAGGTAGCCTGATCACCCCCCGAGAGGGTCTCCCAGCCACCACTGAGGAGCCCAAACCACGGGAGCCTGCCGCGGAACCACACTCGCAGATGGTCACCGCCCATGCTGCAAAGGGCCGCGCGGCGCGCAGGGGACGGGCCCCGAGAGCCAACCGCCCTGCCCCATCTCTCACCTGGCTCTTGCCGCGGCGCCGGTAGCTCCTCCTCACCAGGCTCTTGTAGTTCTCATTCTTCTTGGTCAGGTAGTAATAGAGGACACACTCGGCCACAGTCTGCAGGCCAGAGAGAGAACGCCGTGTCCGGTGTGGGCGGTCAGAGCAGGAGCCCTGGAGCTGGAGATCTGGGTTCAAACCCTGCCTCCTCCACAGAGAGTGTGATGACCTTGGCCAAGTCACCACACCTTCCCACCTGGGTGATAAGGATGCTGAAGCACACACTTCACAGAGCAGTCATGCAGACAGAGCACTCAGGACACCCTAGAGGGTCCCCTGCCCTCCCCGCCCAGTGCTCCAGCTCCTGGCTGGGCACACTCAAAGTCGGCCCTGATCTTGGGTCTTCTTTGTCTCAGCCCAGATCCTTCTTCCCAAATGCCTGGGGCCCCGAGTAACCTCTTCCAAGCTTTGTGACCCAGCCGGACAATAACATCCCCAAGCGACTCTGCATCTCTCGGGACGTTGATGATTTTCTCGGCCTTGATCTTTCCCACACCCATCTGGGTGTGAACCCTGGTGCCACTTGCTGAGTTAGCGACTGGCCCTGCTGGAACCCCATCTCCTCCTTGCCCGAACAGGACCAGTAAGAGGCCATCCTCAAAGCAAACAGACGCGACACGGTGGTGCCTGCCACCCGCGGCCACGGGCCACCTCCAGGTGACGGCTCGCCTCCGAGGGCGGCTCCGTCAAGGCTGCTGGGTGCAGAGGCCGGCTGGGCCTCGAACCTCGTGGCCTCTGCCACCTCCAGAATGCATGTGAACAGAGGCCACTTCCCACGTACATGAGGCCCACACAGCAGTTGAGAAAATCCTGGTCTTATCGGACGTCATTATTTGCAAATTGAGCAATGTGCGTGTCCGACTTCTCCTTGAACAATTCAGGGGAGCGCCTTCCATGCTGGACGCAGGGCTGACCCTAGGCAGCCGGCCCCCCAGGCCCAGCCTGCCCCCCCGCCTCACTCAGAACACGCCGGTCCCCAAAGGTACGGGGCACCACTGGCAATCCCGGTTTCAGACCGTTCTGGGAGCCCCATTTACGTCCTATCCTGAGCTGCCTCTTAGCCAGAGCACACTGTAAAGTTCACTCTCGAGGGCAGAGACTCTGTTTCCCGGTTCCCAAGCAATGCTGCTCAACAAGCAGCTTTGGAAACCCTAGCCTCCATCCCCGGGGAGCCCTGACCCAGAGCCTCCCGGGCTGTCCACGCGCCCCGCACAAAGCCATCATGAAGTCAGAGGAAAAGCTCTCTACCGGGCCAGCTTCCCCACGCTGGATTTCCAGGCCCAGAGAGATCTGTTTCCCCACGCGGCCCCATCTTCCTCCTTCCGCGGTTCTCCGCTCATGAAGGGCAGACTCGAGGGACAACTGTTCAACGTTAAAATAACCGCCTGGTTCCCCTCGGACGTCCCTCCCTCAGCTAAGAAGCATGAGGCCTCCAGCAGCTGGGCCTGGGCAGGCGGATGCCCCCCCCACACACACAACAAACCTGATTCAGGGAGTGTGGTAATTCAGGGCAGTGGCCCCAGAAGGAGACCTTTGCTGGAGCCCTTCCTGCTCCGCCCTACAACACCAGGGTTCCCGGGGCCAATGCCAGCGCACAGGGTCTCATCCGGACCCGGCCCGGCTTCCCCGACTCCAGGCACCGCTCGGCCCGACAAAGGGCACGAAGGAGGTCTTTGCTGTTCTCTCGGGACACTCTGTGCCTCCCTGCCAGGTGGGGGTGGTGCGAAAAGGGGCACTGCCTTGGGCTGTCTTTGTGGGCAAGGTAGGGTTTGAGTGGCGGTTCTACAGGAAGGTTTGTCCGAGTGGGATGAGGACTTACTGAGCACAAGCCCGGCTGGCATCCGGGGCATCAGAAGCCAGCCTGACGCCCGGCTTTTCCAGATAGAGTTCCCTTGCTCTCCCTCTCCCTGGCCTAGTGACAGACGGCTGTCCCATCCGAGCAGCCGGCTCCGGGGAAGCCGGGGCACACAGCTCTCCTGGGGTTTCCCAGCCCCGGGGCTCCACCCCCTCGGCTAGCAGAGGCGGGGCCTGCCGCTGCTTCTCAAAGGAAGGAGCAGGAGGACAGACCGACCGAGGGGGGCAAGGGCGGACAGCCGGAGCAAAGGCCAAGCTCTGTGGGCAGGGAGGGAGGGTCCTTTGGCCCAGGGCAAGCAGGCACCCGCTGGAGTGGACCCCGGAGAGAGGCGCAGGGTGGGCGGGGGCGGCTGGGCCGGTGGCCCGGCTTGGGGGCAGCGACTCACCTTCCTCTCCAGGAATGATGCGATCAGACCGAAGTTCTTGGGGTGCTGCATGAACCTGTGGGAGCAGAAGGGTGGGCGTGAGGCCCGGCCGCGGGGGGCTTCCCAGCTGGGCGGGCACCGAGCACCCGGGCGCCTGCCATCTCCGCGGCCCGGCCAGGCGGGCGCCGCCCCACTCGGAGCAATTAAGCCCAGGGGGGTGTGGGAAGGGCGGGCGGGCCGAGGGTAAGAGAGGGCGTTCCTTGGAGTGAGTCACTGGTTTTAGCGCCTTTGAAAATATATTTGTTTGTCCTGCTGGAGGCGGCTTCCAGGAAAAATGAGGACATTGCACGCGGCTCTTTGGTGGGGTTCCCCCCCTTTTAAAATCTGCCTTTGTTTCTATCTCCGGCCGGGTCTGGGAAGCTGGGCCTCGCCCGGCCCACGCGGGCCCCCACAGCCGGGCCACGGGTCGGGCGGCGAGCTGCAGGCCTCCCTGGGAGAGGTGGGAGCACGGGCTCCGAGTGCCCGCGAGGAGGCGGCAAGAAAGGACTTGGGCCGGAGGGGGTGCGGGGAGCTGGCGCCCCACCAGCTGGCTTCCTCCGAAGCCGGCAGAATTACTGGGAAAGGCTCGGCAAGGCTGAAATGTCAGGGCCACGGGAGCAGGCAGGCAGTGGGGGCGGAGATGTGGGTCACGGCCGCGGAGGCCCCAGGGATGCTGGGTGGAGTCCTTGGCCCGGGCCCAGCCTCGGCCTGACGGTCCCCACGACGCGCCACCGCCCTGCAGCCTCCTCCGGGAAGAGCAGGAGCTGCTGGTGAGGTGGGGGCCCCGTGTCCCCCGAGGGAGCCTGGGCCAGCGCCCGGTGCTCTCCGCCCGGCCCTCCAGATGGCTGGGCAGGAGGCCAATGGGCCCCTCCCCTGCTCCCCAACCAGACACCGGAGAATCCGGAAGGGCCTCTTCTCTCTTCCAGGAGGAAGCGGAGACTCGGAGTGGCAGGGTTCCTCGCCTGGGATCCTGCCTCGGGCAGCTTGCAAAGCTGGAGCCAGCCTAACGCCCTGCTTTTCCAGACAGAGTTCCCTTCCTCTCCCTCTCCCTGCCCCAGTGACATTTCCTTCCCCCTCTAGATCCCTTCCTTGGGGTTTCCCCAAGGAGAGGCGGGATCCCAGGAGACCAAGTTTCCGACCTGGAAACCCTCTAGCTCACCTCTTCCACCGCCCTCCAACCCAGTCCTGTATCTTCTGCCGACGCTTACTGAGAATTTCCTACCCACCGGGCACCTCTCGGCGGCTAAACAAGGGAGACACCTGTTGCCATACCCATTTTACAGATGAAAAAACTGAGTCTCGGAAAGGAGAAGTGGCTACTGGAGGTGACAAAGCCAGTGAGTGGTGGGGCTCTATGCCACCGGCACATGATTTCCAGAGGCCCGAGTGCCATCAATTCTGTGGAAAATGAGGTCTTGGCCAGGAAGGCTCTCCTGGAAAGATTCGGGGCACGAAGCTGAGCCTCAGAAGACATCAGCCCAGCCTGCCCCACCCCTACCCTTTTGAATTAACAATGAAATCATTAGGTGAGAAGAGCAAACACAAACTCTCCAGAAAGGCGGAAACACAGAATACACGCCAGTAACGCCTTTTTTTTTTTTTTAAAAGAAAACATAAATAAATAAAAATATCAAACATACCAGGGGGAAGGCAGATACCTAATGCGACAGTACTTCTTAGCATCTGTGACGGCAATCCTTCACTCAAACTGTAGCCCGGCTTACACGCGGGACTTGACTCATGGCAGAACAATCACACCTGTGACTGCGGCGACCCTGAAATGAGCCCGCCAGGAACCAGGCTCCCTGTCTCTGAGGAGTCAGCCCCCAACACCCCTGGGGCCCGCTCCCCACAGTGCTACTCCCGGAAACTGCTCACTCTGTGGCAGGCACTCCAGGCCTTGTCACACCACCCCTCTACTTCGACAGATGGCTTCGAACGTCCACACTCGAAAGCTTTTGTAAAAACAGAACTCTTGGGGCGCCTGGGTGGCTCAGTTGGTTCAGCAACTGCCTTCGGCTCAGGTCACGATCCCGGTGTCCTGGGATCAGGCCCCACAGTGGGCTCCCCGCTCAGAGGGGAGTCTGCTTCTCCCTCTGCCTCTGCCCCTCTCCCTGCTCATGCTCTCTCTCAGTACCTCTCTCTCTCTCAAGTAAATAAAATCTTAAACACACACACACACACACACACACACACACACCCCTCCCCTGCCTAGGTCCTCATGGATTGTCCCCCCTGCACGGCCACATCCTGGTGTCTGTGCAGCAAGGTCAGCCGGAGCTGCCCATGACCCAGAATCACCCCCATCCCCGAGGCCCATCAGGCACTCTGAACCCATAGCAGGTTGCTGGAGAATAGGGGTCTCGTCCCCCGGGCCACGAGGCCTTCTCCGGAGGCCGAGCAGAGGTCCAGCAGCTAAGCAAGCAGAGTCTGTTTCCAGCACATCCTTCTGGCCAAGCACTGATGCCCCTGCTCACGCCTCAGCTTCCCCAGCCCTCCTGCCTCACGGGGGCCTGCGCCTGGCATGTGCGTGGGTCCCTGGGATACAACTTCTCAGTTCGGTTGAGGGGATGGGGTTTTATCCATCCAACAGCTCCTCAATCGTCTCCCCAAAACACTCCGGTCTTTCGGAAGCCCCAAGCCTCATGTCTTAGCACTCGATTCCTGCCTCTGCTCTCAGACCCCCCCCCTGCTCCCTGGCTCCATTTCCCTTCCCGACAAGCCTCTCCCCTGCAGCTGAGCCCTGGCCCTGACGATGGGGGAGTCTGGATCCTGCCTCCACGTCTGTAAGCTGTGTGGCCTTCACTAAGTGTCTTCAACTCTCTGAGCGTCTGCTTCCTCGCCTGTGCAATGCGGATGGCCTGGCAATGCTGTTACCAGGGATAAGAGGGACAAACACACGAAACCCAAAAACACACCAGCAGTGTTTGGGATGGACAATGTGCTCAAAAAACTTCCACTTTTAGAGGAAAATGAGAACCAAGAGCTGTCCGCCAGCCACATGTCCTTGCCCTCTGGCCCAGCCTCCGAGATCCCCCGGCCCTGTTCTCCCGCTACACACAGCCCCGTTTCACATAAGGCTGCCCTCACACTTTGTACTGGGTCGAATAGTGTCCCCCGAAGTTCACGTCCACCCAGACCTTGAATGCGACCTTATTTGGAAATGAGCTCTTTGAGGATGTGATTAGTTAAGAGGCGCTCACAGGGGAGTAGGGTGGGCCCTCTGTCCAGTACGGCTGGGGCCGGGCCTTGATGGAAAAAGAAGCCCCAGAGAGACACGCAGAGGAGACCACGTGAAGACGGAGGAAGGGAAGGATCGATGCAGCTACAAGCCAAGGCTGCTGGGAGCCCCAGGGGCTGGGGGAGAGGCGCGGGGCAGACGCTCCTCAGAGCCACCAGAAGGAACCAAGCCCGCCCACACCTTGACCTTGGACTTCCGGCCTCCAGAGCAGGAAGGGCTTCCCGGGACAGAAGAGGGCAGAGAGGGCTAGCGTGGCCTGCGCCCCGGAACCAGGGGACTCACTTCTCCCGGAAGGTCTCCTTCTCCTGCTCACTCCACATGTTCATGACCTGGCGGTCTTTGTACACCTTCATGGGGTCGTCCATGAGCCCATTCATGTTGATGAACTTGATGCGCTGCTGGTCCGCGTCGTACAGCATGGGCGGGATCACAGCCAGCTGGCGCATCTGCTTTTCCAGGTTCTGTGGGGAGGGCAGAGGGCAGACGGCCCGAGTCAGAGGGCTCGCTGGGGCAGCCTGGGGACGGGGCAGGGGTGGGGAGGCCTCCTGCCAGCGCTGGGGGCCCAGGCAAGGGCGTGGGCGCTCTGAGCAAGAGTGGGAAGATACCGAGCCAGAGGGGAAGCGGAGGACGGGTTGGAAATACTGAGAGCCCAATGCCAGGGGGAGGGAGAATTTAAAGGCAGCCACAGACAGGTTTATGGAGGACGGGGCTGTAAATTAAATGCGGAGAGTGGCAGTGGCCTTATCTGCAGGGAGAAGGGGGCAATGCATCTTCCCCTTGGAAATGGAAGTGCCGTAAAACATGACAGCAAAGATGTTCAGCCGGCTGGGCCAAACCAGCTCGGGAGATGGGCCTGGCCATCCAGGCTCTGAGGGCACGCGGGGCAGGGAGAGGAGCCGGTGAGACCGCGGGCCCATTCCCTCCGCGCCGCCCTCCCCGGCCCTGGCAACCGCTCCTTCAAGCGCGCCCACTTGGGACCCAGCCTGCCTGGCCCCGTGCACTGCAGGAGTCCACCGCACTCGCTCCTAATGCATCGGGATGGCTATTAAGAAGCTCTGAGCCACTGCTCATCTGGGCTCATTTCCCCAAATCTCTGCAGCCAGCCCATTACCGGCGATTAATTACCCATCTGAGGAGGCAGGCGAGGGCCCAGCACGGCCAAGGTCAGCTAGTTCAAAGGAGCCGCCACCCAGCCTCCCACAGCCAACCCCTCCTTCGGCGTTGGGGCTTCCCAGCAGGAGCACGCAGCCCTGCGCCCCAGCTCCCAGAGGGATCTCCTCTCCACCCCTCTCCCCCACCCTACGCCGCACCCCCCCCCCCCGCTGCTGCCCAGCCGCCCGAGGCCTGACCCTCCCAACACTTGGCACAGCCTCCAGCACCAACACCTCTCCCATTGTCCTTGGCTGCACGGACGGCAGACCACGGGCCTGGTAACGGGCAGAGCTCTCCCCTGACAGGAACCTCTGCTCTGCCCTCTTGACGTCTGTCTTCCTGGGCACACACTGTACCTGCTAAAAGCTTCCTGCAGGGTTAGGGCTGCACCTCTCCTCCTACCCAGCCCCCTCCTTCTACCGTCCCGGGGAACCTCTAGTCAGGGGAGGTCTTTGTTCTATATAAATACCCTTTCCCCAGCACCTCACCCAACTGCCACCCCTCAACAGTCCCGGGAGGCCGGTGGCCACCTGCTCGTGTGGCCGGGACCTGGGCAAGTGGGCCTCTGGCACGATGCCTGGGGCCTGGGGACCCTGAGTCAGCGGAGATGCCACTCGCCCTTGGCCATGGGGCAGGAAACACTCGGGAAAGGGCCACCCGCCCCTCTCTGGCTTCCAAGGCAAACTGAACCGGTGCCCACACCCCCGCGGGACGGGCACGCAGCCACAGCACCCGCGGGATAGAAGCCGGAGCAAACCGGCAGGTATGACCACAGGCGAGGGCTGAGTTCTGCTTTCTGGGGACTAGATGGTGCTCAGAATAGGGACGTACCATGTGAATTTTCAAAAGAAGATCTCTTTTCATGGCCAGACAGTCTGAACCATCTTTATCAAAATCATGTGGGTAACTTGGTAAAAATGCAGAGTGCTAGGCTCCGCCCTGGACCAGCTAACTCGGAAGGTCTAGGGGCAGGGCCTGGATGAGGAGGAGGACGCCCCGCCCCGGACCCGGAGGTCCGTCTAGTGGGAGACTCAGCAGCCGGAGCCTGGCTCCAGTAAGGCAGGGGCCCCCTGCCCGCCCCACCCCACGTGGCAGCCGCGAACCAGCCAAATACACGTGGCACACGGTGCCTAGTGTGACCTGAGAGCTGCAGTCTTGGTTTTCTCTCCTTTGAGTTAATTTCAGTTTGAAGAGCCACGAGCTGCCAGTAGCCGCTGCACCACGGGATCCACGTCCCCAGGGAAGAAGAATGCACTCCCCTCCCTTGATGAGACTCCCTCATGTCGGGAACAAGCAGGTCAAGCAGGTCAAATGCTTAACCTTCAAGACCCAGGACGGACCAGGCTGGCACCCAGAGTTCTCTGGGCAAATGCCCCCTCTGCTTCCTGATTGTCTCTGGGCCCCCAGACCACCACCAGGGTCACCTCGGCTGTGTTCTGGCCGTCCAGGCGTCCCAGAAGGGCCCGAGGGAACAAAGAAGAGTGCATTCGCGCTAAGGGCCACGGGTCCTGCCCGAAGGCCGCCAGCCCGGTGGACAATCGGTGGGCGGGGAACTGTCCGTCTGCCCCCGGCCTGGGCACCGAGGAGCTGACCTAGAAAGCAGGTCTCAGGCACCCCTGCCTCTGGCCTCTGGCTGGGCACAACCAATGGGAGGCACTGGGAGACGACGGGAGAGGCCGAGAGCGGCCAGTCCACTCCCGGTTTCCTCCCCACTGAGGCACCAGGCTGCAGCCGAGCCTGTGACCGCCCCCAGGGCCGTGTCCTGCCAGATGGCCGCTGCCAGGCGACACCCCTTTCTCTGCTGGTCCTTTAGGCTTGGAGACAGGTGACAGCTACTGCCCCCGGGCCTCAATAGCCTGTGCTGGTTCTGCCCACACTTCAGGGATGAGCCCCTTGATTTCAACCATCGGGGTAAATTCTACTTCCTGGCAGGACGGTCCCGTGGGTGGTGGACAGAGGGCAGTGAAGCCGAGGCCAGAGTCAAGGCCGTGCTCTTACCTCCTGCTCCGAGAGGCCGTCGATGATCTCAGACACCTCGTGCTCGCTGCGGGCGGCCGACATGGAGAGGCCGCTGCCCCGCTGGCCCACCCTGCTGGAGACCAAAGGGACACACTCAGGACCGGCCCCTCGGCAGCCGGGACTCCAGCAGGCACCACAGCACAGACCAAACCCACAACTTCCCCATAAGCAGAGTGTAGGCGGCAGGGGAGGAAGGTGTAAAGCGGCCAGGCCTCTCCTACCCACAGGGACCGCTGCAGGCTGTGGGGTCCCGGGGACGGCGCGGAGCCCCCGGCCTGACCCTGGAATCCCGCAGGGGTTCCATCCCGTCTTCTCTCCTAAGATGCCCCCCAAAGCCCAGCCCCACCTCTTCAAGACCTGGGCCTCAATTTCCTCCCAGTAACAGGGGGGCCATATGGCCCCCCCCGGCTGCCAGGGCTGGGAGGGGGCACTCAGTGAGATGCGGACTGTGAGCGTCCAGGAAAGAAAGGAAGCGCCATCATCGCTGCCCGTTGCCCGTCAGCCCTATCCACACAGCAACACAACCGCAGCTACGCATCCCCAGGCGCCTACTGTGTACCGGGGCACACCTACCCCGGGCCTCACACAGCCTTCGAGACCGCCACGGGAGCCCAGCATCCCGATCTGGCTTCCAAGCCAGCAGGAGGCCCTCTCGCCTCCGACCCACACCCTGGATCTCCGGCGGCCTTCAGGGACCACACGGACCGTGTAAACGAACGAAGCTCCCGCGGCTGGTGGGAAAGAGAGCTCGCTCCACCAAAACAGATCTGAGTTTCCAAGAAGCACGAAGGCCACGCAGGCTCTGAGCGAGTCATGCAAGGACCTCACGCGGCCCCGGGTCGCCGGCGGGAGACCCTGCTGCGCTCTCGGTGTCACAGCAGCCGTGGCTCTTGCTTGGTCTCGGGTCCTCGGGGCGACACGGAGGAGCGGCAGTGGTGGGCGGGGTGGGAGGGCGGCGCTCAGGCCCCGGCCCCTGGCTCACCTCTGCATGCGCTCCTGCAGCTCGCGCTGCTTGCGGATCTCGGGGAACTGCTTCTCGTAGTACTCGCGCACCTTGCTCTCCTTGGCCCGCCGCCGGGGGTTGCTCTCGATGCGCTCCACCTTCCTCTCCCAGGCCTCCATGAGCTGGTCATAGCGCTGGCAGAACTTCTGTTCCTGGGGGAGCACAGCACAGGGAGCACCGATCAGCGGGCCATCCCCCACTCGGACGCCAGGCTCCACGCCCCCAAGCCGCACTCCCAGCCCGCTCTGGACAGACGCACACGCGGTCACACAGGCAGGTGCCGATGCAGACACACGCAGTGACACACGCGGTGACACACACAGTGACACAGAGACCTGGGCGGACCCGGGTCCCAAGAAAACCCGCAGGCTTCCTCAAGGGCCTGGCTGCCTCGTTCCCTGCGCCACGTGCCAGGCCTCGTTCTAGAAATGTCTCATCCAGTGCAAGAACCACCAGCCACACGACCAAGTCCAAATCCCATTAACATCCAGCAACATTTAAAATCCAGACCCTGGTACCGCCAGACACATTTTCTTGGGCACCACAGCTACGTGCGGGAAGGGCGACCATCCAGAGTGGACAGCACACACACACACAGAGCATTTCCACCATGGAAGGAAGTTACGTTAGACGGCGAGGCTCTGGGGTGTCTGTCAGCTTGGTGACAGCCCCACAGAAAGCATCCCCTTCCTGAAAGCTTCCTCATTCCCTGGCCTCAGGCTCCGCCATGCTCCCAGATGCAGGGAGTCTAGGTTAAGCCCCGAGGAGCCTCTGCCACCTCTCCTGGACAAGGAAGTCTCCTTCTATGTCTAACCACAGTGGCACCTGCTGTTTTTCCCCCACCCAGCCGGGAACGTAGCTGCCTGGCTTCCACATCTCCAAGGTGACCTGGACCTCGAGCAGGTGGGGAGCAAAAAGCCGCCTGTAAGACCCCAATCTCCCGTCTCCAACAGCTGTGCTGGACAGATGGCACGGTCTGGGAGTCTCGCTTGAATGCCCTCCCGATGCTTCAGCACAATCAGAAAACCCCTTTCTCGTCCTCATGATCAGACACCCCTCCCCATCCTGCATTTCAGCCTGACTAAGGCAACCTATGACCTTGGTCTTCAGCAAACCCAGCAGGGCAGCCGTCCCTCAGGGGAGGTCAGGCCAGCTTTGACAGGGAGCAGAGCTTGACCCCCAGCTCCCCGGGGCTCCACATGTATGTGGGCTGTTCTAAGAACCTGCTAGAGATCGGGACGTGGTTCCAGTAACAGACAAGAGCCACACCGTTCACGGCTCTATGGTGCAGACAGCCCCCCACTGGGCACAGGGACAGGGACAAGGGACATTCAACCTGTCACCATCACAGCACGGGACCCATCCTACCCCCACACAGCCCCTGCCGGAGGGGTTGCCATCGGATGGACAAGAGTGAGAAAATGTGTCAGAGGCAAGGATGGGGACAAAAGTTCACAAAACCAGCAAAGAAAAATAAGTTACTGGAGAAGACACAGGACCCGTGTCTACTGCACTGGGCACCTGGGGACATCTCGTTGGAGGACAAAGCCTTCCCCAGGGAGCAGGACCACTCAGCAGGGCTTCCCTGGTGCGAACCCACTGACCAGGGGAGGAAGCAAATCCCCCCCCCAAGCTCACCCTCGAGACACGAGGGCAGAGCTAAGCCCATGCGTGGGTGCTGGGAGCAAGCGTCTGCAGAGGGCAAGGAGCAGGGCCTCCGTGCCCCTGCCACCATGGTCCATCTTCGGAGCAGATGGCATCCCCACCTCTTGGTGCCCGCAGCCAAGGATCACCCTCACCAGCTCCGCCCCCACCCCCCGACACTGGCTGAACGTTCCTGAGCCCCACGCTGGGCACGGAGCGGAGTGCTTCCTGCGGGCAGACCCACCCAGACCCCGCTCGGGCCACGACTACCACCCCTGTCATCCAGGTGGGACTCAGAGCCCAGCAGGTCAGCCCCCTGACGCGCATCACTTGGTGCAGGAGCGGGGGCCAGGATCCCGGCAGCTGTGGCCGACAGCTTTCACCTGCTTGCCCCTTGCGGCTGGCACTGTTGGTGTCATACCGGAGAGTCCACGGCCGAACCCAAGGTCACGAAGCGTCACCACTGTGTTTCTCCCGAGAAATGTTATGGTTTCAGTTCTTGCATTCCGGCCTTTGACGGACTCTGAGTTGGCGTCTGCATCAGCTCCGGGAGATGGCGGTCCCGGCGCACTTCGGGCACGTGGGGACCTGCCGTGCCAGCACCGTTCGCTCAGGAGACCAGGCTTTCTCTCCGAGTGGATTCGGATCCGGCCTCTCATGAAAGACCCCGGCCACAGGTGTGTAGGCTTATTCCGGGCTCCTCCCGTCTGTCCCACAGGGCTCCGGGTGGGTCCTTATGCCACCAGCACGCTGCTTTCCTTGCTGTGACTTTGTGAGCCATTCTGAGTCCGACACACACGGCTGCTCTCTTTCCATCCCACAGTGACCGCGGGCCCACTGCAGGCCCGGTGTCACCCCGAGCATGCCGTGTGCTGCCTCTCCCTCAGTGACCCCGTGAGGTGGGTGGAAATCCCTCCCCGAACAGAGGAGGGACCCGAGGGCTGAAGTCGAATGACCTGCCCCAGATGCCCAGCAGCGCCGAGATGTGAAACCCTCCTGCCCTGCCGGGCGCGGCTTGGGAGGCGAGGGGAGACGGGGCTCCCTCAACACTGGGGAAGGCGGTCTCAGACCAAGGGATGGGGGTAAGGAGGCTGGAGGGCAGCGGGAGCCAGCTGGCCAGGGGAGCCGGCCTCTGCGGTCACCTCCCGACCCGCAGGGCGGGCACGACCACCGCAGCCACCCTGCAGGGCTCCGCCGGACGGGGCTCGCAGAACCTGCAGAAAGTTCCCCGCACGGGCCATCCTGAGCCCCGGGGCTCCCAGCCAGGCAGCAACGCCCGCCCCCGGCCTACCCGGCGCTCAGGCTGCAGAAGCAAGTCAGGGATGCTGGGGCGGGTCTGGGAAAAGCCCCAGCGCGGAAAGCAGGGAAACTCGGGGGGTGCGGGGGATGGCAGAGGGTGAGCAAATCTTCCGCTGGCTCTGAAAGCGTGTAAATGACAGGGCGGGTGGGGACAAGCCCGGGCACGCGGAAAGACGGACTATGCTGAAAACAAGCCAGTGCCCACGGTGGTGGGCTGAAGGGTGACCCCCAATCCGTAGATTATTGGACCTTATTTGACCAAGCGCCCGAGATGAGGTTGTCCTGGATTAGGGGGAGCTCTGAGCCATGCAGTCACGTGCCACGTGAGGGCAGAGATGGGGAGACGGCCCTGTGCACACAGAGGCTGACCCCAGAGTGACGCAGCCACAGCACAGGGACGCCGGGGCCTCAGGGACTGGGAGAGGCAGCCGAGATCTACCCTACGGCCTCTGGTGGGAGCACCCTTGCCCACGCCTTGACTTTGGACCTCAGGAGCCATCAGAGAATTCATTTCTGTTGTCTTCAGCGGCTTGGCTCAGGAAACACGGACCCCATCGTCTGTGCTGGGCCCTCCCCGCTGGCTGACCCACCCTGCAAGTCCCCCACGGCTATCACACGCGCCCCCTTCACCACGCATTGCTCTCAATCCTCCCGCAGCAAGCACGTGTCTCCAACTCCCTGCCCCCAGCCCCGTTTCGAAGAGGAGAAGGAAGGCCGGGGGCGAGACAGCAGTCCCCAGATCACACGCCGCAGGCCGTGAACCTGAGCCTCTGTCTCCACAGCACAGCCTTACCCCCACCCTCACCCCCAAGTCTGGCTTCCCAGGGGGCTGGGCGCAGCTTCCCGGGGAAGGGCAGGGTAACCTGGGAGGTTCATGTTCGTGTCCCTTTGGGGGCAAAGCCTTGGCTCTCTTGGCAAGGCAGGAGGGCGGGCAGTGTGGACAGCTGACCTGTGGTCCCTGGAACCTCTAAGGAGTGGGATCCCCAGTTTGAGTGGGGCCTGGCACACGGTAGGGGGAAGCCATACAGATCTGAGGTCGGGGGGGGGCATTTGGACCAAGACCCTCCCCATCCTTACTGAAAATAATGCATCAGGGGCTCTGGGCTCATTACAGAAGAACAAGAATGAGGTCATTCCAAATGCCCTCCCACTACAGCTTCGCGAAGCACCTCTCTTAAGATGGGCTCAGCCTGGCCTCAGAGATACCCTGAATTTCTTATTAGTCTGCGGTTCCTCTATCTTTAAATAAGCCCACATTCCCTCCACCCTCTCAAGGGACCCCCAAGTGACTACACGGATCCTTCTAAAGTGCACCTTAGAGTTTCTTCCACCTGCCCAAAATGAACCTCATCCCCAGACAGGGCCACGGGGGACATGAATGTGGCCGAGGCTGGAAGGTCGCAGGGAACAGGTGCTCGCTCCTCGGTGTGGCGATGACAGCACTTCTGCCCTCTCAGGAGATGGGTGCAGGGCCATCAGGGAGAGGGTCCGAGTGCCTGCACCTACTTCCTACCAGTTCGACGACAGCAACGTTCATACTTGCACGGGAACACACACACACACACACGCACACACCCTCAGCAAGGAAGTGTTCGCCGTGACCGATTCTACACAGTAGGAATATAGGTGTTTACTATATTCTCTTAAATTTCCTGTTGGACTGAATATTCTCATAACAAGGAGCTCACATTGTTTACTGACAACACACTTAAAAGAATAAATTAAGAGTCCCACAGCATTTGAAATAAAAGCTGAATGCTCCATCCCGGTTGGAGGCAAGTGAGTCTAAAGTGACCGTGATCTGGCTCCTATCCCATTCACGTCAGCCGCGACCCCCGACTCAGGCACGGCACTCCAGACTTGCCTACTACAGTCTATGCTGTCCTACCCAAGCTAGTTCCAACCACGGGGCCTTTGCACTTGCTATGCCCTCTGCCTGGTACTCCAGATTTCCACGCAGCTGGTCCTTCCTTGTCATTCCCACTTCTGTACTGAGTTCACCACCCAGGACATGCAGGGTGTCCCTCCACACAGCACTGCTCACTGTGTCTCCTCTGCTCAGCCACTGTACCAGGCTCACAGCAGATCCTGGCTGTATATTGAGCTCAATGAATAAGATGCGATGCCTGCTTTCAAGATCCCCATCCACTCCACCTCTGGTCACCATCCAGTCAATCCAGGAGTCTGAGCAAGATGAGAAAGGAAAGGCAAGAAGCCCACCACTTCTCGCCCCATGGACCTCTGGGGTCCGAGTGCCACCCACCAGCTTCCCAGCCACCCAGTGTCTGTGCCAGAAGTGTCTCCTCTCTTCTGGGACTTAAGTGAGGTCTGGGGCCAGAGCAGGGTGGGTTCAGAGGGACCAGGCCTTCAAATGGTCCAATCAGAACTTTGGGGAGGTGGTCCGAGGACGGACAGCCCTCCCTCTGACTCTAGGAGACTCAGATCTGCCATAGGAATTCAGGTCCCACAGAGAAACCGGCCTGTCAATGTGCTGACATACAGAGTTAAAAAAAAAAACTGCCTAGAAAGGAAGGTAAAACAGGATCAAACCACTCCTGAACTCCACCTGAAGGACCTTTCCAGCCACAAATTCCTGTACTGCGTCAGCTCATCTGAGCCAGCCCTTCCGTCACGGCGGAGTCTAATAGTGACTTCCCCTCCCTCGCTGGGCCCTCCCCCGCCTCCCAGTGAATCAGCCACCCTGACCCCCAGCTGCACGTGTTCCCTCACACACTCTCTCTCTACCTTGGGCCCGTTTCCCAGGTGAGGGCCCAGAGCACAGCCTGACGCAGGAGTCGCACCCCTGACTCATGACCCAGCCGCTGCCGCTGGAGCCAGCGAGGGGCCTCCCTGGATGCGCGGAAACCTCATCTCTTGAGGGAGCTCCCCGCAGCGGCCGCCAGCACACGGCTCACCCCAGCCTTGCCTCTTGCAACAAACCCCTCTCTTCTGGCCTGGAAAGCCCACGGGTCCTCTGACAAGCAACCAGCCTCCCAGGCCAACATACCGCTCGCTCTCCCCTTCCAGGCTGGAAAAGAAGCGGCAGAATTGCAGGCCCCGGGCATCCTGGGGCAGCTGAGCCCCGAGCCCTGGCCTCCCCGAAGCAGCTGCTACCCCTTCCCGTTTGCCCTGCTGACCCTGGCCTTCCTCCGCGGCCTGGACGCGCAGCAGAGACAGCTGCAGGCCAGGAGGTCCCGCGGGCACGGCCTGAAGCGGCCCGGACGGCCTGGACTCCCCAGGAAGCCTGGCCCGGGGGAGCGGCGGGGGGGGCTCCAGTGATGGCTTACCCATTGTTTCCGGGCGTGGTTCCTCCTCTTAAAGTATAAGATGAGCTTCTTCCGCATCGCCTGGTTTCTAAGCGGGAGGAAAAGAGCACACAGGGCAGGTCAGTAACACAGGGTTTCAGACAGCCTGTCCTTCACCGAGCTGCTTCCTGACAGCAAGACCTAAGCTGACCCCTGCAGTGGCTCTCAAGGAGCTACGAGATGCCTGTAGCTCCCCAGAGGGAGCCATGAACGGCCAATGTGTGTCCCTCCTCTCCCGCACTGAGGGGCCCCCACCCATATCCAGACTAACGGAGCACAGTGTGCAGAAGAGGGGCTCCCGGAGGGGGAAGGTGTCGGTGCTTCCCCCCCTCCCCAAGCTGCCGTCCACACATGCCCAGGAGCCCTTCTGGAAAACCAGCCGCAGAGAAACATCCACAGGCTAAGACCAGGAACGTGGGCCAGACAAACCAAGACCCTGAGCACGGTGGCCACCCAGAGACAGGGGTCTGCCGGCCGGCTCCAACCAAGCTGCACCCAACGGCCTCCGGGCTCCTCAGACCTGGGCCAGGCAGAGGTCCCCTAAGTAGGGCAGCACGGGTGGTAGCGGCTAGCGAGGCAGGACCCCTCAGGTCTCCTTTCCCTCAGCCTCTCCCCACGGCCTCCACACACTAGTGAGTGCTACAGCCGATACCTGGGTGGGCCTGGGGGCGTCAGGCAGGCCTCAGTCCCCTCCTGGGGACACCCAGGAGTTACTCACCCCGACCCAGGGGTGCAGTGGCACCCAGCATCTCTGGGGAGGGGTGCTCCGACTTCCTCATGGTTTCAGTGGTGTCCAAACCCCACAAGAAGCTAAAAAACCATACTCCAACCAGCCTCTCGGAGTTTCCAAGGGCCACCTAGGTCCCTAATCTCGGGAGGTGGTGGGAGTCCAGGCCCTGATGGACAGACAAAGCTGCCCCTGCACACGCCTCAAGGGGGCTAAAATAGTTGGAAAAAACCCGACACAGGCACCCCATGGACGGTCACTCTCTACAGCCTCCTGGTCCCCGCAGACAGACACCACCACCTTGGAAGGCCCCACTGCCAGGCCCAGCTGTCCTTGCGTCTGCCACCACACCGCTATTCCCGGTGAACAAGCATCTCCTGACCCCCAGTGACCTCCAGCAGGAGGTCGGCATCCTCACTACTCAGTCTCAAGTCCAAGGACACTAACAGGCCAGCACGGTCCCTCTTAATTAGGAGGAAAAGGCCACAGCGAAAGTGTGAGCAGCATCCCCTCACTGGAGCCCCCTACGGACCCCAGCAGGGTTCAAGCCTTGTCCACTCTCTGACTCCTGACAAGGATACACCTCGCCATTTCCAGGATTGGTAAGGAGGGGGTCCCTGCCTCCCAGGGTCATCCTGGCCTCAAGTTAGCTGGGGCCTCCCCACCGACATCAGCCTCCCCTGCCCTGTTCCCAACAGGGTGTGCACTGGGGTCCTCAGTCACACAGGCTAAGACGAGAACACTTTGTTCCATGACGAGGTGTTTCTGCAACTTCAGAGGACCTCCCGGCCTCAACACCCCCATCTGAAAAGGGGACACAGTGACATCATGTGCTCGTGTCCTCGGTTATTTAGCTGCTGATTACTGAGCACCTAATTGCAGGCACTCTTCTAGGCTCTGGGGACACAGCCTTGAGCAGAGTTCCCGGCCCTCGCAGAGGTGATGCTTGGAGGAGTCCCACAGACAATCAGCAAAGTCATCCAGATAATCCCAGATTTGGAGACTCAAACAGGGTGGTGGGCTAATGCCTGGGCAGGAGGGGGTGGGTGTAGCTATTTTAGATGCAGTGGTGCAGAAAGTCTCAGAGGGCCCCGCACACGATCCGGAACAGCAGAAGGACCCAGTGGTGGAGAGAAGCGCAGGGAAGGGCGCTCCAGGCAGAGGACTGCAAGTTCAAAGGCCCGGGGGTCGGAACACTCCGAGTCCTTGAAGGACACACAGAGGGCCCGCGTGGCTGGAGAGCAGCGGGCAAGAGCAGGGGGGCAGGAGGGAGGAGAGGCTCGAGGCCGGCAGGGCTGGCTGCACGGGGCCTCGGTCTGGGCAGAGCGAGGGGTCTGGGCTTTTTAAAAAGGATGGATGGAGCTGAGGAGGCGGAGAAGCAAGGACAGCCCAGGGCAGCGAGCCCGGGAGCTCCGAGGTCTGCATTCCTCACGGGCTTCTCCAACCAGAAAGCCATTTCTGTCCGGAGGGGCGGCGGGTCCCAGAGCTGGGGTGGGAGGAGCGCCCAGAGCATCTCTAAGGAAAGGGGCGCGACAAAGAAGAAAAATAAATAAATAAACAAAAGATCAAAGGGATGCAAGACCTAGCTTGAGCGGGGGAGGAGGGGGTGCCAGAGCCAGGAGGGTCCGCACACCAAAAGGAGGCCGGCGGGCGCTGGACTGTGAGCCAAAGACCAGAAGAAACATCCACGAGTCTGCGTGGATAGAAATCAATGACTGAGTGGAAAAACAAGGAAAAAAGAGCAAATGTGCCTTACAGAATTCCAATTAATACGCGTACCATGAAGGTGGGGGGACGGAAGACCCCACAGGAACACCCCAGCCCGAGCTGCTGCAGGGAGACCCACGAGGAAACCGCACAAGACTCGGCCACACGTGGAGGAGAAACAGGACACGTGCGTCGCGTCGACGTCTCTTCCCCCAAATGGTCACTAGGCGTTTGCGACTCGTGGCCACAAATTCCGTGATGTTGCCCCTGCAGGGGACCCAGGCCGGATCCGTGACGCGCTCCCAAAGCCCGGAGCACAGCAGGGCAAGACAGCCGGCCTCGCAGCCGATGGGCGCCGGAGGGGGGGGGGGTCCCCTCCTCTGTGGGGCTCTTCCCCCACATCCACGCCCGGCCCCTTCGTGAGAAAGCACCCGGCAAACCCAAACCGAGGGGACACTCTGCCAAACCCCTGACCGCAACTGTTCAAAAGGGTCAGGAACATCGAGGGAAGACGGGGACAGAGTGCAAATCGGGAATCGGCCGTCAGACCCCGGGCCAGAAAACAGATCTAAGTGAAACTAGAAAAATCCACAGACAGTCTCTGGGTTGGCGCAGAGCACTGTCCCACGGTCACTCAGTTCTGAGGAGAGCAGCCTCACTTCTGTAAAATGTTCCTGTTAGGGGACCCTGGGTAGAGGATGTACAGGAAATTCTCTGTATTATCTTGGCCACTCTTCTGTAAATCTGGCTTTAAAAATATATATATTTGATTTATTTATTTGGACAGAAGGGGAGAGCGCATGAGCAGAGGGAGGGATAGAGGGAGAGAGAGAATCTCAAGCAGACTCCGCACTGGGCAGGTAGCCCCACACGGGGTTCGATCTCATGACCCTGAGACCATGACCTGAGCGGAAATCAAGAGCCGGACGCTTAACCGACTGAGCCCCGCCAGGTGCCCCTAAATCTAGCTATTTTTAAATAAACTTAAAAAACCGAAACAGGGTCATGATCTGTGTTGAAATGCCCCGGTGAGACCAAATACAGCGACTTTAGAACGTGCGGGGGGTTCCATGATGCTGGGGGTCCCAAGCCTCCCCCGTTCCTCAGAAAACAAGCCGATTCGGAAACCGGGTCTTCACAGAGGTCATCGAGCTAGCACGCAGTCTTGAGGAGGGCGTCCTTATACAAAGGGGAAGCGTGGACGTGGAGGAGGACACACAGGCAGGATGACAGGAGGAGACCGCAGAGTGCCTACAAGCCCAGGGACACCCGGGAAGCCAGCCAAAAGCAGAAGCTGGGAAAGGCTCGGAAGCCTCCTTCCCCGGAGAGACCAGGGCCCTGGCTCCCCTTCAGGCCTGACTGCTGGCCTCCAGGGCTGGGACAGGCTAAGCCGCTGCAGTCTCCAGCCGCTCGCTTTGGGGTAAACTTACCCAGCGGACCCTGGGACAGCCGCGGCAAGGGCACAGCCTCACGGGGACCCCGTGACTCAAGCAGTCCCCGCCAGGCAGTTCTCCCCGGCGGATCCGACTTTCCTTCCAAAGCAAGCACTGCGCCTGGTGCCCAGAGGCAGCCACGGACTGCCAAAGAGGACAAATGTCGAGTCGGCAGGTTGCAAATGGGCACAGTCCACCCAGCGGAGCCCGCCCGTGAGAGCGCTGTGTTTGGACGGCCGTGCTTTCTAAAAAGTCTGAAGTCGCTGCCAGTATTGAAAACCAGAAGCTGTTGCATAAAAAGCTGCACGTAAAGCTTCTCTGAAAAGATCAGGCAGTCTGGCACAGCCCCTCACGGCCACAGGCTGGGGACTGAGGCCCGACCACTGCTTTACAAGGACGATGAGCTCACCATCCGCCACAGTCCCCCCCACTCCCTACTACCTCCCACCAGCCTTTCCCCACCCTACCTTTCCCTCTCGGCCCCGCGGGCATGCGTCTGGTCACAATCCCCTAGACATCTGGCTTAGGGTGTCCACTTGTTCAACATTCTTCTGGCCAACATTCTTGGAGTGTTTATTTTGTCCCAAGAAATGTTTTGGTATCGGAGATGCAAATAGCTTACAGCAGACAAATCTTTTCTGCTGTGATCTTTTTTCTGGCAAAAACGGAACACAGTCTCTAATAAGAGGGCTCTAGAAGGGCTGGCAAACCGGCAGCATGATAAGCTTGCCAATAGAGGCATTTATAGGGGATCCAGAGGAAAGCTCTCATCTCCGGGAGAAGTCAGAGTTTATAAAACCACAACCTGTGAGGAAACCCAAGCCTCGTCATCTGGTGCTGGACCTGGGAGAAGACGCGAAAACGAGGAGGGGGCGATAAGGGGCTGGAGACTGTGGACGTCCAGGCAGAGTCTGGCCAGGCCCTGGGACCTACAGGGTTCGAAAACAGGAAGGAAACAAGGCAATCAGGGGAGGCTTCCTGGAAGAAGAGGGCTTCGAGCTCAAGAGAAGCAGAGCAATAGGCGGGCAGAGGGAAATGAGAGCACGGAGTTCCAGGGGAGAGAGGGGGATGGTGGATTTAGAGGGCGTGAGGAGAGGCTTTCAGGGAGACCCGGACCCCCAACGGCTGGGGAAGAGTAAGATGGAGGAAGCCTGCCTGAGCGCGGCCCTGAGCACCTCGAGAAGAGCCTGTCCAAGCTGATGGTCTGCAACCTGCTTATGGACTAACCAAGTGACTTGCCCAGGGTCACCAGGCTAGCAAGGGCCAGGCCCGGACTGGGGAGAGGTAACAGGGTGGGTGGGCAGATCCGGTTGGCCTAGCGGTTTGGCTGGATGACCCTAGCGAGGTTCCTTAACATCTCTGAACCTCAAGAGCAAGACCACAAAAACCTGCCACAGCATCCTGGGTCCCCGGGGCCCTTTCCACCTGCACAGCTCCAGGGCTGACAGCTCCAGTGAGACAACCCCCAAGGAGGCAGGAGGAAGGAAGACATCGGACATCAAGACAGGAAAAGCAGGGGACAGAGAGAACCCCAGGAACCAGCAGGCTTCCAGGCCCCGGGAAGGTAAGAGGAGCAAGGCCAGTGCCCGGGTTGGGACACCAGAGGGGGCGTAGCAGGGAAAGGGTCAGCCACGGCAGAGCACACAGGAGCGGTGTCTGTCCCCGGCCACCAACCCCAGACCCATTCAGGGAACGGCAGGTCCCGCACCAGTCCCTCCGCGGAGTGCCTGTTTAGTCCACCTGGGGTTGCCCTGGCCCCTTCCCCTGCTCCCCAGAGCCTGAGACGTGGGGCTGAGATCCTGGGCAGCCGCCCCCACACCTCCCCACGACGCAGGGGGCAGAGGGAGAGCAGCAGAGGTGGGTACAGGTGACTTGGACACGTCTGAAATTGCCAGCGCAGCAGGAAGTCAAGCGTGAAATTAACTTTAACGGTGCAGCCGCAGCGCACGCACACGGGGACATTAAAGTGACAGGGCAAGGTCCCTGGGGAGGGGATAACCTCCCACCTGGCCCAGGGATGGGAGCAGGAGGGAGGGGGACAGAATGGGCTGCGGGGGGACAGGGCCCCGCCACCCAGTCCGATCTCTCACTGTGTCCGTTGTCAGCGGATCACAGTGTCAGGCCCCATCCGCTCCCGGGTCTCCGGGCCCGCGACAGGGCCGAGCACACAGCGAGGGCTCAGTGGATGTTTGTTGGACGAACAAAGGACAAGAACGCATGGACAAGCGCGGGAGAAGAGAAACCACAGACTGCTTCCCACGTGGCGGACACTGAACTCGGCACGTCAGAGACGCTTAACTCGTGGGATCCTCAGCAACCGTCAGAGCCAGGAACTACTCTTATTCCTGCCTGACAGATGAGGAAACCGAGGCACGGGGAGTAAGTGGCTAGCCACAGGGCCAGATGCGCACGCCCTCACCAGCCCCCAACACCAGCCTCCCCCTCGGGTTTCACTGTCCCCACAGCTGCCCCGGCTCCTGACCTTTTCAGCCACAGGACTTCCCTTCCACACCACACCCCTGACCGCTCGCAAAGCACCGGGGCCCGCCGCTGCTTGCCTGGATGGCTACGGCCACCTCCACCGAGGTCTCTCAACCGCTAGTCCTTTCTCTCCCAAGCCACCAGAGTGAGCTTTGAAAGCAAAAACTCAACACCTCACTTCCCGGAGTAAACCTTATCAGGGCTCCCTTCACACATAAATAATATGACCCGAACTCCTCCTCAGCCCTGGGTGATCCGCCTGGCACCTTCCCTCCCTCACCTACCCCAGGGGCCATGCTGGCCTTCTCTGTGATCTCACCAGCTCAGTCCAGCCCCAGGGCCTTTGCACTGTCTGTGGCACTTGCCAGGGAGGCCCACACGGCCAGCTGCCGCTCAGCCCCCAAGAGCCCCCTACACTGTCAGGTCCAGCCCTGATCTCTTGGCTGAAGCCACCCTCCTTTTCTCTCCACACATCTGCCCCACCACATCTGCCACTGCATAGGATTCTCTTTTTTTTAATGAGAGAGAGAGAGAGAGAGAGAGAGCAAGCTGGGGGGTTGCAGGGGGGGTGCGGGGCGGAGAGGAATAAAGAGAACCTTAAGCAGGCTCCAACCCCGGCACAGAGCCTGACACAGGGCTCAATCTCATGACCCTGAGATCACAACCAGGCACCCCTGCAACACGTTCTTTAAAGTGAACGACCGTACTGACTTATGGATGACCGCATTGAGATAAAAAATACAGAGCTCGTTGGGCTTTTCCTGGGAAACTAGGAACGAGATCAAAATTCTAAGGATAGATCAGTTCAAATAATTTGCTTACAGATAGATACATTTTTCTAACATAGAATTCACCACTTACATAAGATACCTTAAAATTATTCATCTCTACGTTTTAAACTTCAGCGTGTCCCTCTGTGATTTGGATTTTGAATACATTTCACCAAGGAGTCACCTACTTAGTCAGAATGTGCTCTAGGAGACCAGAGCCCTTCCTGATGAAGACTGGGGAGGGAGGTTATGTGCAAAAACAGGGCACTGGTTTCGGCAAGTTTAGAGCTTTATTCTACTTAAACAGAGAAGTGGCAGCGTCTTATCTGTGAATACTATTCGTGTGGACACCTTTTTTCTTCTCTTGTTTGGATTTTACAGCTGTTTTTACAAAAGGAAATCACCCACATTATTCAGCTTCAAATATTACTCACTTTTTAGTGAACAGCGCGTGTGAGATTTCAGTACAATGACATTGCTACAGAAATTGTTATGCCGAAAGGGAAAACGCGACTGGGTGTATCAGAGCCCAGACAGCTTCAGACAGCTGGGTGAGCACAGCGCTTTTCATCATCTTCTTGTTTATTTAACTCACTTCCTGTCTCCACGGCTAGATAAAGCTTGATGAAACATGGGCCTTTGGTTTGCTCACAGATGAATCCCCAAGTCCTGTGGCACACAGTAGGTGTCCAATAAATGCGTGTTGAGTGAATAAATGAATGAATGAGGGAGTGCTTCCGGCCGCCCGGCTCAGATGAAAACACCCGAGCCGTGGCCCCAGGGAAGGCAGGTCCCAGGAAGCTGAGAAGAGACTGGAACATGAACCGAGTGGAGTCAAGGGGGACTTGGTGCCTGGGCAGCAGACACACCCACAAGGCCACACAAGACACAGGCCACAGCAGACCCGGAACCCTAGTGCTAGCCCAGAGGCCCCCCCTAGTAGCCCCCCAGAGGCCACTCTGCAGCCCCAGCCAGCCACGGGCAGACAGAGGCTCGCCAGCAGCCTCAGGTAAGGCAGCCCTAGCAGATGCTCCCGAGCCCACACAGGCCAACGACCCCAACGGCAACAAGAGATTTTCTAGGTTGCTCCGTCAGTCCCTGTGAGCTGCAAGAGGGTGGCCGCTTCGGTCACCAGAGCTTGGACCAGTCATGCAAGTCCAGAAACTACAAAAGAAGGGACTTCCCTGTCAACCAGACCAACACCAGCAGATATTCAAAAACTACTGTGAAGTTTGCATGCCCCCAGGGATGGGGAGCTCACTACTGCAATGTACACGCTGCAAATCCACCCCAGGAAAGCTCAATCAGTACGGGCTGGACTGCCCACTGGACAAGCTAAGTACTGCTCTCTGAGGTCACACAAAGACGCCTGCACCCTCTCCCCATGATGAACCTTGAATAGTTCAAACCCATCCCAAACAGTCTGCCTCTAACCCAGCACTACCAAATGCCCACAGATGCATATCCCTCAAGGGGCAAGCTCTGCAGCCTCTTTTACCTTTTGGGCTCCTGGATAACAGGATGAGGTATTATCCCCTCCTCAGCCAAGGAGGCTATGCTCCCATTAAAGCATTCTTCCCCCTCCCCCAAAGCCAGCCCTCTTCTGGTAGCCACATCTCCAGCACCTCCCTCCCAGCTTGAAGACAGGAAGCCACCAGCCTAGAGCCCAATCCTCTTGCCCCGTTTTGCCAGCTCGGCCCACACCAACTACATGTGGCAGTTAACTGGTATTTCTTCACCCCAAGCATCTGTCTGGGAAAAAGCCCATTATTGGGATATACCATACCGGCCACCCCCAAAGTCTCCACGGCTGGATTACTGCTCACAGCTGCTGCACACTGGGCTGTGCACCCCTATGCTTACATCAGAGCCCAAATCACAGGGCCGCACTTGACCCAGGGCCACGCCCTCACACAATCATCTTGACCTTGGTTTCCACCAGGAACGGCTTCTGCCTCCCCCATGGGATGAGGCTTCACAGGCCTCCACCTCGCTGTCCCCAGAGCCGTGCATGCAGTGTCCTCACGGCCCCTCCCTGCCCCAGGCCTGCTCTGACCCCAACATCAGCCCTACCTGGCCCAGAATTCTCACCCAAACTGCCCCCTCCCGCCCCTTCCTCTGACACCTGGCCCTGCCTGGGAGCCCTGTTGGGAACTGAGAACCCACATCCCAGCCCAGGTCCCCAAGGCCAGATGGCCTGTCCCCCCACCTGCCCCGCGTCTGCACGGCTGCCCACAAGTACTCACATTTTGATGTTCTCATGATACTGCCGGGTGTCGGAGGGCTGGTTGTACAAGGGCTGCAGAGGAAGAGAGAGGAAAGCACTTCAGGGCCAGGCCCGGGGGCTGCACTGCTGTCCCGGGCAACATCAGCCCCAGCGCCCCAGGCCCCAGCTCCAGGGAGCCGTACGCTACAGTGGAAAGCGGCCGCCAGCAGGCATAAAACAGAACACGGGGACCCAGCCCGCAGCCCCAGCCGGGAACGGGCTGTAACCCTCTGGGCACCGCTGTGGGTGACCTGACACCCTGCCCCTGCCCCAACCAAGGCCACCATGGTTCCTCTGCAGGGCACCGGGCAGGGCTGGCCTGGGTGTCCACTGTGTCTCGGCCTGGAGAGCGGCTCAACTTCTCCGCGTCCAAAACACCATGATACGCCACGCAGCCCCCGCTGCCTCGCAGAGGAAAGGGCCCAATGCTGCCGCGCATTCGCAAGGGTGAGAGAGAACAGGAAGGCGCGCGACAGCCGGGGCCTCGTAGCCAGGTGCACGCTCTGGAGAGCGGCGATGACGCACCTGTTGGGGAACAAAGTCACATGTGCACTATGGTCGCCTCCCCTCCTGCAGATGCTTGAGAAGTTTCGGGCACTGTGTCCCGCCTGGAGAGGACGCTGCCGTACCAGATGGCACAGCTCATCACAACAATACGTCAGGAGCAAGCTACACGTCCCCCACCAGGAGGAGGAACAGGCGCAGGAGGGCTCGTGCACGGCAGGAATCGCGCACAGCGGCCAGGAGGGCCCCGGGCCCACAATCGGCAGCCAGTGTGTGCGAGGGAGAGGACAGCAGCCACCGCCGGCCACCGCGCCTCTCCTGCCCAGGGGCCTGGCCTGGGCGCCCAGAGCGGCTCTGCCACTCTCCAGCCGCGTGTGTCCGGCTGAGTCACATCAGCCTCCCTGGCCCCGGGGGGGCCCATCTGCAGATGAGGCTCAATGCAGAGTCGTCAGATCAGAGGAGGCAGCGCACGCGGAGCTCTCAGCCCAGCGTCTGGCAGACGGAAATGCCCCAGAGTGTCTTTACTGTCACCATCGGGGCGCGATCATGTATGAACGACCCCGATCTGTCCTGCCTCCTGTACCCAGCCACGCCCTGCCTGTGGCCAGTGAAACGCCTGCAGACGTGAAAGCAGAGTCTGGACGGCGCACGTCTGCCTTTCTGCTTCCTCTCCTATCCGCCTGCTCCCGGTGAGGGAACACGCGTGGCCCGGCGTGCTGGAGGCCGAGAGGACACAGAGCACAGGAGCCCCAGCCCGGCCGCCGGCCGCCAGCCGCCAGCCCACCGCCCAGCGGAGCGCGGAATCCACAGACATGCCCGGCTGCCTCCGGCACTCACGGGAAGCAGGGAACGGTGCTTGTTTTAAGCCACGGAATTCGGGGCTGGTTTGTGACCCAGCCAGGGCTGATACAATTATCATCCCCACTTTATGGAGAAGAAAATCAAGTCCCTGAAAGGTTAAAATACGTGCCCACAGCTGGGAGGAAATGAGCTACAACTAGAACAGCCGACTCCCTTTGGCTCTGGAGGCAGAGGTCCGCTCCCGGGCTCTGCCTGGGTCCTCTCTGGGTGTCTTCCTCCGTGCCCGTGCGTGTGCGTGTGCATGTGCGCGTGTGCGATCCTCTCCCTTGCTGTCCCCACACCCCCGCACACGCAGCAGGAGCCCTCCAGGGCAGCCATGCACGAATGTGGTAGAAGACCCAGGTACAGAGTGTGAGGGCTCACACGGGACAGGGGCAGCCTCAGGACAGGGCCCCAGGGCGAATGAAACGAGCCCATCGGTCTCTGCCCTGTTCCTCTCCCTGGGGGCGGGGCTGGTTGCAGCTCCCAACACCCGCCAACATCCTGATGATCCCAGCCGATGGGGACCACCTCGAGCAGCAAGGCTGCAGGGCCCAACCTGCTCCGTCTGCAGGACCAGGTCTCTTGCCCTGGTCAGACAGGGCGGGGTCCTCAAGGAGGGGCCACAGGCAGTCACGGGGGCAGTCACAGGCCGACAGATCGGGCACTGCACGCAGCCTTGGCTGATGACGACGTCACCTCTCTCCTGGGGTCCCTCAGATTCCTTCCATGACAACCGACCACGGGGCTTGGCCGATTCCAGGCTCCGAGCTCAGCTGTCCCCGCCAGGGACAGATACGTGACCCACGGCTGGTACAGGCCATCTCTCCCCACACTGGGTCAGGCTGCCCTTCCAAGGGGCTCAGCTGGAAGCAGGGAGGTCTGAACCCCACTCCGGGCTGGAGCGGGCAGGCAACTACAGAGCCCACAGAGTGTCTCAGCGGGGGATGGGGCAAGGCATTAGAGCAGAAGGCTGGCAGCGTCACCTGAGAACAGCAAGGGGCCCTACAAAGACTCCCCCGGGCCAAATTTCAAAGCACTAAACATGCATGTTTAACCCCAGGTGATTCTACGTTAGGTCCTTTTTTTGATTTCTCGTGCCCATACAACACAGGCCAGGTAGGAGGGGGCTTGGCCCAGAGGTTTGGTTTCCAGGAATGAACAGACACCCCAATTTCAGAGATGGTGCCTCCCTCACTGGCTGTGTGACCTCAGACATGTGTGGGCCACACTCTGGGCCTCAGTCTTCTCACCTGGAAAATGGGCACAGAGCAAGTAGGAACTACCTCACAGAGCTTTCGTGGAGCCCAGGAAACGTCAGACTTGGTGACGGATTTGCGTTGTTTTGGTTTTAAAGACGGCAGACAGCAATGTCTCCACAGGCTGAGGAGGTCAGGAGGGCCTGAAGGACCACCGATGGGAGACCCTAGGGAGTGTGTGATGGCCGGGGAGCAGGGACTACCTCTACATAATAGGATGGGCCAGAAGAGGGGAGGTGGGCTTCTGAGAGCAGGGGTCACAGGCAGCCTGTGACTTGCCAAACCCACCTTCACCTGTGGCCACCTGCCCTGCCAGGGAAGGGGGGGACAGAGCAGCCTGGCTCTTGCGGCACAGTGGACCCCCAGTAAGAGGCACAGAAGAACCCAGAGAACACTGTGGGGCTTGCCGCCTCTAAGCACAGGGGCTCTCCCCCAAGGAGGCACTCACTGAGCACTCTTCAAGGTAAACTGAGTCCTGGGAGGGAAGGAAGTGTCTGGGCCCGGAGCACAGGGGAGGAGGCCCGTTACCATGGTGACAGGGCAGCCCCTTTGGAAGGCCCGCGTGGGGAGGTCAGAGGGTCCAGGGCGCATCCCTCGCAGGTGCACTGCTGAGGTAAGGCAGGGCCCGAGGGAGTCTCCGACACCCCTTCTGGCCACCCGCAGGGGTAGCTGCACAGGGCCCTGTGTCCCAAGAGACAAGTCCTACTACGGTGGCCCCAAGGTGACCTTCGCCTCACTCACACCTACTTTGGCTTTCCTCTCCCCCTCCTGACCTCACAGGCTCCAGCCCCCGTCAGGGGGACACAACAACCAAGAGGGAAGCTCTTCCTCTCACAGGCGGAAGGCTAAGGTCCCCCTGGGAAGGCGCCCCGCCCCGGCTGGGGACCCTGGGCCTGTCTCCTGCCCCCCCCCCACGCCTCCATCTCCTGGACAGGGGCGCTGCCCTAACAATCTGGAGGGCAGACGGAGAGTGCCAGGCGGGGGACGCGCGAGGCTGCAAACGCAAGGCCGGAAAAGCAGAAATGACAAGGAAGCAGAGCCGGTCTCCGGGACCAGGAAAGGGGGGGTCCCCTTCGGGCCCGACTCCAGCCAGCTGGCAGGGTGACCAGGAACAGCCGGCAGCCCCAGGTGGACCGAGCTGCTGAGAAATGAAGTGTCAGCCCTGGTCCTCAACCCTCTGGTGACACCAGGTTCTTAAAATAGTACCTCTGCACAGGAAGGAAACCGATGACTCAAAGCCGCGGGGAGGGGAGGCGGGGGGCTGCAGCGGCCCACACCCTCCCTCCAGCGCCCCTCCCGCAGGCCAGGCCTCGGATCCCCGATCCCCGATCGTCCCGGATCCCCGGGGGCCTGGGATGAAGGGGAGGCGCACACTCGGCCCAGCCCCTGCTGTGCGCCTGCGTTCTGGCGCCAACTTCCCCTAGGCCTTGGCTGCCCTCCCAGCGGGGGCGGAGAGCACCGATCCTTGTCCCGGAGGCCCCGCAGGTTCTCCCCGGGCTAAGTGCTCCCTGGACGCAGGTGCCCAAGGGAGACCTCGGGTCAGTAGCACCAGGCCCTCCGTGAAGGACACCACTGAGCTGCCTCTCCTTGGAGGACACCTCTGGCCACTGGGACCTTTTGGTGACCAAGACCGAGGGTAGACCCCGGCTGGCCACAATCCCATAAGCTCGACACACCTCCCCGCCCCACCCCCGGCTGTGTGAGCCTAGACAGGGCACTGCCCTCCCCAAGCCTCGTCTAGAAAATGGACAGTGACCCCTCCACGAGGCCAAACATGAAGCAGGTGCCCTGTCACAGTGGGTCCCCTCCACAGCACCCCCGAAGGCCACCAAGCCAAGAAGCTGCCGACTTCGAGAGGCTCCACTGACAGCCACTCCAGACCTCGGCCTCCTGTGCCACCAGCCTTCAGGGGGTCTCTGCTCTGAGACTCCCAAGCAGGGGACAATCCCTTCACCCTGTTTAGACCCACCAAAGAATCACTTGGACTATGAGCCCCACGAACGCCTGCCTCACTCACAGGGGGGCTGACCCTGCTTCCCTGAGCACTTAGCTTGGGGGGAGGTTGCTGGGCAAGGACAGGGATGGGAGCTCTCACTGGGAGGGCAGCCTGACCCTGGGCATCCCTTAGGCATCCGGACACAGCCCCCTCCACCCACCCACCCCCACCCCCGCTCAGAAGGCTTGTGGGACTCATCAGGTCAGGAGTGGGGAGAGGGAGAGCCACCAGGTCTGGAAATGGCTGGCTGCCACCTCTGGTCCTGCCGCCCCTGTTGACAAGAGGGGAAACCGAGGCAAGGAGGAGCTTACTGATGGGGATGGAAACATTACCCAGCTTGCGAAAACAGTCTGGCAATTCCTCAAGAGGCTACTCGCAGAGGGACCGTGACCCACCACTTCCAGTCCCGCAAGTACACCCAACAGCGATGAACACCTGCCCACGCGGAGACTCGCCTGCTCACGTTCACGGCCACGCACGGCAGCTCCTCACGTCCGCCCATGCCCCAGTGGGTGAACAGATGTGCTCTACCCACACAACGGAATACTATCCAGCCCTAAAGACGGGTGACGTCCTGACACCTGCCACGGCCCGGACGAACCCTGAGAACGTCCGCGGAGTGAAAGAAGCCAGTCACGAGAGGCCACACCGTGTGTGAGTCCATTGATACGAATGCCCAGCAGGCGAGTCTGCAGACACAGGAGGTCAATGAGTAGTGGCAGGTTGGGGGAGGGCAGGGACAGAAAGATAAGGACGTGACAGTCAGGGACGTGGAGCTATTTGAGATGGTGCGACGTTCCAAAGTGGACTTGGAGATGTCGCGCACATCCGTGAATACACTAAAAAGCGCTTAACGGTACACGTTGATTTAAACGGATGACGTGTGTGGCATGCGAATTCTATCTCAGTAAAGCTACATTTAAAAAAAAAAAAGAGGGTCTCCGAGACCTCCCAGAAATCATGCTCAACAGGGAAAGCGAGCCCTAGGAGGGGAGCCTGCCGCCCAACCCAAAGGGGTGCGAGGCCCAGCCCCTGAGCCCGAGGAGCCCCCCACTGCCGGCCTGGCTCGGTCCTGACAGGACCCAGGGCCGCACCTGCTTTGCCGTGGCCTGAGCACGTGGACTCCAGGCTGGGGCGCAGCTGTCCCCGAGGAAACCACTCCAGGGGCAAACAGTCAACCCTCCCAAAGGTCCACAGCCACCAAGGCTGAGAGCGGGCCGAGGCAGTGCTAAGACAGCCTTAACTATTCATTGTTTCCCGCCACCACCCTCCCCCTGCAAAGATCCTGGTGTTCCCATTTCACAGAAAAGGAAACCGAGTTCTCTACTCAAGGCCACTCAGCAAACACACAGCGGAGCGGGGTTTAAAATTGGGCTCCAAAGGCACGAGACCTGATGACACAGGAGGACCACACGTCCCTCCCCGGACATGCCATGCTCACAGGGCCCCTCACAGCCGTCCTGTGTGTACATGTCTCTCCATACTGCCCCACAGCTCTGCACCAACCTGCCCGGGGCGACACTCACTGGTCCAGGGCACGTGGGGCTCTGGCCATTTCTCCTGGGGCTGAGGCTGCCCATCAGCCAGGAGTTTCCACATTGCCTTGGCTTGGATCTCCGGTGACACTAAAGGTGACGGGGTGCATGAGACAGAAGAGGCCTGGGGTCTGCTTCCCACCGACAGCAGTGACACCAACAAGAGGAAGCACTAGGGCTCAGCACTCACCATCCAACAGGCGTGGAGCTCAGGGCTTTGCACAAATTAATATGGTCAATCCTCACCGCAACCCAACGGGATGTATGGCGTTATTCCCATCTTACAGATGAGGAAACTGAGGGACTTGGAAGAGGGGAGAACTGCTTGGGCCCACACAGCTATGATGGAGCAGAGATCACGTGGCCCAGAGTACGGGCTTCCCATGCTAAGTCAGCCCCACTGCGCTGGCCTTCACTGTGTCCTGATGGCGAGAGCCGGCTCCCTGCCCCCAACCCTACCCCCAGCCCCGCAGGCCCAGCCACCCGCCCGCTACCGGCCGGTCCCTCTTATCAGAAGGGTGTATTTCCGGCCTCCTCCAGAGGACAGGACAGCCTTGGCAACAGCTGACTTCCTCCTTCCCCTCCACGCCCACCTGCCGCCCTGCCCACCTCTCCAGCCACCACCGCCCCCCACCCCCGCCCGCCCACAGCCACCCACCCTGGCCCGGCCCCCCAGCTCACCAGCTCCACCTGAGGCCCCAGGCCTTCCAGAATCCGATGTGCAGCTTCGGCCTTCTTCTGCAGGGTGACGGGGAGGAGGAGAAATTAAAAAAAAAAACAAAAAAAAAAAACACAGAACAGATTATAAATAGAGGCCTCCAGAACAGCAGGCAGCTGCCCAAGCCAGCAGCCAATCCACGGCCCCGGAGCAGGGGGGTGCAGGGTCCCCCTGCAAGCCCTCCCCGGGCTGGAAGCAAACAGAGGGGCCTCAATACCCCTGCAGCGGCCCTGGCAAGGCCGCCAAGTTTCGATTCGAACAAACACACGGTGTTCTCTGTGCCCCCCCCCCCCCCGCCCACAAACCCTCAGGCCTGCGTCCCCCGGGGCCCAGTGCTGCGGGCACAGCTCCTTGCCAGCGGCCCACTCTGCCAGGCCCAAGATGCCTTCCTGCGCCTGGAAGCTGGCTGGGTGTCGGCAATTACCTCAGAGCTGGTGCCGCCAGCCAGGGACGGGGGGGGTGGAGATAGAGGCGCTCAGAGATACCCTTTCTAGGATTCTTGTATTTCACAATCATGTGACTATTTCTGAGCTGCCCGGGGGCCTCCCCGCCTCCCTCCCCACTCACAACCCGGGACTTATTAGGAAAACAGGAACATGTGGCAGAAAGCGCTCAGTGGCGGTGAAGGCGGCAGGCTGGACCTCCGAGCCTGGCCATAGAGGCGGACATTGTGCGTCCGCCGGTCCCCACGGGTCCCCAGCCCGGGACCACCAGGGCCAGCTGGGGGAAGGGCTGGACGGAGAGCTGTGGGGATGGTGGCTTCTGCAGGGTCGCTGTCGGATCTGGGCCGCCGTGCGGAAAGCGGGGTGCCCACAGCATGCAGGAGGGAGACCGGAGTCCTCCGGCGACCCAGAAAAGGCTGGGTGCTCCGGACTCAGCCAAACTCGGGGAGACCATCTAGGATCTGCATGAAGCCGGGACGACAGGCCAAGCAAGTCACCATCAACAATCCCCTAAAAGGGGGTGTTCCCAGAGTCCTGGGGAGCATGGGTGCCAAGAGAATTCAAGGCCCAGGCTCCTGCTGTCACAGCAAGGAGGAGGAGTGCCAAAAGCCAACCCACTCCCCCTCTCCTAGCCCCTGGGGATGGACGGTGGGTACTTATGTAGGTGGGCTCAAGCTGGCACCTAGAACGAGCTCCGCCTAGAGCCCTGGGCCCAGCCCACCCAGGAACAAGCCATGCTCTCAGCCCCCTTCGTGCAGAGCCAACACCCCGAGACCAGCAGCCTCAGCGTGTGGCTGGGGGCCAAAACATCAGGGGCCAAAGCAGTACTGTAAGGACTTCCATTTTATCCAGGAGCTACCACAGGCCAAGCAACCAGCACAGAGCACACATTATTAGTATTTAAATCACACAAACATGACATGAGGCAGATCCGAGACATGTCCCCATTTAACAGACATGAAACAGGCACGGAAAAATGACATACAGAAAAAGTCCTGCTGATCTCCAGGCTCCAAGAAGGAAGACAGACAAGGGCCGGATCCCATGCGGGGGGGGCCTTCCCTGGGCTGGGGACCCGCACCGTCTTGCCCCAGGCTCACCGCAAAGCAAGAGGACGTCCCCGTGGGGCTGATGACGGGAGAATTCCTGAGCCAGGTCAAGTGAGGGAATGGGGATGGGGTGGAGAGGGGACAGGGCAGCTACCCAAACATTTCCTGAACACCCACTCTGTACTGAGCACTGGGGCAAACCAGGACATGAATGAGGCCCGGCCCCTGCCTGCAAAATCTCCAGATCTAACGAGCAGCTGGTCAAGGCAATGGATGGCAGACTGGTGCGCACAGCAGAGGAGGCAGTTGTGGTGGACATGTAAGGCATAAAGCAGGGCTCGAGTCTTTCCAGAAAAGTAATGGGAGGCATACATAAGATGGGTTTTGAGAGATGAAGAGGAGTTTCTGTGCGTTCACGAGGTTCTGCGCAGGTCAGCGGGAAATGCCCATTTAGATAAAAGACAGAAGCTAAACCCAGGAAGGGTACGGCTGGGCCCCCGGAAACTGCCCATCACACAGGTAAGCATAGCATGGGTCTTGGATCCGGGCACAAGGCCTGTGGCGGGGGCTCCGGAAGCCTGTGTCCTACAAGCCACAGCAGACTCCATCTTCAACCACATCGGGGTAAGGGGCTCCCAGAGAGGGGACCTCCTGCAGCCCCTGGAGACGAGAACAGAGATGAGGCCCCTCCCTCAGCTGCTGAAGTCACCCGGAGCGCAGGAGACGGGCTGCCCAGGGCCGCCAGCTTGCCAGCACGTGCCTGGTGTGAACCACGCCTCGGCTCCTAACACGCCCCCAGGTTCCAATCCCTGGCCCTCAGCAACCCTGGGGCTTTTTAAGACGCACCTCGATTTCCCAGAGATGCCCCCGCCCGCTTACCAACTGATACCGAAGCGACCCTGCGGTGCCGCAGCGCTGGCAAGACTGGACTGTGTGATGCCTGGAGCAAGGGCCATGGAGCCACACCGGGCTGCTCCCTACGGGTTGGCGACCACAAGCACCAGGCCATGGCTCGCACAAGGGGACCTCTGCATGGGCCAGGCCCTCTACTGCAGCCCGTGTGTGCCCCAGGTGTTTGCACACCTGCAAGAACCCTGTTCAGAAGATTCTAGCATCAGCCCATTTACACACAAGGCAGCTGAGCTCTGGGCCACGCCACCTGCAGCCCGCCTGGAAGCTGGGAGCAGCTCCAGGGACAGGGAGAGGCTGGCTCCCAGCTGGCCCACCGCCTCACGCTGCCCTGGGGGCACCTCCCCTCGGAGGCGCGGGGGGGCCCCCTCCGTCCCCACCCCCATCCCACTTCTCTGGCTCAGCCTGAAGGGGCGGAGTGGGAGGAGTGTGTGTGCTTGTCAGTTCACAGGGAACTGTGTGTGTGGGGGGGGGGGGTATCCCGCCTACTGGGCCTCTCCCCCACACAGGCAGGGCTTTCTCACTGCGTCTCACCGTCAAGGACAACCTGTCCACCAGGGGCAAGGTCTGGGAGCCAGCTCCGCTCTAAGCCTCAGCCAGCCACCCCAGCTGTCTGCGCCTCGGTCTCCCCATTAGCACAGTGGCCACACTCACCCGGGCCACCGAACCCCCAGCACTCTTACAAGGATGTTCTGCAAGGATCAAAGTGACGTGCATATTGTCCCTTCCGTCTTCACAACCCCCTTCAAACGGAGGGCAACCGCTCCCTGCCAACCAGGGGCACGGCAGGGAACCCAGGTGTGGGCCACGGACTCAGCCTCGCTCCTGATACTCCCTCCCGCACCCTCAGCTGACGGCTTCTTGCCACCTGAGGAACTGAAGCCGAACTCCTTGGGGGGTCCCAGGGGGCCCCCACTGTGCCTGGCCTTTGGAAGGCCACTGCCAGAGGGTGCCTGGCTCAGCTCCCAGGGAACGACCCCGGGAGCTCATGCCGCCAGGAAGGACGGAGCTCTCACCAAACTTGGCGGGGGGCAGGCTGGGTCTCACTCAAGAGACCGCACTCTGGCAGGGGACCCTGTGGTCTAGGCAGCCAGACCTCTTGGTGCCAGAGAGCCTGGGGGCTGTACCCAGGCCGAGCAACCCCATGGTCACCTGCATACACAGGTGCACCCAAGCCTGGTGGGCCCGCGGGGACCATGTCCCATGCCCACGTCTGTAAGGGCACGACTGTCCACAACTGCGTGCCACACAAGGTGACTCTCTCTCTCTCACACACACACACACACACACACACGCATTCGCATACACACGTGCCCAAGCACACCGGTCCACATCCACACCAGCACATGTCACACAGCTAACAAGTGTGCTGACAACTGCAGGGGTGTGTAAGTACACAAACTGCCACAGGTGTGCCCCACAGGTGCTCACATACACGTGCATTCACAGACATGCACAGTCATCCACAGGCCCACTCAGACACATGCACACACACCTGCGTGTGGACATGTAAACGTAGGATGACCACGCATGCACGTAAGTCAGACACGCAGATACACAAGGCCATCAACAGGCCCATGTGCACACACGTGTGAACGCAGGTGCAGGGCACACGTGCACGTGTACTCCAAGTGAGCCAGCACATGCGCACTTGCACTTGCGTCCATGTGAGCACAGCTACCTAGTTACACACGTGCATCCCTCTACACACACACACACACACACACACACACACCCTGCTCCTCCTGGGCAGGGGCTCCAGACCCTCACCCTGGCTGGCCCCCACCAGTGACCCCCCGCCCCCATTCTAGCTCCTCAGCTGCCTATCCTGGCCTGAGCTCTGGGCCTCAAGCTCTCCATCTGCACAATGGGGACAGCACCCACGCACCCACCTACCCAGAAGGCCGAACACCCCAACATCCCGTCCACGGCACCCTCCCCCACAAACTACGTCCACTGGCGAAGCACCACAGTGGCTCGAGGAAGCAGGATCCCCGAAGCCCAGCACACTCGTCTGCACACGAGGCCTAAAGACGCGGCCTAGAGCTTCCGTGGGGCGCGTGATGAGGGACATACGGTGGGGAGGGCAGAATTTGCGTTAACGAACTCACCCGACCAACAGCACTACGTGCAGAAGACGAAATCAGAGGAAGCCTGGATCCCAGGCATAGTTAGGATGCGCAGTCATGAAGGCCGGGGGCAGGGGGGCGCCCGGACCAGAGCACTGCTCTGAAAGCCCGAGGCACAGCTCAGCTGGCTCCGTGGCCATGGAGTCTGAAGCTGGCCTCGGGGTGCCTGGACCCCCGAAATGCTCCAAAAAATCCTTCATGGTCTCAGCTCCCAACCCTATTATTAGTACTATTAGTAACTCTATTAGTCATGTTAACCTGCTAACATGCCCTAACCACATTCTATATTTATTTCCTTCTTATTTATTTACTTCAGCAGGCTCCATGCCCCACCGTGGGGCTTGAACTGTGACTCTGAGATCTGGGTCAAATGCTCTGCCGACTGAGCCAGCAGGAGCCCTAATCATGTTACAGAAAACCCATACCGGGTGCACCTGGGCGGCACAGTCGGTGAAGCACCCGACTTTGGGTTTTGGCTCAGGTCGTGATCTCAGGGTCAAGAGCTCAAAGCCCGAATCAGGCTCCGTGCTGAGCATGGAGACTCCTGGTGACTCCCTCTGACCCTTGCCCCACCATGCGCGCGCACACTTGCTCGCTCTCAAATAAATCCTCTTTAAAAAATGGAAACAAAACAGCATCCTTACTCATAGGATGCTTGAAACAGAAGACAAAAGAAGATGGGGTCTTATTCTCTGCTTCCCTCCTGACTCATCAGGGCACCAGTCACCACAGGTGCGCCCCACATGAGCGACAGACACACATGTGCATTCACTCACAGGACGCACCCATAGGTCCGCTCGGACACACGCGCACACGTATGTGCACGGACAGGCTCTGGCCCCATCGGTGCAGCCTCCTCACCGCCTGGTCATCCTCAGCCCTGGAAACACCCTTCTGGCGTGTCCCAGCAGCACCCATGTTTGCGGACAGAGTCCAGGTCCTGCCCACCCCCCAGGAAGTCTACCTCAAACGGCCACCGGCCAGGGTTCCCACAAAATCAGACTACGGGAGGCTCTGGTAGCGCTGCGTGTGTTTGCTGTCCCCGAGCTCTGAAGTGTGAGCCCGCTCCTAGACCCACGAGGACTCCACCTCCTCACGCCCCACATACTCCTTTCGAAGATCAAATGAGACCCTGCCCCTCTCTGGGCCCTTGCCTGTGCTGGGGAGCCCCCCCTTCCCCCACCAGAATGTTCTCTTCCTGGGGGTGGGGGGATGGCCCACTCACTGCTTCCAATCCCAATCCCAGCCCACTCCCCCCCAGTTCCTGCCCCCAGGGGCCCTGCAGAGACTCTGCCTCCTGTTCCGCCATCTGTGGGCACCTGCCTGCCCTTCACACACAGGCGGCTCCTGGGAGGCAGGAAAAGCCTTGCCCAGCCGGCTCCCGCTGCGCGTGCTGGGCGTCTCACCCGTGTGCCCCGAATGGATAATGAGCCAGAGTCCAATATGCAGAAAACTAAGACAGGCCCTGCCCGGCAGGGAAGCTGCGTTTTCCAGCCGGCAAGGCATTTAGAGACAGACCCTTGTCATCCACCTCTCAGAGGAACCAGCAGGGAAGGAAGGAGGATTAAAATTTAATCCTATTGATCCCCCAAGGGGCAGTAAGTTCTGGCTGCTCCTGCTAAAGGCAGCTGCGGGGCTTCCTGCCCACCCAGCCTCCAGACCCCCAGGCTCAGCCTGTGTGGAGGGACCCCCCTCCAAGCTAATCTCCACCGGGGCCAGGGACCCATACCAGTGGCCCCCAAACCAGAGGACTCTTCCAAGGGAGTCTCCCCTCCTCTCTGCCATCCAAAAATCGTTTACTGAGTACCTACTACGTGCCAGGCACGGTTCCAGGAGCTCGGGATACAGCTGGGAAACAGACACAAAGATGCCTGCTCTCACAGAACTTCTGTTTACAATAAACAGAATAAACAACAAAATGTGAATCATGTGCAGTATTGGAACAAGGGCAAAAGAGAAAATTAAAGCCAGGAAGAGGAGAAATGTTCCTTGAAGGGTTTTTAAGATTAGATGGAGGCTTGTATCAGGCCTTGCTAAAATGAGGACACTAGAGCAAAGAGCCGAAGGAACAAGGAAATGAACCCAGTGGGGAAAAAGGAGCTCCAGGCAGAGGGCACAGCCAGTGCAAAGATCCTGAGGTAGGCAGAGTAAACGCCAGCGAGGCTAGGGCAGAGTGAGGGTATAAATAGAGCAAAAGGGAAATTCAGGGTTAATAAGGGGCAAAATCCTTGGATCAACAATATGCCCCTGGGTGCTGCTGACTTGTGGGTTTATGTCTCTCCCGCGAGAGAATCCATGCGAGTGAGCCGAGGTCACTGCTGTGCCCCACTGCCTGGAACAGAGGCAGACACGGAGAGAGGGTTCATTTCCACGGCTGCTGAACGGATGAACAAATACATGAATAGAGAGGATGAGTGCCACGCCCCCAGGCAACCCGAACTTAGCCAGCAGGGGTCGGCTCTCAACATCCCAGGAGCCAGGGTTCGAGTCCTAACCCGCCACTCATAGCTACTGAGTGGCCTCACGGAAATGCCCAGAGCTTTAGTCTAATCTAACCCAGTCACTCCTACAGCATCGGGACACCACCGCATTGCAATCCCAGGAAATGGGTTCGAAGCCCCCAGCCTATGTTGCTGGGGCCTACAGGGCAATGCCAGCACTCTGGGACCCCAACGTGGTAACCACCCACCTGAGGTTGGGGGGCACAGGCTGCGTGTGCCTGGCCAGCCTCCTCTCCCCTTGGGAGAATCCTCCTCCCTCTATCTAGTCCCTGGGACCGGGACTCTCCAAGGGTGGGCCTGAGACCCAGTCCTGACCCATCAGTGGCGTCAGACCCCCTCCACCTGGGCCTGGGACTGGCTGAGAAATGAGCACGTGTTCCAGCCAGCCAGTGAGCACCCAGTCTGGGACTGTTTCCCATCTGCCCTGGGAGGCACGTGGGCTGAGGAGGCAGCAGCTTCTCCCTGCGCTGGGGAACCCGGCTGAGAAGGACATTGGCACAGAGAGAGCGGAGGTGAGGACCGACAGCTCCCAAACCTCTTCAGTTGAAAGCCTGGACCCACCCACGCCTGAAGCGACCAACACCAACTCTCACTTGAAGATTCAGGAACCCCTCTTGGGCCTCAACCAGCATGAGCTGCATTCCTGTCTCTTGTATCCGAGAGTCTTGACTCACAGGACCCTTTCTGGGACAGGACTCCACAGTTTACAAAGCCATCTCAGCCGCATCAACCCTGTGACTTTAAGAATATGGCCAGGACCCGGAGCAACCAAAGACCCGAGACGAAAATAAACCACCCAGCTCATCCGGGCGTAGGCTGGCCTGGAGTCCAAGCCCCCTCCCCCGGCACCTGCCCACTCACACAGAAGCTGCAGGAAATCTGGTCGGGAGGCGGGAATTCTGGCAGGGAGACCATCGGGGAAGAACTGGGAGGGGGTGTCTTAACTGCTCTTGGGGGAAGCGCGAGTGCTGAGGCCAGGGAGCCAGAGACCAATTCGCTCTGCAGACATGGCTCTTGGGGAGGACCCGGTGCCACCCAAGGGACAAACCCCAGGGCAAGGCGGGCCAGTCGCAGGGCTGGGAAGAGGAGCGAGCTTCCCACAGAGGGCACCAAAGGCACTCCCAACAGGTCGAGCCCATGACGAGGACCAAGGACCAAAGGCAAAAGCCACCAACCTGCCTCCACAGCTGCCAGAGGGTTGCATGCCCGCTCTCTCACCCAAAGATCAGAGAGGGAGGGTCGGCAGAGGGCTGCCTGGGCGACACCTGGGAGCCCTGCCCTTGTGCCTCCAGCACAGGCTCCTGGAGGCCGCTCAGCCCCGGCTCCGATTCCCAGCTCAAAGCGCACCTGCTGTGCCATCTCAGGCAGCTCACCTTCCCTCTCTGAGCCTCAGTTTCTTTATGAGTAAAACAGAGAGAAGAACAGTGCCTGTTTCATGCACATCAGGAGAGAATTACGTGAAGTCACATACCGCATAAGCACTAGCCAGAAGAGAACGCTGGCACCGGCCCCCGTGCCAGCGAGAGCTTGCCCAGTGCCAGGCATTGTTCTGAGGGCACCTCACGATGAACTCACCTCGTTCCCACACCACCGGGCCAGGGAGGTGCTAGAATTATCATCACTCTGCCAGTGCGTCACAGGGAGGTGTAAGTCAGGTGCCCAAGGTCACAAAGCCAGGGGATGGTGAAGACGGGGCAGGAAGCCAGGGCATCTGGCCAAAGCCTGTGTGGCCCAGAGGCTCTCCTCACGTCAGGATCGTTATGAGCGGGACTTGGGGTGGGGGCCGGGGTATGGGAGGGGGCCCAGCATGCGCTCTGGACCCCTGGCAGCCTCAGGGTCACCGGCATCCGGTGCTGCCTCAAGAGGTGGAAGCAACGCCGACCCAACCAATCCAGGAGGTCCCCAAGGGGAGCGACAGCCACATGCACCAAAAGCACACACTCCCAGGCTCCAGAAGCCCCCAGCCCCCAGGACCCCCAGCCCCCACCTGGGCTCTGAGCACTGGTCCAGCAGCCAGGGGCAGATCCTACAGCAGAGACTGCTGGGAAGGATGGCCAGGACCCCTGGGCAGGCAGGGGGACCAGAGGAGACAAGGCAGGAGAAGTGGTCCCCCCCATCCAGCACGCTTCACCGTGTGACCTCAGCCAAGGAAGAGTCCCTCTGTGGGGACTCATGTTTCCTCATCTGTCAAACAAGGGAGAGGACTCACATCCACAGGCCCCGAGCGTGTCTGCAGAGTCCACTATAAGTCACGGAAGCTGAGCTCTCAGGGGCGGGCCCGTCGGAGACACGCTAAGTCGCTCCCCCAGGACCGAGGCCCCTCCAACCAGCCCGCAGCTGCCCTCCAGATCTCCAGGAGCCGCCACAGCCTGCTACAGACCCCATGTTCAACCGTGCCAAAGCCCCTTCCAGGGCTCTATGTCAGCAGAGGCCGGTATGCATGATCTGGGACCCTAAGACCCACAAGTTCGAGTCCCAGCTCCACCACTTTCTAGCTGTGTAGCTTTGGACAGGTCACCTAACCTCTCTGGGCCGTGGTTTTTCCCCGTGTTAAGTGGAAACAATTCCTGTACCTACCCTCCCGGGACTGCTGTGTAAAGAACCCCGGCCCACTGCCTGAAAAGGAGCCGTTCAACTAAGGTCTGCTGTTACCATTAATGATAAAGACGACGTTACTACCGTCCTCTGCATTACAGGAATTTCTTTTGCGTGAGCGCCAAACCGATCGCCTGGTCCTTCCCACCCCCACCTTCCAATCAACTGGCCCCTCAGGCTCTTCCACAACTTGACGCCTACACTATCCCCCTGCGTCCCACGGGCCGGCCACAGTCCACACCCGTCAGCACGCCTGAGCAGAACAGCCACAGCCGCCCTGAATGGGCTGACCCTTCCTGCTCCCGCTCCCAAACCCAGGTCTGCACACACGTGGGAGACCGCAGAGGTCCCCACTTTTCAGACAGGAATGCCGAGGCCCAGAAAGAGAACAGGCCCTTCCCGGCAACACCCACATCCCGCCTGGGAGCCAGCGCAGGGCCAGCGGCGGAACAGGGAGGGAGGCCCCACGGGCCGGGCCGGGGCGGGGCGGGGCATACCCGGTTCTCGTCGTAGATGATCTGCACCAGGCTGCGATGCTTTGACTCGATGGGTGGTGGCGACACGGGCTTCTCGGGCTCTGGGGGCTTGGCAGCCTCCTCCTCCAGCTGTTGCTGTGGGAAGGGGGAGAGAGCGGCGGTGAGCACCCTGGCGGGCGGAAGGCGGGAGGGAGCACCCCCATGGTGGAGGGGCGGCCCCGCGTAGCCCGGCAGGCCCAGTGGACTCGCACAGGAAGTCAGACTGCTAACCATTTCCTCTGAGTCACCAGGGGACCCCGAGCCCTGGAGAGGGCCCCACTGGGCAGGGAAGGGCCCAGCTGCCGGCTGTCAGTGGTGCAGCCAGCCCTTCTCGGTTCGAATCCCGCTTTGACCACCTAGGAGCTCAGTCGGTGAGCGAGAGCAAAGCTGCCGAGCCGTGCTGGGCAGCCGTTTCCTGGTGTGTAACACAGGCGTATCACCATGCCTCCCAGACACGCTGGTGCATGTGCAGCCCGGCTGGGGGCTCTCGGCAAGCCCGCGGCCATCCTCCTCCTCCTCGCTCTAAGGACCGTCTCCATCGGGGGAGGCTGCGGACCCTGCAGCCCAGCTGTGCACACTGGAACCCTAGTTCGAGGACTTCCTCGCTCTCTACGTGGGAAATGGCTAAAGTTCTCTCGTGTGGAGAGAGAATGGGGTCACGTTCCTCGTGTGGAAACAAGGGATACTTCGCGTCCGCCACACAGAGCAGATACGAGGGGTAAACATGAAGGCCGGAGCGGGCGTGGGACCGAGCGAACACCCCCGCACCCTCCTCGGCCTGCTGCTCTACATGCTGGACCCTTGTCCTCCGAACACCGCAGGGCATCCCTTCACGCCGCTGTCCGCCTGCTTCCGCAAAGGGAAAGTGAAGACCAGACAGCTGAAGACACCGGTCCGAGGGCACCCAGAAGGCCAATGCCCGGTGGCACAATCTGAGAGGGCCTCCAGAGTGAGAACACAACACCGCTCTGTGCTCCTAACGCACAGCCTACCCACGACTACGGACCGCGAGCGAAACAATATAAACTCAAAAAGGCAGCCAAGACGAGCCACGCAGAAGGAGCCAGACAACCCAGGCCTGGCTTCTGTGGGCACCCGGGCCTGGCTGGTAGAGCCAAGCTGCCTCAGTCCCACAGTGACCCCTGGCGGCAGCTTCCAGAAGGGCAGCCAGGCCAACCCTGGAAATACACACACACACACACACACACCTGGAAATACACACACACACACACACACACACACACACACACACACACCCCAAATTGATCAAGAGCTGCTCTGAGCCACCTGGCTTACAGCCACAGTCACAAATATGTACACATGACCTGTGGCTGCAGCCCCATCCCAGAGCCAGGCCTGAAGGAACCAAAGTACTCCCATCTTGCCCTTGGAAATGCTGCCTGACATCAACCAGGGCCTGGCCTCCATTCAGGAGGCCGGAGTCACCATCTTGGAAACCCACCTCTTGTCCCCCAGGTCAGGGACAGCCGGCTAAACCTCAGGGACCGGCCCAGCTTCTGGGCCATGCTCAAGTCCCAGCTCTTCCCTCCAGGAAACAGCCCTGATGCCCTCTTAGAATCCACCAGCAACCTGGATCTCCTTCCACAGCTGCCTACAGGACTCTGAGCTGGCTTGACCTGCTGCCCACAGTGGCCGGGGGCCACCCTTGACCCTACCCGAAGCCCACGCTTCCTTACCTAGAGAGGACCCAGTGTGACCCTGCTTCCCCCAGGGGCAACCCAGATGCTTCTCGGGGTCAAGACGGCATCGCACGGACTCCATCAACCGTTTCTACCGAGTGCCTACTCTGTGCCAGCACTGCGCAGAGCGTGGCCGTGAGCAGCAAGACGAGGACCCCACTTTCACACTCGAGTGGGAGAGGTCCCCAGGGGAACAAAGCAGGATGTGTAGTCCCTCAAATGGTGACGCCATCAAGAAGACTGAGGGGACAATACAGCGACGGCCCCAAGAATAGATGCCTTAGGCTCAGCAAGCCGCCCGGTGTCTGTAGTACCCACGCGGCTCCGCCACTGTGTCTAGAAAGCAGCCACAGACAACACGTATGAACGTGACTGTGTGCCAATAAAACTTTATTTGCCAACACAGGCATCAAGCCCGCTCTGGCTGGATTTGCTGACCCCAGGATAGAGGGTGGCTGGGGACGAGGGCTCCTGTGAAGGCCAGGAGGGCCCTGCTGTGGATGGGGTGTCTGAGTAGAGACCTGAACATGCCAAAGGGAAGCCTAAGAGGATCCGGGAAAACGCAGATCGTCGATTAATTTTATATCAATTTATGTTAAAAACTAAACCATAAAATTACCACAAATCTCTATGTTAACTTCTCTTTGGTCTCCGTGATTACCATAAACATGTTTTTACCACATGACCCCGTTCCCACCTCAGAACGCTAGCACGAGCTGTCAGTTCCATTCCCGTTTCACAGAAAGGAAACTGAGGCTGGGGGAGGTGACTGTTCTGAGGCAGAGCTGCGAGGCCCCGCCCATGCGGGCTCCAGGGCCACGGCAAGGGTCAGGGGGTACGTGCAGGGGCGAGAAGCACAGAGAGGTAACCGCCCTCCTCACACCACTGGGGACCGGCAGAGGAAGATCGGAAACCCGGGAGCCTGGGCTGCGAGTCCCGGCCTCGCCCCGCACCCCGGGGGCCGGCTGGTACGGCAGCCACCTGAGGCTCCTTCAAGGGCAGGTGTCGTTTAATTCAAGCCACACTAAGCTGGAAGTTGAGTTCCTCACCGCACATGCGCATGGCACGCGTGGCTGGTGGCTACCCTGGTGGACCGCACAGACCCAGACCTTTCCAGTCCTGCAGAAAGATCTGCGGACAGCAGTGCACCGCACCGCACAGGACGCCGCTCTGACCCGGGGGACGTCGCAGCAGGAAAGCAGCCGGCACACCGGCCCGGCGCGAGCTCCCTATCCCCGGCGCTCTCTTCTCCGGCGCCCCGCCCCCGCCCGCCCGCACCTGCTTCTTCTTCAGCTTGGAGATCTGCTGCTCCACCATGGTGATCTCCCGGTCCACCCGGTCCATGTTCTGGATCAGCTCCTCCTTGGAGAGCCTCGGAGGCACCAGCTCTAGCTCAGGGTCGGCGTGCGGCGGGCTGGGAGGGGACACGGGCTCCAGCTTGCCTGCCAGGCTGCGGTCCTGCAGCGGAGGGAAGAGGAGCAAGGCGTCAGCGCAGGGGGTTCCCCAGCCGGCAGGCCCGGCCACACTCCCCGAGCTTCCAGCGACGGCAGCTTCAGGCCCCGGCACACAGGACGTCTACCCTGACAGACCCCACATCCCAGAAGTGGGACTGCCAACCAAGCCCACCCGCCCCCGCCTTTGCCCATCCTTGGCCTCCTGCCTGGGGGAACCCAGCCCAGCCCGCTGCCCACTCCGCAGAGGTCAGATCCCTTATGCCCTCCTATATGGAAGTTTTCACAAGCTCCCCTCAAGTCGCAAAGCCCTTGCCTTCCCACAGCAGGCCTTTCTCTTGCTCCACCAGCCTGGCCGCGTCCTCCCACGGAACCAAACCCCCAAGAGCAAGCATGGAGACCCCCATGTCCCAGCCCCCAAGGCCTGGCCCCGGCAGACCCTCCATGAACATCTGATCACAGCACTCTGTCCGAATCGGCAAGTTACAGACGTTCATAGAGACCAACACGAGAATCATAGGAACAAGCCGCAGAGAGGCACAAGGAGCCATGGGTAGCAGGCGCGGGGCTTCCATGCCCTCCTTGCCAGGGACCGGTCTTTTTCTGCTTTTCCTTCTTGGAGGATTACTCTTTGTGTCATGAAGCCGTTTTCAAAATTGGGTTAAACAAACAAGGGAACACTTCATTGGGCTGTGCGCCGACACTCGTGCCAGCGGAGGTTTACGGAGCACCTGAGCCGTGCCGGGAGCACCCTGGGGAGGAGGAGGTTAAAAACAAAACAAAACCCAGTCCCTGTCTCTGGAGCGCTCACGGGCGAGGGCCCAGGTTCAGATCCCAGCCCACTCAGCCACCTCCCAGGGCTGTGACCACAAGCACGTCAGGGACCTGCTCCTGCCTCAGCTTCCGCATCTGTACAATGGGACGATCCCGGCTTCTCTGGCTGCTGTAAGGCTGGAAGTGTCCTGTCCTCAAACCCGCGCTCCAGGCCTGGTGGCCGGCATGGGCAAAACCCAGCCCATGCTCGAGCTGCTCAAGGCCACGCCGGCAGCTGCTGGCAGCAGAGGCCCCAGGAGGAGTTCCAGGCCGCCGCCTCCCTGCCCCCACGGCAGCTGCGCCCAGAGGACAGAGGACACATTATTTCCTGGGGCAACTGCAACCCCAGGGGCTGCCAAGGGCTCCCCATCTCAGAACTGTCAGAGGCTGTGCCATCGTGCATCCACCCCCCCCCCCACGCAGACCCTCACGAGGCCCGCGTGGCCCGATGGTCCTCAGGATGTCATTGGGTTTGCCTTCTGTCCTCATTGCTTTACTCTAAGACGTAGAGAGAGCTGGCGTCGGGGCTCAAGACCTTCCACCCAGAACACTCAGGGGAGGGGCGCCTGGGCGGTTCAGTCAGTCAAGCGACCCTGCCTTTGGCTCCGGTCATGGTCCTGGAGTCCCGGGATCAAGTCCCGCATCCGGCTCCCTGCTCAGCGGGGGGTCTGCTTCTCCCTCCACCTCTGCCTCTCCCGGCTCACGTGCACGCATATTCGCTCTACCTCTCTCTCTCTCGAATAAATAAATTAATTAATTAATTAGAAGAACATTCGAGAAATGCAGAAAAGCCCCAAGTCCTTCCACCACGTGGCCTCCACACGGCTCAGGCCGTGTCCACAGGGAGGCCGCAGAAACCCAACCTCCCTGCCCGTCCCCGTCCTCAGCACACCCCGCCGACCAGACTCCCACAGCAGACCTGCGGGGGCTGCCACTCTGTCCCACTACACAGACGAGCAAACTGGGAATATGGAGGCGCAGGCCCACGAGGGCTCTAACCCAGTGGCCAGCCAGGTTGGCAAATCAGCTCAGGTTTGCATTTTGGACTCTGTCCAACTAGTCACCCACCACTGTGTTGGGAAAGCAGTCACAGACTGCCTTCCAAACAAAACCAAACCAGCCCAGGACCCCCTGAAATTAGTGGCAAAACTGCGTAAAAGAAAAATTCCCTAAGAAAAGCACTCAGTGGGCTTGGGACCCTAACTACATCCCAACAGGAGGACCTGACCTCACATACACCAAACCAGAATCAGCTCATGTGCTCCAGCACCTGAGGGCCTTTGCACAATCCATCCCCTCTGCCCACAACAACCGACTCCACCTCTGGGTCAGCTGAAACTCGACTCCCCTTCCCATGCACGCCCCCCCCCCACTCCCCAGCCCCTAACTGAGATCTGCCCCCTCCTCCGTGCACCCAGGGCACGTGGCTGGTCTCTCCCCCCAGACTCGGTCATGGCTCAGGGTTCTGGAGACAGAAGGTGGTGGGTGACGTGGGTCCTGGAGCCCGGCAGCATTATCTGCTGTGAGAGACACCTCCCCTCCCCTCTCTGACCTTCCACCAGGACCAAGAAGGAAGATAAACAGAACCCCGACCAGGAACAGTCCTCACGAGCAACACCAGCAGAAAGAAATTCTATCCCAGAGCTGGCAGGGTCAGCGCAGGGCTTAGATGAAGCAATTGGCTACTGCTGGGAACCGCTGGAAAAGTTGCTGGAAGCTGCCTTAAATTCTTCATGGGTAAGGCCTGTCTTCTTCAATGTGTTCTTGTCACTTGCGGTTCAGGCATAGCAGCTTTTATTTTCACCAAAAATGTACAAGTAGCTTTTATGCTCACCAAAAATGCACAAGTGGGTCCACCCATGGCTGAACAGACCAAAAAATGTGGATCATCACAGAATGGAACACGATCCGGCCACAAAAAGGAAGAGAAAGCCCTGATCGGTGGCACAACGTAGATGAACCTTGAGAGCGTGAAGCTGAACCAAAGAAGCCAGACTGAAAAGACCACGTATTATAGGATTCCATTCATAGGAAACATCCAGAACAGGCAAATCCAAAAAGACAGAAAGCAGACAGGTGGCTGCCAGGCACTGGGGAGGAAGCAGGAGCGACTGCTAATGGCTGTGGGGTCTCCTCTCCGGGTGTGAGAACATTCTGGAATTAGTAGAAGCAGAGACTGGCCAGCATCGTGAAGGGACTAAATGCCACTGAACCACGCACTTTCACACAGTTAATTTCAGGTTATGGGGATTTCACCTCGCTTAAGAAGACGATGCACACCCAGGGGCAAAGAGTGCTTTCTCCATAACTGAGTTTTCCAGGAATGGGACCAAGGGAGCCTGGCTACTGGGCCTCCAGATGGTTCTCCCGATGGCTGTTGGCCTCTTCAGCCCAAAGCCACAAGAGCAAAATGACAAACCCATACCCAGTCGGTCGCCAGGTAGCAATTGGCACTATTTTCCCCATCAGATGCTCTTGGTGTAAAATTCAGGCCAACACAGAACAGAAAACTCATTACTCAAAATTAAAGGGCAGCAAAAGCCCTGTGGCCAGGGAGGTCCCCCTCGTCCCAGCTTCAGGCAGGGTCAGAGCTGGCCTCGGGCACTCAGAGTCCACTCTGGAGTCACAATGAGGGGTTCCAGGATGGACAAGGACCCCACGCACAGGCAAGGAAAGAAAAGAAAGACTATGGCTAGGAAAGTAGAGGCGGAGGGAAAGCTCTCCCTTTATGCTGTCCTTGTACACGGGAAGAGGAAGGGCTGGAGTCGCAAACTGCCTTCTTGTTAAGGCATCAAGACCACACAGAAGATGGCAGACCAAAGAGAGGGACAGAGATGGGGACCTGGTGACATCATGTCACCTGGATCAAGTTGTGCCTGAAGTCAACAAAGCCTGGATTCCAGTTACATGAGCCAGGACTCATTCTTAAGTTAGACTGACGTGGGTTCTCTGTCCCTTTCAGCCAACAGAGGCCCAACAGACAAAGAGACTTTCAGAAATGGTTCCACGTATGATGACTCTAAACTCACCTAAAACAAAGTCTGATGCATTCCAAAGGAAGCCTGATACCACAAAACTCCAGAGGCTCAAGGGCAGGGAAGCATTATGAAACAGAACGTTTTTATATGAAAAAGGAACACAGCTGGCGTTGGGGGGCAGGGCAGGGCTGTAAAAAAAAAAAAAAAATCCCACTGAATTCCTGTCTCATGCAGACAGCTGAATTCCACAAAGCAGACGCAAAAAAACATCTGAACACTTTCAGAGTTGTGTTCTCCCCTGGCTTCCTCCCTTGCCCAGAATCTGTTCAGACTTTCCAAATGTTCTTATTAGCAAGCAGCCTGAAGCAATTTGGTCTAGGCAGGCTCCAACGCTGGGCCCACTGCTCCCCCGACCCCCAGGGTCCAGGAAGAGAAGACAGAGACCCAGGGACAGAAACAGACACAAAGACTAAGACTCCCCAGGGAGCTGCATGAAGAGGGAGAAGCAGAGGATCACAGGGCCGCGGAGGGCACGGGGAGACCCCCAGAAGAACCAAAGGCCTGAAGGCTCTGAGCCACTATTCCAGGGCCCAGACTGGGTGGGCGGCTGAGGCCTGACGGGGTCTGGCCAGAGACAACTGCCGGCCTGTTCTCTGGGCAGAACTGGACAGAAGCAGGGGGCACGACCCACTGAGGGCTCCAGTCCCCAGGAAGGAAATCAAGGTTCCCTGAAATGGCCCTCAGCCTGGCCACTTGACATGGCCCTACGCCCCTTCACACATAACACCACTCGCCTATCGTCCAAGACCCACTTACAGAAATAGCTTTCTTAATGGCAAATCCCTCCCAGGAAACTGCGCAGTCAGGAAGCAGGGGGAGGGCACAGACTCAGTGCCAGGGCGGGGATGGCGGGCACTGGGAGGATGGAGGCAGACGGCCCGCTAGGGGCACCAGAGGGGAAGCCCTCGGCAGGACAGCCTGGTGGACCGGGGTAGGCTGTAGACCCAGGCTGTCTGGCCTTCAGGGCCCACTTCCCAGCAACCATACAGGACGTGTTTTTCCCCCTCAAGCTGGGGCCCCTTTATAAGAAATACGGTCTGTGATCACACTTCACGGGGCTGGGAACGTGCCACGGAACCGTGCTCCCACTCCGCACGACCTGGCAAGCCCCCTTGATGCGAACTACCATCGCCACTGCCACCACGGGAACACCCCTTCTGGGCCAGCCCCCCAGTAAAGGACCCGCCTCGGCGAGGATCCCACCATTCAATCCTAACCAGCATCAGGCAGAGAAGACGATCCGGAAGGCCCAAGTGGGCCACTTCCATCTCCTGGCCTGGCTCCCCCTGCCACCCGTGCTGCAGTAAGAGGAGCGCGGGCCACTCCCAGCAGCCGGGAGGCTGTTAACCAGTTAACCCGTGTCCCCACAGTCATGAAGAAGCCGAAAGGAAACACTCAGCCCGGGCAGAGGTGACATCCGTCACTCAGCTGGCCAACGATGAGCGTGTTACATGGCCCCAGTCCCTGTGCCATCCCGGGCAGTGGCAGTACAACAGCTTCCAGGGCGGCCAGGGGACTGGCTGGAATCCCTCCCTTGGCACCTCCGTTGGCTTCCTCTGTGTAAAATGGACACCAAAGAAGCTTCCGGCCTCAGTGGTCCTGAGAGTGACTGAAACAGCAGGACCTCCCAGACCAGCATGCCATAGGTGCTTAAGTGATGCACATGCTCCGGGTACCATCTCAGCTCGACTTTCCGTTCTAAAAAGGAGTCGAGCGAAGGAGCTCCTCAGGGCACGGGAGGCACGGTGGCCCCGTGGGCTGGACACGCCCGGGGAGGTGTGGTCCATCTCCAGCCAAGCAGCGACCCACAGAGCCAGCCTCTGCCCAGCCTCGGCGCACCCTGCCCTCAGTCCCACCTCCCAGCCTCTTGCCCCAGCTGTGCCCCAGCCCGCCACACCCAGCCCTCACCTGGCGCCCAGTTCAATAGCAGAAGAAAACGCAGATCACCTGGCATCCCCGCCCGGGGCGTCTTACCTTGGACAGGTCGTCAGAGCCCCCGGGCTGGCCCGCAGCCAGCAGGGGCGAGGGCCGCAGCAGGGGGTCGGGCAGCAGCTCCAGGCGAGGGCGCTTGCTCTCGATGAACTCCATCTCTGACTTGCCCAGCTCCGGCAGGTAGGAGTGGGACTCGGGCCGCAGGTGAAGCTCCTGGGACCTACGGGAGGCAGGGACATGGGGAATCACATCTACTAACCTCCCGCTGGGCGCCTGCTGAGCGCCACCAGCTCTAGGCCCCTGAGAGACAAGTGCCCCCCTGGGGAAAGGCGCACCGCGAGGCAGCACTCAGTCACAGACCTGCCTCCCTGCGCGCCACCGTTTCCTGACTGTTTACAGGAAGAGGACGGAGTGGCGGTTCCCTGCTCCCTCATCGCTGAGCGGGGCCTATGACCAGCGGCACCAGCCCTGCTCGGAGCTGCTGACAAACGCAGGGTCTGAAGTCCCTCCCCAGACCCAACGAGTAGGACTCTGCACTGAAACGAGAACCCCGGCTGATTCGTGGGCACAGCCAAATCCGAAAAGCCTTGGGGGTCCAGCACAGATGATATAACACACATGTCGCATCTATACGTCACCCACCCCAGGCAGCCGTTGCTAGCCAACCACGGCGCTCTGGGCTCGGGCTGCCTGGGGCAGAGATGGGAGCTGCCCAGCCTCATCCCTCCCGACCGGCTCTCCTTAACCTGCTCCCCAGTCTGCAGAGGACAAAACTGACCCAGAGAGGACACGTCTGGCCCGAGCGCACACAGCCGAGCCAGGATCCCAGACTCCACCTCCAGCTCCTGCTCCTCACTGGACAAGCCTCAACACTGCCCCTGCTGAAAAGCTTTTCAAGTTCATGCCCTCCCCGAATGCTCCAAGCACATTCTCACCTCTGGACCTTTGCACATGCTGTTTCCTCTGCCTGGAGTGCCTTTACCCAGCTCTCTAGATGGCTAGCTACATAATGGACAAGTCCCCCTCCATCCTGGCCAGAGAGGTACTACCTACCCCCACCCCGGAGGTCCTTCTGGAATTAGCCTGTGTGGTGTTTGTGTGCCTCTCCCCTGGGAGACTGCAGGCTCCCTGGATCCCCACTGTGTGTCCACAGCCAGCATGTGTCAGATGTCAGGATTCTGAGCATTAGTGCTGTTATGATCTAGCATCTCCGAGTCCTGCTCTGACCTTGGTCCTCCCCTCCCTGGGGTCCCCATCCCGCTGCACTGGCTCCTTCCCTCCTTCCCACCTGGGTAGAAGGAAAGGCAGGCCAGCCCAGCATTGGGCACATGCCTCACCCGGCAGCTGAGGGACACAAAAGGCCTCAGAGAAGAGGGGAGGACAAAGGGAGGGGGGAAAGGGGGCTCCCCAGGTGACCACTGGTGCCAGCATGTCCCTCACAACCAGGACCCCCAGCCTTGCCCCCCCACATCTTGGTGGCCAACCTCTCCTGCCTAGGCACGTAGCCAGAGACCACTGAAGGCCGTGGTGGCTCTTCCGTGCTCACCCCTATCTTTGCCCCAAGTCACGGCTACACCAGGACAAGGGCGAACACACAGCCCGACCGCCCCCCATTTCACCCCCTGCCGGGCCCTGCTCCAGCCCAGACCTCCGTTCCCCGGCAAGAGAAACGAGGCTGCAGCTCCGAGCCAGGCAGTGGGCCAGCCTCTCCTCACCTTTCATTCCCAGGCTGGAACTCGGACAGCAGGGAGGGCCTCCGCCGCTGGGGCTGGATGATGGAGCCAGGAGACAGGTGGGAGGTGTAGTCACGGGGGTGCGGCTGGTACTCGAGCAGCCCGACGTCCTGCAGCGACAGGCCCAGGAAGAGCGTGAGCGAAGGCGGCTCAAGTCACAGTCACGGGCACAGGGGGCCAAGTCACGCACTCCTTGCCCAGTGCTCGCTCCTGAGCAGGACCACGGGCCACGTCCACATGCGGCTCCAGAGGTCCAGGGTGACCAGAGGGCATGCCTGGGACCGATCACCAGCTGACCTGCACCACTTGGTGGGTGCGTGGCCTCGGTCCCTCACCCCTGCCACCCAGCTCTACGGTTACACCCTCTTTCTGGAGGAGACAGCCGAGCCCACAGGTCAGCAGAGAGCTGGAAAAGCCACAGCTCGCCTGTCCACCAACCGGGCACTAAGGGAGTGGGGTACGCACTAGACAGCGCCAGCACCGACGGCCCGGGAGGCTCACCGGCCAGCTTGGAGGACAAAGTGCCGCCGTGGGATTCCCGGGTCTGCTCTGTGGCAGGAAAAGCCACACACGTGTGTCACATACAAAAACTCAGACCAAATTCAGAACAATAAACCGCAGGCAAACCGCCCCCCCCCCTTCTTCAGGAAAATGCCACCTAGCATCTGTGACCCTCTGGGGAAAAAGACCGAACGATAACAAATTAGACATACCCGGACTGTCAACTACACTCTGGTCTGAAACCCATTAAAAGATTTTTTTTATAAAAAGCACAGACGGGCGCCCGAGTGGCCCCATCGGCTAAGGGCTGAGCTCTTGATTTTTGACTCAGGTCATGATCTCAGGGTCCTGAAATCAAACCCAAGAGGGTCTGCACCCTCAGCAGGCGTCTATTTGAGATTCTCCCCTTCTCCCTCTTCCTCTGCCCCTCCTCCAACTCGTGCTCCCTTCCTCTCTCTCAACTAAGTAAATAAATCTTCCCTAAAAATGTAAAAAGGATAGAAACAGGTCTTTCAAAAGAGGAAACAGGACTGGCTTCACACTGTACCGACCCAAATCGATGAGCCCTGCCTACAACACCCAGTTCTGGGTACAACAGTCCATTAGTGATGTCTGACACAGGCGAGGCCTGGGAAGAACGGCACCGTCAGTGACTTATTTTCTTCTTGGCACCTCTCTTGAGTCTCCCAATTTTCCGTAAAAACCTCCTCATTCTTCTGTTGTTTGTTTGGTTTTTTGTTTTTTTGTTTTTTTTTTTTTTTTTTTGCTTTTTCTAAGCAGTTATTTCTGCAAACATCATCAGATGGTACCAGGCATCTGGTACTGGGAACGTATGTGTTTCAGGCCCTCCAGACCAAGCATCCAATGGAAGAGGGTGGGCGGCCGAAGGCTAAAGCAGGTGAGTAAGTAGAATGAACAGGGACCCCATCAACTTCAGAGGCTGGAAACGGTGAGCAAGAGAAACGTGGGATAAAGCTGCATGGCGCCTCGGGCTGGAGGGGGCTATCCGACACTCAAACCTTCTGAGACTTGGTTTCCTCATCCTTGAAGCAGGTGCCTGACTGGGGAGGAGGCCTCTGTGCCTCCTACCACTCACCCCCCACCCTTAACTCTCCAAAGAACTACCCCCCAGACGAAGGGCAGCTTCCAGAAGGCAGACAAGGGCTCGGCCTCCCTGTACCCCATGAGGACGTCTAGCACCAGGCACCAGGTGCTTGGGCAGGGCGGCGGGCGGGGGGAAGGAGGGGGAAGAAAGGCCTCGAGCGAGGGAGTGCAGGCCTCTGGGATCACACTGGCAAGGCTGCCAGGCAAAGATCTCGCGCACACGTACAGAGGTGTGAGAAGGAATCAGCAGGCTTTGCAGTCTGCCAGGAGGAAAATTTTCTCCACCCGGCTCTTTCGCACAAAAGCAAAATGAGCAAAGCGGCAGAGAGACAGACAATCCAATCCCCCGGGAGAGGGCCGCAGCAAGACAGTGCCAACAACTGCCAACGGAGGCGGGAAGAGGCACACGGGGCCCTCAGTGGGGGTGGGGGGGTGTAGAGAGGCCGCTTCACACACTTTCTGGCCTCAGTTTCCCAGTTTAGGAGATAAGCGTGACTGGCTTGTCTGCAAAGACCCTCCAAGGAGCATCCTGGGGCCACTTCTGAAGGGTCCTCAGTAAACGCCACCCCAGGGCCTGAAGCTGGTCTCCAGGGCTGACTCCCAAGGGGGTTTGGAAGTCCCACAGGAAGGCAAGAATTGAGGAGACCCCGAGAGAGAAACGGACCCCAGGCGGGGTTCACTGTGCTCACAGGAGACTGGACACATCAGGCACGTGGGCTACCAGCCTCCCGGCCGCATCTCCGAGCGCGAGAACTCTGCGCGAGTTAACGAAGTAGTAACAATACCCAACATTCATACGTTGCCTGTGTCCGCCTGTCCCTGAAAGCTTCTAACGTACCGAGTAACTTAATCCCCGCTGCAGTGCACGAGGTGCGTACCGTCCCACACCGACTTGAGAAATCAGGTGCAGAGAAGTTAGGTGACTTACGCAGGTCACACAGCAGGGAGGGGAGGTTCTGAGACACAAGACTGGGTCAAGCTGGCTTCCTGCTGAGGGGCAGGGAGGCGCGGGGGCCGGTCCTGAGCCCACCCCACATGGTGAGAGCAGCAAACCAGACTTGGGGAGAAGAGGCCAGGCCTGCCCTCACCACGAGCTCCCAGAGCTGCTGCTCAGAAAATCAGCGGAGGAAAGTGTCTCCAGGTGAGGCCCCCCCACACACACACCTCTGCTGGCTTCTCCCCAGCCATAGAGCCTCTGAACTGGGAATTGGGGCTCGCCAATAAAGGGTGCCCCTAAAACTCCCCGGGAAGGCGACATGAGGCTGGAAAAGCAATCCGGCCAGAAGAGAACCCCATCCGGCACGTCCCTGCCTGGATCCTGGGGGGGCCCACAAAGACAGAAGGGCTGGGGCATCCGAGCCTCGGGTCAAGTCTAAACCGGGTCTGGATTCTGGGAGATGTTTGAAGGAGGGGTGAGGAGGAGGATTTTCTTTGTGGCTGTGCTAAGAGGAGGGGGGGTGTTCCTCACTGGCCCCCGGGATAGGGCTTCTCACCCCAGAAGGGACTGAAGAAACATCTGGAGCTATACGTGGCAGGGAAAGGACTCCTGGGTCCCTCCTGAGGAGCAGGGGCTACGATCAAGACAGCTCCTACCTTAGGGCCTTTGCACGTGCCGTTCCCTCTGTCTAGAACATTCTTTAGCCACGTTTCCCCATGCCTGGCCCTCTAGTTCCCTCCAGGTTCTGACTCCAATGTCAGCTTCTCAATGAGGCCTCCCTCCCTAGACTAGACTTCCATTAGGACCCCCACAACCTCGGCCCTCTCTCCCTCCTCTTCCTCTGCTCATTGTTTCCCCACGAGTATACCACCTGCCCGAGGCCGGGATGCTTCTGGTTTGCCCACAGCCCCGTGCCCAGGGCCTACACACGTACCAGCACATGGGGTGTCTAAGAAGTCCTACATGAATGAATGAACTTTCCAGCACGGGGGCTCCCGAGAGTCCTCCTCAGGAGGCCGAACACCACCCCACCCCACTCCTCGAGCCATCCCCAAGCACCCAGAACCACAATGCGGGAAGGGCCACACAGCTCAGGGACAGAAACTGCAGGCAGCCCTCGGGACACGGGCAAAGCTCTGGTTCGCCACCACCGGCTCCCAGCGGCCTATGGGTGTCCATATCCCCCCGTGGCCCCGGCAGACGCCTGGGTCCCCGACCCTCCAGCCAGGGCAGCGCTGCTTCAGGCTCAGCCACAACCAGTCCCCGCTCCCGAGAGCCAGGGCACAATGCTGTAAGCCTGTAGTCCGGCGTGGGGCAAACGGCATGTGAGACAGAGGTATCCTGCCCACGAAGGGACTGACAAGTGCCGATCCAGGGCAGGAGTCAGAAACGGGGCCCAAGGCCAAAGCCAGGCTCGGCACTCAGCCATCCCTCTGCAGCTTGGCGGGCTGCTGCCGAGCCACGAGGGCAGCAGAGCTGAGCAGCTGTGACACAGACCAAATGGCTTGAAAAGCCTGCAATACTCACGGGGAAGGTCTGCTGACCCCTCCTCCGGAGGGAGCGTCCACAATGTGGGAAAGGACACTCGCGCTATGTTGTCATAGTAACAGCACCAGCGTCGAAACCATCACCATCATTACTTGGTATCAACATGTGCTAATTCCATCCAGGCACGGGGTGAAGCCACTGCCCATGTCAGCTAATCTGAACCTCGGAATCCTACAGTTACCTTGCTCAAATAGGGGGGAAACTGAGGCACGAGGCGGTAAAGCCACGTGTCTGAAACCCCATGGCTAGAATATCATTAAGGCAGGACACAAATGCAAGTCGTCTGGCTCCAGAGCCTGTGCTCTTAACTGCCCTCCTACACTGAGGCACAGAGAGGTTAAGTAGCTTGCCCAAGGCCACACAGCAGAAAGCGTAGCGCTGGACGTCAGACCCTGCACCTTCTGGCTTTAAACAGTCCTGCAGCACAAGGACTACTCAAGTCCATCTGGACTTGGAGGAGAAATCCTTAGGGAGCCCGATAAGAGGCGAGGCAGGGAAGCCAAGACCGGAGCTGGAGGGAGCAGGGCACAGAGAGATCCCGAGCGAACAAGCAGCTCGTCTTCAACAAGCAATGGGCGCTGTGCCGAAGTCAGTGTCTGACTCAGGGGGCTGAGTGCGTGGTTGAAGTGTCAGGGGAACAGTGGGCTTCCCGCAGCCTTGGGGTCCAGGCCTCCGCCTGCAAGCACGCCTGGAATTATGCCTCCCACTGGCGCCGTGCATACCACAGCAGGCAGCCTGGAGGGGGTGGGCCAGCGGACAGGACAATTCCCACTGCCCTCAGAGTCCAGGGTCCTGCAGCCCCAAAGACAGAGAGGCCTTCCTTGGGGCTCCTGTCACCCTGCCAGGAAGAAAGAGGACTGCCGAGTGCTTACTGCGCACCCACACTGCCCGGACCACCTTGCGAACATCCTCGCCGAGGCCCGGACCCGCAACTCCGCAGCTCCACACTGCGGATCGGAAAACTGAGCTTGCCCCACGGGGCTAAGGAAGCAGCCGGCATCATCCAGCGAGCTGAGAGGAACATCTGGAGGTTCTAGACTCCAGGGGGGACCGGCCATCCAAGCAGCCCGGGGCCCAGGGCATACTGAAAGAGGCCTCTGGAGCCAGGAGGCACTGCCCTGAAGGTAACCTTCCAGAAGTGTGTGTGGGAAAGGACTGAGCCCCAGGAAGGTCACAGGTCACCGGGCTCAGGTCCCTCCCCTTCCTCCCAACTTCCTGCCTTAGCTACTCCGCTAGGAGCCAGGACACGGGGCTCCTGCCTGGCTCTTCCTGTGCCTTGACTTCTCCTCTTTCACACTCTGTCTTCTAGACTCAAAAGAAAGGGGGGCATCTCATAAACCCCGCCTACAAAATGGGCTGCTGGAAAGAGTTAGAAGGCATGGGGCTGTAATGGGGGGAGGGGGACAGTCTCCAGATTACAGACCCAGTGCTGACCTCCTCCCAGCTAAGGGCAAGTGGCCTCAGCTGGAAAACATGCCCAGGACAGCAAGAACCCCCCCAACCCCCAACCCCCAGGGTGCCCAGAATTCTTCTTCCTCCCTTTCAGGTGATAAGCAGAGCTAGGCCACCCCAGCACAAAGCAGGGTGGCCGGGGACTGCGGGGACCCCACAGCCTCCACAACACTCCGGACAGACATGCCCCACCCCACAGCTGCCCCAGGGCCCCGCTCACCCCCGGCCTCAGCCTCCTGCCCGGAGTGGGTGGTGACCACTGGGTCCCGTCCAGCCACATCCTGCGTCACTGACAGCCCAGCGGGGGAGGAACAGGCGGTGTTATGGGTCAGCCAGTGACCCCAAACAACTGGGAGAGGGCCCAGCTGAGCCAAAGGGCAGGAGGGACGGCAGGAGAGCAGGGGCTGCAGGGACCTCGGGGAAGGGGGTGGGAGTGCGGTGGGAACCCAGCAGGAGGCGACAAGACCAGAGAGAAGCCAGAGGCCTCTGCCAGGGCTCCTTGGGCAGCTGCAGGAACTGTGACAATAACGAGGAATAAATATGCGGACGCACCAGGAAGAGCGTGCGCCGGGCCCCGCCATGAACACTTACCATCGTTGCATTTAATGCCCATGAAAAGGTAGGAGACGGGTGCTCTCATTAACCCAATTTACGAATTAAAAACTGAGGCTCAGGGGCGCCTGGGCGGCTCAGTGGCTTAAAGCCTCTGTCTTCGTTTCCGGTCACGATCTCAGGGTCCTGGGATGGAGCCCCGCATCGGCGGGCTCTCCGCTCAGTGGGCAGCCTGCTTCCCTCTCTGTCTCTATCTGCCTCTCTGCCCAACTGTGATCTCTCTCTCTATCAAATAAAATAAAACAAGTAAATAAAAACTGAGACTCAGAAGGGGTGACCACTGGGCCTGGTTCCTCCCCTATAGATTGGGAGCGTACAAGGCCCACCCCAGGGTGACCGGAACAGCCAGGGCAGGCTCTGCACAGAACGTCTGTCCTGCCCTATGTGCCCAGTGAGTGAGAGGCCACGGTTTTGTTGTTGCTTCTGGTGATCACAATAAAGGTCACGGCACTACATGGCAATAACTCGCTCCCAAGAGCATGCTCCTGGGCCCTGGGCACACAGTAGGTGCTCAATAATAGAGGCACCCGTGACAGGGGTGCAGAAGCCTGAAGCTGAAGCCGACCATCTCCCAGCCGTGTCTCGCCTGAGGCTTACGGTTTAATCTTCTGGCCTCAGTCCCCTCATCTGCAAAATGGGATAATAACGCAAGATGCTCTTTCCCTGGGCTGTTTGGGAGACTCTGAAGACTCCCCCGGGGTCAAGTTCTTGTTATAGGACTCCATAATGTGCCCGGCTGGCCCTGAAAAGCATCCATGGGGCCCAAACCCTCAAGAGGCCACTGGGTTCACATGCTCCTGGAAAGGCCCTCCCACGCCACTTCCTCTCTTCTGATGAGGAGGAACCACGCCAAGCTGTACACACGCATGCACACACACACACACACACACACACAGGCCAGCAGAGCCAACCTCTCCCCAACTGCAACTGCAAGGCCTCACACACACACACACACACACACACAACACACCCCCCGCTAAGCTGCCAGTTGCTTGTACGGGGAGGCCCAAGACCCTGAGAGCCCTCTGGCAAGCACCAAAGACGTAGTACCCAGTAGGTGTCCAATAAATGCCAACAGACCAGAAGCAAAGGCCCATCCTTACAGCCACACACAGCTAGAGAAACAGGCAGGAAACGGGGCCACCGCGAGGGGACAGTTTAGCAGAGCTGACCGAGGGCGCACAAGCGTGCAGGCCGGCCAATGAGACCACTTCTGCCTCCCCACAGGGTGGTCAGCCCCGAGAGAAGGGGCGGCTCCTCGGTGAGCAGAACCAACACCCCGGTCTCCAAGTCAGGGCTTCAGAAACGGGATGTGTTCTGAGGTTCATCCTCGCAGGGCCCCAAGCATCACCACAGTGAATGAGCTCCAGAGCCAAGGCTCAGGGAGCAGAGGGTCTCCCAGCAATGCCCACCCACCCCCCAAAAAAGCAAGAAGGGGCCCAGGGGAGGCTGGGCTGCCAGGAAACTGTATTCAGCAGGTGCCCCATGTTTGTATGCAAATTCCCCTACTGGCTCTGAAAGACAGAGATCCCAGCTCAACCTGGCCCCAGTCTCCATCTTCCCAGCTTTCAAATGGGAACTGAGAGATTCAGCAAAATTCCAGATGCCAGTGGTCTCTGCCGTGGCACCCCACGTCCCCTCGGGGGACACAGGGAGCCCTGGCTGGCCACCGCTGGAGACACGCCAGCCCTCATGCAGACTCGGTGAGAGAAGGCCCCAAAGGTGGCCCCAGGGACACACACACCCCTTACTTACCGTGTGGGGCCGGGCAATCTGCACGGGGTAGGAAATGCCATGGGGCGGGTAGCGGGGCTCAGTGGCCCTCCACGTCTGCGCCACAGGCTGCGTGGATCCCGACATGGTGGTGAGTGTCCTGGGGCTCTTGGGCCCCACTAATCTCTCAGTGGTCACTAAGGTTAAATGCCAGTCCTTGTCATCTGGTTGTGGGTCGCCCTGTCACAGGCACCTGAGGGAAAACCGGAGAAGAAACAAGATCAGCCACAGGGCAATGGCCCTTCCGGGGACCCTGGTGGGGCCCGCTAGTCGTTCTTTCGGTCCCTGAGGAAGGGCCAGCACACAGGCACTCCTCCATGCTGCTGGGGCACTCCCTGCCCACTGACAGCGGGAGACGCCACTGGCATGGGAGGGACCACTGAGCCACAGGCCAGGCCAACTGCGGCCACCAGAGCCACATCATGGAAAGCCATGACCCCACCCCCAACCAAGGCCCTCACCCAGCAGACACTGGAATCCCCGCTCTGGGGACGCTGCCCCCCACCAGATGGCTCCCAGGCACCCTCAGGCCCCTGACCTCTCCCTGTGGAACCCCAACTCTGTGGGCCCTGCTTCACCCATCCCCAAAGGGTCCCAAGGGTCCCCCCCACTCAACCTCACCTCATGGAACCCCAAGTCTATGGTGCCCACCCCCAAAAGGGTCCCAAGCCCTGTCAACCACCCGAACCCACCCCAGGACCTCTGCGTGTTTCTGAGTCACCAGTGCCAAGTTTTCCGAAAGCACCCAGTTGTGGCAGGCAGCTGAACCTGTCCTGGGAGGCACGGCCAGGGTGAGGCGCACATGAGTGTCCTGGGCCGTGGTGGGCAGGGTCAGCTCCAGCAGGACCCAGGTCACAGTGGGACCCCGCAGGCCTGCCTGGGCCTCTCCGCGACCCTGTGCAGGAGCAGAGCTGGGAGTGAGGGGTTGGGCAGGGGCAGTGAGGGGATGGGGTGTAGGTGGGGGAAACAGCTAAGGACACGGGCAGGAGCCAGCAGGGCCCCAGATGGCTGCTGGGGGCCGGGGAAACACTGCCTTCCTCGGGGGAGAAACCACCCGAGTCTCCAGGCTAGAACGAATCTCAATCAACAGTCCGGTGTCTTTATAGGTGGGGAAACTGAGACTCGGGAAGAAGAAAGGACTCAAGTCAAGGGAGCAAGGAGGCCCCCGGTCAGAAGCAGCGTTTGCCTGGAAATCTCTGGGGGCCTCCATCCCGCCCAGGATCCATCTCTCCCTCTCCGGCCGCGGCTTCACGGGCCCGCGAAGGTGACCCTCAGCTCCGCTGCCCAAGCCCAGAGCGAGAGCCCACCCCACCCTCAGCGGCCCCTCAGAAAAGTGTGTCCGTCAGGCTCCGCCACATACAGCCCCATCCCGCAGCCTAGGAAACCCCAAAATGGCACAGAGCCCCCGCCCTGGATGCCCTGGCGTGCTGGGGAGGGCTGGGGTCGCATCTCCCTCGATCAGCCAAACAGAACACACCTCCAGCTCCCCGTCACCTCATAGCCTCCCTCATCGCCCTCCCCTGACACTGACGAGGTGGACGCCTCCTCCGAGATGGACGCCTGGACCTTCCACCGGTGACCGGCCTGGTGGGGGTCTAATGCGAAAGAATGCTGGAGGGAGGGCGGAGATGGCAGGGGTCAGAGGAGGAAGGAGACCCCTATCTGGGGGCCTAACTGTGTCCCACTCCCCACCCCCATCTTCCATGGCTGTAGACTAGGCAAGTCCTTTCTGGGAGCCATCCTCCCTCCTCGGGCTCCAGGACTGGTCACGGGATCCAGGTCGGACCAATCAGATTCCTGAATCCCCTGGGCCAGGGATTGGTTCAGAGATGGGCATGTGACCGAAACTAGGCCACTGAGAAGCAGTCTTGAGAGTTTTGCTGGAGGAAACCAGGAAGGGGCGGGGTGCTCTGAGGCCACCTCATGGCAGGTGCCTGCCCAACAACGACACCAACCGGCCAGAGGACGGAGCTGAGGGTGGAGAGAGCATAGTCGGGTCCTGGAGACAGCCATGCCTGAAGGCAGCAGAAGCCTGCTCCTTCGTTCAGGAGAGCTGAGACACTCCTGTGTGTTTTGCTTCGCCAGCCCAACCTGGGTTTCTGTCCCTTGCCACCACAAGTTCTGACTCACCCAGCGAAGAAAGGAGTCAGGGACCTACAAGCACCTCAGGAAGTTCCCTCGTGGGCTTGTCCCAGCCCACAGGAGGCACCGTGTAATTTTTATGAGCATAGGAACACCTGCTCGGCTAACACGCGCTACGAGTGTCGCTCTCACTAGAACCTTCTCTGTACTGGCTCTAGCCGGAGGTGGGAGGGGTGGAGGGGGTTAGTAATGCTTTAATGTGGGGAGGGGGAGGGACCTGCGCTGCCAGTTCCCACCAAGGGCAACGGGGCATCTGTCCTGCAGCCCGGAGACAAGCAACTGGTCTTGAGAGAGGGGCCGGTGTGGCCACTGCTGCTGGACCCCCGTTCCAGAATTCCCACTGTTCCAGTTCATTCCAAGCCCAGGAGACCCCCCCCCCCACCATCCAATGCAGCGATGCAAATTCTAGTCTGCTCTCTCTGGGCTTTCAGCAGCTGCCTCCCTCTCTCCGAGGGGGTGAGGCCAGCACGTTGGTGGGGGAGACGCGCACACTCCTTGCCCTCCTTCCAAGAGCACCTCGGGCAACTTCCAAATCTCTATTTGATTCGACACTGCAGAAGGCGGCCGAGAAGGCTGATTTTCCCACAGCCTTCCTGATTGCCGCCTCTGCCAGAGGCTCACGAGAGCGGTACACGTGGGCTCCAGGAGCCGGGGAGGTGACACCTTTCCAAACCAGCCCTGGAGAATCCTCGGCGGCATCCCCACCCCCGCTCACGCCAAGGCCAGGGTCTGGCTGGCTTCCCACTCCCTCGAGACACACGGTACGTCCACCGCCAAGCTTGGGAGGGCTTCAGCCATCAACAGGTCACCCCAGCAGCTCCCTGACAAGTGTCCTCCTACGCATGTCGTCTCCAAAGCCAGGGGACTCTGGCTTTCACCACGAGCTTACTTAAGAAACCCAATTTCCATCCCTTTCAACCTCAGTCCCATTTACTGCCAGCTCAAAAAAAAAATTTTTTTTTTTTTTTTTTTTTTTTTAAGGAAAACATTTTGGCGGTTCCTCCGAAAGTTAAACATAGAATTACCAAATGACCCAGCAATTCCAATCCTGGGCACATACCCAAAAGAACAGAAAACTGGGACTCAAACAAATGCATGTATACGAGCGTTCACAGCATTATTCGCAACGGCCAAAAGGTGGAAACAGCCCAAAAGTCCACCAACGGATGAACGGACAAAACAATTGTGGTCCATCCATACAGTGGAACATGATTTAGTCACAAAAAGAAATGAACCACTGACACAGGCCACACCACAGACGAACCTCGAACACATCATGCTAAGAAAAAGAAGCCGGTCACAGAGGGCCAAGATCGTGCCTCGGTCCACGTCCAGGAAGTACCCGGAAGAGGCAAACCCGTAGAGACAGAAAACAGACTGGAGGCTTCGAGGGCTGAGGGGGTGAGCAGGGACTGCCGATGACCCCCAGGTTCCCAGGTTCGCCACACAGTGTTAAAATTAGGTAAAGGGAGGATTTGCATCACGCTGTGAATGGAAAAACAAATTTAAGCATTGACTTCACGGAGGTTTGAATGTGAACCACAAGAAGAAATAGAACACTCCTTCATCAAAGACACGGGGTGGGGAGGATGAGGGAGCCCCAAGGGACGGCAGGGGGGTACCCCGGATCTCGACTGGGCTGGAAGGTGTTCTGAAGACAAACCCAGACAGCTGCAGGGATAGGACGCGGCAGGCCTGATCCCACCATGGGTCTGGTGGCTTTGGGGTCAGGAGAGGGTAGTGGGCACCCGTTTATTTACAGAAACTTCGGGGGCTGAGCCCCAAGCGAGTGAATAAGGCAGGACCCAGCCACAGAGGGTCTCAGTGCCCCCACAGGGTACCCAAGCAGCAAATTGTGAGCTGAGAAGAAGGAGGAAGCCCACCCAGTCTAGCCCAGCCTCGGGGAGGGTGAGGGGGCATCAGGGAGCCCTTCCCAGAACGGGCACAAGACAGTCAGAGGGAGGCCGACGCCCAAGCGGGAGCCCAGAGGTGAGACCAGGCACCATGCACTTGAGAAATACATTGAGTGAACACAGGGCAGGGAGGGCGCACCACCGCTCAGGGCTCCCGGGGCATGGCAAGGATGGATTCTGCTCTCGGGGCCCCCGAGGAGGCACGGGCAGCGGCGGGGGAAGTAAAGGGTCCGTGTGTTTCCAAGCAGCCGGCCAGGAGACCCGGAGGCTGCTGCGGACGTCCAAGCAAGAGACGACGCTGGCGGGACCAGAACTGCGGTCACAGAGCAGGAGAAGCAGGCAGGAAGGTTGGGACGGAGCTCACCGAGGGACAGGGACCCTCCGGCCTGTTGGGAGGACAGCATGCTTGGGAAGTGCTGCCGTCACGTCTGGTAAACAGCAGGTGCTCAATGAGGCCAACTCAAAAAGGTCAGGGCTCCAAGGAGAGAAGATGGCACTCGGGAGAAGTAAAGAACTTGCTGAGTCAGGTGGCAGGAGATGCTTCTGGGCCCCAGAGCCCCAGACGGGGCCACGAGAGGCCCATCCAGGCCTTACACACCCCAGCCACAAACCGCGACACCAGGGCCACTGAGGGCCCAGAACTGCAGGGCTGCCCTCGGCAGGGGGTCCCACGCACAGACCAGGATGGGGCTCCCCGTGAATGGCCCACGGTGGGGCCCCCCGCATACACCGCAGCAACGAGCAAGGGCCCCTGGGCAGTCCCCAGGAGAGCCCATGGGCTGCGGGTCCCCTGCGCCGGCAACCCCCAGTCCTAACCTCCCAGCCCTTGTGCTGTCCGCTCCGTGGCTTTGGTAAGGCTTCCAGACCCGCAGGAAGAACCTCGCTGCTCCTGGTTCTGTCTGCCTTGATCCCTGCTGCACCCCAGAGCCTCTCAGTGGGCCCGGCACACAGCAGGTGCGCGACCAGGGAACCTGTCCAGGCAAGTGCCGGCAACACCAGGTGAGGCCAGAGCCTGCTGCCCCCACATTCCCCTCTGGCCCCAGGCAGGACACCACGGCCTCACAGGCACATTCCATAGATTTTCCATGTCCTGTGCGGCGGCTTCAGCTCTGGGGAGAGTGGAATTACAGCAAGCCGGGGCTGGGATGTCTCTGAGAGTGGGGGGAATGCGGGCGGGGGCGGGGGTGTGCTCGTTAAGGTGCCGAGACCGCTGAAATGTGCCTGGGAGCCTTCAGACCTGAGCCCAGCCTCCGGAGAAGATGAAAGGGCAGCTGTCTGCGCCACACAAGCCTGAAACTTTCCCGTAACTAATGGGCACAGACATCGGAACTTGGGGCAGGTGGGGGAGCCTCAGCTGTCGGCAGAGAGAAGCCCCCAGCACACGCACATACAGGCACGCTTGCCAGAATCCTCTCGGGGGCCAGGCCAAGCCGCAGGTCCCACACAGGGGACGGGGTCTCTTGCACACCCCCGCCCCCACGGTCCATCCGGGCCGGAGAAACATTCATGTGCCAGGAACCCCGCGGCCCCCCTCGCTGCTGCCCTTGAGCATCTAGAAGGGCGTGGGACCATTCAGGAGCTACTTGACCAACTTTTGGTTTGGTTCACTGCTGAGTGCCCCCGCGAATGCGGGCACATAGTAGGTGTGCTGGTTTCCTGGGACAGCGGTGAACAAATGACCGCACGCTGGATGGCTGAAAGCCACCGAAACGCATCCCCTCACTGTTCCGCAGGCCAGGAGTCCCAAATCGAGGTGCAGGCAGGGCCACGCTCCCCGCCCCAGAGGCTCTGGGATCCTTCCTGCCTCCTCCAGCTGCTGGTGGCCCAGGCATCCCTTGGCCTGGGGCCGCCTCACCCCGTCCCTGCTGGTTATCACCTGGCCCTGTCCCTCATGTCTGTGTGTCCTCTCCTCTGGGAAGGACCCAGTCACTGGGTTCCGGGCCCGCCCTCATCCACTAAGGACATCTGCAAAGACCCTCTTTCCAAATACAATCACATTCCCAGATTCTGGGTGGACGTGAATTAGAGGGCTGGAGTTAGATTTAGCCGAATAAGGTCGGTGCTCGATAAATGTTTTGCTCACGGCCAGAATCCAGAGCCTGGCACAGTGCCTGGCACACAGTAGGCATCCGGCGAATATCTACCAAACAGCCCGGGCCCGGGGAGAACAGAGAGCTGAAGCCAGCACGGGTCACGTGTGCACGGGGCCTGTTCTGGGATGTGAGGTTAGGATTTGGCGGAAACACCAGCTAGAACAAAGTTGACTGCTTACACCTTGAGTTTCTAGTTTCCTTTTTTTTTTAAAAAAAAAAAAAAAAAAGACTATTCACTTATTTGATAGAGATCACAAGCAGGCAGAGAGGGGGGCAGACAGAGAGAGGAGGAAGCAGGCTCCCCACTGAGCAGAGAGCCTGATGCAGGGCTCGATCCCACAACCCTGAGATCATAACCTGAGCTGAAGGCAGAGGCTTAACCCACTGAGCCACCAGGCACCCAGAGTCTCTAGTTTCTGGCGTACTGTAAGAATGGGAATGAGCCTGACAACTATCTGCCTCCTGGCGCAGGGTGGATGCCCGGGATCCGGCTCTCGGCAGAGCCCCAAGACAGAGAGCCCCACGGGAGGTGGCCCCAGTGAGCCCAGAGGAGCCCGCACAACCCCCGAGGGCAGGAGGCGAAGGCAGAGTCCCTGCCCCTTGCCTCCACAGCTCACCACCTTCAACCACGGTTCCAACAACCTTAAAGGGCAAGTTCTGAGACGCAGTGGCAGAAAAAGACCCCAATTCCTTGCTGAGTTGCCATTCTAGCAGGCAAGACAGGAGTCACAATAGGAATGCTGGGACGTGTTTGTGGCATGGAGAACAACAGAAGCAGGAGAGGGGCAGACAGGGGACACGGGGGGGGGGAGGCGGGATGGTCGAGACAGCCTCACCCGAGAGGGTCTTTAAGTAAAGACACGGAAGGGGAGAGAAAAGGGAGAAGGGAGGTGTGCAGATGTCTGGGGAAGCTGCTTCAGGCCGAGGGAACAGACAGTGCAAAGGCCCTGAGGAGAGGAAGGATCAGCAGGGAGGCCCGGATGGTAAGAGCGGAGTGAGCCGGGCCCCATGAGGTCACACAGCCTCTCTCTCTGAGCAAGAAAGGAAGGGGTCACCCCTCTGGGAAGCAGTGATGCTGAGGTCTCCTACATCAAGCCAGCCCGGTGCCCCTGTGTTAAAGGAAATTTCAGCTGCTCCTTCCATCAGGGGGTCTCAGTCCCGGGGTCTCTGAGCATCGTATGCGAGTAAAAGGACCAGCCCATCTGGAATCTTAACATTATTACAGCCACCATTCAGGGTCCCAAAGAAAACGGGCCCCTGCACCCCCTCCCACGCAGGCAGGATCAGCGGCCACTGACCCAGCACAGAGCTCGGGCTCCCCGAGGAGGAGCCAGGAACCCAACCAAGCTTGCTTGTGGCTCTGTCCAAAGAGTCGCAGCCCTGAGGGGCTCAGGGTCTGCACATTCAACACTCAGGAGCGCCGCCTGCCCGTCCCCAAGCTGAGGCCGGTCCATACACGCCCACCCCGGACAGGTCTCTGCCCCACTCCCGTCAGTCGGGAATATCTGAGCATCTCGGATGTGCGGACACCATGCCAGGCCCTGGGGTCACGGCAGCGGACCAGGTGGGCAGAAACGGCTGCCAGCCAGAGCTACCAGCCAATGACAGGCCTGACCCAACAGAGCAAGCAGCTCCTCACCCCACGTACTCCACAGAGGATGGACTGGGAGGGAAGGACAGGCCGGTGGACAGATGGATGAAGGGGAGAGGGAGGAGGCGATGGATGGATGGATGGATGGATGGATGGATGGAAGGAACAAACCGGACAGACAAATCAGCAGAGGGACCTCGATTTAACTGTCCCACCATCCAGTTTTCTGGGTCTCACTTTTTAAAGCAAGCCCCAGAGCCAAGCCTGCTCGCATCCCACTGATACTCCCACATCAGGCTCCCCGGTCAGGCACAGCTGGGGACACATGCAAGCGCCGTCATGCCCATGAACCCCCAAACCTGCACAACTGCACCCCAAGTCCCCTCCAGTCCCGAACTCCAGAATCAGAACAGGGATTTTCTCAGAACACTGAGAAAAGAGCCACAGAAAGCTCGACACCCACAGATAAGTCCCCCCAAATGAGGGCCATGACTCAAGTTCCCTCTGTTACGCAAAATATGGAGGGGAGGGGTGTGGGGAGGGTAAGTTGACAATGATGAAGGGGGCGATGTCTGTCGCTGGGCAGGTGCTATCACTCTCCCCACTCTGCAGATGAGCAAACTGAGGCTGGGCCCGACCAAATGAAGGCCAGAGCAAGTCCCCAGGACAAGGAGGGTATGCAAGACGGGGGCGGGGGGACCTGCACCCAAACACAGAGAAGGCAGAGGGCTTCCTGCGGGAGGAGTGGGCTGGGCCTAGCAGGGTCTGGACGAGGGAGGAAGGGGCTGCTCACTCAACACAAGCTTTCTGCAAGTGGGGAAACTGAGGCCCCGGAAGAGGCAGGCACACACGCGGCAGGTTGGTGCTTCACGGCCGGACTCTGCCTTCCTCGGGGGGATCCCACAGCCCACGCGGTGCATCCAGCAAAGCGGGCCAAGTGGCCTGAGCGGAGCCCCCCTCAGACACCCCAGGGGAACAACACCCAGGGCCGTGGGGACGAAAGCTAAGTGTCCAGAGGAATGGCCGGGTGCCCGGACAGAGCCCTGGACTGGCCACAGCCTGCACCCACCTTCTGGGGCAAACCAGAGGCCTGGTAGCAAACACACCCCGGGCACCTGGCCCACCTCTTGCGTCCCCTCAAAAGGATCCCCAGCCACAGCTAGAACCCCCGCCGCCCCAGATTCTGCTTCACTGCCCGCCCCCGCAGTTCCTCCGAGCTGCCGCGATCTATCCACAGTCCTACCTGCGCCACAGGTGACATTCGTCATGCACCCAAACTAGGGGAAGGTTCCGATCTCCCTCACCAAACTGGACCGCCCTGATCAACAGATCAGGAAACCAAGGCTCAGAGAGGTGGACTCACTTGCCTGAGGTCACACAGCCAGAAGGCAAGCAGGTCCAGCCACGCACACCCTCCCCAAAGGGGAGCAGAAGAGAGGCCCAGCTCAGGGCTGCCAAGGAGGCTCACTTGGGTCTCCAATCTCAGTGGTACATTTGCGTCCACTGGGCCAGGCCAGCTCGGCTGCCCAGCCCTGCCCACCGCCCCCACCCTCCCCACCACAGTCAGATCTGCTCACAATCACTCCCTCCCGGACCCCTTCCCCTGCCTTTCCATTTTAAAGCGTGGGGAGAGAGAGAAGCCACAGTTGTGACAAAGCATCCCCGCACACAAGGTCACCAGGTCCCACACGAGGGCCCCTGTCGCGCGACTCGCTCTCCCTCCTGGATGTTTCACAGACATGACGCCCGATTTTTCCTGGCTCTTCCTCATCACGTTCTGGGCGCCCCGGGAGGGACGTGTTTCCCATTAGGCCCAGCTCTTCCATATGGGCTTCCAAACAGCAATTTTTTCTGCAGAGGGAAGGGGGGTGAGACCAGAGAGGACGCTGGTGTCGGGGTTGTGGGGGAGGGGCGCTGGCACCAGCTGTACACCCCAGCACGCGGCTCGACCCTCCGCACACCCACCCCCAGGGCTTAGATCAGAGCAGACAAGCAGGCACCCATGTCGGGGCTCAGCACGGTCGGTGCCCGCTCACCATGACTACTTATCTATGCACAGGGGGGCCCATGAACGCATCCTAACCCAGGACCCCGGGAGGGTCAAGGATGCGGGGCTCGGGGTCCCGGGTCCGTCGGCCTCGGTGCCTGGACAGGAATAAACCGACACCCAAGGAGTAAATGGGCCACAGAGCCCAGCTCTTGGCATTCTGCCGAGTAAAAGAAGCCAGACACAGAAGGACAAACACTGTGATTTCACTCACAGGAGGTGCCCAGCACAGTCAGATGCAGAAAGAAAGTAGAAGGGTGGCGGCCAAGACCTGGAGGACAGGGTATGGGGAGTTCGTGTTTAAAGGGGACAATTTCTGTTCTGCAAGACAAGAGAGCTCTGGAGATGAAGGTGGTGACGTGTGCACCATTGGTAAACGTCCGGAACGGTACCTTACAAATGGTTGAGATGGTAACATTTTTGTTAGGTCTCTCACACCATAATCAGAAAAATAAATAAATAAACCAATAAGGGGGGGGGAGAAAAAAAAAAACGCATGCCTCCTCCAGGGAGGCCTCCCTGATTGCTAACCCTGGCACCCAGCTAGGCCAGTATTGCTCTGTTGGTGGCTCCCAATGCCCAGGCTGCCCCATAAAAGAGATGGGTGTTGCCAAAGGTCCTGCCGGGGGTCTTGGCAGGCAACGGCCCCTGCCAGCCAGGTACTGAGAGGGACCGCAGTCAAGAACTCGCCCCCAACCCTGTCAGCCCCCCAGCCCAGGCAGCCTCCGGGGAGGCCTGAGGAGAGGCCAGGACACAGGGACAGGCTGGCCTGAAACCCCACACTGCCAGTCTGCCGGCCCCGCCCATCACTCGCCAAGACCCTGAGGGGGCAGGGGGCCACCCCGAGAGAGCAGGGTCAGCAGACTCTGGGTTCCCACCAGCTTCCCTGCATCAACATCTGGCAAATGTGTCCACAGCTGTACAGCTGCCGGAAACGCCTCCCCCTGCCCCTCCTCCATGCACGCCGGGCCCTCAAGGACGGCTTTCTGAGGAATTTATGGGGTCGTCCCGAGTATTTCAGGGCAGTTCTCTGGGGGACGTCCTCCACCACATGTGAAGGACGACAAATGTTCCCGCGGCTAAGAATAGCTTGGCCAGCAGCGGCCTGCAGGCCCGGGAGCCCACCCACTCAACAACAGCCCTGCCACGCATCCCCCACTTCCCACTGGCCTGGCCGGGAGGCCCCTCCAGCACCCCGGATGCCTGCCTGAGGGGGAACGGTCCACTCTGATCCGCCCGAAAGTGGATCACAGGAGCCCCTCGATTTCCCTGAGGGCTTTCGTTCATCAGTTAGGCTCTGATGACGGATCAGTGATCAAGAATCCAAGAGGCCCTCCGGCCCCTGCAGCCAGGAGTTCCAGAAGCGAACGCAGGCTTCAGTGCCCAGGAGTGGTGAGCGGTCCCCTGAGAACTGATTATCACTTGGCGGAGGGAACAGGACTAACCAGGCTCCAGGGGAGAGGGTCCCAAGCCTGAAATGAGGAGGGGGGAAAAAGAGAAAGGAAGATTCCATACCAGGCGGGTGTCGTGTCAGGGGAGGGGGAAGGAGGCGGCTGCATGTGTGAAAGGACATGGGAAGGGGGCGGCCACACTCAGCCCCAGCCGGGGGCATCGCAGCCGCTCGAGAATGTGGCCCAGGGGATCCCAGCTCCCAGGTCTTTCAGGCAAAGAAAAGTCTGACTTTGAGACATCTCTCAATTTACAGTTTTGTTTCAAAAACATGGACTATAAACCCAACCCAATAAATCAGTCTGACATCCAAATACAGCCCGTGGGCGGCCAGGATGTGACCTGTGGCTTCTGGCATGTGGTCAGTTGAAAGCCACAAGACAGAGCCCAGCAAAGCCCCGGGGGAGCTGGGGGCAGGGGGAGGGGGGATGCGAGAGAGTGACAGGCAGGACCGTTCCCCTACATGGCTTGGAGAGGGACCTGAGAAGCCCCTAATTAAAACAGGGAGTGGGCGGGGCTGAGCCCACTTACCCAGTGAATCTGAAACAACATCCCCCACCCCAAAGGACACACACTGGCTGTGAAAGGGGGGCTGGGCAGGACCCCAAGCTGGCTCATCTCCAATACACGCAGTGAGCTGCCCGTGGTCCGCAGCTGCTGTCCGCCTGTCCCGCACCCACTCCTTGCAAACTGCACCGTTCTGTCTCTTGACCTATGACTCCCCCTGCACCCTTGATCCTGGACTCTGAAGGGGGCTGACCCTGCCTCCCAGGGCTGGCCAGTCAGCACAGTCTCAGTAGCAGCCCCAGCAGCCCAGCAGCACCACAACCACGGCCATAGTCATTGGTGTTTAGGGAAGCACTTAACTCTCAAGCGAAGCCCATAGACCTCACTCGAATGACTCCTGTTGTGATATCGGCCACAACAGGCTTAACCTCCGCTGGGCTGCAAGGTTGTGATGATTCGTCCTAGGCTCCCAGGGACTGGACATGGGGAACACCTCATCATCAGAACCCCTGGATCCAACCGTGCCTGAAGCTTCCGCTGAGTCTTTCATGCTATAAATGCAGGAGGAGCAGGGAATCTGCTGATTGCTACCAAGATACCTAAGATAGCAACCCCTTAAAACCCAAATTCTATGCCATGAATCTCCCTGGAATCTGGTCTCTCCCCTCTGGTTCCCTCGCATGTGCGGGTAGGGAAATCTCCAAAGCCAGCCGGAAGGAGGCAAGAGAAATGAGATGGGAGCCCAGGACAGACTCAGATTAGAAGGAGGGGGCCAGGCAGGAGTCTGGGACAGGCCTGCCCCATCTCTCACCCTGAAGGAGAAGCAGTCTCCTGGCCCCGCGTGCTGAGCCACCGGGGACCTTAATGAGGGACCCAGCAGGCAGCAACTTTGCAGACAAAGGCTGCCCCTCCTCGCTGCCTCAGATCTGGGTCACCCCCCAGCAGCAGGCACACTCCCACCCACAGAGCCCCAGGCACTAAGTGGAGCCTCTGGCCTTGGGTTCTGGAGGAACATCCTGAGCTGGCAAGGACGGCTCTCCCTGCGCCCCCCCCCCCCGCCCCCGCAACCCTTCCCTTCAGACAGGGGCACTGTCCGCAGCCAGAAGGCCCTGCAGGCTGCACCACACACACATACTCTCACACACACACACACACACACACAGCACCACACACAACACACTGCAAAACACACACACACACACACACACACACACACACACGGCCCCGCCCCTGCTGGCTATAAAGCAGGCAGCTGCTCTGGGCCTGGAGGGTGGCGGTGGCTCAGACCAGGAGCAGGGGAAGATTCTGACCCTCCCCCACCGCCCTGATCCCATAGGTGTTGACTCCTCCCACTGTCCTCTCTCCTGCGCCACCTCCATGTGGCCACAAGTCTGTTTCACCTCGCTGCTCACAGACGGGGAGGTACAGGTTCTGGGGCCAAAGAAGGCTATTCTATGTCTCAGGGGCAGGAGCAGGACCATGGAAAGTTGAACAAACTCTACTTCCAGATTCTAGGTCCTGAGCAGTCCCGATAACAGACACAAGGTGAGAGCCTCCCACTCAGCATAATAGCAAATTGCTAACACAGTGCTCACTGTCATCAGTTCACGTAACCATTACAGTACCCACAGGAAGCAAGACTGGGGCACAGAGAGGTTAAGTAACTTGTCTGAGGTCACACAGCAAGCAAGTAGCAGAGCCTGGATGCAAACCCAGGCTCACCCTCTCCAGCATCTACCTCCTAGCCCATGTGTCCTCGGCACCCATCACCACTGTACCCCAGCCTCCCTGCTCAGGCAGTTCCCGGCCTCCCCCCCGCCAGGCTGGTGTCAGGGCCTCAGAAGCCTTAGAGCCAACATCACTGCTCATGGGTCCAGCCATGTCCTGCCAGCTGGAGGCAGCCACAGGTCTCTGCAGATGGGCCATGGCTACTTCCATGTCCACCTGGCCACTCCCCAAGAGCTCACTGCAAATCCCCACCCTGGGTCTCAGGAGGAGAAGGCAGGCAGCCCCCTCAGCCCCACCCCGGCCCCCTGCTCTGTTACGTCCCTCATCGGGATCTACAGTCCTCCTTCCCCAAGTCTCTGCTGACTTGGTCCCCATCTCCCCACGACCCCAAAGGCACGGTCCATGAAGGCAGGAGTTGCCTCTGTTGTGTCCACCACTGAGTCCCGGCTCAGTGCACACAGCAGGCCGTCCATAAGTGGCTTGTTGTGTCCCTGAACACTGAGAGCATTACTGCAGACTCCAAGCCGAAGGTCCAAGGCCACTCTGTGAACAGAGAAACTGAGGCCAAGAAGGGGTCTACTTAAAGTCGGATTTCAGGGTGCCATCTACACTAGGCCAGTGTGTCGCAAGAACTAATCCGTCTACACCGCCTGTTCCCCCGCAGCTCTGATCCTTTCCTCCCTGGAGCTGCAATGCCAGCCCATGCATTAGCCACAGCCGAGAGTCTGAAGGTCATCCCTAGCACAGGGGGCTGCAGCCTGCCTTCTCTGCACCTCAGTGTCTCCCTTTATCAAGGGCACCTGGTAAGCAAGGTGGCTTGGGGGTGGGGGCGGGGCAGGGGATGGCTGCAGCCCAGGAGTGGCCAGGCAGGTGGGGAATGCGTGTTAGAGGCTTCGGAGGGCCCAGCATAAAATGTGGGGAGCCTCTTGCCTCCTGGGTTCTGTGCCCCTTAGCAGGGTCACCCGAGGCGGGAGAGCTAGCCGGGCAGGTTTGGGGATTTCCAGATTTGGGTTCTGGACCCCTCCGACAAGGCTCCCCACGCCCCTGGGCACAAAGGGGTGTCCTCAGCTACCCCAACGACCTCACTAGGTCCCGGACCCTCAGCGTGCGGTAGGAAAGAGTACCCCCACGTGCCTTCCCCAGGGAGAGCTCCCTCTAGCCTCCATAGAGCGGGGTCTCCGGCTCTATTAGTCTGTTAGGGCTGCTGTAACAAATGACCGTCAGCCGGGTGGCTTAATACAATGGAAATTCTCTCCAGATCTGGAGGCCCAGTGTGCCACATCAAGGTGTGGGCAGGCCTCGCTCCCCTGAAGGCTCTCGGGCAGGAGCCCCCCCCAGCCTCCTCCAGCATCTGGCCACATCCCTGGGGTCTCCGTCCGTCTTCACGCAGCGTCCTCTGTGTGCCTTCTCTTCTGTCCCTCAGGACACTGGTCACTGAACAGAGGGCTCACTCGGGGAATCCAAATGACCTCATGTCCAGAAACTCTGCAAAGACCTTATTTTCCAAAGCACATCACGTTTAGAGGAGAAGGGTAGTAATGCATGTGCTTATCTTTTGGGGGGCCACCATTCCCCCCATTACAAGGCAGCCCCTCCTGACGCTGCCCACTGACGACGACGGTGGGGGCGCTGGCTCCCCACTGAGCCCCTCACCAAGCCCCAGCAGAACCGCCCATCAAGCAGATGAGGAAACCGAGACACAGAGAGGTAAGCCCCCAGGCCCCGGGTTGGAGCCCACTTTCCGTGCCCCCCCACAGCGGTCCTGCCTCGGGAGCCGCGGGTGCAGGGGCCTCCCTCTTGTTTCCAGGAAGCAAGGGACTCTCACACCCACGCCTCCGGGAGAGGGCCTGCCAGGGATGACTCACTCCCACTTCACAGGCCAAGAAGAGGCGCAAAGTGGTTCAGCCAGAGGGCTGAGCAAACCCTGAATCTGTTTGCTCCTGTGTCAAAGGGAAGCAAATCCCACTCCTGGAGGATGAAACGGCGTCCTGCAAGGAAAGCGCGTCCGGCCCCCCGATAATCAGCACCTCTCCATTTATGACCCGTCGGTCCCAGCCTCCACAGCTACCCACCCGGCCTCCAACCCCAGCAGAAAGGGCCCATTATGACATCACAGGCCGGGAATTATGTTATTAGCCTGGGAAGGAGGCTGGACCCAGGGACAAAGAGCTCATTGTCATGCAAATGGACAGCCAGAAAACGGGGGGGGGGGGGGGGGGGGGCCCTCCTCCAGCCTTCTGGCTCTTGAGCCACACAGAAACCAACTCCAGGCCTTCCAGAAGAGTCTGGGCATCTCTGGGCCTCAGACCTAGATGAGTAGGGCTCCCTCCAAGTGCGAAAGGGGCCCCTTCCCAGGCCTGCGCACCAAATGCCATTTACCTACTAATACTGTGTGCCTGGGGCTGTGTGTCTTTGGGCAAGATGCTCACCCTCTCTGTGGCTCAGAGGGTCGTCAGAAGAACTCAATAAATTAAGGTCGGCACAACGGTGTTCCTGCCTCGTCCGCCCTCAACACACGAAGCTGATGCTGTCTACCCCTCTCCCCTGCCCACCACAGGTCTCGCTCATGACCTCTACCTCTCTGACTTTATCTAGGAGTCCGGACCAAGGTCCTATGGGGCATTCTTGAGCACAAACACAAGAACTGCCTTTCAAAGGACCCAGTTTTCCAGGAGACCCCAGAAGCATTCTCAGCCTCCAGACACAGAATTTCTAGGGTGGCGGAGGTAAGGACCCGTCTCCCTAGCCAGAGCCCTCAGGTGTGTGACTTGCCTGGAGGCACAGTTGAAACATCCATCCCCAGAAAGGCCTCATTCACCGCAAGGGGACAGGCCCAGATCCACAGCCCATGGGGGACACTGAACCAGGGACCTAAGACGTGCCCAGTGCTAGGGACACAACAGTGACCAAGATGAACAAAATCGTGGGGGAAGGGGTTTGGGGGACATGGCAATGGACACAGACTAAATTTCAAAGGATGACAGTATAAGGTGACAAGAGCAACTCTGGAGAGGTCAGGGGACTGCTCGGAAGGCTGCGTTTGAGCAGAGGCCTATATGAGGGACAGGTGTTGCAGGAAGAGGGCACAGCAAGTACGAAGGTCCAGAGGCAGGGTCTGCCGAAGCGGGAGAGGCTAGCCGCAGGCAGCAGCAGGCAGGTTCGAGGATTTCGGATTTGGGTTCTGGATCCCAGATGGGAGCTTCCAAAAACAGGCAAAGGCTCATGAGGCTAGAAAGCCCCCAACTCAGCCCACTCCCTGCCCTCCAGGCTCTGCCCAGCAAAACCCAGCACCTGAGACCCTAAACCGTGGCTGGTGCTCCCCGAGCCTCAGACACAGTTTCCATCATCTGACACGACTATGGACACCCCTCCCTGCTCAGCCCCACCAAGGCCTGCCAGTAGCCCCCCTGTCCCCAGCCTGGGATAGCCTGGAACCCTCCCAAATCCTTAGGCATGAATCAAGCCCTCTCTGGACGTCTGGGGACACGTGCTGTTACCTGTCCACTCACTGTAAGGAGACAAAAACCCAGCAGCCCTCTCTCGGGAGCCTCTCTGGAGACATGTCTAGCCTTGGATTAGCTTTGGCTGAACAGAAACACACTCCTCCTGCTTAAGCACTCACTGCGGACGACCAACTCGCTCTAGGGTGGGCTAGTTCACAGCCCGAAGGCCTTCTCACTGCCGTGGAGGTGGGAAGAGGTCCAAGAGAAACCAGTCCCTTACCGCAGGGAAAAGCAGGAAAGGAAAAATGCAGCCCGGAGTACAGAGCAAGGAGGATAGAGGACGAAGACGGAGCGAGTCTGGCTGCTGCAGGAGTGACCCCACAGGGTGCACACGTGGCTGAGAGGGGGCACGCTCTGGGAGGGCCCAGGAAGCGAGAGAAACGGCCCCGAGGTCAGGGCTCTCTGGCTTTCACGGTTCGTGAGCCCAGCCACCACCCCTATCTCAAGCTCCAAGCCCAGCCTGCAGGTGAGGAGAGAAGGCAGAGGGGGAACGGAGACTCAGAGAGGGCAAGCAACTTCCCTGGGATCACCCAGCCAAAGACCCTCCACGCACAGGCCCTGGCTGGGGGTGGAGTTGAGCCCCACCCTCACCAACTCTGGGTCCTTGGGTGGATCACCTGACCCGAGCCTCAGCGCCCTCTCACGTCCCTGCGTGCCCTTCAGCCGGCCTCCCCCGGTGGTGACGTCTCTACAGAAGCCCAGCTCAGTACCGTGGTGTAACCAGGGGACTGACCGTGCACCATCAGCCTCACACAGACCTCGCGGGTCTCGCATACACACATTTGTGTGGACCTGAGTGTGTTGAATGCTATGCACCTGCACCTCCGTGCGTATGGGGGGAGGGGGAGGTAAAGTCACCGAGACCCTCAGGACAGGGCTGGGACAGCTACAACACAGCTCTGTGGCTGGCCCAAGGGGGCACCTGAGGCTTGGGGGCAGCAAGGGGACATTCGTGGGGCCCCCTGCTACAGAGGCCTTTCCCAAGGTCCCCAAGAGAGGCCCGAGGACAACCGGACAGCGGGCAGGTGGCGTGGACAGCTTGGACACCCGGGGAACTCCCCGCCGGCTCCTGCTGGCCCAGGAGGAGAGGCCCTGAGCCAGCCACCGGCCCAGCATCCGGTGTCATTTACAAACAGGATGACTGCCACCCTCAGTGGGAGAGCCAGCCATGCCTGCCCAGCCTCCCGGCCACACCGAGCAGTTGGGGGTGCTGGCCCGTGCTTGGTGGGGGACAGGGCAGAACAGGCACAGTGGGACAGCCCCGGGGACCCCAGCCCAGGCCCAGATGCAAACAGAGCCTGGGGCTTGAGGAGGGACCCCCCTCTCCACCTCCCGAGATCCAGACTGCGGTTTCCAAATCCTACAGAACAGGACGGTTCTGGACATAGAAGAAAAGAAAAATCAGTGGAGATTGGGATATACCTAACTTAAATCCAAACTCATCTACAGGAAAGGAGTCTCCCCACAGCAGCGCACAGGGCCCCTGTGCAGGCGGGTCTCGGTTCTCCCCCAGGCCCAAGTGCAAACCATGCACACTGGACGAACAAAAGAACTGAGTTCCACGATCTGCCCACTGTCACACCTTCCACGAGGGGAGGTGCAGGGGCCATTCCTTCGCCCCCCTGAGCGCTCCCAGCGTGGAGACCAAGGGCAGCGTCCATTTGCCATACGAGAACACTGAGGCTCAGAGACGGGAAAGAAGCTGCCCAAGGCCACACGGCCAGGAAGTGTTCAACCAGGATGCGAACCCTGGAGGTCTGGGCCCAGAACGAACCAGGAGGCTGTAGTAACCCCTCACCTCATCCCGAACCCTGTGTGATCCCCCACTATTGCCCCATTTTACAGACAAGGAAACTGAGGCCCCCACAGGCGAGGCAAGGCCACCCAGCGTAAAGAGGGATGGAAGCAGGATTCAAACTTGAGTCTGTGGCAAACGAGAGGTGCCCTCTGGGAAGCCAGCCCTCCCTGGCCTGGGCTCCAGGCCCCCACGAGACGTCCCACGGCCTCCCAACGGTCCAGGCGCACCCAGGCCTTGGGACAAATCACTCCCTCATCCCTGTCCCTGCAACTGAAGGCTCCTTGTGAGCTCAGGAAGCCCTTCCAACTTTCCAGTGTTTATGCCGGCTCCTCGCGGCCAGGTCCCTGGGCAAGCCTGGGCCGGTGGCGCTGATTTCAAACCAGACACGGGCACTGGGCCAAGCGCCACCGCGGTGAGAGCCGGGCGCCGGGGCAGCCGCAGCGCTGACTGCACCTGGCTCCCCTCCCCAGCCCCCTGCCCGCGGAGGAGACCCCCAGCCGCCACCCCCTGCAGCCACAATGCCGGCAGCACCCCGATTCCTCCGCCCTGCCCGCTCTCCTGCAAGGACATGTGCGCCCCAGCTCCGGGCAGCTCAGTCCCCACCCCACATGTCCAACCAACCCCGCAGCCAGACAGTGGCCAGAAGCCCTTCCCGCCGGCCGCCTGCTTCCTGGCACCCTGCTCCCAACCACAGGGACTCCGACCACTGTGACCACCGGCCCTTCGTCCCCCCAGCGCCGGGACTGCTGCCTGACGGGGCCGGGCCACCCAAGGCCACCGTGGCTGGGGCGCGACCAGGCTGCCTCCATCCGGCGGCCCACCGGCCCCCAGGCGGACGCCCCCACACTCCACGGTGGCTCCCGGTCCTTGCCCACCCCTCCGGGGCCGTGACCTGGCGGTACCGCGTCTCCCTGCCCACCACCAAGCCCAGAAACTTCTCTTACCCGAGCACATGACCAGCCTTCCACTCACGTCAGCTCCCAACAGAACTTGAAGTAACTCTCCCACCAAAAAAAAAAAAAAAAAAGAAAAAGAAAGAAGTAAAATGTGCCAGCAAGTGGGTCAGGGGAGTCCACACACACAGACGGTTCTGCTGGCTTCCAGAAGACACACGGCGTCCAACATCAAAGCCATCCTTCCTGCAGGACTGACACGGGGAGCGGCGGCCCCACTGAGCGGCCGCTCGCCTTCCCGCGAGACTACAGGCGTCCCCCCCTTCCCCGGGCTGGGGAGGCCCCCGCAGCCGGGCCTGACACCCCCCTCGGCCCCCGGCCCGCTGCCCCCCCGCCCCCCCGAGGCCAGCGCAGGCCGAGGCCCACCAGGCACAAGCCCCAGCCGCCGACCCCACGCCGGGGCCAAAACTCGGTGTCAGGCCTCCACGGTCCGTCCGCGCCTCCTGCCACTCCGGGCCTATAAACACAGAGAATTACATAAGTCCACTCCTCTTCTTCGGAAGCCAAAAGTACTCGCTTTTTCTCCCAGCCTTGGCAGTAAGTAATAATTCCTCATCGCCATGGTAACCCTGGCGGGCTTCCAGCCGACGCTGGGAGGCCTTTTTATAGCTCGGTAGAAAAACCTCTTCACTATTCCCTCCTCGCAGGCGAAAGCGAGCTCCAGGCCCGAATTCTACGTTAACCCGCTTCCTCCCCGCCGGACCCGTCCACCGGGGGGCCGGACCCGCCCGACGCCTGCCCAGAAGGCAGCGTGGGCTCCCCCGGCCTGGGCCCCGGCGAGGAACCAGAGCTGCTGCCTGGGTCCCCTCCCCAGGCCTCCAGTCCTCCGGGGGGACACGGCCAAGGGGCCGGCTCTTTGCCTTTAAAATATTTCTGCCCTACTTGCAATCTCAGGAAAAGCAAACATGACCCCCCTGCATTGGTATTCTGAACGAGGGTCATCTCAGTGACAGGCCCAAGGGGTGAACAAAGACAGCCAACCACACACACACACACACACACACACACATACACACACACACGCCAAAATGGATGCTTTGGTGGTCAGCCAGGGGTCTGAACCTTGGCTGCAACTGTCTGGATGACTCAGAAACAAGTCTGAGCTCCTCTGGGTGTCAACTTCCCATCGGCAGCAGCGGGGACAGGCTGGGCTCCGCTCCCCGCGGTGCTCTGAGTGGCAGCCTCCAGGGGAAGCGGCGGGATTCCCCCCCCCCCCGGGGGGACTCCGGAGGCTCACCTCTGCCCCTAACAACCAGGACTTGGGCCCAAGGATTTGTGGCCGCCCGAGATGGCAAACCCTAACCCTAACCCTGGGGACGCGGGGCAGGGGCACCCCAGGCAGGAAGCACAGCAAAGGCCAAGGTCTGGAGGCGGGACAGCGTCTGGCACGTTGCAGAAGCAGAGAGGAGGCTGGTGTGGAGAGAGGCAGAGGGAGAAGAGGTCGGGGAGGACGGGGAGTGGGGGGGCAGTAGGTCATCAGCACTCTGGGCTAGTCACTACTCTCCGAAGACTGGAAAGGCTCCCGAGGGTGACGGTGCCAGTGACAGCGTACTATGTGCCCAGCACTGCAGAAGCGCCTCACCTGTGGGCCCCTCTGTCCTCACAGCACCCCGATGAAAGACAGGTGTGCTTCTGAATCCCAAAATACAGAGAAGGAAACAGGCCCAGAGAGGTTAAGCGGCTTGCTCGGGGTCACACAGCTCCAAAGTGGCTGAGCGGAGGTCTGAAACGGGCAAGCACGGCCCGCATTCATCTGACCTCATGATTCGGTCGGCGAGGGGCCACAGAGGGTCTGGGGCAGACCGGACGGACGTGTGAGGAAGGTCCGTGGCCGTGGGACTAGCGAAGGGACAAGTGTGGCTCGTAGGAAACCAGTCAAGAGACCCCACGGAGGCCCTACGTTGCTGACTTGTGTCAACTCACCCTCTAGCCTTTCCCAAGGAAACTCCTCATCGAGTGTTTCGAAAGCCTGCAGGGACCTGTCCTGAATGCCACCACGGGGACTGGGCTACTCAAAGCCTCACAGATGGGGACACCAAGCCACAGAAAGCAGCCGGCAACACAAAGCTGCATTTTGAGTCCCCAGATCCAGGCTCCGTCTCCTGCCTGTTGGCTCTCCCCGTAACAGATCACAAAACTCAGGAACGGGCGAAACCGGCCCCACCAAAACGCGGCCAGGAAGCAGAGCCCGAAGCAGCCGGGGCAGGGCTCATGGGTTCCTTTTGTTCTTTTCTGTTTGTTTTGGACACAGACCTGCGCCCAGACCATCGCAGAAACTGGCCCTAACACCAGGAGGAACTCATCCACACCCCGACCAGAGCTATTAATGCCTTGGGCAGGTTCAACGCCGGGCAGTGTCCTGCCACGGTCATTTCTCGTGTCTTCCGCGGCCCCCCCAAGGAGCCGGGTCAGGATGGTTTGTTGAGTGACTTCACGAACACGGTAAACCACCAAAAACCCAAACTGTGACAGGCAACTGCTTCTCGATGGAGCCAGCTGCCAAGCCTGAGCTTCAGATCAGAGTAAGTCAGCACGCGGTCAACTGTGTGGCACAGGAACCCCTCATTCTCCAAGCCCGAGGGGGACCATCCCCAGGAACCTGTCTGCCCCACAAAGCTTTGCACAGCAGAAAATGATCAACAAAGAATTTAACAAGACACACTTTGGTGGAGGCCACCAAGGCATGGATGGAGAGGCAGAAGGGTCTCCCAGGGGCCGACGCAAGACCCTTGCCTCTGTAGGCATCAGTCTGCCCAGCTGTGAAATGGGGGCACACTGCCCACTGCCTCTCTCAGGGTCAACAGAAACCATACCCGTTGTGGAACTTAGAGAACCACAAGGTCCAGCCCCAGTGGAAGGGATCCCCACTCCCTCCCTCCCCACAGGAGCAGGGCTGGGACCAAGGGAACAGAAAGAAAGAGCGTGAGCTAGAAACGCAAAACTGTCCCCGCCTCCCCCTCTCCTATCGCGTCCCCCAGTGCTCCAGAGACCACAGAATGCCATTCAGGGCGGCCATAAAGAGTAAGGAAGCACGGACACCTGCCACCACGTGACCCCGGAACACGTCAAGCTCTGTGCACGACGTCAGACACAAAAGGTCACCCACTGTGTGAATCCACTGATAGAAAATTTCCAGAACAGGCAGGTCCACGGGGACAAGAGAGCCGGTGGTCGCCAGGGGCTTTGGGGAGGGGAGACGAGGAAGGGACTTCTAATGTCCACTCGGTCTCCTTGGGGAGAAGGTGACGAAAATATTTTAGCCCTAGACAGAGGTGTTGGCTGTGTACAGCATGGCTCGGGAACGAAAAACAAATGAACTGGTTCACTTAGAAACGGTTCATTTCATGTGATGTGAATTTCGCCTCCATTCAATAAGGTTAAGGGTCCCCGACCCCAGGCCTGGGACTGTCCTCCATTCAACGCACACATATTGAGCCCCTACTGTCCGCCCTGGTCAGTGGGGAGACAGCAGGGATGAAGGCGGAGATGGCCACCCTTGTGGAACTGACATGGGACGAGGTCAGGAGTTGAAGACAGGATGTAACTCATGTCACACCACCTGCTGGGGACAGTTTCAGAGGCAGTGGCAGTCCGGCAGTGGCCCGGGTGGAGAAGACAGGCAGATGTGGAAACTTCTCAGCAAACAGGGTGCCAGGCAGAGGAAACAGCCAGGGCAAAGGCCCTGGGGCCAGGAGGCCAGCATGGCTAGGACCGCCAGCTGTGGCCACAGGGTCCAGAAGTGCTGGGTTCTGAAGGCCACAGACAGTTCTTTAAAGTTTAGCTGTGATTAAAATAAAATTCACAAAACCGCATCGGTTTCCTAGGGCTGCCGAGACAAATTACTACAAACCGGGGGTGCTTAAAGCAAGAGCACTTTACTCTCTCACAGCTCTGAACACCCGTAGCCCAAAATCAGGGCTCTGGGGAGGAGGACCCTCCCTTGCTCTCGTCCAGCCTGTGGTGGCCCTGGGCGCTCCTCAGCCTGTTGTCTCCGCACCCATCTTCAAAGGGCCTTCTCCTCCATGTGTCTTCTAAGGACTTTTGTCATCAGACTTCGGGCCCATCCTAATCTAAGAGGATCTCATCTCGAGATGCTTGACTTGATCGCATCTGCAAAGACCCTCTGTCCAAATAAGGTCACCTTCACAGGTTCCAAGCGGACGCAACTCCCTCCACTACGTGACTGAGGCTCAATGCGGCAGCATCAGACGTTCTGCAACATGCTGGCCTCCCCCCGCCCCCGGGTCCTTTCTGCCCCGACTCTGGGGAATGGGGCTGGAAGCTGTGGGGACAGTCACGTGGGCATCTCAAGTCCCCCCAGGGACCCCACAGCTGACCCCCTCCCCAGCCTAAGCCAGCTAAAATCAGACCCCAGGGAACCCAGACCCCCTTCCCGGAGAGAGAGATCCGTGAGCCACTCACAAGGGGCTTGCAAGAAAAGGGACCTCTAGAACAAGGAAGCCAAACAGGCCACCTTCTCAGTCCTTGAAAGGGCACCAGACAAAAATGCGCCCTTCTTTTATCCAGGGACAGAAGCCACGCTGGCAAAAGGCAGCCAACTGTCCCATAAGGCTCTGCTCCTGGGTCCTGTTTTTATTTTAAAAAGGGGCCCACTCCCCCCCCACCCCACCCCGGGAGCAGCTGCGAGCTGGCTGTGGGCAGGGCTCACTGTCCAACTGTCCAGACTCGTGTCCAAGTGCAGGGCCATCCTGCAGCAAACAGCACAGAGCAACTGGCAGGGAAGCCTGGGGCCGAGGCAGGAGGCAGGGGGCGGATGGCCGCCGGCTCCGGGGCCGCAGGAGCCCACGCCCCAGCGACAAAGGAAGGAAGAGGTGTCCAGGAATGCTGCCGGCCACCAGCAGCTGGATTTCAGGACCCACACCAGGAAGGACATTTAATACCAGTCCAGGGGGACACACGCTCCCAACATGCCAGGCATCAGGGACACAGGGTCCTATGTGCTCCTTTATGTCTTACAGCAATGCCATGGAGTATTTTATAGATGGGGAAACGCAGAACAGGGAGAACGCAACGTGCCCAAGGGCAGAAAGAGAAAGTGGCAAAGCTTAGAACACAGGGAGTGTAAGACCCGAGTCTGTGTCACTAACCACAAAGCTTACTGCTCTGAGACTCTCAAACGCCACTGGAGGGTTCTAACAGGAACTACTGTAGCCTTGGGCCCCAACTTTTGGAAATGAGATCTCCAGAGGCATTAAATGTGACTTCCCAAGCCCCAGGACCTCCTGTTACATTCCATGGGATAGTCTGCCCAGATCACGAAGGGCAAAATACTTTGAGATGAAAGTCATAGCTAAGAACAGAGGCCACGGAATGATGACAGCCAGCTGTGGCCAACAGGGAAGCTCTTTCTGGCACACACAGTGTTTTTTAAAAATTAGGACATTGCTTATAAAATCCAGATTTCTAGCTTCCCTGAAGAAGAACATCAAAATATCCAGCTTGCCAGTTAGCCACAATCCCCACCACTCCCTTTGGCCTCAGTCCCTTCTTCGACTGCATCTGAGTTTGGGGCACCCCTTTCCCCAACCTTGGCCACCTCCCCACGGCTGTTGCAAACAGCCAGACAAGTACAGAAGGTCTCAGTCGACAAGAGAAAGGAATGTCACTCGGGGCTTCGAGTGACTCCTTCTCCTTGGCTGGCTATACTAGTGGCAGAAACATGCCTATAAACAAGGCCCACAGAGAAGAAAGCTCCCCGAGGCATGGTTTGAGCCCTGGATCCAGCCATGCCTGAACTTGTCTTACCCTGAACTTTGCCATTATGAGCACCCATCAATTCCTCCTTGTAGCCCAAACCAGTCTGAGTGTGCCTCCACCATGACTCAGGAGTCCTAAATGATCACCTTCGGGTCTCCCCTCAATTGACATTTGTCCAAGAAGGCCTGTCCTGACCACAGAAAAATTCAGACCTTATTATACAGCCCAGGGACAACCTCAACTCCACATGATCCCTCAATGTCACCTGTTTAACTGACACACTCCCTCTGGACACTAAACTCCTCAAAGGTATGAACAATTCTATCATTCTGATTCTAGGGGCCTACCAATGTCCAGAACGTTCCATGTGCCCAGTAAATGTAAGTTAATCAATGAGCAAAACAACAAAAGGGAGAGGCAAAAGCCCTTAAACTTGGTTTGTACCTGAAGTGTGAAAAGAGCCCAACCCCCAAGGTCTACAGAACAGCCTCAGATCCAGAGAACCACTTCTGGTACCCCTGGCTCCATTCCAGCCATGTGGGCCTCCTCCGCATTCTTGAAACATTATGGCCTCAGGGCCTTTGCACAGGCTATTCTCGAATCCACAACACTCATTCCTCTTCTTTTCATATGGCTGCTTTCTTCTCATTGTCTAGGTCCTAGCTCCCATGTCACCTCCCCAGAGGCCACTCTTGATTCCTTTACCTAAAGTGCGCCCCCCCCAAATAAATAAATAAAGTGAGCCCCCCCCCCAACCAGAGTTGTCTCCCACCCCGCATTACCACAGCCAGCATATGCGCTTCTTGCCATACCACGTTTGTTTTGTGCACTGCCCGTGGGATCCACATGGCAGGGCCCTGGCATCTTGTTCGCTGTGTCTACACCCCCCGCCCCACCCCGGGAAGCCACAGGGACACCAGGCTGGCTGCAGGCAGGCAGAAAGCAGACCCCTCATGTCCTGACCAGTCCCGCCCAGCCCAGAACAGCTGACGCGTGCCTGAGAGTCCTGTGTGGCCCACAGAGCCTGGCCCGCCGCTGGGGCAGCCCTGCCAAGAGATCCAGTCTGGCTCCAGGCTCATGGGTGGCTGCAGGTGGCGCCTGCAGATCCCCCACAATTCATAGCAAGTGCGTGGAGTAGGTCTGCCTGGGTTCAAACCCCACCTCCGCCCGCTGCCAGCTGTATGACCTTGGGCGAGTCACTTAACCTCTCTGTGGCCACCAGCTCCCCCCGCCCCACCATAAAACAGAGCTGATGAAATACAGAAATTACCCTGTAGGGCTGCCCCAAGGAGTACACGGGTGGATGTCTGGGACACACTCAGAGCACAGCGTGGCACAGAAGCAGTGCCCAGGCATCATTTGGAATGAACCTATTGTTAATGGCGGTGATTGCGGGAGACCCTCGCACGGCCCTAAGGCAGGCAGACGGTCTGGAAAAGTCAGCCCTGGTAACAGATACAGTATTTGCTCTGTGTTAGGTCCCATCTGGAGTGTTGTACTCCTACTGATTCCTACATGCGACGTTTATCATTGCTCAGACGAGCTCGTTCCAGCCCCTCCGGGCAGCCTCCCTAGCTTGCCCCCTCCCCCAAAGCACCACGAAGACATGCAATTCTTCATGGGAGTCCGTCCTCAATTCCTGTACGTCCTAAGCTTAGCGAGGGGCAGGGAGCGCACCCAAACCCCACGAACCTGAAGTCAGCACAGGGGAATGCAGGCCCCAGGCCAGCCCGAACAAAAGCCTCTGCCAGAAACACAGGTCCCATCTGGCTGCACGAGCCCAGCCCAGAAAGCGAAGGGTGTTCCCTCCCTGCAGTCCGCAGGACAATTCCTCCAGGGAGACCCAGGCCTGTCGAGGGCTGAGAAGGGCAGATGTCCCAAGACACGGGGCAGAGTGTGAAAAAGCAGGTGTCAGCGCTGGCCGGGGGTCTGGGGCCCGCGTGGGATAACATCACTCCAGCCACCCCCACACCCTCTCTGTCCCCAAAATGATGTGAGCACAGCTGGTCTCCTCTTCCCACCAGACAGCTGGGCTTGCCAGTGAGGCCGGAAACGGCCACCCAGCACAGGAGGGACCCGGCGAAGCCAGCCGTGGGCGTGCAGGACCCCTACACTTCTCAGGCAAGAGCAGCGGGGACTGCGGTGGTCTCCATCCCCCAGGTCAGGTGGGAGAAGCTGGTCAGAATGGGAGCCCCGCCCCCACCCGCTGTGACGTCACTCAAGTCCTGGTTTGCTCATCTGGACAATGGGTCTAAGGATGATCAACCCTGCGGCACAGGCGGCATGAGGAGTGCCCACCACGCCAGCAAATCAAAGCCACCCAAGGGAAAAGGGAAGATCTAGAAAGAAGAGGGCATTTTAACTTCAGCACTGGGCTTACTTTGTCTTTAAAATGAAAAATAGGGCACCTGGGTGGCTCAGTGGGTTAAGCCGCTGCCTTCGGCTCAGGTCATGATCTCAGGGTCCTGGGATCGAGGCCCGCATCGGGCTCTCTGCTCAGCGGGGAGCCCGCTTCCCTCTCTCTCTCTCTGTCTGCCTCTCCGTCTACTTGTGATCTCTCTCTGTCAAATAAATAAATAAAATCTTTAAAAAAATAAATAAATAAAATAAAATAAAATGAAAAATAAACATTTTTATTTTATGGTTCAGAGGGTTCCTGTTTGATTTATGGCCATCGTGGAAGGCATGACATCATCTTTTCAGCATTTACGCCTCTGGAGGCCTTGAGCCATGCTAAATCAGCCTCTCCCTCCAAGCAACGTGCTGAGGAGACCTCGGGAAATGCATGAAGCCTTAACACAGCCCAGCACAGGGTCAGCAGAAGTCCCACCCGGGATGATCTTGGCCCCAGGGTAGACAGCCTGGGTGTGAATCTCACTGGCTGTGTGACCACAGGCAAGTCACTTAACCTCTCTGTTCCTCAGTTTCCTCATCTGTAAAGTGGGGATAATAACAATCTCTGCTTTACGGGGGGGGGGGGTTGGGGGAGAGCAAATTATAACATGTGAAAGGCAACAAACACGATTACTATTACAACCTCTGTTATTATCACTGGCATTTACGGCAATTTCAAAACGGTGTAGGTTTTTAAACCTGACCACAGGGATGAAGACAAGTCCGCCTGGATCCCTGGCGCCAGGGGGGCCCCATCACCGGGCGCACTGGGGGCCCCGCAAGGCAGTGCCTCCCTCCTCCCTCCAGCTGGGGCAGGGATTACTGTCAGATGGAAGAAGACGCATGTCGGAGCCAAAGATTAAAAACAAGTACAATTATGGGGCAGGCATCCATCCATAATTATGAATTTGATGTAATTAGGCACCCCACTAACTTCATTACTTATTTATTTACGGGATTGCTTATTTAATTTACGGGCCTCCTTCCCCGAAAAGTCATCTTAGCTAACACCCCTCCGGCGAGGGAGAAGGACGAGAAGTCTCCCCTCTTTGTCCCCACCCCCATTCCCGGGCTTCTGTATGTCATGCTCCTGCCCTGCCCCAAAAATAGCTCCCCGGAAGGCCTGCGTGACTTTGCCCAAGATGACGGGATCACGCACTGACGTTCCCTCGGCAGAGCCAGGTTACGGTGCCTGACCCGGGAGGCGTGGTACCTCCACCACACCCTCGCTCTCCAGCAGAGGAAACCCTCCGGGAAGAGGGGCGGTTCTGTCCCCCGAACTAGTCATCAGTTCCTGGCCCGATGGACCCTCTGCACCAGCAAAGCCATCAGTGCAACACAAGGCCTTGGCCCTTCCCAGCTCCGAGGAGGAGAAAGAGAACTCAGCTCTCGCAGAATGACTTTTAGATAAGTCACCTGACCGCTCACAGCCTCAGTTTGCTTATCTGTAAAATGGGAGTGTTAAGAAAACCGCCCACAGCTAGCTACCCATAAAAACCCAACTGCTGCCACCCAGCATGTCCCCGGGTGTGGGCCAATGCAATAAGGCATGAAAAAGCGGTCAGAGGCACAAAGACTTGCTGGCTTTATTCCTAAGAGCCCCAAACTGGAAACAACCTCTAGGCCCATAACTCGTGAAGGAATAAATGAGCTGTGGCACATTCGTACGCACTCACCAATTAAAAAGGAGCAGTTATTAATACATCCAAAGACACGGAGGAAACCCAGAAACATGCAGAAAGAAGCAAAACACGCCAAAAAGAAAATGCATTCTTTATAATTTTATTATGAAAATCTGGAAGATTCTAGAACTTCCTTGGTGGTAGATCAGCGGGGGCTTCCGAGGGGGGAACGGGGATTCTCTTGGAGCAGGTGGAAACACTCAGTATCTTGATTGCTGTGGTTCTCAGATAAATGTTTCCCACTGTCCAAACCCATAGAGGTGAATCCTTAAAATGGGTATGTCCTACTCCAGGTTAATTACACCTCAGTCGGGCCGATTTTCGTGAACCACCACAGAGAAATCCATACATGAAAATCAGCAGCCTTAACCCCACTCAGGTGCCTGGACACTACTTCCCCACTTCCCGGTCAGGTCTGCGGCTTCCTTCACTGTCCACCCAAGTTACCCCCACGGCCCTGATTTATGAGCCCTGGACAAGGAAGGTCAGGGTTATATCCTGGATTTATTCCTTCCTTGCTGGGTCATTTAGGGCAAGTCACTTTGCCTCTCTGCCTGTCAGGCTCCCCATCTACAAGAGCAGGGTTATAAATAGCACTCTCCTCAGAGAGTTACTGTACAAGAAAATGAACCGAGGTGAAAAGCACCAGCTGCAGGCCGTGGCATACAGCAGGGGCCTCATTATTGCTGCTGCAAAATGATGAAGGGGCAAGCACCAGACCCCGGCATGGACAGGACGGTCTGGGATGCTTGCCCACCCCCCCACAACACACAGGAGAACCCCACCAGACAAGACTCCAGGTCTGGGTAGCTACCCTTGTCACTGAAGGCTCCTGGCTGCGGGGGCTCCAGCATTTAACTGATGCCTCATGTCCAAAATAGGACAAGGCTCCTCAACATCCCACCCAGGGGGGCAGACACAGAAGGATGGGGGCGCAGCGCAGTACCCCAGAGGTCATTTTGGGATAGGGGCTGGCCCGCGGGGAGGATGTTCTGGTGGAGAAGGGCACCTGGTGGTCACTAACTCGGGTAGGACAAGGGTCACCCCGGAGCCCCCCATTTAGGAAAGAAAAAAATGGTAATAATAGAAGGACGGCAGGGACTGGGGGGTAGCTTCTGTGCCGGCTGACACGCGCCTGCCCGCCAAGGCCGGCCCCTGCTCCCTGCTACCCTGTGAGTGATGGCGCGGGCAGGCGGCATCTGGGAGTCATGGCAGGAGGGGGCGTCCCCCGGGCCCGATTAGAGGGCCAGCCGCAGGCAGACACGCTCAACTGTCAGCCCGGGCCTCCCAGCCCGCCATCAGAGGTACCATTAATTGCTGTCATTTGAGGGTGGCCTGTGGGGAGAAGGAGGGGGGTTGTGGGAAGGGGAAGGAAGGAGGAGGGGGTGTGGAGGGAGAGATGGAGGGGAGTGGAGGGAGGGGCAGGGGGAGGAGGGGGAAGAAGGAAAACAGGGGGAGGGGCAGCTTGCCTGGGGCAGACACCCCCCCCTACTCCCCATGCACTCATCCCCTCCACCAGGGGAGGGACCAGGGCCTCGCAAAGCCAGTGGACCTGTGGCCCCAAGGTGGAGCAAAGGGACTTCAGAGAGGCGTGATTCAGCAAGGCCCAGCCCCACGAACCTTCCCCCAACCTCCCAGGATGCTTGGTCCCCATCTTCCTCCCCAGGATACCCAGGCCCCCCGTCCACGATGAGCCCCCACCCACAGCAAGCCCTCACCCTCATCGGCTTGAAGCCCCCCCACCCCCGCCTGCAAACTAAACGCCACCCCCACCGGCGACGGACACCAGCACAGAAACTCCAGAGTTCCCTGAGTTCAAACCCTCCCTCCGCCCCCTGCACGCTTGGGGACATCGCCTCACCTCCCTGTGCCTTGATTTCTTCATCTGTAGAACAGGACGACAACAGTCCCCATCTCATGGGGTCGCTCTGAGGATTCAATGCATAACCCCATGAGGTGCTTACTAGAAGGGGGTCTCAGCCACGGGAGCGCCACGCGCGCGTGCCGCGACTGTCACGGCACCATCCTGGACCCCGGACCCAGGTCCTCTCTGGCCTTTGCTCGTCTGCTCTGCTGCCTCTTCTTTCAGAAATGCCTGCTCCGCCAGCCCCGGCTCTGGCCCCACCAGGCCGCCCCGGGGTGAGGGTCTCAGAAAGGCCCTCAAGCCGCCAACCAGGAGCTGCGCGGCAAAGAGTCCACACGTCTGGGTCTTCAGACGTCTGGCCCCGCGACTCCCCCACAAGGTCCCGCTCCCAGCTGCCCCTGCCTGTCCCCAGACAGGCCTTGTTTCTGGGCTGAGGAGCCACTTGGGTCCTGCCACGGGGGCTCCTGAGACACCCCCCCGCCCCCTCCCCCATCTGTCTGCCTCCCTCCTTCCTCAGACGTGATGGATCGCCCCAGAGGAGGAAGCTAAGTGCTTGCAGACAAAAAGCCCTTTTATCGTCCTCGGGTGGGCCACGGCATGACAAGCAGATAACTCAGCCACGGGAGGAAGGTTCCCCATTAGGCCAGTAAGGCAGATTGATGGAGGACCAAGAGGCAGAGGAGAAGGAGGAAGGAAACCCCCCCGCCCCCCCCACTCCCCACCCCCACCCACCCCACCCCCACCCCACCCCCCACCCCCCACTCCCAGCCCAGGCAAAGCTGCCTTCCTTCAACTTCAGAGGCACCCAAACTCAGCTGGGCTCATCACTGTAGGGAGACGACCACCGGGGGCGCCTACGCCTCCCCACCTCCACGATGAGACCCACCACGTGGGACAAAGAGCCTGAGGAAGCAAGCAGCCTCCAAGCCGGTCTATCCCTCCTGCCTCCTGGGGGAGAGGGGGCGGAGGGCAAAGGAGCAAAAGAAAGACGCCTGCTCCAAGGACACCACACCCCTATCTCACATGGTCTCCTGCAAACCAGGAGGCCCATTCCAAGCAGCCTCAGAGCCTTCGCATGGGCTGTTCCCTCTGCCTGGGACACCCTTCCTCCAGAGGACCACATGCTTGGTCTTTGCTCAAACGCCACCTTCTCAAGCAGGACCACCCTGACTCCCCTCACTCTCTGCCATTTGATACTGCAACCCCAGCCCACCCACACACTTCCCAAACCCCCTCTCTCCTCTGCTGGTTCTTCATGCCCAGGCGTCCCACCACAGGACACACTGTGGGTATATGACTTGCTTATGATCTGCCTCCCCTACTCAAGGCCCTTTCTCCAGCACCTGGGACAGCGCCTGGCACACAGTAGGTGTTTGGGAATAATTGTTCTGTGAATGTATGTATTCTACAGAGGAATAAAACCTCTTGATAGCAGCCAGGTCTGAGCCAGAACGTGCTGAGCCCTGCTATGGGCCCAGCAATGTCCCCGACGACCTTGTAGGACACCCATTTGACAGACGAGGAAACCGAGGTGGATTCGCACCCAGGTCTGTGGGAGGCCCGCCTGCTGCAGAACCACCGGGGAACCCAAGACATCAGCCTCGGGCTGGTGTCAGGGACAAGGACTGAAACTCCCCCCACTTGCCTCTCAACTCAGTTTACCCCATGCAGAATGAGGCTGCACAGGGGACCCCAGCTGTCCCTCCAAGTCCCCACCTGCACCTGGTATAGATCTGACTGATCTATAGATCTATAGATCTATAGATCTGATCTCAGCCCTGCCATGGACACGGCAGGTCAGGCTGGGGCCCCCGCCAGCTGCTCAGCTCCCCCAAACCCTCCTCAGGGCCAGGCCCAGCTGACACCCCTTCTTCACTCCCCAAAAGAAAACAGCTCTGTCAGTAAGAGGTAGAGAAAGATGCGGGGAATCGTGAACGAGCACTTACCACCTGCTAAGTACCGCACGTTCAAAAGCCCATGCCTCGTTCCAGGAGCCTCAGCCAGCCGACCCTCTGGGATCCTCTGGGACCCTCAGTGCCACGGAGCTGGGAAAGGGGCTAGCTGCCACTTCTATGAGCCCCCCCCTCCCCGCCTGACCACTCCTTCCTCTAGGGCAGGGGCTGAGGCTGGGTGTTCGTTTCATGACCCAGGACGCCCCCTCCACAACCCCTCTGGGAGGCACCCTCCCCTAGGTCTCCAAATCTTCCCAGCTCTTGGGGAGGGGAACAGAGTGTCCCTGCCATGCCCACCAGGGTCTCCCAGGACCCCCAGCCTTAGTCTTTGCCAGGTCTGGAGCACAGTCTGTCCTTCCTGAGCCAAGCTCCGTGACTCTAGCGATGGGACTGGGCACTGGGAGAGGGGGCCATGAATTCAGCTCCCTCCGCTACAAGTCCTCTAGCTGCTTAAAAAAATTATAAAACACAGGAATCTTAGCAACAATCCACTCATCACCAATCCTGTGGGGGCCAGGAGGCGGGGAGCAGGGAGCTCTAGTTGTATCCCTATTTTATAGATGGGAACATTGAGGCAATTTTATAGATGGGAACACTGAGGCACAGGGGGCCAAAGGGCCTTGCCCTGGGTCCCACAGATAAGTCGCCAAGAAAGACCTGCCCTCAGGCAGCCGGACCCCCGGGTCCTGGCTCAGGAGCACCAAGCACCGCGCCTCTCCTCATTAAAAATCAACATAATAGAAAAGACACTTGCACCAACCAGGCCAATGTCCGAATTCTCAGCTCCAAGCTTTTACCACTCACGACCCGTTCCTGGACTGCCTTCCCTCTCCCCTGACATCCCAAACCCTGCCTGTGCCCGTATGACCCTCCTGCCCCAGTCCCGCTGTGTGGAAGAGGCCCCGCCGTCCAATGCACCAGGTGGAGGGGCGGGCAGCGGGCACAGACCTGTCCAATACGGGCCTTGATCTGCTTGCTGCCAAGTGAGCATGTTGGGAAAGAGTCTGCCAGGTTCCCTGGGAGGGTCAAGAAAAAGTTCAAGTCCCAGGTCTGGGCTTCCCCCTGAAACTCGGGACAGGTGACCCACCTGTGCCTCAGTTTCCTTGTTTGTAAAACGAGGATTGCGGCCCATCTGGGGGCATAGCTGTGAGATCCACACAGGGAAAGGACTAGCTGTGACGTCAGCCTGCTCCGTGCCTGGCTCTGTTCTATCTAAGCTCGTTTCATTGTCACTGCCACGCTAGGAGGGGACACGGCTGATGCCCGCAGTTTACAGCTCAGGAAGTGGAGGCAGAGGGAGAAGTAGTAACTTGCCCTGAGTGCCGAGCATGCCTGGGCTGGAAACGTGGGCCCCCTCGTCTCCCACGGGCATGGCGGCCACGGTGGCACCTAGGTGTCCAGCCTGAGGACATCCTCCAACGCCCACCACCCTAACATCCGGCCTTTCCGCAGGCCCCTCCCACCACGCCTGCGGCCACCTTTAGAGCACAGAAGCAAGGTGCCCACGAACCCCACTATCCCACATCCACACCGCCAGGGACCACCCCTTCTCTAGGGCATCGTATCCCATCCCCAGGGGCCCCCAAGTCCCCCAAGCCGTTCCCCGCCCTGGGCACCTCTGGCGTACCCAGATCCCACCCCACAGGTCACATTGGACCCCCAACCCCATCCAGCGGGAGAAATCTGACTTCCCCAGAAATTCTGCCCCCCCCCGACCCCCAAGGTCCCAGCAATATGAATCTGCTACAGACAGCGACTGGGGACAGCTATGAACCTACCCGGAATGGCCTCCAGCAACACCGAGTCCCCAAAGAGCCCAGGAGTCCTGCGGGAGGAAAATACGAGTCTTGTTAGAAAACACTCAACAGCCCCCCTGCATGAGCTAATAAGCACAGCAGGGCCCGGGCTGCGTGTGGTGGGGGTTGCGGGGATGCTCCCCCCGGGTTGTGCCTGGGGCCCTGGACGCCTGGGGCAAAGCATTTCCCCACCACTGCCAGGCAAGATGAACACTCAACCACCAGTGACAGAGAGGGGCACTGGGGTTCACAGAAGCCAAGTCTCCTGCCCCCAGTCCCACCACTAGGAAGTCACAGAGCTGGAATTCCAACCCAGGCCGTGCGGTTACAAGCAACAGGGCCACCGAGGAGCTGGGGGCCCAGATCACAGTGTCGCTGAACGTCCCCCCAGGAACTCCCCAGTGGACCCTATGAACACACAGGGGACCCCTGGAGGACAGCACCTGCTGGTCTCATTCAAGAACATCACCATCCAAAGTCAGAAACGGTCAAGTAGAAACTTCTGTTCAGAATCTATAAAGGACACCCACAAAGAAACACGAGAGCCAGTTAACGCAACAGAAAAAACAGACCGAAGTCTTGATAGCACTTGACAAAAGTCAACACACAAATGGCCCACGGGCACATGAAAAAGAGCCGATTTCACTAATGATTGGGAAAGCGCAAGTTACAGCCCCCAGGGGCCATCGCACCCCAACCTGGATGTCTAAGATTAAAGACAGACAGAAACCAAGTGTCTCGTGACCGTGGGACCCAGCAATCCCACCCCTGGGCCGTTCCACAAGAGAAAACAAACACGCAAACAAAGACTCTACACGAACCTCCGTTACCGCTTTACTCATAATCACAAAAACCCCCAGAACAATCCAGCCGTCCACCAACAGGCGCACCCCAGAACACTGCTCGTCCCCAGTACCTACCATGTGACAACATGTGGGACGCACACAATCAGCAGGAGGGACCTCAGGCTCTCGTGCTGAGCCCAGCTGCCGGGCTCAGGGGGCTGCAAGCGGGGGCACGCGCCCTCGTCCCACAAGCACGAGTATGGAAAAGGCCAACGTCAACCTTCACGGGTAGAGAGGCCCAGAAAGGTGGTCCCCCCAGAACGGAAAGGAGACTCCCACGAAAAGCCAGGACGCTAACACCACGGGCGCCAAGACAAGGGATGGGGGGGGTTGCCTATATGGTGTCCACTTTGTAATCATTCATTCGTCTATATCCATGTGTTTTGGGGTTACTGTTTTAGCTTTTATACAGAAAAAAAAGGAAAGAAACAGTACAGTGGGCAGAGCACTGGGCAGAGAGTCCAGAAAGCTGGCTCTGGCCCCACTAACAGCTGTGATCTTGGGCAAGCCCCCAGCAAGCCCTGAGTTCAGTCTTCCCATCCAGAAAATGGGCCCGCTCCCCCACGATGTCTCCATGGCAGGCTCGGTCGCAAACATCTCAAGTATTCAGTGGGCCTTTGGGACCTGCTCCTCCACCCACGCCGAGGCAGGCGGAGCCGGGGATACCCGCTCTCATGGCGCTGGGGACGGCTCCAAGCAGGGCTCGGGCTCTGCGGCCAGGGTCCCTGGGTTCAAACAGGGGCTCTGCCCTTCCTAGCTGTGCACCCCGGGATGAGCTGCTTCACCTCCGGAGCCTCCGTATTCCCATCTCGGAAGGGGGAACACTGGAAACTGCACGGGCCTCAGAGCGGATGCCGAGTGCTTGTGGAGCACACCACAGCGATCGGTTATGGCTGTGAGCTAGCATTACCCCTGCTCCATAAAGGGCCCCAGGCAGGGTCAGGCCCAGTGGGCTCCCCTGGCCACACAGCTGGGGGCTTAGTTAGACCCCATCTTCTGTGTACCTTCTCCCAATTCCAGCCAGCTCCTCCCGCAACCCCCAGACACAGAGCACCCAGCAAGAGGGCGTCAGGGGACAGAGGGCCGGGGTGGGGAGGAACCCGGCGCCGCAGGTGGAAGAGACCGCACCTGTGAACCCAGGGAGACCCGGCCGCCCACAGACAGCAGAAGCAGCTTCACTAGCAGAGCGGCGACCCTCAGGAGGGATCTGCATGCCCAGAAGGTACAAGCTCCCCCTGGGACTTGCATTCCAGCTGAGCAGTGGATGGTGGAAGCCTGGATGGTGGAAGCCTGGACGGTGGAAGCGGGGGGCCAAGGGGAGGCTCCAGCACCAGCCAGAAGGGTCCCGGCAGAGGCGGGAGAAGTGGACGGAACGCTCTGCCAGGAGAATCCACGGGGCGGGCAGGGAGGGAGGGAGTCTGGCCGGCCAGCTCGGACAGGGGTCAGGGGATCGCTGGTCAGCTCTGGGTAGGGGAGGGAGAAGAGAAACACAGCCCCGTGCGCCCTGTGCGCACCCGTGTAATCCTCACAACCCCCGGGGACCTCTGTTTTCTAGTCCAGGCAGCTGAGGCTCAGACAGCAGAGTCATTCACCCAAGGTTACGCAGCCAGAAAGTGAAGGTGTCGCGATGTGAACCCGGGTTCAGGCCCTCTGGGTGATGGGAGCCCAAACACGACGCAGGGCAGCTGGGGTGGCGGTTGCTGGAGCTCCCACCACCTCCCTGGACAGAGCTGCACATCCCCGGGACCCCCCTCAGCCCTGGGTCCTCTGCAAGAGGAGGCAGCACCAACCCCCAAGCCCAACAGACCAAGCAGCAGCCGCAGGGGCCCAGCCATGCTCTACCCCCCACCCTCAGCCGCCAGCCGACGCTCACACACGAGTTCACGCCCGTGCACACCCTCAGCCACTCGCCCACAGGCTCACGGCCTCATCCGCTCACAAGCTCTCACCCAGTCCGCGCTCATGGGCGCCTCACGCTCGCACACGTCCGTGCACGACTCACTCACTGAGCACGCGGGGGGCCCGGGCGCCCTTCCTCCTCCGCTCCCCATGGGCAGCGCTGGGCGGGCCCGGGGCCACCGATGCTCCATTCCAGCCCCTTCCTGTCCTCCTCTTCTCCCCAGGGCTGACCAGATCTGTCTCCCAGCAAAGCAGACCCGAGGGGGCTCCTTCTCCCACGCCCACCGCCACTCTAGCTCGAGTAAGTCGCTGAACCCCAGCGCCGCGGGCAGAGACTCGTCCATCCCCCCCCACCCCCCAGCCCACAACAAGCCCCTCCAGGCCTCTGCCCTCCCTGAACAAGCCCAACCACCACCTTTTCCTCCTCCGGGAAGCCTGCCCAGATCACCCCAACCACAGAGGTCAGCCCCACGTGCCCACCCACCCCACTCAGAGACAGGAAGCCACCAGCCCGAGGCCCAGAGCCCAGCGAGGACAGAGCTAGGTGGAATTCAAACCCCAAGGAGGCTGATCTGCTTCTACCAGGACCTGTCACCCTCCGGCCAGTCCACAAGCTTGACAAAGCCTCGGCACAGGGACGTGGCTGTGAACACGGGCCAGGAGGACTCTAGGGATGCGGGCATGCCCACCCACACCCAAGCCCCCCACGGGCGCACCAGTGAATGCACGGGGCCACTTCTAAGAGCAGGGACAACAGAAACCAGAGAGAACCCGCAATGAAGGGCATGGGGGTGGGGCTGGGACCGCTTCCCCAGGAGGTGACCCTGGAGACCAGGGCGGAAGGTCTAGGCCCTACCGAGATAAGCAGGAAGGGCACTCCAGGAGGAGAGCACAGCAAAAGGCAAAGCCCCAGAGGTGGGAACCAGCTAAACAGGAAAGCAGCCAGAAAGGCCAGGAGGTGGAGAGCCAGAGGGAGAGGACTCCTGGGTTTTATCTCCAGGGCAAGGCCGCAGAACTGGAGAGGCACACTGTGATTTTACACAAAACAGCAGGAATGGTGTGAGGCAGGGCTGGTGAGGACAGGTCTAGGTCAATCCCTGAGGCCTACCTGGAGGGAGCGACCCTCCACCCAGGCCCTGTCTCGGGCCTCTTCCTGCACTAGAGTCTCTCCTAAAGTCAGAAGGCCTGGCGGGACACCAGGCCTTCACCCCCACCTGCTTGCGGAGTGGGGGGGGGGGGGCTACAAGCCCCCACCTACGAACACACAAAACAAATCCTCTCTCCTAAGCCAGCCTCTTCCCGGCCTCCCCCACAGGGGTAACACCATAGTCAGGGCCCCAGGAGGCCCTTGCTCGAGGTGCAAGAAAGAGCAGGTGTGGACAGAGCGTCCATGGTGCCCGCAGACCAGAGACAGCTCGGGTTCCAGCCCCACTCGAGCCACTCGTCTCCCTGTGCATCTGGCTCCCCATCTATAAACTGAGGCCTGGGGACAGTGCCCCCCATCCCCATACGGTCTGGTGCCCCCTGAACAGCGGCCAGCACGGCATAGGGGCAGTTTCAACATGTCCTTTTGCTCAGGACTTCAGAGCAGTACTCCAAGAGAAACAGGGAAGGGGAGACATGACACAGGGAATGGTCCCCTGTCCCAAGGGTCTCAGCTGGAAACTTACAGAGCGAGGGCTAGAACCGGATGTTTCCTAGGACCCCAGCAAATCCCTCCCTCGTGTGCTCATTTCACAGTGAGGCAGACTGAGGTCCATATTGGATAGGTCTGTGCCTACAGCTTGCCCTGGTAGGGCTGATGGCAAGTGGTCTCTCCAGAGAACTCCTACACATTCCTCAAAGCCCAGCCCCATCACGCCCTCTCCCCTCCTCGCCAACAAGTAAGCGTTTCTGGACAGTCCAGGCATGTTCTGGCCCTCACTGCTACCCCATCCAAAGGCTCTGTCTGGCCACCCCCAGGAGACGCTAAGTCCCCCAGGAAAAAACCTGATTCATCCCTCACTGAGGCCACAAGTCTCTACTTAAAGCTAGATGCAGAGTAACCAGCAAGGCGAGTCTCAGCGTAGAAGACTCTGCGTACCAGGAGTCGCCGGTGCACGGCAGGGCCAATACCATGGGGAACAGCTGCCCGTAGGGCTGAGAGAGGGCCAGGCACACAGCGGGGCGGGGCCCTGGACCTGCCTGCTTCTTCCACCAATCCCCTCCCCCAACAGACAACCCCCCCCCACCATGCACCTCCCACACCCACCAGAATCCCACCCATGCATACAAGCTCAACAGCCCTCTTCCTCCAGGCAGCCCTCACTCCTGCAACATCCAATCTGGCAGCAGCCACAAAGCCAACAAGGAATAGCAATAGCGGTCATGGCCAACACTAGCTCCTCAAAGGCACCCCACGCCAAGCCTTTACTTACTAAACTCCAACCACCCCTCGAATGGGTTCTTGATTATCCCCACTGTACTGATGAGAAAACGGAGACCCAGGGAGGTTGGGTCAGAAAGCGGAGAAGTCAGGACGGGAGCCCTGGTTTACCTGGTCCCAGGCCTGCACTGGGGCTGAGCGTCAGGTATTGTCACGGTCAAGGGCAACCTCCCCTGCGTTTGCTCAGACTCTGGACCAGGCAGCGCGGCACTAACTTCATCCTTCCTTCAGCCTCTCTCTGGAGCTGCTGCCTCCCCCCGGCTCCCCAAAGGACAGACTGAGGCTCCAAGAGGGGTTCTCACGGCCACCTGCCATGTCCCTCCATGGTCCCCGCAGAGGGCGGGCACCCTCATGGTGCTCCACGGTCAGCACAGAGGTACAGACTGGGACCCTACAAGAAGCAGGGGCCACGACCCACTGGCAGCATCCCAGCCCCCAGGCATCAGGGCCTCCTGCCCTGGGCAATGCCGTAGGCAGGGCTGGGACCAGGTAGGACCCTCAGTGCCGGCCCTCAGAGGGGAGCGCTCCACCTGCAGCCCCCACCTTCCCATTCCAACCCCCCTTAGCATGCACCGGGCGAGTTCTACAAAATCACCCACAGCCCGGGGATTACCATGGAGCCTGCCCCTTTGAGGAAAGGGACGTGAGCGATGCCCATACGAGCCTCTGCGTGGCCCCACAACAGCCAGCAGCATAAGCCATGTCGGACAGCTCTACAGAGCCCATCAGTGAGGAGGGCACTGGCCCCCAAGGGGCAAGCATGAACTCAGGCAGTGGTCCCTGCTGGCTGGCTTTGCAGACTTCAGGCACAGTTTGACCCAGGCACCAGGCTGGAAGTGGGCCAGGGCCCTGAGGCCTTCTGGGGTGGGAGGACGCACAGAGGAGGACCTAGGGGAGCCATCCGGGGCCACCTGGCACACCTCTTCACATCAGGTGAACAGGCGCCGGGGGCGGGCCATCCCCACCGCTGTGGTGGCCAGGAGCCCACACAGCCGGAGCGGGAGGCAGGCTCCGCCGCCCTTCCATTTAGAAGCCACTGGGACATTTTATTTTCCTTCTCAAGTGACAGCTGAGGCGTGCCGGTCCAGGCCAGCTCTCCTAGAAGCTGCAGAGAGACAATCACCGCAAGTTCGCCAGGTCTCTGATTCCCCACTGGACTGCGGCAGCCAGCGAGTGCTGGGAGGGGGGCGGAGGAGGCGGGGGCACATGCTGGCCATCCGGGGCCCTCTCGGCCCCACCTCTCCCCCTCCCACTAGGAGGGTGGCGGCCACAGCCAGGCCAGGACGAGTGGGTGGAAGTGGACACGGCCTTGGGTAGGACAAAGGTGGGGGGTGGCGTACAGCTCCGTCTAAAGGGGATGGAGCCCATCCAATGGTAGGGGACACAGCCCCACTCAAGGGGGGCACATAGTCAGGGAGAGAAGGGAGGGGCAGCCCTGATGCAGCCAGTGCACACCCCCAACCCCCAAGTCCATTGGTCTGGGCTCTCAAGAGAGGCCTGCACCGGCGTCCAGCAAACCACCACACTGGTCACCCTCATGGGAACACCCCCCTCGGCAGGCACCCGCGGCCGGGCTCTGGGCCAACTTCACAGTCCGGCCAGGGGGGCACGATCCTGACCTCATTTTGAAGATGGAGAAACTGAGGCCCAGAGAGGTTTGGCAGGGCCACGAGATTGCACAGCCTTCGAGGGGCAAAGGGAGATTGGAACCTGGGCATAGGCCCAACCGCCCCATCCTCTACCCTCCAACACCCGCAGCTGGGCCCCAAACACACTTCTCTGAACCCTCTTGCCCATCTTCTCGCTTGGGGTGTGGGGCCATCTTCAGTGACAGCAACCGACTGGAGAAATCAGACGCCAGGAAGGAGCCGGACTATCGACCGTTTCTGGAGGGAAGGGGGGCGGGCGGGGGCCCAGGCACACGGCTTCGGCAGCCTGGCTCCCAGCCAAGCCCGGGCCAAGGCAGAGCAGGCGGCACAGACCAGCCTGGGAGGGCCAGGGGCTTCCCTCCAGACCAGCGGAGGCGCCAGCGTTGACAAGCCATCTGTCCATCCACCTGTCTGTCCACCACCGGCACGGACAGCCCGTAGGGACCTGGAGCTCCCCTCCTGAGGGCTTCTTGGTGCCAGGCACACTGCTTGGAACTCTGTGCCTAGTAACTGGTTATTCTCTCAACCGCCCTATGGCCCTCCCCATTTTGCAGATGGGGACAGCGAGGCAAGAAAGCTCACCCAGGCTTCCCCCAGTGGAGTTCCGCACCCAGGCATCTGCTATAACCACACAGCATTACCTCTGCTGGCTACCCCAGCCCAGAAACCCCCTGTGGGGCAGGGGACAAGAGAGCAGGCTCTCTGCATGGGGTAGAAACTTCCAGAAGCCTCTGGATACCCTTCGGTGGCCGCCTCATTGTAAAGATAACTCAGTCTCTGCCCCCTGGAGAGCACAAAGCAAGCACCCCAAGATGGTAGCAGCAGGGTTCCCCCAGACAGCCTCCGCATCCTTGGCTGGGAGCCTTCCCTGCCCCCCAGCCCCAGGCTCCCCCCACCCACCCCCCGCCACCCTGGAGCGGGGTCTGGGCCATCAGTGGCTGCAGGGAGGAGCTGGGGGCTGCCTGGGAGAGAGCCGAGCTGCCAGGGAGCTGTCGATCGCCAGAAGCAATTAATTGCCCAGGTCAAGAGACGGTGAAAGAGATTTGTCACCCGAGGCCCAGGGGATATTCAGAAGAATCCAGCAACGCAGGGCAGGCGGAATGGCCCCGAGAGCGATCAGGGTCCTTGCACACTTGCCCCCTCTATCATCCGTCCCTCCCTCCCACACCCTGTTCCGGCCCCCCTGCGCACGCACACTCCCACTGGCCTGCGTGCTGGACACCGGCCCCGGCTCCAGCCTCTGGGACCGGCGCACCAGGCGGGACCAGACAATCCTTGAGGCAGTGTTCACTGCACAGACGGGACAGTAAGGCCAGCAAGGGAGCCGGGACCCAGAGTCTCTGAAGCCCAGGGCCTGGCCTGACACCCAGATTCACTCCAGGTTCTAGCTGGACGACTCCACACTGGAGGCCGAACTTCTCTAAGGCTGTTTCCTCAGCTACACAACAAATACAAAATAACCAGAAGGGCGAAAGTCAGGCAGGCTGGGGCTCAGACTCCAGCCGTGCCATTCTGAAAAGCCTGAGCAACTCACCCCACTTCCGCAAACCTCAGGCTCCCCGTCTCTAAGCAGGGATGAGGCCAGGACAGCACCGTTCCAGCTCAGGTCAGGGGCTCGGATCCAGGTTGCCACTGGGACTCCCCAGGGACCGAAGCTCAGCCCCAAGTCCTACTCGGATGTCAGGCAGCCCCCCCGCCCCCCGCCAAGCCGTTCAGACACCGAGCCTCAGCCCCAGAGCCCGGCCAGGATGAGAGGCACAGAGCACAGGCTTGTGTCCCAGACCCTAGGGCAAGGCCCAGCCGGGAGAATGAGGCTTCAGTGGACAGCATTCATTCACCCTCTGGGCTGGGCAGCCGGTTGTCCTGGGGAACAGAAAGGCCCTGACACACACACCCTCCATGTGTGCCACCGAGAGGATGGGGGAGGGGCATACAGGGTGCAGGCCTCCCCCGAGAGCCTCCACTGGCTTTGAACCCTTTGTTTCTGTACCAAATCCCTCCACACACACACTCAGACCTGTGCTGCCCCTCACACCCACTGATCGATGTGAGACACGCCAATAAACACATCCTTCTATGGCTCCACTACCCAGATAGGAAAACCGAGGCCCAGGGAAACCAGCAAGGGATGGCCTCAAACCTGATTCTTTCTGACGGTTCCCATGAGCAAAAGCTCGGCTCAGCAGGTGTTCGGAAGCCCAGGTCACTGGGGCCAGAGGCAGCACTGAGTCAGAGTGAGAAACTCAGCGGAAACTGAAAACAGCCGGGGGGGCCCCCCGTGCTCCCCAGAGCGAGCCATGCTGAATCACAGCACCCGACCCTGTGTTGGAAAGTTCCTGCTTCTGAAGCCGGGGTGGGGGTGGGGACGAAGAACACCACTGCGCTAGGGGTGCCTCTCGGGGCCCAAGAAGGGGGACAGCACTTCACACACACTGACCCTGGAGCTGCGGGTTTGCACCCACCCGCCCCCCAACCCAGTGCTCCCGAGGGCCCCTCAGGGGTGTTTGTGGCTGGAGGGCGGGCAAGCCAGAGAGCCCCACCCCCTCACGGAGTTCTACCACCTTCCTGGCCACAGACGTGGGGGACGTCAGGACACAACCCCAGGCGGCCTCGCATCCCCCAGTTCCACTGCTTCCTGGCTGTGTGATACGGGCCACGGGGCTGAACATCTCCACGCCTGCCCCTTGCCTGTGAAACGGAAACTCTCACCCCTGGAGACTCGGTAAGCAAATGTGTTTGGTGCCTAGCATACAGTAAGAGCTCAATAAATACACATCTGTTTCAGTTCCCAGATTGATTGTCTAGTGCGGTGAAATTCACCCAACACAAAACTAACCATTATAAACTGAACAACTCAGGCTGCCTGGGGGTTCAGTCGGTGAAGCATCTGCCATCGGCTCCAATCTTGATCTGGGGAGTCCCCGATGGGTCCCAGTGGGTTGAGTCCCACTGGGCTCCCTGCTCCGTGGGGAGTCTGCTTCTCCCTCTGCCCCTCCCCCACTGTTCTTGAACATGAGAGAGAGACCCTCTCTCTCTCAAATAAATAAATAAAATCTTTAAAAATAAAGAAAAGGGAACAACTCAGCAACACCAGTGACATTCAGTGCTGTGTAACCACGATCCCCATCTCATCCCAGAACATCTCCCCGACTTGAAAGGGAAGAAACTCCCCACCCCCAGGCAGTCACCTCCCCGCCCCCGCCGTGCCCCCAGCACCCTCCTGCTTCAGCAACCACTCATCTGCACCCCGCCTCTACACGTCTGCTTCTTTGGCACATTTCTTACCAACACAGTCAGACCCCATGTGGCCTCTGGGTCTGTCCCCTCTCACTCTGCACCGTCTTTGCAAGGTTCGTCTGCATTACGGACGTACCAGCGTTTTCATTCCCGTTTCTCACTGACCAGTATTCATTGTCTGAATGAGTCAATAATATGGTTTTAAAATAAGAAAAATGTTATAAATAATACAGAAATGCCAGATGACGAGGGACGTGATCTAGACACGTAGACATTAAAGATTTAAGAATTCATCAAATTATAAAATAAATAACCGTAAGGACAGTAGGGGATATGGAATCTGGTCAGTGGGAGGAGCTGCTAGCCAGCGGGAGGGGACCGTGGGAGCCCCAGAGCTGGCATCTCCTCCCTCGGGCCTCCCTGGTCCAGGCCCTACTGTGCTGTGCAACCAGGGCCAATTCCTCACCCATGCTGGGCCTCAGCCTCACGTCTGCAAAGAAGGGCACTGGGAGGGATGCTTTCGGAGGGGGAGCTCTCATGGCAGCAGCCATGTTCACAGTACCTCCCACTGGCTCGCAGCCCCGGGGAGAAGAGAAGCTATGGCAGCCAGGCTGTGGGAACCCTGCAGGTGTGTGGCGAGGCGTCACCAAGGCAGGCTGACAGCCGCCCCGTGCTGGGAACAGAAATGACAAGGAACTCCAAGATGCCTCATCGCCCTGCCTGGGGGGCACACTCTGGGCCATGGAGATATGGGCCCAGCATGGAAAGGGGACCTGGGTTCGCCCTGCCTTGCCCTGCCCTCTCCTGCCTGGACCACAGCCCAGATGCTGAGTTCCTAAGGCCTGATGCCAGGTTCCTGCACTTTGGGCCAGATCAATCTTCCCTGTGGGGGCTGCTCTGTGCCCTGTAGGATGTGTACAGCATCTCTGGCCCTTGGAGCATGCCCGCCCCCTCCTCCCCACCTTGGGACAACCGGAAGGATCTTCAGACATTGCCAAATGACCTTGGGGCCAACATCACCCCGCTGACCCCATTAGCACACCCTCAGAGCCTCTCTCCCTGGGCAGGAAGCAGCAGGTACTGGTCTGGCCGGTTCCAGACCGGATGGAAGCCACTGAGGGAAAAAGCCCCCCCCCCCCCGTGTCCAGCCCCCCTCCTCCCCTTCCCCCAGGTCGGGCCCATGGACACCTGGCCCAGCCAGGCTCCATCTCACTGCAAAGGAACCCATCCAGCCATCGACACAAACCCACCGATGCCCTACCATGTGCTAGCACCATCCCAGCTTCAGGGACCCTGCCTTCGGTAAGACGGACGTAGCACCTACTGCCTAGGAAGGGACCTCTGATGTGGGAAGGCCACCAAAACCCAGGGCATAAATCCACGGAGGGGCTTCACATCTGAGCCAGGACCACTGGCAGCAGGGACAGAGTGTGCCAGGCCAGGGGCAGCAGGCGCCAAAGCAGGGTTGGAGAAAGGGGTGAAGGCAGCAGGCGCCGCCCAGGGCCCTGGGCCTCTGGGTTTATTCTCCAAGGAGGAGGCAGGGCCTGGAGAACCGCACTGCAGTCTCCTCCTTCAGACAGGGTCCCTCTGGCTGCAGCACGGAGGACAGATCCCCGGGACGAGAGTGGATTCAGGGGCCCAGGGGAGGCTACTGCAGACAGCCTGGCCAGGCGGGGGCCTGGTCTGCCGTCCGCGGTCTCGTTACTACTGATAGGAGAGCGGGTCTCGGAGGCAGTTGTTTCGCTCTCCCAGCACAGTACAGGGAGCCAGCATTACCCTGACTGCAGAAAGGGCCTGCGACCAAGTGGTCATCTGACCACTGCCACGGCCACCATATTCCTGTGGTTCGGGCAGAGGAGGTCTGGGAGGCTGTGTCCCCACCTGGAACATGCCGGAAACATACAGGGACAATCACAGCTGTCCTTTGACAGCCACTCAGCCAGGGAAGGCCCAGGCCATGAAAGTCACCCTCTCCACGCAATTTTCCAATGACCCAGCCATTGAAAAAAAGAATCTTCCAGAACCAATCCAAACACTTGCTGCTTTTTTTTTTTTTTTTTTTTAAAGTCACTTTCATGTATTTCCAATCCCGAAACCCTTCTGGGCTCACTTACTCATCCTGAGTGGGAACCAGCGACTCCTGGGGCACGACACTGGTTTTTCTTGTTGTTGTTAATTCTGTGTGAAGTCAAGACCGTATGAAGGAGGAATTTCAGTGCCCAAGAATAAAAGGGGGCTTTCCACATATACGCTGCAAATATTGCTGGCGGGAGGGGTGGTTATCAGGAGGCTGTGTGGCCCTGGGAAAGTTAGCTGACCTCTCTGAGCCTTAACAGCTTGCCCGTCACACAGGGAAGCGATGATCATTGCTAGCTCACAAGATTGGAAGTATCCCAATGAATTACCGAGGTGTGTGCCCGCCACGACTAGACCAGCATCAGAAGCACGCTGTCTGACCATGCAGCTGAGGGGGCTGGAGGCAGGTGGGGCGAAAGCCCCCGGCACGAGCCCCAGCTGGGCAAAGAATGGAGGATAAAATCCCGAACTCCCTGCCTGGGCCAGGTGGCTCATCGCCTGCCTGGCTTTCATCTCCAGGAGATAAGCCGCCTGCTCTCAAGTTCACGTTCAGGATCAAATGAACCCACTTAATCGCCTTAGGGATCTCCCCTGAGCCAGCTCCTTACAGGCCTGGGGAGGAGGGCAGCTGAGCTCCCTCCCACCGAGACCCCCCACCCGCATGGCCAGGCACAGAGGATGCCGTGGGCTCTCCACCAGCACCCCCATCCCCTGCCCAGCTGGCTGCGATGACCCAAGAGCAGATGCTTGCACACTTGGCCTTCAGAGTCTACGCACACATCATCCGCCCACTGTCACAAAGCACCTACTGTGTGCCTTGTGCCTGACGAAAGAACTCGCTAATCCCCACAGCAGCTCGGAAGGCCAGTGCTACCACAAACACCACTCTCCGGACAAGGGCATTGAGGCCCAGAAAGGAAATAGCCAGCCGGAGGTGACAGGGCTCCTCGTAGCGTCACTCAGAACACCCTTGGCCCCCATCTCATACAGGGGGAGACTGAGGCAGGAATGGGACTTAAGTCACCACCATATCCCAAGGCTAAGTCGGGGAGAGTGAGCAAGAAGGGGACCGCCCGCCTGCCTTGTTCCCAGCAGAATCCTAGCACCTAGGACAGCTCCCAGCACACAGTAGGGTACTTAACGGCAGCATCTGAATGAAGAAAATCTACACACTGGGCATAGACTCCAAGGAAAACTGTCCTGGGGCTTCTCTGCCTTCTAGACAGTCTTCTCGGAGGTCCTATCCTACACCACAGGGGTCCTGGAGGGGTGACTGTGGGCAGTGTCCTGCAGTCATGTCTGGTTGTCACAGTGGGTGCGGAAGGGGGCATCTACTGGGTGGGCAGAGACAGAAATGCTGCTCAACACCCTTGAATGCACAGGACAGCCCCCAGGGCAGAATTATCTGGTCCCGACGTCAGTAGCACCCAGGTTGAGATATCCTACTGTACTGCATCCCTTCGTGCATCAATTGAGCACCTACTGTGTGCAGGGGTGCACAAAAACCCTACAAGGAGACGGAGTCATGGGGCTCTGGGGGTGCATTCCATGAGCCAGGTCCCCACGGCTACTATAGGGCAGAGGGGTGTCCCAGACCCAGCTGGTGCAAAGCCCCACCCAAAGCTGCCAAATCCCTGTGTGTTCCCTGAGGATGCTGACCTCCAGGTCCAGCGGTCATGCAGGGAGAGCTGCAAAATCACTGTATTTCACTGCTCCCTTGCCCCATGGTCACTCAGGGCAGCAGAGATCAGAGCTGGTCCTTTTTGTCAAAACCCACATCCATCCAAGATGCCAACGCTCGCTCTCTGGGGGGGTAGGAATGTGGTCGGATTTTTTTTTTTTTTTTTTATGTGCAGGCTTTCTATTTCTTAATTTCCCAACTTACAGAGAACACGTTTGTTCTGCTTCTAAAAACCAAAATTTGGTAAGGCAGCTATCACACCGTGGCACGCCCTACCCAAGGGCTTGGCCGTAGGGAGATCCTACCCCTGCCAGAGCACAGAGGGTTGGCCAGTGCAGCCCCCGGGGAAGCACTTGCTGGTGGAGTATCTGGAAAGGCCACAAGCCGAAGATTCCAGTCCCGGGGACAGAGGAGACGGGACGCACGTGAGCGCCCCGAGGCGCTCGGAGAAGGTCCGTCCAAAGACCGCTGCCGTCAACTCAAGCGGCATCTCTGTGGGAGAACACACCGATCATACATCGCAACAAAATACCACCTCTACAGGAGGTAAAATCCAGGGAGATCCAGATCAAGCGAGCTGCACCAACAGGCTAAAAAAATCCTAATTAAAAAAAGAATACATAATAACAGTAATGACAACAACAGCCCACAGTTTTAAACGCCTTGTGCATTACTACTTCTCATCCACAAAACACATCCAGAACGGAGGCAGCGTTTCGAACCCCGCTCTACATATAGGGAAACCGAGACACAGATAATGATATAATATGCCTCAGGCTTCACAGCTGGTGGGAGGCCATGGGACAGGGGGAGCAGGGATAGGACCCCACGAGCCATCAAAATCCCTGCGGGTCGTCACTACACTCTGTGGCCTGCCCAGCACGGACAGGAAATTACTAGCTTGAATTACACAAAAGTTGTCAATATTCGACCACTTTTGACCTACAAAACCGACAGAGTCCCACGGCTCACCTTAGAAGCACCCACAGAAAACCACGTCCACGTGCATTCTTTCAGCCCAGGGAGGAGACAGGGCCCCGGGCCATGCAGGGATCCGCACGGAAGCCCGTGAAGCATTAAAAACATGGATTAGAAGAGCACGTCTAGCTGAGAAGTAGAAGTCTCCAGCGAGGGGACTCGGGTGACTGGAAAGTCACCTGCAATTTTTTTTTTTAAGATTTTATTTATTTATTTTAACAGAGAGAAAGAGAGATCACAAGTAGGCAGAGAGGCAGGCAGAGACAGAGACAGGGGAAGCAGGCTCCCTGCTAACCAGAGAGACGACCGAAGCGGGACTCGATCCCAGGCCTCTGAGATCATGACCTGAGCCGAAGGCAGAGGCTTAACCCACTGAGCCACCCAGGTGCCTCTCAATTTTTTGTTTTACTAAAAAGCGGCCACCTGGGCTGGAGCCCTGAGCCCAGCTTCGTGGACCCAAGCTGGCTGGCGCATTCTCACCCTTTCCCTTTCCCCTGGGGCAGTTTCTCTACCTGCCTCTCCCCACCCCCACCCCACCCCCGCTCCCCACCCCCACCCCACCCCCGCCGGACCCCCCATCGTCCAGACACCAGCAGCAGGTCCCCAGGGCCTGGTCTCTGGAGCCTCTCCTGGTAGGAGCAGCTCTCCCCACCTAAGGATCTAGTTTCATTTAATTGCAGGGTTCAGGTTTCTGGACGCAGGCCCAGAGGCCTTCAGGGCCAGAGGTGTGGGCCATTTTCTTCCTCTTTTCAATAAAGCCGGGAAGGAAGCAGCGTGGGGCATCACCTGTCTGCTCCGAGAATCTGGAACACCTGCCCCCTGGGACACCCCACCCAGAAGAATCATCCGGGGCTCGTCACGGGTTGGGAGACAGGCTGGGGACGTACTATTTTTTCTGGCCACCACAGGGATTAGATGCCCCCACTGGATTTGAAGGAATCAAGAAAAAAGAACCACACACACACACAAACCAACAACCCCACCGCACACCACCCCTTCCCCCTCTCCAAAGCTTCCAAAGGGTCATCTCACTGCTTCCAGACATTTTTCTTATTTCATTTTTTTCCCTAGCATGGCCCTTAACAGTTTGCGACTCACTCTCTTGGCCCCAAATCCCTCACCCACAGCCCCAGGTCAAGGCCGAGACTCTGAGCCGTCACCTGACTCCAAGGTCACTGGCAGTTGGGACGCACCAGCGTCTAAATGACCATGTTGTGAGGCACCTGGATGGTGCTGTCAGTTGAGATCTGACTCTTGATTTCCGCTCAGGCCATGATCCCAGGGTTGTGGGATCGAGCCCCGTGTCAGGCTCTGCACTCAGCACAGAGCCTGCTTGAGTTTCTCTCCCTCTCCCTCTGCCCCTTCCCTGCTCACATGCTCCCACTCTCTCTTTCTCAAAGAAATAAATGAAATCTTCTTTTTTTTAATAAAAAAATAAATGACCACGTTGCTCCCGGCTGCTGGTTCTCAGGGTAGATGCAGGCCCTGTCTGAGTTTCCTCCTGCTGCTGTAATAAACGACCACAGACTCGGCAGGTTAAACCAGCGTAAAATATATTCTCACGTTCTGGAGGTCAGAAGTCCAAAAACCGGGCTACAAGTCAAGGTGTCAGCAGGGCTGTGCTCCTTCCGAGGATCCGTGGGACAATTTGTTCCTGGCTTCTCCCCACGTCCAGAGGCTGCCTGCCGTTCTCGGCCCCACACCCCTTCTTCATCTTCAAAGACAGCATTAGAGAGTGTCTCAGTCTGGCTCTGACCTCCTGCTTCCTCCTTTTAAGGACTCTCGTGAGGACTTTGAGGCCCCCAGGATTATCCCGGCGAACTTCCCCATCTCAAGGTCGGCTGGCGGGAAGCCTCAATCCCAGCCAGCCACGGCGGGGATTAATACCCCTTTGCTGTGTGACAATACATTCACTGTTGCTGGGGACCAGGACAGGGGCCACTGTGGGAGACACCACTAAGCTCCTGACCACAGGCTCCAAAGGTCTAGGCTTCGAGGAAACTGCTCCTACAGCCGACCCCTGACAAAGCCTGAACTCCGAAAGCAACCGCGGGGTCCACGTGACTCAGTCTCTGCACTCCTGCAGGGCCCGAGCGGGCAAGTCCAGTTCTGTCACCTGCTCAGTGGAAACGTCCCCCAGCAAGGCCGAGTCTCGCTTTTGATGAAAATGTGAATCAGGCAGAGCCGTGTGGCTTATCACTAGAGACCTCCCCCTCTAGGGCGACCACCAGTAACTCCTTAATTGATACTCTTTGGCAAGGTTTCTTTCTTTTTTTGGACCAGTCGCAGAGGCCCTCCAGGACATCCCGCAGTTCAGCAAGATTGAGACCAGGAAAGCCACTCTGCGGAGACCTCCCCTGATCCACTCGGGCACCCTAGGCCGAGAAGCATGTGGGCACCAACAAACATATGACCTCTGTGAAGGCGGAAGGCTTTGCAAGGCACAGCTGACCTGCTTGGAGAAATGTCCGAATGATCAAGCCTTATTAGCCTTCACCGGGCAGCTGGAATCTGCCAGGAAAAGGGGCAGCGTGGTCCGCAGGGACCAGGAAGGCAGAGGCCACCAGTGTGCCCAGGATCAGAGCCATTTGGGAAATTCCAGGAGCTGGGGCACCCAAGGACCAGACAGTCCAGAGAGGGACAAGGCCAGTGCTACCCCCTAACAGTACAATGACATCAACAATGTGACCCATGAAAACACAGAAGACAACAGGGCGCAGAGTGAAATGGCTCTCTCTTGCTTGAAAGCCTTGTGTGTCTCTTGCCTGCCGGGACATCTGAAGACCATGCCGAGGCCCTGAGAGGCTGTGCCAGCATCACCCAGGACCCAGCAGTCGAGGTGGGTCTCTAACGCCCAGGGCCCAAGCCACGGTCCATCTCCCAGTCCAGGACCCTCCAGGCAGCTCCACCTCATCAGGCTCCCCAACAGCCATCTAGATAGGTCCCATGTCCCCTCTCCGGATTCCCCCATAAGCCCCTCCTGCTAACGTCCCCCACCTCCAGGGTAAAAACCACCCGCCCCCCCTTCTCAACAACAAACCACCAACCCTGCCCTCCACACCTCCCCAGTCACCACCCAGACACCCTGGGGACACTCTTCACAGCACAGGATGCACAGAGGGCTCGGGGCACAGAGAGGGCAAGGAGAGCACAAAGGTCACACAGCAAACCTGCAGCACAACGCCCAGGGTGCACACATGCTTCCGCTTTGGCGCTCCCACCAGGAGAAGGACGGGGCCAGGAGGCGCTGCGGCAAGGGGGCAGCGGCCGGAGCCCAGGTACCATGAGACGCAGCTTCCTGCCCGCCGCAGCGCAGAAGCTGCTATTTATAGCCCAGACAGCGGGGTCAGCTTCCTGCACGGCACAGCCAGCCGCAGCCCAGGAGACGGCAAGGGTGACCCCCAAGGGGGACAGGCTGGGCTGGGGCAGAGAGTGGGCAGAAGCACGCAGGGCTGGATACACAGTGCCCCCAGGCCACCCTCCGCCCCACACCCACAATCCAAGGGCAAGGGAGAGCCAAGGAAAGGCCAGACCCTGCCTGTGACAACATCCCCCTGCAGAAGGCACTTAGGAGCTGCGTGCCCGGAGCGTGCATGGCGGACACCCGCGTGCCTCGGTTTCCCTATCAGGAAGCAGGGAAAGGACCAGTTCTGGCCACTGTGGGACGTAACTGAGCGACCGTAAAGCAGGCGCTCGGGGAGCCTGCCCGGCGTCCCACCCAGCTCAGGACGCTTTCCAAAGCACCCCGTCCCCACCTAACCCTGCCCAGACACCAGACGGGAGCTGGCGTGTACACCATCTAGAGCAGGTCGTCGGAGGTCACCCCAAACACCCTAATCCGCGCCGCTCCCCCATGAGGCAGGGCATGCAGCTATCCCCATTTCATAGATGCAGAAACTGAGGCACCAAGTGACAGAACCTGTCCAACAAAGGAAGGTGTCCTCAGGCCCCGGGTTTCTGGGAGTTAACGAGTTTCTCTCCTCGCCCAGCAGACAGAAGACCTGAATCCCTCCAGAGGCTGCCTGAGCCTAGTCTGGGCTCCCCGGAGAGCTGCCCTGTGGGGGTCAGGGAGCGCAGGCCAGAAAGGAGTCAGCTCAGGCCAGCACCAAGAGGTCATCTGTCTGTGCAACACAGGCTTTAAGTGCCCGAGGCACCTGGGGTCATCTGGCTGTGATGTCCCAACCTTCCTCCAAAACCACAGTAAAGGGAACATCCTGCTGAATGAATAAAATAATAAAATAAATGAAATCTTCTTTTTTTTTTTTTTTTAATAAAAAAATAAATGACCACGTTGCTCCTGGCTGCTGGTTTTCAGGGTAGATGCAGGCCGTGTCTGAGTTTCCTCCTGCTGCTGTAATAAACGACCACAGACTCAGCAGGTTAAACCAACTACCAACAGCACTACCAACGGTTAAGCCACTACCAACAGCACACGCCGACCCGCATCAAGGCCTGCCCTGTGCCCCCTCGCGCAGGGCCTCGCTCAACCCCTCATCGCCTTTCCCAGACAAGTAATCTGACTGTGCCCATTTTATGGATGGGGAAACCGAGGCTTGTTGCCTTGTTATCCGAAAGCCCAGGCGCTCAGCTCTGCGGGTGTCAGCAGGGTGGTTCCTTCCAGAGACTCCGTGGGGGGGAGGGGAACATCTTCTCCGTGGATCTCCATGGATTTGGGGCCCACCCTCCTCCAGCAGGGCCCCATCTCAGGTACAAGTGCAACAACTCTTTCTCCACGTAAGGTCCCACTCTGAACTTCAGGGGGAACACGAATTTGGGGGGCACTATTTGACCCGGTACAATGGCCTAGATGGGGTGCAGGGAGCAGAGGTGGGGGAAAGTGAAAATGCCTAAAACTATTCAGGAGGGCAGAGGGGAGCGGGGGGGGGGGGGCGGTGAAAGTGGGGCACCCACTCCCTGCTTACGTTCCCCACCTCCCCAGCCGGTTTAGCTGGTCATGGCAGCTAACCACGAGTCACCACCACACCCAGAGCCCACCAGAAGCCCATCCCCTGCACCTGGCCCGAGCCCCTAGGACCCCAGAGGGGGGCCCCTGATGCCTGCTGGGCCCCGCTCCTGGCTCAGTGGCCTGCCAGTCAAGCTGGGCCAAGCCCTGGGGCGGCGCGTCCCCGGCCTCCCCACCCCGGCCCAGCAGCCTTGCCTCGTTAGCCTAACGAGCAGGGCCCTGGTGCCAGGCGGTTGCCATGGCCACGGAGACACCACCGCGGCCCCGGGCGATGCTCCCGGAGGGTCTGCGGCGGGCACTAGAGTTCAGCGTGAGGACAAGCAGGGGCCTCCGGGGCAACCCCTCCCCGTGGGGTCGGGCTGCGCCACCCCCGGGTCCTCCGGGCCAGCCTCCAGGCCTCCTGACTGACAGCATCTCCCAGAGAGGCTCCCTAGGCCACAAAGAAAATTCCAGCCCTCCCCCGCACCCCACCGCCCTGCCTTGCGTGGCCAGAGCCCCTCCACCAGCCACCAGCCTAGCGCAGAGGGACTGCAGGGGGCCTGCCTGGGGGGGGGCAGAGGTCGGCAGGCGCTGGGGGCAGACAGGCCTCCAAGGCAGTGAGAAGTGGTGGGAAGCCCTCGGGGCTCTGAGTAAGGTCAAGGCTCAGCACCCCTGGGGCCCTGCCACACTGGATGTCGGTGGGGAGATGGGGGAGGGGGCTGCTGCAAGCAGGGGGCAACCACACCAGAGGGCAGTGTGGGCGACCCAGGGTCTCTGGCCCGTGCGCCACACGCCACACACCAGAAGGAAGCCCAGGACAAGCATCTGAGGTGAGGAAGGACCTGGGTCCAAATGGGGACAGCATGGGCGTGAGGGCCGAGGGACATCCATGAGCCACCGGCACCCAGTTGCCTGGGCTCCCTGGGTGCTTGAGCCATGGAGAGGAGGGGGAGGACAGTCCCAGGCTGCAGGAGCACCTCGGCCTCGGATGGCCCCCAGCCCCCTCGGCTTTACCACGACCTGTGAGGATGTGTGTCATTCATTCATCACCCCATTTCACTGGTGGGTAAACTGAGGAGCCACACAGAGGCTCCGCTACTCTTCCAGGTCACGTCACACAGCCAGCAGGAGGCAGACCCGGGAATCAGAGCTGGGGGCCAACCCTGGGAGACAAGCGGTAGACAGCCTCAGCCACCAGGCTGGAGGACGGGTTGACCCCCAAGAGCCTCCCAGACTTCTAGCCCCCCAGCCCAGTGCACACGCTCGCACTGGCAGCATGTGCACGCGTACACACACACACACACACACAGGCAAGCTGGCCAGTCTCATCGAATCCCACTTCCTACAACCCACCCTATAGAGCAGTCTTTCCCCCACTTCCTTCCCCAGCTCCAAGAAATTCCCCAGAGTGGGCGCCTGGGTGGCTCAGTGGGTTAAGCCACTGTCTTCCGCTCAGGTCATGATCTCAGGGTCCTGGGATCGAGTCCCGCATCGGGCTCTCTGCTTGGCAGGGAGCCTGCTTCCCTCTCTCTCTCTCTCTGCCTGCCTCTCCATCTACTTGTGATTTCTCTCTGTCAAATAAATAAATAAAATCTTTAAAAAAGAAAAAAAGAAAAAAAGAAATTCCCCAGGGTTGGCCAGAGGGAGCAGAAGCATCTGAAATCATCAGCAGAGCAAGGAGGCCAGAAGAGATGGCCCAGGGTTCCTCACTGTGGACATGCCCACAGGACTGCCATCCCAAAATTCCGAGAGCCCTGGGCCCCAGGGCCCCAGACAGGGAAGAGACAGAAGTGACACTTGACGCTGGGGGGTGGTGAGCATTGACACCTGCTCCACTCCAGGGCTTTCCCCCGGGGCCCTCCACTGGGGACATCTTCCACCTTGCAAGTCACTCACTGTCATCTTCCCAAATCCAGCCCAACACGCACATGTAAAGATCCTGCTTATCACCCAGGGTCTGACCTTGGTTCAAACCCTCCACAGGGCCAGGCCTTGGTTTCCTCCTGGGATCATCTGTCAGGAGACTCTGGGTGTAACCTCCCCAGGTGAGGTGACCCAGCACTCTACAGGCACCCACGGGACACAAGCATGGAAACACCTTACAAAGCGTTTTCCTTTTCTTTCCTCCTGTCTGCTCCTGGGTGCCCCTCCAGAGATGAGACAACTTTCAGGAATGCATATGGTAAGATACTATCAGAGAGCGAAGTCAGGGCAAAGAGAAAAACCGGGGACAAAGTACTGTAAAATCAGAATGAAGCGGGTAAAACAGAAACACAGACCAGACCAGACTGCTGAACACAGGCTGCACATCTGGCTCCGAGTCTCCTGGCGGCCCAAGCGAAGAGGGAACAAGACGGGTAGGAAGTGACTCGTCCAAAATTGTGGACACCCCAGAGCACTGCCCAGAAGCAGTTTCAGCGACCACGTAGCGCCACACGGCAGAGAAATCGGTCCAGACTGCCTGCTGCCTCAACGTCCCCCCTTTGCCCACTGAATCCTACAACAGTCGGCTGCAACCAGAGCGTCAGCAACACTCGGCAAGAACAGTTAGCCAGGCCAACAGGAGGGACTTTAAGGGCCTGCTCGGTTTGACCCTTCAACTCACAGTCCTCTCTGGGCCCCCAGTTTCTTCAACAGCAAGAACCCCGGGAGGTCATGCTGAAGTCAGAAAAAATGAGATGGACTGGCAGTAAAGACGTCAGGCCTCACGAGGCCTTCGGGCCTCTGTCACAACCCCACCATTTTTCATCTATACCTTGAAAACAGACTCAGGCAACACCTTCACACGTGGGCATAGCTGTGTTCCAGTAGAGCTTTATTACGGACACTGAAATCTAAATTTCATTCAATTTCGCAGATCACAAAATATTATTTGGTTTTTTTCTTTTTTCAGCCGTTAAAAAATACAAAAACCACTCTTAGCTTGCACACCCCAGAAAAACAGGAGGTGGGGGCCGCAGGAGTGGCTCAGTCTGTTGAGCTTCTGACTCTTGATTTTGGCTCAGGTCACCATCTCAGGGTCATGAGATTGAGCCCCGCATCAGGCTCTGCACTGGGCCTGGAGCCTGCTTAAGAGTGTCCCTCACTCTCTGCCCCTCCCACATCCCAAAAAATAAACGGGAGGTGGGCTGGTGTGGGCCTGTGGGCAGAAGTTTGCTGACAGCTGCTCTATGTGTTCCAGAATGAGCTCCAAGATACGTTTTATTTTAGGGGATGAAAGCGAGACATGAACAAGGTGTGATATTATTCGTGTCCATCGAAGGCAGGCAGAGGCCCAGAGTGTCTCGGAGGGGAAACTTTACCTGTGCACGTCCGCCTCGGGGGACAGAGAGTGGGAGGGGAGAAACCGGACCACTTCCCTGGACGCCTTTGTGAGCTGCTTGAACTTCCTAACAGACCCGTGCGGTTTCTCTCACAAAAGTTCGCTTTTATAAAGCCCCAAACAGGCGGCAGAGAGTTTTGAGTGAATTACTTTTTAGTTTCTTCTATTTTTCCAATGACAATAGACAGCATCATTATGTCCCCGCACAACAACAACAAAATTAATCTAGTTATGACATGATGCATTAATGATGTAGCAGAAAAAACTATGGAACACTTATGAGCAGCAGGCCTTCCTACCTATGTGCACTCATGAAAACAGACAAGGGGGCTTTGCAGACGATCCCCTCTGTGAGCCCAGCCAGGTTGGAGGTCTAGGCCCCAGAGCTCAGCCCTCAGGAGCGAGGGCTGCCCTCTCTTTGCAGGGACACAAGTGGGGAAGTCTGGGCACAGAGCTCCCAGCCTCGGGGACACTCGGGCCTACTGCCTCTAGGGCCAAGAAGAGAAGGCTCCGCCCGTGGTCTGAAAACATGTTTGGGTCCGAGTCCACAGAGAAGGCAAGGCACTAAAACCATGCCGCCCAAAGGGGACAGTGGCCACAGGCCACAGGGGGCTATTTAAACATATTAAAATAAAATAAAAAATGGAATTCTTTTTTTTTTAAAGATTTTATTTATTTGACAGACAGAGATCACCAGTAGCCAGAGAGGCAGGCAGAGAGAGAGAGGAGGAACCAGGCTCCCCACTAAGCAAAGAGCCCGATGCGGGGCTCAATCCTAAGATTCCCGAGATCATGACCTGAGCCGAAGGCAGAGGCTCAACCCACTGAGCCACCCAGGTGCCCTAAAAAATGGAATTCTGTTCCTTGGTTGCAGTCACTTCAAGTGCCCAGGGCCACGTGCAGCCATGGTGCTGGACAGGATAGATCTAGAATGTTCCCCCCGCAGTCCCCCATGTCGCAGAAAGGTCGACTGCACGGAGCGGCCCCAGAGGCTGGTTGGGACGGGAAGGGGACAGTAAGATCAGGAGCATGGGCAGGAGAAGGGCAGAGGACAGAGGAGCCTGGTCGGCACTAGGGTCAGCCCGGGGCTGTCGGGCGGGTGGGGTGGGGGGAGGCTCCCAGATAGGACAGTGCCACGCTGGCACTGGGCAGAGACAAGACACACAGAAAAGGAAAAAAATCCATGCTAAGAGCCAAGCCCAACTCCCATGTACAGACTCTGACTCCCTCCCTCCAGACCCGAGCTGTCTGATCAGGCAGCCATTAGCCACAGCCACATGTGGCTGTTTAAATTTAAGTTAATTAAAATGAAATAAAATAACCAGTTCAGTCGCGCTAGCCACATTTCAAGAGCTCAAAAGCCCCCCCCCCCCCCGTGCTAGGTGGCCACAGGCAGCGCGGGCGCGCACCACTTGTCCCCCACGGCCGGAAGCTGACCGCACACTGCTGGTCCACACTGTCCTCAGAGGTGGGCACGACTGCCTCCTTAAGGATAAGGAAACCGAGGCTCGAAGGTCAGAGACTTTGCCTGAGTCATTGGCTGATGGAGGCAGGATTTGAACCCAGGTCTGACTTCAAAGAAGCCCTTTCTGGAACCTGCACCCAGGCGAAGGGGAAGCCTGGCCCTCAGCTAGGAGATCCCCTCTGTCCCCAGTGTCACCCCTTCCCCGACTCTCCATGCTGCCCAAACCCTCCAAGTCTGCCAGACCCATGTCATCAAAACCTCAGCCTCCAGGGACAGAGGGAGGGGGTGGAACATATCTGTCAATCACACCAACCAGCCAATAGAAAAGGAGCCTTCTCTCTGGAAGGCAAAAAGGCCAGGCCACCAGGGCTCTGGTGTAGGGACCCCAAGACCCTGCTCTGTTACAGCACCCGCCTTCTAAGCAGCCCTGTAGACAGAGGAAACATGGAACCAACCCGTCGGCGACAGCCCAGTACCCCACAGATCCCCTGTAGAATGCTTCTATAGCGAAGCATTGACGATCCAAAGGGGTAAGCCAAAGTAATAAACAGCAACTCTGGCGACACACATCGGGATTGGGTCCTGACAGCAATAAAGACACCATCCCCATCTTACAGATGAGCAGACTGAGGCTCTGAGATGTTAAGCCGCTTGCCCAGAGTCAATAACAATTGAAAGCTGCAGAGACAAACTCTAAACCCAGTGCTCACACTTCCTGCCCTGTAATCCTCTCCACGACCCCACCAACCGTGAGCCATGCGCCCATCTTACAGACCGGGGCGCCCAAACTCGGAGAAGCAGGGGCCAGCCCCTGGGCGCACCACGTGTCCATGGCTAAGTCAGGACTCGAATGCATCAGAACCTGATCCAATGAGGATCAGGGACTAAACACTCCTGGTCTGTCCTCTACTGTGTGTTGAGGATGATTCTTTACGGTTCTAGGAAATCAAAGAGCCTCTCTCCAGGGTGCCTCGCCTGAGCCCGGCGAGATGAGTAACCATGATGATTTTGATCACTGTCAGCAAAAGCCACACTACTGCGGGATCTTGGGCTGGCCCGGCCCCAGGACCCTCATCTGTAAAATGGAAAAAAAGCTGCCTTCCTCCTTGGGACCTCTCAAGGTCTCCTGCTACAGAAACGTCCCAGAGCCGTCCAGCCCAGCCCGGCCCCCTGTGCAGGAAACTCCAGGCTGCACTCCTTAGATGCCACTTTCTGGAGCCCCGTTATCTGCCCTGCTAAATAATTCAAAACCATGTTTTCATTTCAAAATAAACACAGCCGCCAGAGCCAATGCCAAATTTGCATGAATGTTTAAGATAAAATGAGACTTCAAAGAAACCCTGGGCCTGCCGCAGGCACTTTCCCCCTCCCCAAATCCCGGGGAGAACAGGTTCTCAGTCTCCTGCCCCCTGGGGCAAAGATCTATAGGTGCTGCTCCAATAAGAAACATAATTTCTTTCTTCCTAACCTGTGCAGCCGCAGCTGCAGAGGCACCAGCAAGACCAGGAACCATCAATTCCAGGTCTTCGCCCTCCTTCCAACATCCAAAGTGTGTGACCTTGGGCAAGTCACTAAACTTCTCTGTGCCTCCATTTCACCATCTATAAAATGGGATCATGAGAGCAAGGACCTCACAGCGGGGTACCAAGAGTGAATGAATGTGGATTCCTGGGGAGGGCACAGCCTGGCACACAGTGAGCGTTTGACATGGGGGGGGGGGGTCCTGTACAGTATTTGCCTTTACAGTATCACTGCTTGACAGGAGATAAAATCCCTTGCCAACCCCCAAGGATTCTCAAAGGATGCCAGTTGACCCTTCCCAAGCATCATGTCCCTGGGGACCCCCCCAACATACCCACCCATGGGACAAGGCCTTCTAAGATGACAGCCTGGCCCGCCCCTGGGCCCCTGGCCCTCCCCAGACCCCCTCCTGCCACCCTCCCCCGGGGGCCCTGGAGCAGGAATTACCAGCTCCCACAAGCTGTTCCCTCAGAGGTATCACCTGGGGAGGCGGCTGTTGGCGTCTGAGACATGAAAAGGAAACAGAGAAGGGAAAAACAGACACAAATAAAAGCTCTCAACCCTCTCTTGTCAGAGGCAGAGTGCCGTGGGGGTGCTTCGCAAGGAGAACTGTGGGAGGGAAGGGCTGAGCTCTCCTGCCTGGGCCGCTTCTGCTTCTCCTGGACAGGAGCTCCTCTGGCTGGGTTCTCTGTAGGTGGACCCCCCGACCCAATCTCACAACCTCACCCAACAGGCCTCAGGTGGGGGTTGGGAACAGAGAACACCCCACAGTGAGGCAGAGGAGTGGGGGGGGGGGTGTCCCGGCCAGGCAGCCTGCTCACGCAGCCTGAATGGCAAGGCAGGCAAGGCGCTGGGGGCCCGGACTCCTGGGGCGGTATTCCAATGTGGGGGCAGGGGTGAGTGCCCCGACCCGCAGAGCCCCCGCCCCCTTGCCCGGAGAAAAATCCTTGCCCTCCTAGGGTCGCAGCTAGATGCGAATTTGCAGAGCTCCCAGAAATCTTTAGGAGGTGGTATAAGTATTATTAATTGGGGGAAAAGAACGGATTATGCCAAATAAATCCTTCCCACGTAGCCGAACCCTCGCCCAGGGAGGGGAGAGATGCGGGCAGCCCCAAGAGGGGTCTCCATCCCTCACCGGGACCTGACAGCCACATTACCATTTACATGGATTTATCAATAGTATTGATCCCAGAGCAAGCATAAATAGCTCAGTGGGAAGAGGCCAGGGCTGGGGCCCCGGTTCAGCTCCCGCCCCCACGTCTGGGCACCGCAGACTCCCTGGGCACCCGGCGGCGGCGGTAAATTTCCAAGCAGGGACAAGGCGGCGGCGGGGAAGCCAGACAGCGCCCGGGATACCCTCACCGTCCGCACCTGCTCCAGGACCTGCGCGCACCCCTCCACCAGGCTCAGTCTTTGCATCTGCTCAATGGGCTGAAGGCACCACCTGCCCAGCGGCTCCATCCGCAACCGAGAAAAGCAGAGTGGGGGGCGGGGTGGGGGGTGGGGAGAAGAAAGCATCCTTCCTCCACTAGATCCCCCACTCCCCAGCAAAAGGCAAGTCGGCCCTGTCTCTCAAGATCTCCAGTTTGTTGGATTAAAGTCCAAGTTTTAGAACCTAGTAATAGTAATAATAACAACAAAGTGGTCATAGTAACATTCACACAAATACGTTCTAGGGATGACCACTCTCGATTCTCACAACAACCCTAGGAACTCGGGAATATGGTTCCCCCACTTTGCAGCTGAGAAGCCTAAGGCACAGAGAGGTTAAGTAATTTGTCCAGGGTCAGGCTGCCAAGGAAGTGACAAAAGAAAGATTCGAACCCAGGGAGTTGAGTTGCAGAGTAGGCAGTGAAAGGCTGGCTATCCAGGCTCACATCTCTTCCTTTCTCTGATTGCTTCCCCCACCACATCCAAAACCAAAAAAAAAAAAAAAAAGGCCACCCACGACGAGGTACACAACAATGCCCTGGGACGCCCTCCCAGCTCGCGCCTGGCCCTGAGAGCCCCTTGTATCAAAGCAGCCGCGCGAGGACCCAGATCTCGTTTTTTAAAAAAGGGCAAAGTCAAGGCCACCGATAACACATCCCAACGTGTGGAGAACTCCCCCAACCAGCCCACAGGGATCCTCTCCCCTTCCCACCTCCCCCCCCCCCCCGCCCTCCCTCACACATCCTTCCTCCAAATCTGCAAAAGGGGGAAAAAAAATAATCATAATAAAACCAGTTCTCACCAACAGGGGGGGAGGAGGAGGGGGAGGAAGGGAGGAGGCTGAGCCGACAGAACAGATCCGCCTCCGCTCCCTGCACCAGACCCTCGCAGAGCCGAGCCGGAGCGCGCGACAGGCGGCGGGAGGACACAAGCTTCCAAAAAAATAAACCTACAATGTAAAAATAACGCCGGGCGCCCCACGCTAATTGGGCCCGGGCGACGGCAGCTCACAGGTACAGCATGTCTCTCCCTCCTCCCGCCCGCCCTGCCCTCTCTCCCTCCCTCAGGCTTTTTTCTGCAAGCGCCTGGGGTGAGGAAGGCGCGCCCCACGAGTGCCCCCCACTGCAGGTCTCCGGGGAGGCTCCCCCAGCACTAGGGCCTGGGGCCTCCGGGTCCAGCCCAAGTGGGATCAGCTCTGAATTCCAACTTCCCAAACTAGTGGCATCCCAAGTATCCGCACAGCCCGGGGGAGGGACCAGGAGGCGGCCCAATGAGGCGTCACCAGCCGCGGGAGGCAGGCCCAGACGGCAGGAACACCAGCCCGCGGGGGAGGGGGGAACGAGGGGCGCCTCTCCCGGAGGGACCCCCCCCCCACCCAGTGCCCTCTGCTCCCTCGCTCAGGAGCTGCCCCCGCCAGCCCCCGGCCCCAGCTGGCCGGAACCCGCCATGCACCCTTCCAGAGCGGCCAGGCCGGGGAGCACGGGGTGCCATCTCCAGGGGCTCCCCAAGCCCGCGCTGCCTGCTGGAAAATAAGACGCAGTGTCACCCCCAACCCTGGGTCTACTTGGGGAGGAGGGAGGCGCACGGCGGCCATGCCCACAGGGCCGGGGCACACGGTGGGGGGGCTGCCCGGCGCAATTCCAGGGCGTCCCCCCGCCGGTCCACCCCCACGCCACTTCCCTCCTTCCCGCCCCCTCGCAGGGCAGCTGGAGTTCCCCTAAGTTCCCCAGCGCCCCCACGCATGCGGGCCGCAGTGTCTATGGGGCGCCTCGCTCCCTAGCAGGCCACCCCCCGAGAGCGCAAACTCAGGAGTGCAGGGGCCCCGCCAACTCCGCCGCGTGCGCCGCCCGATCTTCCCCTGATCCCCCGGAAGCGCGCCCCGCGCCTCCCCCCGGCCCTCTACGGGGACCCCCGGCCCCAACTCACCTCGCTGAGGCGGCGGCGGCGGCGCCCGGGCTCGGGGCGCGCTCGGGCCGCTGGGGCGCTCAGGCAAGTGGCGGTGCCGAACGGGCTGGGGGCGCGCAGCAGGCCCGGCCTCCAGCCGGGGCGCGATCCTCCCGCCGCCGCCTCCTAGGGCGCCTGCCCAGGGTCCCCGGCCCGCAACTTGGAGCGCATCGCGCGTCGCAGGGCGCGGGCGCACGGCTCGGGCGGGGCGCGCGCGGACGCGGGGCTCCGGTGCGGCCCGGCCTGCCCGCGGCTCCGCTCCCGGGCGGCGGCGGCGGCGGCGGCGGCGGCGGTGCGGCGGCGGCGGCGGCGGCGGTGGCGACGGCGGCGGTGCGGCGGCGGCGGCGGCGGCGGCGGCGGTGCGGCGGCGGCGGCGGCGGCGGTGGCGGGAGGGGGAGGAGGGGGCGGGGCGGGAGCCCGGGAGGCGGTGGCTCGGCCTCCTAGCTCCCGACTCCCCGCCCGCACCGACGCGCCCCGGCCCGGCCCCCTCGGGCTCCTTAAAGGGCCCGCGTCGCCTCCCGGGCACTGCGCGCACCCGCGCGCGCTCGCTCACGTTGCCCCCCCCGCGCGCGCACACACACACCCACCCTCACACTTGGGCGCGACGCCGTTTCTTTTTAGCAGCTCCGCGAAGGAGGAAGGAGGGGGAAAGCGCCTCCCCGTCCCGCCCCCTCCTCCTTCTCCGGTGGGGCTCCGAGCCCTCCTCCTCCTCTTCAGCCCCCAGATACTTAACTGGAATCGCGTTTCAGCTATTAAATGATAACTCCAGAGTGGTGGGTGGGTAGGGAGGGGGCGTCCGGGGAGGGCCACCCGCCGATGCGCAGGGACGCGCGTGGGGGAGCCCACTCAGTACTGCAGCACACAGTAGAGAGCCCACCTCTCCGCGACGGGCTTACGCGCCCTGGGCCTCGCGGGACAGCAGATGTGGCCCAGTGATCGCACGGGGAAACTCACAGCGCACCGCAGACGTGCGTGTAGCCTGGGGCATCGACTCAAGTGTAAGATCACCCACAGGTAAACACGGGACACGTACACACAAGTTGCACACGCAGTCAGGCACACACACCAGAATGTCTCTTTCCCGAGGGCAGGGATTTCTGGCTGTTTCTACATGGCCTTTTCACACAGTAGGGACTCCATAATGTGTGGTTGAGGGAACACCCATTTGGAGACCCCAGGGGACACAAATGCATGGACTTGATGCCGCAAGCCTGTGATACCATCCACAGGGACACACACACCCTCACAAGCCCAGACGGCACAAGCATGTGGGGTCGCAGACACGCACGTGAACAGTCCTGGGCCGGCTCCCAGGAACTCACAGTCTCCAACCAGAACCCTTCTGGCCCCCTGCCGATTGTGCGTCCCTGGTGACCCCTTCCCAGGTGGCCCTCCCAAGCTAGGGGAGATTTTTTTTTAAAACAGCAGAGGGCACTGGGAGCCCCAGGCCTGGAGCCTCCCTCCTCCTCTCCTTTCCCCTAAGATGTTGGAGAGTTTGAATTTTTGTTTTCAGTTCAGCTTTCCTTTTTTGGAGCGAAGTCTCAGCAGATTCAGTTCTGCCATCTGCCAACATCTGAGAACCCCTAGGGGGAGTGGGGAATGGCTGCGGTGGGGAGGCGGCCATGCGGTTTCCAGGGGCCCCACGCGTGCCCCCTGCCAGCAGGCGGGGTGCTGCCCGCCTCCCCTGTAGCAATTTGTCCTTCTCTGCCCCCTCGGGCTGCTCGTTTTCTTTTTATTGAGGGGAAAGAGGGAGCACCTGGGGCTGACAAAAACCTGGAAAAAGGGGAAGTGCGTGTGCAGGGAAGAGGAGAGGTTTGGAACGAGAAGGGGGACATCAGCGGGCCCTTCCCTTCCCGTCCAGCTCCACAGCTGCCAACCAGACCGTGGGAATCCACAGGCAAAACGCCAGCCCGGCAGAAGGAAGGCCTAGCCCTCTGAGGGGCCTGGGGAAGAGAGGACAGGGAAGGCAGAAGGGGGCCTGGGAAGCCCTCCTCAGCCCTCCTCCCCGCCCCCCTGTGTCACCTGAGACCGCTCCTGACATCTGCATTTCAAAGAGATCTGCTCTGGGATTTGGCACTGGAGGAGGAGGGTGTGGGGTACCGTCTTCGGAGGTTCCCTTGCCCAGCTTCTGCCTCCCAGTGGTGGTCCAGGGGCTTTGGCTGAGGCTGTGAACATCGGAGTGGGGCAGACAGGCAGGGGGATTGTCCCATGGGTCACTTGGAAACCCCTCAAAGGAAGCCAAGGACGGACTCAAACGTCAGTGTCCTCCGGACCAGCCATGTTACAGACGGAAAAATATAAGTACATGTCCTCAGGATCTCACAGGTTCCCCCCAGAAACCCTCAGAGGGTGGGTTCCTAGGATGGACCCCACATTACAGATAGGGAAACAGACCCAGAGAGATTAAGAACCTTCTGCTAGTGATTCCACATGGGCGCCAGAAACCATGGGGTTTCGAAGGGATGAACTGCGAGTCTCAGCTGAGCCCCTGCCCTCCCGAACTCCTCCCCTCCACCCCCCTGCCTACCCGAGGAGCCCCCCACCCCCCCACGCCCCTCCCCTCCTGCCACAGATCAGTACCCAGCACCCCCGCACCCCCGTTGCTAGTCCTCAGCACTGCACCATTTGCTACTGGGCTCTGAGCAGCAAGCAGCCTCAGGGGTTCTCCTGTAACTAATGGGAACAACAGCTTTGAAAAATTGCCAAAGAACACTCCGCCCCAAAGAGCCTCCCTGGAGGGCCCTTAGACACTGGGCTGGGATGGGGGTTAATAATAATGCTAGCTAAGAGCCTCCCAAACATCTCACCGTGAGGGAAAGACTGTCAATATGCCCATTTCATAGGTGAAGAGATTAAGATCAAGGGAACTTCGCCCAAGGACATTGGGCCACATACAGTACATGGGTCCCGAGCAGCTGGAAACAGGTGAGAAATCCAAGGGACAAATTCTGCCCTTAGGCTATGTTCCTACTATAATTTCGAATCATTCAACCATTCCCTTCTAAATAATTAGCAGACTAGTCAAACTCATTCCTGCCTCAGGACCTTTGCATTGGCTGTTTCTCTGCCTGAGAGAGCCGTCTTCTAGCTTCTGGTCCCAGCTCAATGTCACCTCCTTAGAGAGGCTCTCCCTGATCCTCTATCAAAACTCCCAAGGCACTAACTAACTCATTACCCTATATATTTTCTTCACCATTTATCACCACCTAAAATTATCCTGGGTATTTGTCACATATATTGTCTTCTGTCACCAGAATGTCAGGTCCATGACAGCAGAGACCTCATCTGTCTAGCCCACTGCTGTATCGCCAGCACACAATAGACAGCAGTTAAAAAGTGTTGACAATAAATGAGCAGTGAATAATGAATTCAGGCAACACGGAAGGCACTGGCTGGGTATCAGGCTTGGCCTTGCAGAACCCGGACTCAGGTGGGAATGATTGATTCCTGCATCCCAATTGTCTAGCACTTGTCCCTCTGGCGTATAACACGGTCAAGTCTTCACTTCTCTCCACCATCTCAGCCTCTGGGGTAGGTGGGGGGGATCCAGCACCCAACCCCGGACCTGACACCCAGGAGAAACCCATTCAAGCTAAGAGTCCATATGGACAACCATGATGTCTGATCAAACTCTCTGCCCTGAAAGAATGCCACCTGGACAGGCCTGGAGGAGAGCCCAGGCCAGAGGGCATGATGACCTGAGCCTCCCTGCCCCCAGCATCCCCACAAGCCCTGGACTGGCCTTCAGAACACAAGCAAAGGGAAGCCCTCACTCTCTGGGCCTCTACCAGGATACCCCAAAAGGCACCCTGATGAACATTCACAGGACAAACATTGCATGCCCACCAGAACCACATGCACAGGGAAAATCTTTACATATAGTGTTCATACTTTAGACATGCTTTAAACCACGGTTGCACACTTGAAAGCCCACAGAGCCTGGCAGGAACCACAAGCCAGGGACTGACGGGGAGGTGAGTAAAAGAGACAGGTGGGGCCTGCGGTACACCCCTACGCCCGTTCCCAGGCTGTCCTAGTCACCCTTGGTTTAAAACACAAGTCAGCCAGGGGCGCCTGGGTGGCTCAGTGGGTTAGGCCTCTGCCTTCGGCTCGGGTCATGATCTCAGGGTCCTGGGATCGAGCCCCGCATCGGGCTCTCTGCTCAGCAGTGAGCCTGCTTCCCCCTCTCTCTGCCTGCCTCTCTGCCTACTTGTGATCTCTCTCTCTCTCTGTCAAATAAATGGATAAAAATCTTTTAAAAAAAATAAAAATAAAAAATAAATAAAACACAAGTCAGCCAAACCAAACACCAAATGCCTGGGTGGGCTGCCCTCAGCAGGTGCCGGTGACCACTGGCATTCAGCGGTAGGTGACCACCTACAAAGTGTTAGCTGCTCAGGCCAATCTTCCACTCAGCCACCGGTGGTCCCTACTCAAAATAGAGGGGTCGAATGGGCACAGGAAGTTAGAAACTTCCTTAGTGAACAAACCCTCTTGCAAAATCATAAGCAGGAGGAGGGAAAGCCTGCTTTCAATGAATGCCTCAGAGCTTTATTTATTTAATATGTAGTTAGTTATTGCCTACAGAGTGCTGGGCACTGTCGGATAGAACAGCGAAGGAGCTCAAGCTCAGCCCTCAGGACCGGGCCTCCAGTGGGGAGGTGGGGAGTTGCATCGACGCCCGTGCACTAAAATCCCTTTAGAGGGGTAAGAAAAATACTCTGGTGTTCAAAAAAATGCAACATGTCAGAACACAGAAGATTTGGAGGGGTCAGGATCTCCCCAGATCCCCGCGTCTCCGGAATAATGGAGTCCGAAGTCCCCTTCCAATTTTGCAGTCCTGCAAACAGATCACGGACGATGTCGCCCAGCCCCCCTGCACCCTTTTTGCTAAAAGAAACTGCAGCGTCACCCTCCCCGCTTTCTCTGATGTGTGCACCTTTATTGATAACACCGTGCATTTCAGAAAGAAGGAAGCAGAGAATGAGATCAAGCCCCTGGCTGATAGGTCCGATCATCTCTGAAGATAACTCGCTTTCTCCCCAGGCTGCATTTCTGGAGTGTGCTCCTGGCCCCCCCACCCCCACCCACACACACCCCAGGGCCTCTGTTTGAGTCTGTTCTCATGCGCCAGAGGGCTGGGACCAGAGAGGGCAACATCAGAGAAGACATCCAATGGGGACCGTGGTCCCTGCAGCCTCGCTTTTGGTGGCCAGAGGCTGGGGTCGCCAAAGCAGGCGTCAGTGGAGCTGGCAGCATGACCCTGGGCGTCTGTCCAGTGGAACAAGTCTGGCACCTGTGGACAAGCAAGAGAACACGGTGTACGTTCTACCGGGTGGGGGGCAGAGGTCCAAGATACATTGTTTTAGCACAGAAGCAAGTACGGGCTGGTACGTAGTGTGGTACATGTGCAAAAGAAAAGCTTACTGTGTGCAAAGCACCGTGGCCTGCGGAGAGAATTCAGCAGTGACCAAGATAAGCAAAGTTCCTACCTTCATGGAGCTGACATTCTAAGGGTGTGGGGGAGGGCAGTACAAATATACAATGTATTAGAAGACAGCCCGTGCTCGCAGAGGAAAAAAATCTGGAAAGGAAGACTGTGCACAGGGGTAGGGAGGTCAGCAGCGGCCTTGCCGAGGGGGATCCGTGCAGTATCTGGGCAGAGGGCACACAGCCTGTGCCAGGGCCCTGGCATGGGAAGGCCCTTGGCCCCTTCAAGGACCAAGGAGGAGGCCAGTATGAGAGCAAGATGGAGTGGCGGTGAGGAGGGACGGATGAGCCTGGGGGCGGGGACAGGGGGACGGGGACACTTGAGAGATGCTACTGGGGGTTGCCTCTGGGTAGAGGGGATGCCTGGGAGCTGGAGTTGTGGTAGGGGGTGGTGACTGGCTTTGACCATGGCCCATGCCCCATATTTAAAGATGCAGAATGAGAGTTCATTCGTCTTCCCCCCCTTCTCTCTCTCTCTCTGTCTTATTCCTTCCTTCCTTTCTCTTCCTTTCTCTCTTCTTTCTTTCCTCCCTCCCTCCCTCCCACCCTCTGTCTCTCTCTCTCTCTCTCTCTCTTTCTTTCTTTCAAGTGTGGCCATCTGGTTTTGGACGTTCCCTGTGAGCACTTCTGGGTTTTTCCTTGAGATTTCAAGAAGGTCTCCTTTCCAGCATCTTCACATCACGTTTGCTATTTCTCAGACTTCCGGAGAATGTCAGGAATTAGCCCCTGGGTGGCCTGACCTCCCAGTGAGGCCTGGGAAGCCGACAAAAGCCCCAGGAAGGAGGAAGAGCTGGGGAGCAGCTGCGTGACCTGCTTCTCCAAGGGGCCCTAGCCTGGCCCGTCCTGCCGTGGGCCCAGAGCTCAGGTCCCCGATCAAGGAGCAATCAGAGCCCAGAGGCCCCAGCAGAGCTGAGAAGACCTGCAGCCTCACAGCCAGGTCCCCACTGGCTCCTGTCCAGCAGAGTCAATCCTAATTCTCATTAAAAAATATCAGCCTTTCTGGGGCACCTGGGTGGCTTGGCGATCGATCCGCCGAGCGTGTGACTCTTGATCTCAGCGCGTGAGTTCAAGCCCTACGTTGCGTGCAGAACCTACTTAAAATCTAAATGCAGAAAATGCCACCATGGTGGGTTCACCTGACTCAGAGGGGCTCTCCAGGCTTCTCAGCACCCTCAGGAATGACTCAAAGGCCAGCACGGCATGCATCAAGTGTCTGGGACTCTACACTGTCAAGTGGGGGCCCAACACGCCCAACTATGGAGAGAGTGAGTTAAAATGGAAGGATCCAATTTTGTGTCAGACAGATCTGGGCTCAGCCCCCAAATTTGACACCTCATTCAGTCACTGGACGGAACCCGGGGCCAGAGCCGTGGCTCTGGGCTCCCACAGGCAGAGCAGCTGGGGACTGTCACGCCTTGCTCTTCCTGGCTTGCCTTCCCTGAAAGCAGAAGCCAGCAAGTATGTTCTCCAGACTTCTTGCTTCCCAAGGTTGGGAAGGAGGCACCTCACCAGAAGGTGAGGGCATAGCGTGCCAAGTGGAAGGAACGGCAGATGCAAAGACCATCCCATGGGAAGTGACTCGGTGTCTTCCGTGCTGTTGGAGTGTGGTAGGATGGACAGCTCATTTTGCCTCCCTGAGCCTCAGTGTTCCTCATCTGCAAAATGGGCTGGATTCTTTAAGGGGTGGTTTCAGGAATTCAGTGAGCAAACATAACGGAATACCCTTTGAGACCCCGAATTTCTGGGAGCCTTCAGAATCTTAAAGAACATTCTTCAAGAGCTCTTTCTATAATGCGCCCTGGGCTAGCTGAGCATTTCCAGGCATTACGGATCTAGAGATGTTGTGTGGCCTAAGGACTGTGGAGCCACGCTGCCTGGCTGCGTGGCTTTGGGCAAGTTATTCAATCTTCCTGAGCCTATTTCCTAATCTGTAAAATGGGGAAAAACAACAGATCCTCCTTCAGAGGATTACCATGAAAATGAATTACTGTGAACAGAGCAGGCCGTGTCCGGCCCGTAGTAGGTCCTCTATAAACGGAAGCTCTTCATTGTATCTTAGGGAGCCGCCGACAAACCTGAGAAGACCGGCGCTCCTACGGTTCCCAGCGTGCGGCGGAGGGAATGCAGGCTCAGGGAGCTCCATCACCAACCCGATGCCATCACCGGCGAGCTGTTGGCATCTAAGTCCAGCTCTGCCTGGCACCGGAAGCTTCCCTGAACCATCCCTTAAGACCCAGCTGGGTCACTGTGTTGACTGTGATTTCCACTGCTCGGAGGAGGCATTCAGACCAGTGATGGAATAAACAGCCACAGAGGGTGTAGGCTTGATGTCCCCCGAGGCAAAAATATGGCTCATTGACCCCACCGTGGCCAGTGTGTCAGCCCATAGCTCCGAATGCATTGGTTTTGCTAGACTATGCAGGACGGGGAAGAAAAGCAAGATCACCACCCCTCCACCCCCCACCAGCCTCATCATCCCCACTTCCCCCCTCCTGACTGTTCCACTGCCCTGGCCTCTTCAAACACATCTACAATGCTGCCTCAGGGCCTTTGTACTGACCATTCCCTCTCTGTCACCTTGGACTTGCTTTCTCACCTTCTGCTTGTCTTGGATGAAATATCCAGTGAGAGATAACAAAGAAACACATCAGCATACAATGTGATGCTAGTGCTGAAGGAAGAAGAATAAAGCAGAAAGTGGCTGGGGAAGCCCTCTTTGGGGAGGTGACGATGGGGCATAGACCTGAATGAAGAGAGAGAGCCAGCTGCAAGGATATCCATGGGAATGACATTTCAGACAGGGAGGAGAAGTGCAAAGGTCCTGAGGTAGGCTGGATGAGCCCAGCAAACATGAAGGTCCTTGTATTCCACAACAAGGAGTCCAGACTTCACCTGCAAGCACTGGAGAGACCCTGAGAGGTTTTCCGCAGGACCGTCCTCTGGCCTGGGTCACATTTCAGAACGGTGATCCGTCTGAGCACGTGAGGTAGGAGGCCTTGTGGAAAGAAACGCTGTGTCAGGACAAGGACAGTGCAGCAGGGAGGAGGGGAAGGATGCCAGGGAGGTTCAGAAGGCAATGGGGGGGGGGGCGCCAACCCCCAACATCCGGTGCAGAGAGACCTGCAAGGCTGGGCATGGAGACAAGTCTGGGCCAGGAGAAAGGAGTGGAGCCCGTTGGTACCTGCAAAACAGTTTGCTTTGGCAGCCGCGTGCAGGGACATTTTCCGTTCGTGCTCCCTGTAATTCCTTTGAAGCTATTTATGGAAAGGCACACCTGGGGCTGCCCGGCCTGTCTTGCTCTCCGGGCCATCCGAGTCCAAGTCAAGCCCAGGAAGGCTGTCCACGGCAGGTGGATCAGGCCTCCTCATCCCATCCCGTTATTTTTCTAAACCTCTCCCTGCCTCAGTTTCTCTTCCGTGAAATGGGTATCCTGTAAGCCTCTTCCTCATGGGACGGGCCTGAAATCAAATGAGATACTGATGTAAAACTTTTAACTTGGCGTTGGGGCCACTCTTTTCATTTCCGGTAACCAGGAAGGGGTGGTGGGCATGAGGTGGAGGACTCGGGAGTGGCTTCCTGGCAGAGGCATGGCTAGAGCTGGAACTGCTAACAGTAATGGCTAGCAGGGCTCTCACAACATGCCACGGCCATGTTTGAGTTTCCTAAATCCCTGCCAGGACTCTCGGAAGGAGACACAATTATCAGCTTCGGGGTATAAATCTCCTGTCACCGCCATAACAAATCCGCCCAAATTCAGTGACTTGGAATGACAAAAGCATACTACTTTATAGTTGTGGACGTCCGAAGTCTGAAACGAGCCTTACGGGGCTAGAATCAAGATGTCTGCAAGGCTGTGTTGTTTTCGGAGGCCCTAAGGAGAGTCCATTTCCTTGCTTTTTCCAGAGTTTAGACGTTGGTGGCCCTCTATACCCCCTGAACCTCTCCCTCTGTCCTCACATCTCCTCTCTGACTCTGACCCTCTGGCCTCCCTCTTATGGGGACCCTAGTGTTTACACTGGGCCACCTGCATAATCCAGGATAATCTCTCCATCTCAAGATCCTTAACTTAATCACAACTACAAAGCCCCCCTGCCATGTCAGGTCACACATTCAGAGATTCCCTGGATTAGGAAGGGGATAGCTTTGGGGAAGGCATTATTTTGCCTTCCAGATCTATCTTATGCACAAGAAAACTGAGGTGGAAGAATTCACCCAAGGTCACCTGGCTCAAAAGAGAGTGCTGAGCCCTGAACTGCGACTGTCAGACTTCGAGGCCCACAGTGGCCACAGTCCGGGATCTGGGCTTTTGCTACGTTCATCGTTTGAACCTGCATTTGTGTGCTTCAGTGACTCTGCTGCACCATTTCATTGAACAAACACTAATTGAGCACCTACTATGTGCCAGGCAGAGCTCCAGACACAGGAGATACAGTGACAACCAAAACAGGAGAACATCCTTGTCTGCACAAAGCTGAACATCATTCTATGAGATCCATTTCGATGCAAGTAACAGAACTCCCAGCTCAAATCAGCTTAAACGCTGTGATCATTTGCTAATTCGCAAAGCAGGAAATCAGGAGGAGAGGGAGTCCTTAGTTTGATTAAAAGGGCCATTGCTGCGGACTCCAGGATCCTTCCCTCCTCAGCTTTGTTCTCATCCCGAATTCCCTCATGGCCACAAAATGACTGCCATTGCTCCAGCTAACACATGCAGATACAACAGCCGGTGCATGGAGAACAAGAAATTTCCCAAAGCCTCCTGCAGGCTTTCGATCATGTCCCATTGGCTAGACCTAGGCCCCATGCCCATGGCTTAACCAATCTCTGGGAAAGGATCAGAGCAATTACCTGAGATCAATCTAGATCCTCCCTCCACCACCACACACGCCCAGAGCTGGAGTTGTGTCACGCTTTCTTGAACCACACAGAGACACATGGGCCCCTTGGTAAAATCATGACTTCCCCAGCAAGAAAGAAGGGGATCATTGCTTCAGCAGCAGATGGCTTGGGTTCAAATGTAGGCTCTGCCACATTCCCCCTGAACCATTCTCTGGGCCTCAGTTTCCCCATCTGTAAAATGGGTGTAGTAATGGGACCTAGTTCACAGGCTTGTGTTGACAATGTCAGGAGTCGACCACACAAAGCCCAGATCTCGACAAGCCCAGTTAGCACTATCTTTTTTTCAGCTTCCTCCCCAGGGCATGGCCCAGAAAATGTCTTCTTATTCCATTGCCTTGACTGTGGAAGACTTTTCTCTAGTCTCCCCCTAATTCAAAACAAAAAGCTGCTGAAAATGACTGCATTGCAAGACCCATTCTAGAAGCCGGTAGTGGAAGGACTTGAGTGAGCATTCCACCCAGAACAAACAAGAATCTGAGTGGTCCTTGCTAAAAGAGAGAGGCTGGGCTAAGTGTTTGGCATAAAGGACCTCTCTCGCCTTTGCCTTTATCAGCTGCCACGGGCAGATGAAGAGACAGAGGGTCAGAGAAGAGGAGTGGCGTGGCTCAGATTACCCAGGGCAGAGCAGCAGAGAAGCAGGGTCTGAGCTGGGGTCTCAGGGCCCTGAGGGCCATCCTGCAGGTGCGTGACTGCACCACACACAATGTCGTGAACGTCGTATCGGCCAGAATTGGGTCACGTGCACAACATTTCTGAACCCATCCCAGAGAAGGGAGATTGGCTGGCTCACAGATCCATCGAGGCCGTCCCTGGAGCTGGTGGTGGGCTCAGCTATCCCTGAGGGGCCCGGTCAGCGGAGGCTGTCAGGACTCTGATAAAGCCGAGGTTCGTCCTTCTGGGTAAGAACCAGCAGAAATACCCCCAACCCGTCTTTCCTGAAGGGTGACGTCCACACTGCTGACGGCACACAAGGTAATTTTCGGTGCTGAACTTTTTAATAGGTTTTAGATGAACCTTTCTAATAGTTATTAGTTTTTATAATAGCTATTATAACCTCTTATTTGTGGCCAGTGATACTGATTTTTCTTTTATGATAGCTATACAATTTCCTTTTTAAAATAAGCTTAGGGGCGCCTGGGTGACTCAGTCAGTTAAGCGTCTGCCTTCGGCTCAGGTCATGATCCCGGGGTCCTGGGATCGAGCCCCACATCAGGAAATCCCTGCTCAGCGGGGAGCCTGCTTCTCCCTCTGCCTCTGCTCCTCCCGCAGCTTGTGCTTCCTCTCGCCCTGCCTCCTGCTCTCGGTCAAATAAATACATAAAATCTTTAAAATAAAATAAAATAGGATAAGCTTACGTGGCACTATTCTGAACTTTGAAACAATAATTACACCAAAAAATAATAAATACACATAATAACATAATAAAACAAAATACATAGAATGAAATGTATGGACAAATTCTTTTTTTTTTTTTAAGATTTTATTTATTTATTTGACAGACAGACATCACAAGTAGGCGGGGTGGGGGTGGAGAAAGCAGGCTCCCCGCCGAGCAGAGAGCCTGATGAGGGGCTTGATCCCAGGACGCCAGGATCATGACCCAAGCTGAAGGCAGAGGCTTTAAACACTGAGTCACCCAGGTGCCCCCATGGGCAAATTCTCATACATTCAGGTGGGAGGGTAAAATAGTTCAACCACTTTGGAAAACCCTCTCTGCTAGTCTGAACATGGGCCTGCCTGAGGACCCAGCAATTTCTATCCCAGGTAGGTACCCTTTAGAAATGTGCCCATGTGTTCATAAAAACACAGGCACCGGGACGTCCAGACAAGATTTATTCAGAATAAAAACTGCCTCAAATGCCCATCAACGTGGAACGTATAAATAAATCATGGGGTATTTATGCCGTGGCAGACAAGACCGCAGCTCCATATAACAGCACGGGGAAAACCAGAGAAGAGATCCAGCTGCCGGATTCCATTCATTTATGTCTCAAACCAAGCAAAGCTAACCTGTCATTAGAAGTCACAGTAATGGTCATCCATGGGGACAGTGATAGGAAAAGGGCCTGGGAAGGGGGAGTCCTAGGAAAGCTGAGCTGAGAGACCATGGAGTGAGTGTTGATTAAACCTGTGTGTTTGTTTCACGAATTCTTTAAGGCATCCGCTAAAGACCTGTGTCTTTTCTGTATGTATGACATACCTCAGTGGATAGTTTCAAGGGCACCTGGGTGGCACCTGAAGCATCTGACTTCAGCTCAGGTTACCATCTCAGGGTCTTGGGATCCAGCCCCGCGTCAGGTTCCACACCGAGCAGGGAGTTAGCTTCTCCCTCTCCCTCTAGCCCTCACCTCTGCTCGTACCCTCCCTGTCACTGTCTCAAATAAATAAATAAAATCTTTAGGAGCGTCTGGGTGGCTCAGTGGGTTAAGCCTCTGCCTTCGGCTCAGGTCATGATCCCAGAGTCCTGGGATGGAGCCCCGCATCAAGTTCTCTGCTCAACAGGGAGCCTGCTTCCCCCACTCTCTCTGCCAGCCTCTCTGCCTGCTTGTGATCTCTGTTAGTCAAATGAATAAATAAAATCTTAAAAAAAGAAAAGAAAAGAAAAGAAAAATACTACTTAAACAAAAGAATCAGTATATTGGCTTCTGGAATGTGCGGGTTTTCAGGAATGACTGAAGTCTTGGAATCTGTCTTATATCATCGTTATTATCATGCCTTTTTTTTTAGTGGCTGGAGTCGAATGAACAGCCAACACCTGTTGTGATAATGTAGACTAAGAGAAGAGGCTTAGGAGAACAGACATGGCATAAAAAGTACTATTTGCTTAGAGATTATTTCATTTAACACTTGATGGAAATAGATCTGTCTTCAGTTGTTGGGCTGGCCTCTTAAAAGCCCCTCTCCCTGGAATAACCTTGGGAAGTCCTGGTTATTGCAGCAAATACAAGGTGTGCCTCCTATCCCTTTACACTCCATTCCCAGGCAGGCATTGCTAATCAATCCCAGCACTCGCGTCCATTGATTCCAGATTAAGTCGTTAATCCTTTACAACACAACGTCATGGAGAATTGTTGCCAACAGTGGCAGCTTGCTGTTGCACGACATCTACTTGACATTCCAGCTCCAAATATCTGCCCTGCCTTGATCAGGAGGACTCTAAGCCATGGGTCTTACCTCTGCCAAGGACACACCCAGGAGATCACCATGCCCAGCACAGAGTGCAGAAGGGGAGACATCCACAGCTTCTGTCTTGGACTAGGTCATATCGCGTGATGCCTGGACCATCTGTGCTCTCAGCCCTACCTGCTTTCCCGCTACCAGACCCCCTTCCTCTCCTGTACAGCATTCACTTCTAGACAGAAAAGCCTTGCATATGTTCACCTGTGTGCTCCATGCCCAAGCGGATCTCACAAAAGCACCATATAGTGTTCCTGAGCCAGACTGCTACCAATTAGTTTTCTGTGTTAATGGAGGGGTGGAACATGGAGAAACAGTAGCAGATTCATTTTGACTTTGGGATGCCGTTCAGACCTATCCTCCTTGCATGGTATTTGCATAACTAATCATAATTTGATTAAGCTGGGGCTTTTTTGCCTGACCAGTACACATTCCTTCTTTTCCCCATAGTAGCATGTCAATTTTCCTTTAAGGAACTTTTCCTCTCCTACACCAAAGGAAATAATCTCTAATGTGATTTGTATGGAGGACATGGACTAACCCAAGCAATCATGGTGATTGGTTCAGGTATGGGCCTAAGACCCAGGTGGGCCAATCAGAGCTGGCCCAGATACTGGGGCTGTTCAGGTTGCCAAGGTGATAAGAGGTAAACCAACAGCTGTTGGCACTGTTCTAACTCCACTTGAGGAAATCCAATCTTAGAATGAAACCAAATACAAGGGAAAGCAGATCCAACACAGGATCTGTGCAGGATTCAAATCCCCTATGATATCTCTTCAACACCTGGATCCAGCCATACCTGAAACCAGTTTCATCACTTGCAGACATTTCTGCTTATGACCATTTGAGCTGGATTTCTTTCCCTTGTGACCAAAAGATTCTTGATTAATATAGATTATTAAAATAAGTCTGAGTAGCTTACAAATCGACAACTATTTGGGGAAATGACTTAAAAACATGTGGGATAGGAATTTCCAGATAAAACAGATGCAGAAAACAGAAAACACAAGGCAGATAATCTAGAAGTTTGTAATAATTCCTACCATAAGGATAATAAAACCAGTATTCTACAGATCCTTTAGGAGCGCAGGGTCCTAAGTGGCCATCTGCTCTACCAGGGTGGTCTCCCCACGGAAACAGGAAATTGGCATGAGTTGACACAAGGTAGCTTCGTGAACCTGTGTTAGCTTCTCATGATTATCATATTTTCTTCTAAACAGTCACAAGCCATCTGTGTAAAGCTCTGTTCCAGAATATTCTGCAAAGAGCTCTTGCTGTCAGACATTTCCCATCTGGGGTTTCCAGAATCCATATTATCTTCCCTTTTAGAAAATGGGAGTCCTTGCCCATCTTAGGCTCCAATTTCCATCCAGCGGTTTCTTCTGGGTCCCTTCTTACTATCTCCTGGAGAGCCGTGAATTCAATTCTCTCTTCAGAACCTCTCTTCCTCCCGTGGGATTTGAAAGAACAATTTGGCCTCAGTGGTGAAGGCAGAGCTGCATCAAAGATGAGTGATTCCGTGTTCTTCCTGTTGTATGACCACATGACCCCATCTCCTCCCTCGGGGAGTCTGTCTCTGACATCTCATTTTTCCCTCTGAATTTCGTATGTTCTTTTTCTTGTAAAAGTCACCTGGAGACCCTATTACTTTTTTTAAAGTAACACATGCATATGATAAAATACGTTCCAGCAGACCCAAAAGATATGCAATTAAAGAGATGCCCCCTCCCTGATCCCCAACCCCCTGAGTCCCATCCTCAGAAACAACCATGCCCATTAGTGTTTCCTCCCAGACATATTACAGGCAGACACCAGGACATACGTGTGTACATACATGTGTTGGTAAGTATCCTCCCCCTGCTTTTTTTTACCTTTAAATCATCTCTACACCCAATATGGAGCTCGAACTCACAGCCCTGAGATCAAGAGTCCCATGTTCCACTGACTGAGCCAGCCAGGGGCCCCACCCCATCCCCCTGCTATTGTGTGTGTGTGTGTGTGTGTGTGTGTGTGTGTGTGTATGTGAGATAAAAGATGCCTGACATAAAACTTAGCCATTTGTGACACTGGGGACATCGGCAACCATCCCTATCTAGTTCTAGAACATTCTTATGTCTCCGGAAGGAAACTCACACCCATTTACCAATCACACCTCATTCCTCCCCCCCCAGCTCCTAGGATTTACCTGTTCCGGACATTTCCTATAAATGGAATCACCCAGCATGTGGCCTTCTGTGCCTGGCGTCTTCCATTCAGGCTCATGCAGGTGGAAGCGGATATGAACACTGCATTCCTTCTTGTGCCCAAAATATACTCCACTGATCGGAGAGACCACACTTTGTTGATCCACTCATCTGTGGATGGACCGTTGGGGCTGTTTCTGCTTTTTGGCCATAGCGAACAGCACTGCTGTGAACCTGCCCATGCAGGATTTATTCGAGCCTCCGTTCTCAGTGATTCGGGGCCACACTTAGGAGTAGAACTGCGGAGCCGAAGGCGTGTAACGGTTTGAACCGCCCGCCGTACTGTTTTCCAGAGAGGCTGCACAATTTCCTATTCCCACCAACGGTGCAGGGGGGCTCCAATTTCTCCCCATCCTCGCCAACATTTATTTTTAGGTTTTTCTTAGAGCCGTCCTGCTGGATGTGAAGTGGCGTCTCGTTGTGGTTTTGACTTACGTGTCCCTGATGACTAATGACGCCCTTCCTTGTCCCATGAACGGAGCCTGCTAGCCACTCTTTTTGGCCTCCTGAAGAGTTCCTCAACAATCTGTAACTAGAGCTTGTCCCTCATCCGTTTTGCATGGAGTCTCCGCAGAGCTGCAGGCTGATCCACAGCCCTGGTGTTCCCCGACCCACCAGTCAGCCCCCGACTGGCTTCTCACTTCCCATAGCGCTGGAACACACGTCCCTGGGTGGGAGTTCCTCCGATTCCTAGTTTTCTTCCTGGAGGTCAAGGGCAGCCCTGTCCCCGCTAATTTCAGTCTGTAAAAGGCCTTCATCTGGACCTCCCCTCCCCACGATCATCTCTCTGCCACCAACAAAAACCAGTGATATGTTTGAGACCTCACTCTACTCCGGGCACTCAAGTTTCTCGGTTTCCTTCTATTACCTTCCCCTAGTGTCCTTTGAGATAAATTATTCCATTTTCCAGGAAGCAGATGGGGGCAGAGGAGGGTCAGTGGAAGCCGGATTCAGCCCCTGTGTTGTCCGACACCCCCACTCCTTACCTCCAGGCAACTCCCTTGCTTCGGCTCTAGACCAGAGCAAACCATGGTCCCAGTTTCCCTGGCATGGAGGGGTTTCCCAGGACCAGGGACCTTTAGTCCTAAAACCCAGAAAGTCCCAGACAAACCAGGATGAGTCGGTCACTGTGGTCTGAACAGCCTCCCAGGCTTTGTGTCTGGGGCACGGTGCCATGAGTCCCTTATGCCTTCTGTCCTCCCCCTGCTGGCACGGAAGCAAGAGTCCTAGCTCCCAGGCCTTGACGGGCCTCAAACCCACAACCTTGGCCCTTCGTTTCCCTCCCCCACACCCTGGCCTGGTCAGCTGCTGTCCTGAACTTCCCCTTCTTTCCCACGCAGCCCGAGACAGGCGTTCAGGTGGAAACCCACAGCGAGGCCAGCCGGGGGCCCGGCCAGCGGCAGAGAGAGAGCAAGCTCCTGGCCTCGCCGACAAGGGGACCGAGTCCAGGGAAGTCGGGAAACCCTCGGTGTTGGTACCTCCCCGCGTCTGTATTTTGCACAGCCCCCTGTGTTTCTGCCGCAGGCCTTGGGATGGAAGAAGGCAGGCAGGACCCAGCAGTTCAAAGGGATCCGCCTGGGTATTTGTGCCCGGGCAAATCGGCCGAATGAATAACACAGCAAGCTGGGGACAGCTTTGTCGCTGTCCCTAATCATTCAGAACCAACCGCTCGCTCAGACGAGACCCGGGGCACCGCCTCGGCCTCCTCACTCTCGCGATCTGCCAGCACCATAATTATCTTATTACCAGCCACCTTGTGCTAATAACCTTTCCCTTTATTACTGAGAAAGGAATTAGAGAGAACTAATAGAGCGCGGCCAGTAATTCATTTGTGACCTTGCATGTTTTTTACCCTGGGCGCTCAGTGAAGACAGAAGTCAGGGGAGGGCGCCCCCCCACCCCCACCGCCCCGGGGCTCTGGTTCTTCTCTGACCCTTTCGTGATGTGCTGTCCACAGAGCTTCCCCTTCTGGGGACATGTCTCAGGTTCTGCTGGTCCTGAGCTGCCCCCTGCTTGGGCAAAAGCAGGGGTTCTGGGGAGTCGTTCCCTGGAGGATGGGAAGGGCGGGGACAGGGGACACGACCGTTCCCTGGCCTGGTGTGGCCTCCTGCTTCCTCTTGGCCTGAGCGCAGCAGTCAGCTGCGGTCCGTGGTGGTCATGTGTCAGCTGAATCCTCTGGCACGTGTGTCCTTGCTCTTGATGGGGACGGTGGCTTCCCTGTCGTGGGGAAGGAAGCTTCCAGCAGTCTGCTTTCCCAGTGCAGGGAACCCTGGCTGGTGGCTGGCCCGGATCCCTCGGAGCCCTTGGCGAATCTGCGCCTCCAGCCCCAGGTCCTGCGTGCTGTCTGGTTCTGCGTGCTGTCTGCTGCTGACGGCCGGCGAGGCTCCCGAGGGCTGGCTCTGGGCTGTTGGAGGCCTCTCACCGCCCTGCCTGGCGATGACGTCCCCTGGCACAGCTGTCTGGCAGCACCAGCTGGCACAGGGACGAGTGCCTGGTCCTAAGGCGGGGGCCCCCGTGCCCACAGCTCCCCATGGGACCAGGCCAAGGCCAAGACTTAACCTAAAACTGCCCCCTTTCCTGACTCACTTCCCCTCTCTCTCCCCAGCTGTGCCAGGAGCACGACCTTAGCCATAAGTCACCCTCATAGAACTGTCACCTCAGAGTCTGCCTCTGAGGAGACCGACCTGAGACACCCGTTCTGAGCTAGGAGAGGCCCCGGGACCTAATTCTGGCCCCGGACGTGAAGGAAGAGTCTGGGGAAGGTTTTCCCTCCCTGATGAGCACAATTGTGTGAGGAAACGTGGCCATGGCGGCCATTTTGAGCTCAGGAGGGTCCCCGCATGGAGTGGGTACGGGTCTTGGGTCCTTGTGGTTGCCACCGAGCTGGCCACCAGTCCTGCGGCCACCTGCCCGTATCTCCACCTCTGTTCTTGTGAGAGTACACTGGGCCTTTCTCATGGAATCTTCTAGTCAGAGGTGGTTACTTGCAGCAGGAAGCACGCTCACTGACAGAGACCCCCCAAGACCCCAACCATGCCCGGGGTTGACCCCCAATGACCCCTGTCTGGTGAGTGCATTAGACCTGTGGGGAGACGTTCACCCTCCATCTGACCAACAGCACGCGAAAGGAGGACTTCTGGGTCCTCCTGGGGAGAAGGTCTATGTGTGCTCCCCACACCGTCATGGCCGCCGGGCCCAGGAGAATGTCACGACCGGCCTCTCCAGTGGATGGATTCAGAGTCCGGCTACTATGCCTGGGACCCACGGAGTTGGGGTGGAGAGGGGGGGCTGGACCTCTTGTCGCATGTGACGGTGAATTTTCTTATTGTCGAAGCAGGGAGGGTGACTGGGGCCGGAGTCAGACAGGCCCTCCGCCAGCTCTCTGTGTATGCTTGAGCAAGGAGAGTGAGGGCTGTGCGCACGGGGTCAGTTCCCACCACGGGAACCCTCACGGTGGCCCTCGGGGCCGGAGTGTCGTGCGGAAGTAAGAATTAAGGAAAGAGTAAAGTAAGAGGGGAAGGAGGAGGCGAGAGGACGCGGCGTCTGCTCACCCACCCTCCGACCTTCTTCTTCTTCTTCTTGCTGATTCTCACGAGGGCTCAGCAGCCCTGCTCCTGCTTGACTCATTTCGCTTATTATTATCAATATAGGATATATGAGTATCAGTATTTTAAACACCCATGGCCTAAGAACAGAGAATTCTATCGTGAACACCGCTACGCACCCCCACATTGAACAAAGGCCTCCCTTGGTCAACACTGCTTCAGATGCATCGGAGCCAATCAAACGTTTCAGATCCGATGACGCTCGCTGGCCCCCCGCCCCTCAGGTGTCCCCCTCCCCAGAGCTGAGCACCACCCAGAAGTTACCCTGCGAACCGCTACCGCTTCAGCCGAGGGTACTTCTACCTCACTCGAATGCAGTCATGTGTGTTCTAAAACGTCACCTAAGTAACATCCGTTTGACAGACGGGCGGGTGGTGTTCAATTTTCCCCCGTCACAAACAAGGGAGGCTACCGTGAAAAATCCTATGCATGCTTCTTGAGGCTCAAGAGTTCTCTAGAGCTCAAGGCCCCCTTGGAAGCCAAACGTTTGGACTGTCGCCTCCACGATCCTGAAATGTGACGCATGACTACCTACATATGGTACGTACCAAAAATAACACACAGGCACACAGGATGCCCTGTCTGAAATATCAAGGAAAGGGATTCCTATTAAAATAATCCGTATTTCTATAGGTCAGTGCTCAAATACAGGCAACCTAGTTGGTCCCAGCGGTGGATTTGCACCTGTTTGAGGAATCACTCCAAAGGCCCCAGGTAGTGCACAGACTCACACAGGTGTGTGGGTGGCAGTGACCCACATGTCACTGACGGTGATGTCATCGGATATATGGCTTGCCAGAGGGGCACCTGACGCTTGGCAGGACTCTGAACCAAGTGGACCCTGCTCGCCGCTTGATCCCCACACTCACCGGATCTCTGGAAAACCCCGTGCCCACTGAAAACCTTGCTAAAACTATTTTCTGGTTAGGCTCTAGAACCTATTTTCTAGAGTTAGGCTCTAGAATCAGTTTGGGATAGACAGGGTCTTCAACCAATAATGCAAGCGGTGGGACCATTCCTTCTTTTAGGGGACAATCCCCACATCACGGGAAGATTAGCATCTCTCTTCTCCGTTCAGGAAAAGCCCTCCGCATTCCCCCTGGTTACTGCAAATCCTAAAAGACATTATCCGGGGACCATTAAATCTCTAGACTCCACGCCCACGGGACAGAGCTGAAGGGCTGCTCTCTGGGACATTTCTTCAGGGCCCAGAGGAGGCGACAAGGTTCATGATAATGGCCAGAAAGCTTCCTGGGCTTGGACTCCTCAAGACACACCACCAACCTGTGCCAAGACCAACCAGGTCCTCAGAGGGCAAGGACCGGGACACCACCTTGTAGAATGGGGCCGTTTTTCAAGGCACATATGTATCGAGGGCTGTTCTGTGAACTACAAACGAGCTAGTAGACGGGCACTTTTAGGAGTCTTTGTTTCCTCTTAACTGGGCTATAGCCTGTGTGCAGAAAAACGCATGATGAATTTTTACATATGTATACCCATCCCTCCAGTAAAGACATACAAGACTTCTAGCACCCTGGGAGATGCCCTTGGGGACCTACCCCACCTGCACCCTGTCCCTGGCAACCACTGATTTGATTTCTGTCCTGATCACTTAAATGTGGCCTCTTCTCGAGCTCCCTATAATTGGGATCATACAGTGCATATGGTTTTCTCTCTGCCTTCTTTCATTCAGTAGAACGTATTGGAGATTCATCTGCATTGCAGCACGTGTCGAAGGTTCATGACTACTTGTAGAATATCTTTCTGTGACGTGGAAGTCCCATGGCATGGTTATTGGTCATGAGTTATTGGGGTTGTGGCTTGTTCCCCGTGTTGGGTGATGGGGAATCTTGCTCCTACGAATCTTGTTGTCTAAGCCTTGGTGTGGACATGTGTTAAATTTAACCTTCTTGGGTTAAATACCCAGGACGTGGGCTGCAGGGTCCTATGGTGACCATACGCTTCCCTCTATAAGAAATTTCAGAACAGTGTCTACAGAACAGCAGTTCGGCTAAGCATTCCCACCAGCCACGCATGGGAGGTCGGATTTTCCGCAGCCTTGCCAGCACTGGGTATTACCCGTCTTTTCAATGTTAACTGTCCCAGTTGGTGTCTGGTGCTTCCGCACTGGGGTTTTATTTCCCTTCAGGAGTAATGAAATTGACGTGCACGGATTTTACAGAGTGGGAAAGAGAGCGCTTGCAACTAAATCTCTTAATGTCAGGCTTTCGGAGGGAACCCCCAGTCCTTCTTGGGCCCCCCAACCTGGACTTAGGTTGGCAAAACCTTCCTGTTCCACAAGCCCCCTAGGACCAGAGAAGGGTCCCTTGGGGCCACTGGGGTCTGGGCCTGGGATAACGTCCTGCACACCCGACAAGATAGAGGAGGCCACTCCCTGCGACCCAGGGTAACTGACCCCAAGACCTCAGCCCCTGCAGTAGACAGGTGTTGTAGTATAAATAGCAGGGGCTTGGGGACTAACCCCACAATGGAGCACCCAGGCCACTTCCCAAATATGGGACTTCGAGCAAAGAATTTCCTCTTTAACCTCAGTTCCCTTGTCTATAAATTGGGTCTAATACTGGAACCCCAGTGTGACCGGGCCACCATGCAAAGTGTCTGTCCCAGTTGGCTGACACCCGGGAATGCTCAGGACATCAAAGGGACACTAACTCCTTCTGTCTCTCAACAAATAGAATAGCCATCCTTCAGAGACACAGCAGCGACCTGATACTGGAGTCCTTGCAAAGCCTGGTGCTTCCTTATTTCTGTCTCATTAACTTTTTTTTTTTTTTTTTTTTTTTTAAGCAATTCCCCAATCTGAGCACCGGGATCCCCTGGAGGGCTTATGAAAACGCAGATCTTGCTGGCCCCTCCCCCGAGTGTCTGATTCAGCAGGTATGGGCTGGGGGTGAAAGTCGCATTTCCAGCAAGTTCCCAGGTGGTCCTGATGTGGATGGCCCAGGGAGCACGATTTGAATTTGGGAACGACTGGTCTGTCGTATCAAAATTAGCCTCATGAGTCTCCATCTGGCTAGAGAGTAGAACCCCCCCTCCCCGGGGAGTGCTTAGGCCTCCAGATGCCTATCCCCCCCACCCCCACCCAGGAACCCAGAACCATCCATATATGTGAAAAGCTCTCGCACCCCACTCCCCCACCCCCCCACGCCTGCCTGGTGATTCTAAACAAACTGCCCAGGGAGAACCAGAGCCTTCGCCTGAAACCACCCCAAATGATGCGTGCCGCATGGGATTCTCGAATCATTTATCCCGAGAGGACCCCGAGAAACTTAATCAGATCTAGCCATGATTCCGGGGGCATGACTTGGCATTCACAGGTGTTGGCTGTCGCAATAAACAAACCTTTCAAAGATCCCTTTAAAAAAGCAATATAGGAAGCAGTCCCTTGCTCGCGCTCATCAATAATAGATACCCACAAAGCAAATGAAACAACCGATGTCCTAATTTATGCAAAAGGGTATTCGTGGCCTGGGATAACATTTCCAGTGGCTGCGTCATATGCAGATTCAAAAAACACCATGTCTGAGAAGTTCTAGACATAAGGAGGGCAGATGGGCTCAGCCAAGCTCTGTTTGATGACTCAAACCACCGTGTCAAAGACACGGGCTGGGGGGAGGGGGGCTCAAAACACGTTGCAGCGTCTCCTGAAGGCAAGCCCGGGACAGAAAGAACTGATTCTTAATGTATTACGTTATGTATATACGCTTATGTAACATGTGACTTGACACAGACGTAAATGGGCATATGTGACTCTTTTACTAATACAAACGGGCAAGTAAACATTTGTTTAATTTATACCTCCGAACTCTTACACTGAAGCTCATCCAAAACCACGGGACAAATGCCCCTCTCACTGATATAAAAACAAGGCACTGCCTTACATTTGTGCATCTCTTCTATTTTTTATTTTATTTTATTTTTTGCAGCACAATGGTAAATAAGACGGAGGAGTCTCTGCTTCCAGGAAGCGGCCATTAGGAGAGAGACAACAAACAAATGGGATGTTATGCAGAGGGGCCTGGTGGGAAGGAGAGTAGTACAGAGGGAACAGAGGGCCGGGGAGGAGTGCTGCTGCAATTGAACGGAGAGAGAACAGAGAGGAATTGAGCCTTGCAAATATCTGAGAGAGGAGCACACCTGGAAGCCGGAGCTGCAAGTGCAAAGGCCCTGAGGCGACAATGCACTAGCAATATTCAGCTGATAGTAAGGAAGCCAGGACATAGTAGGAGCAGGGAGAGTGTGCAGGCCAGGTCTGACAGGGCTCGGTGGACCGTGGAGGGAGGTGGGTTTTATTTAGCTTGATGGGTCTGGAGAGCCCGGTTCCTTTTGGGCTGAACAGGGGGGTAACTTCTCAGTTTTGTAACTCTAGGGCCTCTGTCCACAGCTGGGTCCAGTCGGGGTGCCTGATCAGGATTCTCAGGTCCTCCAGGAAGGAGGAATTAATGCCTCCGACTTCCCCATCTGCCTCCTACCCTCTTCTCCTCCCTGATGGGGCATCCAAGGGCAAGGAGGGGCCGCAGCAAGTACCAGAGGGTAAGTCAGGGCTTCCCAGCTCCACTGCAATGATGCAATTCAAGTCTGGGAACTAGCACTTATTTAGTACCTCTTAGATGCAAGGCACTGACCTCAGTTTGGCACCATGTACACTCCGCACTCAACAACACCTGCTTTTGGGGCCAAAGCTAAGAGCGGACACAATCACCCTTTGTATTTTATGGGCCTTGAGAGTGTACTTTGTTCTCGCCAGGCCTGCGCCCCCTGCAGGAAGAGGGAGGGCCGGAAGACAGGACGGGCGTACCCACTCGGTCGATTAGCAAAGTGAGGGGAGGCCAAGAGACTGAGGCCCCAGAACCCAGCTCTCCTGATTCCCAGTCCCTCTGCTCTCAGGGTGCACTCCTGCCTCATGGGGGCCGACGGGGACAGGGAGCAGTCATGGGGGGACCCAGCCTCAGAAGGGCCCATGGCTGCTGTCACCACACTGAGTTTCTTCATCATTTTTGAACAAAGGATCCTCTGTTTTTATTTTACACCAGGCCCCACGAATTACGCGATCGGCCTGGACAGAGGCCCTGTTCTAGATGCCCAGACAGGGATCTAGAAGGCTGTTTCCCTGACAGCCCGCGGAGATCAGACATGCAGCCTAAAATCAAGGCCCCCAGTGCTGTGGCCTGCAGATCCCCACCTCTTGGCCAGAAGACGCTGGAAACCCTCTGGGCCCGTGTCACTGAAAGAACGTCTGCTGAGGTCAGAGCTGCTCGCAGGAGACGTCTGTGAGGTGGTGTCTGGTTTTGATTAAATATCCAGAGTCACTCATTAACTTGCCCTACAGACAGACTTGGAAGTCCTCCCGACATAAAACCCTCTCCACCGGGGCTGCCCGGCCCTGTCCCTGCCACCTACGTTTCCTGCCAGGAGCCAGGAGCCCCTGGTTTGGGGGCGGAGGACATGGAGGCGGGGGCTCCCTTGTCTCCCAACTGGGGTCAGAGGTCATCGCCAACCTGGTATGATTTAAAGGGGTCTAAGAGGGCATCCTACTCTCAGAGCCTTTCCCTATTTTGGTCCCCGGGTCTGCAATTCCATTAAAGCCTGTCCTTTTGGGGGCCTGGATGGCTCAGTCGGCTAAACATCCGACTCTTGATTTCAGCTCAGGTCATGATTTCAGGGTGGTGAGATCAAGCCCTAGGTCAGGCTCCACGCTCAGTAGGGAGTCTGCTTGAGTTTCCTCTCGCTCCCTCTCCCTCTGCCCCCACCCCGCGTGTTCTCGCTCTCTCTAAAATAACAAATAAATAAATAAATTTTTAAAAAGACTTTTTTATTTATTTGACAGAGACCAAGAAAGCATAAGCGGGGAAGTGGGGGGGGGCAGTAGAGGGAGAGAGAGAAGCAGGGTCCCTGGTGAGCAGGGACCCTGACATGGGACTCAATCCCAGGACCCCAGGATCATGACCTGAGCTGAAGGCAGACACTTAACCTACTGAGCCACCCAGGTAACCCATAAATAAATCTTAAAAAACAAAACAAAACAAAACAAAAAACCTGTATTGGGTGAAACCTATATCTTAAACTCTCTTACATAACTTGTTGCATTATTTGTAATGATTTATCTACCAGTCTGTCTCTTCTCCAGGTTGGCGCTTTGGAGGTCAGAACCTGGGCCACGTTCATTCATTCCTCAAGAAAGCTGTTCCCCGGCACCCGTCTGACCGGGACATCAGTCATTACAGGAACTTAAGCCCAGGCTTTGCATTTACCATACGAGGCAAAGGATCTCCACTAGTAGGGACCATCTAAGTATTTGCTGAATGAATGAATGAATGAATGAATGAATGAAAACAACAGCTTACATATCCCGAACACCTGCTAGGCGCTAAGCACAGTGTTACTACATTTGTATGTATTTCCTCACTCAGCTCTCCTAACGAGCCTGAGTTTAGTGCTTCTCTTGTCCTCATTTTACAGACAAGCAGACCGAGGCACTCAGGAAGGGCACTTAGAGGGCTTACAACGTGCACATGCACAGACATCCACCTGCACCCACGCGCACACACACTTACACACACCCCCCTCTGTAAGCCAGATTCACAGGCAGGCAGAATTCAGGGCTAAATTAGCGAAATATCTTGAGATGGTGTTTATTTCCCTTCTAGTTCTCGAGTTTTAATGACTGTTTATTCTCATAAACATCTAATTTGTGTGCTCAGCCTCCCAGTCAGACTGCAGTGCCAAGTGGCTGGGATGTTTGCCTCTGGTGGGATATCAAACCCCCTCCCTGCTTTGTTTTGTTTATAAAACAAGACTCCTTGGAGCCCTCGCATGTTGCTGGCCTCTCCCAGGAGGGACGTGCTGACCTCCGCAGCCTGTGAGCTTCTGCCAGGCCTGCTGGAAGCAAGCTGCAGGGGAATGAGGGTTCCCTGCAAAGATGGCCATCCGCATGCCTCTCCTGCCTGCAGGTACCCGAAGCTCCTCCCACCAAGGGACGGAGTCTCCCCCAAAGTGGGTGGGTTCCTTGACTGCTTTGACCAATAGGAAGCAGTTGAAGTGATTTAATGCTAATTTGGGACCAAGCTTTAAGGGACCTGGCAGGTTCTACTTTCCCTCTCTTGGGATCCTGCTTCCACCATGAAGAGAAGCTCAGGCCAGTTGCCAGAATGACAGAGGAACGACTGAGGACAGGAGGGACAACAGATGGAGGGACGGACCCGCAGGTCCCTGCCCTTACAGCCTGGTCAGCTGCAGCGCCAGCAGAGGAGGGGAAGCCGTACAGATCATCCAGTCCGCCCAGCACCCTCATGAGTCTTGACTGTCAGCCTTGCAAACAGCCTCTCCCCAAGTGCACTCCCACCCCCTCCACCAACCCCCCAGGAGAGTGCCTGCCGGTTTTCCCAGCAGGTGTTAAAATAACGACCTTCAGGCCAAAAAGGAAGTAGTGTGCATGGGTGATAAGAGGGTCTGGCTGCCTGAAACGGAAGGAGGGAGGAAGGGAACAGAGGTGGAGGCAGTCTGGGGAGAGTTGGCAAATTTCGAGGGGGTGGCTATCAACTGGATGGGGTGGGGGGGACCAAGGGGGGAGCACAGTGCTTCTTGTCATGCCCCCCAACTCAAAATTCAGCCTCAGGCTTTTCCTCCTGAACAAGTTTTGCAGGAAACAAAGGTCTGACACCAATACCTCTCTCCTGCCTCAGGGCCTTTGCAAGTGCCATTCCCTCTGCTTGGAATGCTACTTCCCCCCTGTTCTTGATTGAGGAGTATCCCACTTAAAGACGGGTTGAAGTCCTAACACCCAGGACTTCAGAATGTGACCTCATTTGGAAAAAGAGTCACTGTAGTTGTAATTAGTTGAGTTAGGCTGAGGTCATGCTGGGGTGCGGTTGACCCTAAATGCAGGATGACTGGTGTCCTTATAAGAGAGGAGCGCTCCATAATGAAGACACAGAGTCCCTCACGGATGTCACCCTGAGACAATAGAGGCCGAGACTAGAGTTTCTGCAAGCTGAGGAAGGCGGAGGGAGCAAAGAAAGGTCCTCCACTAGAATCTACAGTAGGAACATTAGCCCTGCTGTGCCTCAGTTTCATACTTCTAACCACGGAAACTTGCAAGAATACATAACTGTTGTTTTAAGCTACCCAGTCTGTGGTACCTTGCTATGGCAGTCCTAAAAAATGAATACACACCAGGGTGCCCTCATCTAGTAACCTTGCACTTCAGTAAGCACAATTGACTCTGTCTTCAAAATATACCCCGAATCTGCCCCTCCAGCCACCCACAGTGAACACCCTGGTCTGACTACCATCTTCTCTTGCTCGGACTGGTGCAGTAGCCTCTTCCCCAGTCTCCTATATCCACCCTGCCCCCTCTTCTTCCAAGCAGCCAGAGGGATCCTTACCAAACCTACCTCAGGCCTGTTACCGCCCCTTCAAATTTCCCCATCCTGCTCACAAAACAATCACAATTCCTGCCAATGGCAGAATCAGACCCCCATGAGCCCACCCTTTCCAGTCTCTGTAGTATTCTCTCCCCTCACCCACTCCGCTCCAACACATTGTCCTCCCCACTGTTCCTCAAACACATCAGAAGTTGTCCTACCCCAGGGCCTTTGCATGTGCTATCTCCTCTGCCTGGAACGCTCTTCTCTGCACACATACGTGCCTCCAACTCTCTCTTTATCCATACCATTGCTTCCCTGACCACCCTGCATCAGAGGGCTAAGTGCCCTCCTCTTCCCCTGATCCTGCATCATCTTTTTCCATCTTTTTGGGGAAGATCTCTTGCTTGGCATCCAAACCCAAACTCACACAGACACTCTTTGAAGCAGCTGTTCCATTTGTGGGAAGTGACCCTGCAGAGACTCGGGGATGGGTGTGGAAGCACAGACAGACCGATTTGCACAACAAAGCCTGAAAGCAAGCCAGGGGCCCACAGATAGGGGACCCAGTATGTCAGCTATGGGACTTCCAGAAGGAGGGACGCTCCGCAGCGATCACAGCAGGTGAGGCTGTCCCAGGATCTGGGCACAGGGCCACCTCGAAGATCTCTGCTTCCCTTGTCGTTTCCGTTCTGTATTTTTTAACTGAGAGTTAAAAATGCATAATAGAAGAGGTCACGCCATGCAGTTGCCTTGGGTGCACTTGTTGGATTTTTTTTAAAAAAAATAAACTATTTTATGAGCAGTTTCTGATTTACAACAAATTATGAAGATAGGACATCTGGCCCTCAGTCTCCCATTATTAACATCTTGAATTCACATGCGACATCTGTCACCATGAACAAACCAGTATGGGTAGATTATTATTCAATACGTCCCCACGTCCATCAGACGATCTGTTTCTCCCTAACATCCTCCCCTTCTCTGGGACCCCATCAGGGACACCACCCCACAGTCAGGCGGCATGTCCCCTTGGGTGTCTGCGCTGGGACGGCGTGCAGACTGTCCATTCTGACAGCCTGGATGGTGTTTAGGAGCCCCGGTCGGGGAGTGTGCGGGAGGCTTCCCCGTCGGGACTGGGCTGCTGTTTCTCTTGTGCTGGGACTGGGGTGATGAGCTTTAGGAATTGTGTAAGCCATATTGTCCAGTAGGTACCGGAGACGGGGCGGCCCCATCCCCGGTCCCTCAAGGAATACGTTCATATTTGTGTCTGTGCATTTCTGCAGGTCTCCCCTGGTAGGACACACAGACACTGGGAACAGGCGGACGAGGGGAGTCAGAGACGTGCTTTTTGCCGCACCCTTCAAAAAAATGCTTAACTGGTACATACGCAACGGAAAAATCTAGAAAGATACAATTGAGTGAAACAAAACATGCCCCCTGCCCTGGGGCCTCCGCCCCTGTCCTCAGCAGCCCTGAGAGGCTAGGCAGGAGTCCAGGAGGAAACAGGTCGGCCCAAGTCCGCTGGCTGGGACTTCAAAAGACCTGAACTGCCAAGAAGCCCCTTGGGGGAGGGGGCAGGTCATTCACCTCCTGGGAGGGGAGGAAGTGTCAGCCCAGAGGGACAGACCCCCTGGGCAAGCAGCTTCCTCTCTGTGCCTCCGTTTGTTCCCTTGTCTGTGAATTGGGGATGCTGAGACGGCTGAGCTCTGGGGTTGGCCCTCGGGCTACTGTAACAGTGACCATCAAGGGCTTAGCTCTCAGCAAGGCTAATGACACATGCTTTCCCCCGCCAACAATAAGATCAAGCTGCCGCCCATCAGCAAACAGGGTCCTGGGAGAGCACCCCTGACCACCTACCTGCCGCACCCCTACCCCTTCCTCTGTCTCATCGCTCCCCCAGCTCCAGCCATACTGGCCTCTGAGCTATCCCCCAAACACACTGAGCTCTTCTCACCTCAGGGCCTTTGCACTTGCTGTACCTGCCATCCAGAACGCTTCCCCCCAGATATCCACATGGCTCCCTGGCAGCTGCTCTCGACTGGGTTGGGGCCAGCTGTGTGCCACTGAATGGGACATTTCACCACCTGCGTTCTGGATCCTGAAGGAATTTCAAAGCAGATGTGTCCACAGGGGTGTAGGAGTTCAGCTTCCAAGGCTCCAGGGAGACCAAGTTTCCCTCCTTGAGGAGGCCTCTGGGAGTGCAAGGGCAGATCCCTGATCCTTCAGTCCTTAAACTCCACTACAGGGAGGATAAGAGGCTCAGAGGGAGGGGGTGTCTTGGACATGGAAGAGAAGCACCCCTGCCCCCCAACAAGACAACGGAGGTGTGAGGCCCATAGCTCCACAGCCAGGAAGCTTCAGGAAACAGCCAGATGGTCATTTGCAGGGATCCCCCAGTATTTCTAAGTGACAGATGTGGCCACTGACAGAGGCTTGCGTGGGGCCTCTCTACACCCGAGATGCTACACTCTAGAACAGTCCTCAGCCAGGGTGGCCCTGGAAGGTTGTGCAGACTCAACACTGCACAATTCCAGCGGCCCAGAGTCCGCAGTGGCTTCCTGGGAAGAGTGTCTAGGACAGGTAGTTCAGTTCCCTGCTGTCCCCTTACTGCTCTAAAGCCTAGCCACAACAATGCTCACCAGCCCCTCCCCGAAGGCTGCTAAACTTCTGGAGGTGGTACCGAGTTGATGTTACTCCAGGTGCCTGATGGGACCGTGCTCTGCTCCCGCCTGCCTGCCTGCCACGGCCTGGGAGGACACATGACCACAGGCTTTGTTTGGGGCCAGGACTGGGACTGCTGCTAGCCTCCTGGGTCCAAATGCCAGCTCTGCCGCTTCCCCTTTGGCGGCCCCAGGTAGACTATGGAAACTCTTTGGTCTCAGTTTCCCTCTGCATGAAATGAGAGTTAGAACAGCTTGCCTTGAAAGGTTAACACTGCATTCAGTTTCCAGGCCTGAGGGTAAGTCTGGGGGTGTCCCTGTGAGTGTGGGGGCACTCTTCAATTGTCTGTGAGGATATGTGTGAGGGTGAGCCTGCCTAGACCGCCCTATCCCTTGTCCTTTCCATTAGGCAGACTGGAGGGCTGCCTGGAGGAGGCAGCATGGCCCAGTTTTCCTGTGGTTCCCAGAACCCGTGTGGGTTTTTTTGTTTTTTAAGATTTTATTTATTTGACAGAGATCACAAGTAGACAGAGAGGCAGGCAGAGAGAGGAGGAAGCAGGCACCCTGCTGAGCAGAGAGCCTGATTCGGGGCTAGATCCCAGGGTCCTAGGGATCATGACCTGAGCCGGAAGGCAGAGGCTTTAACCCACGGAGCCACCCAGGCGCCCACCCCTCAGAACCTGTTTGATTAGAGCCGGCCTCCAGGGACCCATCACCAGTTGGCTCCAGGGGTCAGTAAGGGGAGCGATTTGTATGCTGGTACGCAGGACTTATTTAATGGGACCTGGCAGGTCTAATGATTTCTGTGTTGTGTCCCACGTAGGAGCTTCCAGCCCACGTTGCTTGGCAAGGTCCCCGCTGTGGGTGTTTTTAAAAACCCCAAACGATCCCAACAACACAACACCTAACAGGTCACTATGTACAATGCATTTCACACACCTTGGCTCAGTCTATGGCATAGTAAGACCATCACCATCTGCATTTGACAGATGGGAAACCAAGGCACAGGCTGTCTGAGAAGGGGCTCCAGGTCCCACGGCAAGTGAGTGACCAGTGTGATTTGAGCCAGAATCAGGTCACAACCCTCCTGGCCTGGGTCTCTCTTCCCAAGGCCCACCTATGACCCCCTGTGGAGGGGCCCCAGGGGCGGGGGGGGGTGCTTGTGTCCCCTTCTCTCTCTCTTGGCCCCACCTTGCTGGCTCACCTGAGTCCTCGCCCGCCGTGTGGATCCCAGGCCAGCCAGGGCCTCCCTCAGAGACCCCAGAACCCTGAGTTCTCACGACTTGCATAATAAACACCGCTCCTGAAAGTCAGGGTTGAGAGGGCGGGGTTCTGTTCTGGAACAGACCTTTGGCAGCTGCTGTGTCTGCCAGTCTGTCTCTCCCCCCTCCCCTCCCCTCAGAGTCAACCAGAATTGCTCTCTTTCCTCTGGCCGTGCAGTTCCACGAGTAGCAGTTCTTGTTTCTGGAACATTCTTTGGGCTCGAGCCTCCAACCAGTGGCTTCTCGCCATGGTTCTCTCAAGCCACAGCCTTGCCTGCCGTTTCGCGGAAGTCGGCCAAGGGCAGGCCCGGTGTGGAGGGAGAGCCTGCAGAGGAAAAGCACCGGGGCCCAGGGAGGTGCCATCCCCAAACACCCGAGTTTTGCGTGGAGCGAGCTTCCTGGGTGCCCGGTGGTGGGAGCCAGAGGGATGACGGCGCAGCCTGGGGGACCCCTCCTGCCTCTGGGGGTGGGGGTGGGGGGGTCTAGGGGAGCGAAGCTTGAGTCCCTGCAGTGAAGGGAGTGACAGGCCCCAGGGAGACGCGCTGTGCTTCTGGCCCTCTAGCTGCCTCCTTCCTCGCCTCCGTCCCGCCCCACCTGTTCTCAGAAAACCCTTGTGAGGAGCAAGGGCCGGGCACCTGCCCCCCGTGGGCATCTCGCCGCGAGGCTGGGCGTTCTCATGGTAGGACCTCTGAGCTTCTCGGCTATTCCCTCCGTACAACATGTCACTGCGGATCCCCTTACCCGGCACCAGGTACAGATGACACATTCGAACTTGTTTCATCCTTTCGATGTCCCTAGGATACAGACCCATTTGTAGATATGGAAACTGAGGCACGGGCGGGTCACTTGCCCAGGGTCCCCCATCCCCAGGAAGGGGCTGCAGCTGAGACTCGGACCCAGGCCGGCTGCCTCCGGAAGCCACGCGAAGACCACCGGGGGTCACCCAGTCCCCACGAGGACCACCGGGGACCACAACCTCACGCCGTCCCGGAGAGACACGGCCAGGATCCAGCTCCGTGATACCTCCTTGAAATCTCGTGCCCTCTCTAGCCGCACCTGTTCTGCTCCGGGCTGCGTTTTTGTTACCCACTGCTGCATAACACATTGGGATAGACTCAGCGGTTCAAAATGACACACGTTTATTAGCTCCCTGTTTGGGCCGGGCAGGAATCCAGGCATGCCTTTTGGCTCTCAGCAAGGAGACCCACCAGGCTCTGGCCAGGTAAAGGATGGGTCGTGTTCTCTTCTGGAAGCCTGACTCCGGAAGGATCCCCAGCAAGCTGTCATATGTCACCAGTCGAATTCCCTTCCCTGTGGCTGTTAGAAGTCACGGCAGCTTGCTTCTTCACAGCCAGCAATACAGAAGGGCTCTGCAAGCTTCTCAGTTCTCCCTGCCAGACCCTCTCCTAAAGGCCTTGCCTGATGAGATCAGGCCCACTAAGGATAACCACCCTTTTGATTAGCACAAGGTAACTGATGAGGGATTTTATTCACATCTTATTCACAAAACACCTTTACCTTCCTCCCATTCTATGGGTTAGAAACAAGTTATGGGTCCGCATACGCAATTGAAGGGGGGGGAAACATGCCAAGCCCATTCCTGCCCCAGGGCCTTTGCACGTGCTGTTCCTCTGTCTGGAATGCTTGTCCCCCAGATTTTCTCATGGCTACCTCCTCAGAAAGATCTTCCTGAGCCCCTGCCCCAGGCGAAAGTCACATCCCCTCTTCCTGTTATCCCGAGTCCCATCACCCGGGTTTCCTGGCTACGTAGCTTCTTGAGCTCATTCTTGTGTTAACAAGGAGGACAGGGACCTTGCCTCTGGCCCCTTGCTCTCATCCCAGTGCCTGGCATTTAGTCAGGGTTCAGCGAACGAACGTTGGTTGAATGAATAAGTGATCGCCTAAAACAAGGCTGCGGGGCAGTGTTGATATCGATCCTTTTCAAGGAAACCGAGTAATGCTGAAGGTCACAGAGCTTGTCAACAGAGGCGCCAGGACAGGACCAAAACCTGTGTCAGCCTGCCCGCTCCCCACCCGAAGCACCTCAGAAAACAGGGTAAAACCCTGGAGGAGGCCCTGCATGCCCTTGTTTTGCCCCCTCGGGAGGGGCAGCTAGCAAGGAGAGAAGGCGCGGGGCAGCTGGCCTTCCCGGGAGGCCCAGAGCCTGAAGAACCACACTTGCTATGGCAGAATTAATCTGCCCTTGGGCTGTGCTGGCTCTAGTCCCAGCAAGGTGGTGGCTGTCACTCGAGATAGAAGAGGGTGCCTCTCACCATGGCAACGGGGATGTGTTTGCACAAAAGGGGGTGTCGGGAAACACCCACACACTGGCAGCGGGAACACGATACCGCGGCCTCTCTCCCTGCCTGGGGACAGCTGCTGGGAGGGGGCTGAGCCTCTCGGAGCGGCCATGGCCTCCCGGAGCCCCATGCCTGCTCTCGGAAGACCTGCGGCTCTTTTCTGCCCTTTCCTGAAGCAGAGAAGGGCGGAGCCGCATGCGCCCGTCCACGTGCATCTGCTCTGTGCCTGGCGCCGCGCTCGCCGCCTTCATGCCCATTTGCACAGATTCAGAAACTGAGGCACAGAGAGGCAGGGACGCTTGCCCCAGACCCGGGGAGCCCCTGATGATGTGGGGTTACCGGTGGGGCTTTGGAGGCACAGCCAGCCTGGGCTCAAATCCCTGCTTTCCCACACACCTGCTCTATCTCCTTGGGTAAGGTGTTGGGCTGCTGAGCCTCAGTGTTTCATCTGCAAAATGGGAGTGATCACGGTTTCCAGAACAGCCCCTCTTCTCTTTCTTCAAGTGTACAATTCTGTGGGGTCAGTATATTCACACGGTTGTGCACCCATCCCCACCACGTAATTTCAGAACATGTTTCCTCAGCCCCAGAGGACAGCCCGGGCTCATTAGCAGGTGCTTTCCTTTCTCCCGGCCAGCGCCCAACCCCACCCGGCCAGCGCCCAGCCACCACCAGTCTGTTCTTGGTCTCTATAGCATTTGTGGGTTACGGACATTTCATGTCAGTGGAACCCCACACTGTGTGACCTCTCGCGTCTGGCTTTTTCCACTCCGCTTGCTTTCAGTGATCGTTCATGCCCAGCCGTACCTCAGGGTCCCATCCTTTTTTACCGCTGGATGATATTCCACCGGGCGGAGGGACCGCGGAGTGTGCGTCCGCGCATCCGTGGATGGACACTGGGCGTGGGTCTACCTCCCCACGGCAGTGAGCGGGGCTGCCGTGAGCGTTGAGGTGCAGGACCCCGGGGGGCGCGCCCTGCCTTCCTCTTAGGGCGCCCCTGGGACCGGGACCGGAGCGCCCCGATACAGGATGGGCGTATCTTCACCTTTGTGAGAAGGCGCCCAGCTGTTTTCCAAAGCGGTCGTGCCATTCTGCGCCCCCACCCCCGCCCCCAGCGTGTGGGAGGCCCGGTGGCTCCAGGTCCCCCAGCAAGTGGCACACTGCAGTCAGATTACCCACGAAGGTGCTCTGGAAGATCCCGAAGGCTCCAAAAGAGCCCGTACATTACTCACAATTACCCATGCCTGGCAGGAGCCGCCCACAAGGCGGTAGACAGAGGACCAGGTGAACAGGATCATGGATGAACGGACTGGGAAGTATTATTGAGCCTTTGAAAGTCCCCGCTCCTGCTGCGGGTATCGCGCGCCCCACGGTCTGAGAGATGCCCCTGCAGGCCATCAGGGCTGTCCTTGTAACTGTGAGCTAAAAATGGACTAGCTGGCGGAGATGTTAGGCGTCCAAAAGAATCAAATCAGTATTTTTCATAACATACCCAGCTGGCATGACCAGTGACGTAATGTCTGATGATCTGGAATCCAAACAAATAAACTGCCCAAATATTGGGTCTTCCCACCACGGTGCCCAGGCCCTGTACCAAGAGGAGGAGGAGGAGGTGGGGGAGGGGTGGGGGGAGGGGAGGTGGGGACACATGGATGTCAACATGGAGGACCGTCAAGGACAGGACACTGAGCGAAAGAAGCCAGATGCAGAAGGACAACTCTTGCATGATTCGGTGTCCAGGAGGTCTCTGGGAGAGTCACAGCCATGGAGACGGAAAGCAGAAGGGTGGTTGCCAGGGCCCCGGGAAGGAAGGGGGGGCAGTCAGTGTTGAATGGGGACATTCACACTGTTGTGCAACCATTGCCACCGTCCATCTCCAGAACTTTCTGGTCTTCCCCAACTGTAGGACTCTGGAGGCAGAGGCAGGCTGTCCCAGGTGGCGGTCTGGCAACCGTGGTGTCCTTTCTGGCTGACGGAGCTCTGGAGGCTGCAGAGGCCTTGGGCGGCTGTCTGGGGAAGGGACACGGCTCCGGGGGAATCGGCTTGTACGCTCCCTTCCCCCGTCACAAAAGCGCTGAGTGTTTACTTAGAGCAGCTCATAAATCCCCAGCCATGGCACAGCCTTCCAGCTGGGAATGAGTCAAGCGTTCCTCTTTGCTGAGTTCAAGGCTGGCCCCCCTGTTCTGCTGGCTCTCAGGATCCCCTGGAATGAGCGGAGGGGCAGCATTGCAGGAAAGCCCCTCCCCCAGGAACCAGTGGAGACCAGGAGAGGGGGTTGAGGGTTGGGAGGGAGGGGCAGGAAAGATCACCTAAGGAGGATCCCAGGATCCTGAGGAATTTGAGAGCAAACAGCTAAGACAAACTCGCAGGTGGCTACTAGCCAAGTGGGGAGTTTCCATGCCCCCAGGGTGGGGGTGGGCTGGCAACTTGGATCTCCTCAGCAAGGCTAAGTTCATCTTCCAAGCGTCCAGAAACCACTTCCCGATCTTATACCCATTCTCCAGATGCCTCCACTGAGGCTGATATAGACTGAATATTTGCGTCCTCCAAAGTTCATATATTGAACGGAACCTGATCCCTGGTTTCGTGGTAACGGGAGTGGGGGCCTCCAGGAGGTAGAAGAGGATTGAGGCATCAAGAGGGGACTAGCACCCTTACAAGAGTAGCCCCAGAGAGCTCCCCGGCCCCTTCTAGCCCATGAGGACACAGTGAGAAGATGACCAGCCACAAACCAAGAAGCGGACCTCACCACACACTGGATCTGCCGGAGCCTTGACCTTGAACTTCCAGCCTCCAGGACTGTGGGAGCTCTGTTTGCAGTGGAAGCCCTCCCCCCATTTTGTGGTACTTTTGTAATAACAGGCCCCACAGACGAAGACAGAATCCCAGAGAGACTTCGGGGTGATCTCGGAGGCGGTGGCACCCCCCCACAAGGTGGACGGTCCACATAGCTGGCTACGGTGGGTCCATTGCAGGTGGCCCCTACAAGACTGCCAAGCGCCCAGGTGTTGAGCTGCCCTCGCTTGGTCCTACCTGGTCTCCCTCAGTCTCTCCCCCTCCAGCCCCACGCCGTGTATTCCGTGCCACCCTTTCCTCCAGAGGAGTTTCTCGGGTCAGCTGCCACTCCCACCTCCAACCTCCGAGAGAGTGACTTCGAGAAATGTGTCCATCCTAAGGAATGCAGACTCCCTGCTTCTTGTTCAAAAAAATCTACTCAAATCCCAGAGCAACATGAGTAACAGCAAGGATGCAGGAAAACCTGGGAGTTCACAGAGAATGGGGAAGTGTGGCGGGAAGATGGGTGGGGCCCACGCAGTAGAGGGCATTGACCTGCCCAGCAGTGGCTTTGGGCTGAAATGGAGACGGAGCTGAGAGTTGGGGGAGGCTCTGTGTTGGGGCTGGTGCTTCTGCTCCAGCCACACAAGCCTCCTAATGGGCCCTTGGACACACCTGGCTGGTCCTGCCACAGGGCCTTTGCACCTGCCATTCTCCCTACCTGGAATGTTCTTCCCCAGATCTTGGTACAGCTTGGGTCAAAGATCACCTCAACCGGGGGGTGGTGGTGGTGGCAAGGGGCCTTTCTAGAGCAGCCGTACCCCTTCTGTCACTCTTCCATGTCATTTTGTTTTGCGGAGGTACTCTTCCCCCTGCCCAGAATCCCTGAGCCACCTTGTTTGTTGGTCTATTGTCTTTCTTCTTTACTGCTGTGGCCCCACTTCCCAGGGCAGCGGGATCAATCAGCGGACGAACAGTGGATGAATTGCGTGATGGAACTGGGTTTGGGGGGGTTCGTCACAGCACCGCACGCAGCGGCCCCATCCTGGCCACGTCCGGGACACGCTGCCTGCAGCCCCCAGCGGCAGCCTCTGCACAGAGTTGACACTGGCCTTCCCCGCCAGGATGCAGGCCAGGGCTGCCTGATGTTTTTCAGGGGGCAGGGGGCCGCCAGGCCACAGAGCTCTGGTTTCCCATCAAAGAACACCCCAGGGAAGCAGCTTTTTTTGTTTTCCAGAATGCCGAGGGCAGACTCTTGTCTGAGACTCCCAACACCTGCGTGACAGTGAGGCAAGGCCTCGGGGCTGCTCCCGGAGCAACCGGGCCCCTCACAGGCAGGACAGAAGAGAAGGCCATGGGCTGGGTGGACACCTGCACGGGCGAGAAGCTTCGGGACCCGAGGGATGGGACAGAAGCTCCCAGGCAGCCAGAGGCGGCCGCAGAAGGACCCGGGCCTGGAGGAGGGGGTCTAGCCCTTGGTAAGTCATTGCCTTGTGCACAGCCGGCCACCCCGGTATCTGTCGGTTCCGCCAAATGAGCTGTTGAAAGGCCCTTTCTCCCGTGTGCGGGAGCCTCCAGCTTCCACGTACGAGTTTCAGGAGGAAAATAAAACTCATTACGGATGCAAAAGGGACCTTGAGGTGAAGAGATAATCTCGGGGTATCCTGGCCGCCCGATGTCACCAACACAGCCCTCACAAGAGGCAGGTAGGGGAGTCAGAGTCAGAGGAACTCCAGAACGCAGGTATGTCTGAAAGGGGCACGAGGTCCGCGCATGGGTCCAGTTTGGTGTCGGCCCTCCAGAACCCCAGAACGTGTGCGCCGCTTTGAGCCACTACGTTTGTGACCACCTGTTACAGCAGCAAGAACGACACCTTCCAAACACCTGTGTTGGTGGAAAGCCTCCCCAAACCCAGCCCTGGTTCAGGTGGCCGAGTTGTGCTCTCCTTTGGGATGGGTCAGGAGAACTCTTTCCCTGGGACTGGCTCGCCCCAGAGCCTGTCTCTGGATCTAGAAATTTCCGCCTCCAACCTGAGGTCATGGAAGCCCTCGCCTCCCCCTGCTTCCTCACCACCACCCCAGGGCAGGGGGACCCAAGGGCCTGGGGCCACCACCTTGGATAAGGGGGTCTGATATGTATGGGTGAGGAATTGATATATAAAGGACATAGGACTACAAACCACCCGGTTTCCTCTGCCGTGGGGACAAAACTCCTCGGCCCTGCCTGACCTCCCAATCTCAGCTCAGACCACATCCAATGGCTTCTTTTTTTTAAGATTTTATTTATTTATTTGACAGACAGAGATCACAAGTAGGCAGAGAAGCAGGCAGGGAGAGAGGAGGAAGCAGGCTCCGTGCTGAGCAGAGAGCCCGATGCAGGGCTTGATCCCAGGACCCTGGGATCATAACCTAAGCCAAAGGCAGAGGCTTTAACCCACTGAGCCACCCAGGCGCCCATCCAACGGCTTCTTCAAACTCACCAGGCCCTTCCCGGAGCCTTTGCCCGGTTATATCCCCTTTTATGGCTGAGAGCCGGTGGGCCTGATTGATCCTCAAACCTCGACGTCTCTCACAGGCTATAGCCCGTCCCACCTGCCCCCGCCCGGCCCTGGACTGCGGGATGGATCTTTGTTCATGCATTCACTCAGATGGGCGCTGAGCAGGTCCTCGGTCGCGCTGGCGGGGAGCAGGGCAGACACGACCCTGACCCCCATGAGCCGACAGCCTGGGGGGTCCCGAGACCTGTTTTTGCAAAAGGCAGCCACTTGGAGTGCCTGGTTCAGACACGTGAAGAATGTGCCGCTGCCCCAGGGGACACAGAGGTCATTTCCATCACTCACTCACACCCCACCACCTTCCAGGCAGCCCCCCCCCACCGGTCTTCTTGTTGTCACTCTGGAGCCCACTTGGTTCTCCGGACTGGAAGAGCAATGGATCGCTGTAGGTCTAGCTTCCTCCCCCAAGCAGGGGCCCCCAGGGCCAGATCCGGCCCTCTGCCTGCTTGTTTAAGGCCTGTAAGCTAAGAAGGGTTTTTTTTTTTTTTAATATTTTATTTATTTATCAGAGAGAGAGAGGGGGAGAGAGCGAGCACAGGCAGACAGAATGGCAGGCAGAGGCAGAGGGAGAAGCAGGCTCCCCGCTGAGCAAGGAGCCCGATGTGGGACCCGATCCCAGGACGCTGGGATCATGACCTGAGCCGAAGGCAGCTGCCCAACCAACTGAGCCACCCAGGCGTCCCATAAGAAGGGTTTTTTACTTTTATTTCTCTTCTTCAAAAAATAATGAACAAACTTCCTTTTTTCTAGTATAGTTTCGGATTGACAGAGAATCGGGCAGAGCGCACAGACGGTTTCGTGTAAGCGGCCTGTTCCAAACCCCGTCCCCCTGTTCCCAGTCTCCCCCCATGAACGTCTTGCCTGAGTGTGGCTCATTTGTTCCAAATGCTGAGCCAGTATTGGTAAATCATTATTTGCTCAAGTGCATTGTCTCCATGAGGGCTCACCGTGGGGGCTGTACCGCGCTGTAGCTTGGGACCAATGTGTGACAGGTGCCTACCATGATCGCGGCAGACGGAATACTTCCCCTGCCCTCAAAGTCCTCCAATCTCTGGCAACCACTGATGTCTGTACTGTCTTCTTCATAGTTCTGCCCTTTCCAGAATGTTCTGCAGTTGGAACCATACAGTCTGTAGTCCTTCCGGACTGGTTCTTTTCACTTAGCAATATGCACTACAGGTTCCTCCGTGTCGTTTCGAGGCTGGACAGCTCATTTCTTTCTAGCGATGAGTAACAGCCCATTGGCGGGATGGACCACAGTTTACCGCCTCACCTCCTGGAGGGCATCTTGGTTGCTCCCAGTCTGGGAGATTAGGAAGAAAGCTGCTGCAGACATCCCTGTACACCTTTTTAGATGGACGTGTGTTTTCAGCTCACTTGGATAAATACCTAGGAGCTTATTGCTGGGTTGTGTGGTAAAAGTTGTAAGAAACTGCCGGAAAGGGGCACCTGGGTGGCTCCGTCGGTTAAGCATCTGCCTTCAGCTCGGGTCATGATCCTGGGGTCCTGGGATCGAGCCCCGCATCGGGCTCCCTGCTCTGCGGGGAGTCTGCTTCTCCCTCTCCCACTGCCCCTGCTTGTGTTCCCTCTCTCACTGTGTCTCTGTCAAATAGATAAATTGAAATATCAAAAAAAAAGTAATAAAAAAATAAACTACCGAAAGTGCCATCTTCAAAGTTACCGTACTGCTTCGCATTCCTACCCCCAATGAATGAAAATATCTGGGTTTCAACCTGTTTGAAAGGTTGAGAAAAATCCAAAGAAGACTATTTCATGAAACGCATATGAAACTGAAATTTCGGTGCCCACAGACTAAGTGTGATTAGACTCATTTACGGATGAGTCTAGGTCACTGGTTTCTCCCGCACTATGAAGAGTGGAGTTGAATGGTCGGCCCCGAGATGCTACATCACGCAAACCAGAAATATCCTAAGTGGCCCCTTATACGAAACAGAGGCTGAGACTTACCTACGTCACTGTGTGGATCCGTAGGTCCCTCCTTTTCAGCACTGAATGGGGTTCCAGCATGGACATCCATCACTTATCTGTCCAGCAGCTGACGGACATTGGGCTTTTCCCTGTCTTTACCTACTACGAACAAAGCTGCTGTGCACGCGGGTGTGACAGACTATATGGGACATAGGTTTGCATTTCTCTCAGGTGGATGCCTACGAGGGGAATCGCTGGGTCCTGCCGGAGCATGTTGTCCTTCATATATGACCTTGGGCAGGACACGATTTCTAACCGGTGCCCTTTTTATACCAAGGATTCTTTCCTTGCCCTTTGCCGTCTGCCAGGTGAGACCCCAGAGGACTTTACTGCCCACCCCACCCCCCCAGGAAGGAAAAACAGACTAGAAAAGCATGTGGAAGGTTACTCTGTTTCCAAAACCAGAGCTTTTGGGTTGCAAGAATCTGGGCTTTTGAGGGGCAGACCAAGCAATGAAGACTTTCAGACATGAAAGTGATCCCCCAGACAAAAGATTCAAGGAGGCGTGGAAATATGTATAAGGATAAGCCCGCCTGTGTGGGCCCCTCCGAACCTCCCCTAAGTGTGCCCTGATCTCTTGTTGCCCTACTTGACGCCACTGTCACAAGAAACTCACGGACATGGTGGGACCATAAGATGGCAGGAGCCTGAGACACGAATGACTGGGAGAAAGCAGGGCCCCCTCCGCCTAAAATACCACCCGGAGCCCAAACAGGCATGTGAGCGAGAGACTCACTTGTGTTGAGCCACGAGAGAGAGCCTTTCTAAATCAGGAGTACCAAACATGAACGCTCAGCCGGCCAGTTGGGTAATGTGAGAACAGTGCGGTTGGCTGGGAAGCAATAGGGAGTGGTGGGGACTACAGCAAACCGGAGCCCACGCCCCATCTAGAGAGGAGAGAAACACCTTGCCTCCTCCGCTTGCTGCTACAGGGCAATAGGGACCCAAGGTGGCCAGAAATCCTGACCTTTGTAGAGAAGCTGGAAGTTTAGATGCTTATAAATTGCCCTCCTCATCAAAGGGCAGTGAGTCATTTAAATTCTGCAAAAATATATTGTGCTGGCTGGATTTGATGCACCAAGGGTTGGATATGACCATGGGAACACTGGTCTGCAACCTCGGTCCATTCATTCAATTAATGTGAATTTATTGAGCAACTATGTGCCAGGTACACCCTAGGGAAAGGCAAAAAGGGAGCCGAGCTCCCTGGCAGAAATCCAGACGCATAACCGCACCCCCCAGCCTGAGAGGGAGGGGGCTCGGGGTCTGTGTGGGCTGTGCAGCAGCCTCCAGGCCTTTCCAAAGATTTACTGGGGAAAACTTTGCCTCACTGTCTCCCAGAATAAACTCCCAGCCATGTGCTAATTACTATGCCCTTGAGCAAAAATGTTAATCTAAAAAACATAAAATTATAATGGCTTACTTGACATAATAGGAACAAACAAGATGAGCCAGGAAGCAGCTAGCAGCAGTGTCGCCCACACGAGCCCCCTGCAGACCCTAGTGGAGGTTGGGGAGCAGGGCGGCTGGCTGGTGGTGGGGGCGGGGGACACCAGGGAGCAGGCCGAGGCTGGGGGCGGGGCCCTGGTGGGCAGAGATTTATGGCCCTGGGATGTGGCTGAGCACGTCTCTCCATTGCGGTTTTCTGGCTCAGATCGAAGAAGAGTCATCGTATCTGGGTGTGGAACCGCCAGGCTGAGTGAATCCTCGTTCCTGCTGTGTGTCCTGGGGACAGTGACTTCCTCTCTCTGCTGCCCATTTCCTCATTCATGAAGTGAAGCTAAGAAGAAGATCCACCTCTGAGAGTTCTTCCCCACATTATGCCTTTGTGAACACGAGCCCAGCTCTCTGCACACAGGAGGCTCTCCCTGTGTGATCGTGATCGTGGCTCCAGGACTATGAGGGCCGCAGGGCAGGGGCTGCGGAAGGGAGGACCCCACTGCACGCCTCTGCCCCTCCTCCTTTTTCCTGGTCTTGTGCCACCTCTGGCTGTAGCTCCAAGGTCCCCGTTTGGGAAAGGTTCTCATGCTCCTGCCTGCCGGCCTGCCTGGCCCAGCGTCCGGTAGGAAGGTTTCCGGGGATTCTGGAGTCAGCAGGGAGGAAAGGAGGGAGCTGGTCGCCTCTTGATAAGACATGATCTCTGAGCACGAAGCCCTTCTCTTCTGAGCCCATAAGACGGTGAGGGGGTAGGGCCCCACCCAGGGCCCATGCACACACCCAGAGCCCGTGCATACATCCAGAGCCCGTGCACACACCCAGTAGCCCATGTACACACACCCAGAGCCCGTGCACACACCAGGAGCCTGTACACACACACACACACACACACACACACACACACATACACAGACCCTCTCTTGGCTGCCCTTAGCCCCAGGCTCTCTAGAGAGTTTCTAACTGGTGGCATGCTTTGGATTGCAAGTAACAGGAAATCTAACTCAAAAATGGCTTGAACCAGGGGTCCCCAGACTACTGCTCATGGGCTGGCTCTGTGTTTTGTTAATAAAGCTTTATTGGAACCAAGTTATGCCTATTTGTTTGAATATTGCCTCCAGCAGCTTTCATGCTCCAACAGCAGAACTATTATTGGTGACAGAGACCTCCAGGTCTGCAAAGCCGAAAGTATGACTCTCGGGTCCGTTACAAGACCATTTTGCTAACCCTGTCTTAAACAATAAAAAAGACCTGAGTCATTTGATAAAGGCACAGAACAAAGGTGACAATCAGGTGTCTATGACCGCACAGCAAATTATCTCTAGATGCAGAGGCTTAAAGCAACAATAGTCATTTCTTAAGTCCCAGTTTCTGTGAGTCATGAACTTGGGAGTGGCTCTGCAGGGAGTTCGGAGCCCCAGCAGTTCGAAGCATCAGGGCTCACGCAGGGTAATCTGGACGCCATCTCCTTTTATGCCCCTGGCACTGGGCTCAGAAGATTCAAACCGTGGGCACACCTCAGGTATCTGCCTTAAGACTTAAGTGTTGTTTTTTGTGGGTTTTTTTTTTAGATTTTATTTATTTATTTGTCAGAGAGAGAGAGAGAGAGCACAGCTGGGGGAGTGGAGGAGGGAGAAGGAGAAGCAGGCTCTCTGCTGAGCAGGGAGCCCAGCATGGAGCTCCATCCCAGGACCCCAGGATCATAACCTGAGCTTAAGAACTAAGCCACTCAGGTGCCCCAGCGGTAAGTGTTCTTTCCAGCACGACAGCCTCAGAAGAGCCGGGCTCCTTACATGACAGTTCATGGCTCGGTGTCCGGAGCATGTCCCAAAAGAGAGTCGGGTGGAGATCCTACCAGCTCTACGACCAAGCTGCAAAGTCATGTAGCTTCACTTCCTCTGCCCACTGGTCAAAGCAGTCACAAAGGCTCACCCAAGGTTCAAGGAGAGGGAAGTTGGACCCACCTCTGCAGCGCCTCAGCATGGTCACCAAGAATCCAGGATCGTTCCATCTTTCTGCTCTGCTGGCCTTGCTTGGTACTTGACTGATAGCCCCCAGTCACAAAATGGCTGCAGCAGATCCAGCCTTTTAGGAGAACACAGCAATGTCTAGCAGAAGAAGAGGAAACCATCTTGACCTTGTCTCTCTCTTTTGTCCCCCACATCTTTACCAAAATATGTGCCATACAAAAGAGGGCATAAATCTAAGTGTTGGGGTGCCTGGGTTAAGCGTGGGTTAAGCATCCCACTCGTGGTTTTGGCTCAGGTCATGATCTCAAGGTCGTGAGACCTAGCCCCACACACAGCTCCATGCCCACCATGGAGCCTGCATGAGATTCTCTCTCCTGTTCCTCCCCACCCCTGCTCTCTCTCACTCATGCCTTCTCTCTCTCTCAAATAAATAGATCTTTTTTAAAGACACAATTTTTAATAAGTCATAAGTTTTCAGAGCAATATATTTCTAGAAGTGAGAACATCTGGTGGCCAACACCCAGACGGACGATGTGACTAGAAGCTTCTGGAAGCCACCGGAAGCTGCCCGAAGCCCCTGCACTCCCCTCAGCCACTCCCCCCACATGGCTCCCCCTAGGTAGCCACCATCCCCGCCTCCATCCCAACAATCCAATCTTGGCTGTTTTGCATTTTGTGCAAATGGAATCAGAGCTACGTGCCCTTGTGTACCCAGCGTTTCTTCCCCGCCATTGCCAGGAGGAGCTTCCTCTACCACGTCGGGTGCGGTTACAGGCAGCTCTTCCTCCTTGCTGTACTAAATATCTCACCGTGAGCCACCACCACTGATTGCTCCATCCCCCTGTCGCCAGCCAGCTACCGGGCTTGCTCGGGCAGTCGCAGCCGCAAAGAGAGCTGCCATTAACATCTCCAGAGGCATTTCCCTGCAGAACTGGGGGTGCACGGGGTGTCAAACAAGTGAAATTACTGGGTTACAGAGGAGGTGAAGTTCAGTTTTAGTAGAAACTTCCAAACTGCCCCCAAAGTGGCCAATAAGGCCCCTGGCACCAAGCTCGGAAGTCTTGGCACCACACCTCCCCCCCGCTGTCCCCGAGTGACCCATTGTGTCCAGTCTCCTGCCCCGGTGTCATCCAGGCCTCTGTGACCCCCTTCTTTTTTGGAGACCAGAGCCATGAGCTTCCAGGTGGGCTGTCACCTCCAGAGGCAACAGGGCTGCCAAGAACACCTTATTAAAGGAAGTTTAGCTTACAGCTTTTAAAGGTTTTTTTTTTTTTTTCCTTTAAGATTTTATGTATTAGTTTGAAAGAGAGAGAGAGAGAGAGCATGAGAGAGGAGAGGGGCAGAGGGAGAAGCAGTCTCCCCACGGAGCAGGGAGCCCGACGAGGGACTCGATCCCAGGACCCCAAGATCATGACCTGAACCAAAGGAAGACACTCAACCAACTGGGCCACCCAGGTGTCCCCAAAGGAGGTTTTTTTTTTTTTTTTTAGGACAATCGAAAAGGTGCTTATTATAAATATTTAGAAAAAAATTTGGACTCTAAAGAAGAAAATGCTAGTGATAGTGAGGAACATCCACTACAATTTTAATACATTTCTTCCCCGCCTTTCTTCTACACATTGATGTGGACATATGAATGTGGCTAGCTTTTATAACGTACTAACCATATGCCAAGCGCTGTTTTTTTTAAGCACTTCACATGTTTTAACTCGTGTAATTTTCCTAACAATCCATTCAAGTGGCTACTGTTACTGTCCTCACTTTTCAGATGAGGACAATGAAGCCCAGAGAGGTGAAGTGACTTGTCCAAGGTCACACAGCTCTTACGTGGCAAAGCAAAGACGCAAACTCAGCTCTCTCGGCCCATGTCTGCTTCTAACCGCTCCGGGGTACGTCTTCTGGTCTTGTTCTTGTTCACCCGGAGTCGCATGATGCAGAATGGGTGTGATCGTGGACTTAGGAGTCCCAAGTTCAGAGCCCAGGAGCCCGCTTCTTCCCGGTCCCCTGTGATCAGGCCATGGCACCTCCTGTTCTTTGGTCACTGGCCTGACTGGGGATGCGGGGGTATCCCAGCCTCAGGACAGTGGTCACGGAGAGCCAGCCCAGGCTCCCCGGCCCCGGGGCCTCTGCAGGAGGTAGATGTGTTGGGCGTTCACCTGTCCTCGCCAGGTGTCTTTCATCTCTGCCTCTGAAGATAAAGATCTGTTGGCTGCCAAAATTGCTGGAAAATGCCAAGACGTTCTTTACCCAGGCAATAAATAGAAAGACAGTCATGCTCCCCAGGGCTGTGTGCTCCCCGGTGCATGCTGGGCCACTGACGCATCCAGGGCACTTTCCAGGTGCTCTAGGGTGGGGGTGGGGGTGTTGGGGGGGTGCTCTCAGGGGGGTTGGAAGATGGGGGCTGGCGCCCAGCGGCACTGGTTCATGGTGGGCACATTCAAACGCAACAAAAGCCAGCGTCTCCAAGACCAGTGGGGGCTGGAGTCACCCAGCCCGGCTTTTGGGTTCCCCCACTCCCCACACCCTGGTTTTGAGCAAGGCCAGCCTCCCTGGGCCCCCATTTTCTCAGCTGGAAAGTGGGCGCATTGACACTGTATTTTGCCGAGACGAAGCCACCATAGATGTCGGCTGCACTGTAATGTGACGCCCCACTAAGGAGAAAACGTTGCCTCGGAAACTCTGACCAGGCCCTGGTGGTCGGAAATGTTGTGATTTCAGGGAGGAGGGAAGCCAGGCCTCTCAGAAGTGGTGACTTCCCGAACTCGCAGAAGGAGATGAGTCAATATGGCTCAAGGGTTCGTGGCAGGGCTTGGCACTGGTGTGGCAGGGCTTGGCACTGGTGTGGTGTGCTTATCCTGACCGACCGTTCTTTGACTTTCTCCTCTTTTGCGGCAAGGGGTGAAAGACGGTGCCATGTTCCCAAAGGGGAATCAATCTCTGGACAGTCTGTCCTGAACTTCATGGGGGAGATTGTTCTCCCAGAGGCCACTCCTCAGGCTGGGCTCACGGGGCTTTGTCATAACCTTCAGGCAGCCAGGTGTACTGCCCCTTGGGGACATTACTGTCCTCTCTGCTACAATAAAGGGCATTAGGGTGGCCTTTGGGCAGCGAGTTTCCCTCACTGGGGAGGGGTTTCCATGGAGATTAACTTCCATGGATTACCTCCATGGAGATTCCCATGGAGAGACAGGCAACAGGCAGCTGAACAAGAAATCTTCCATGATAATGTCAGGGAGACACGATGGTGAAGAAGAAGACAGCAGAGTGAGGACCAGCAAGCTATGGGGAGGGTTCTGGCTATTTAGAAAAGGGGACCAGACAAGGCAGTGGACATGAGGTGAACAGGGACATGCAGACATCTGCAGGAAGGGTATTCTGGGCAGGGGAACAGCAAGTGCAAAGGTCCTGAGGCAGGAACGGATCATTCTGAAGAGCAGAAGGAAGGCCCTTAGGAATGGAGCAGAGTGAATGGAAGGGAAGAGGGGAGGTCATGAGATGGAGAGGTGGGCATAGACCTCGGAAGTCGTGTGACGAGTTCAGATCTTCTGGGAGCCATGGGCTATAGAGTGGGGGGTGGAATGGCCTGGTTGGTGTTTGCAAAGGCTGCCCTGGCTACTGTGGACATCAGGGGTTGAGGGCAGCACCAGCCTCTTAGGGGCGTCCTGGAGGTCACACAGAAGAAGCCATATGAGCTGCCTTCACCACACCCAGCATACAGAAAGCACTCAATCAGCGACAGTCAACGTAGAGGTTGTTATTCTTCTATTATTATCAATATTGCATTTCCACATGGCCTCAGTCCTGATATAATCCAATCCCCCAAGGCTCTGAATCTCTCTGGGGTGATGCAGACATTCACACGGCTTCCTCCACGTCGGAGAGCCCCATCCTCAGGCCGAAACAAAGCTCCAGGAGCTCAGGGCAAGGGGAGTCTCATCTCACTCCTTGGGATGTCCGGGACTAGCTAAGTCAACACCCCCGCTTCACCCCATGCCTTCCTCTCTCGCTACCTGGAAAAGCCCCCCATCTGTGTGCCGGCCAGGCTCAGAAGCACTGACCCACGGGGAAGCCTCTCTGGCCCCAGCTACCATTTCCCTGTGCAGAATTCTCCATGGATCTTGGCTGCAACCACCACCAGCTGCGTATCTGTGCATGGACATTCCATAGGGGCCCACGGAGTGTCCCGGAGTCGGAGACTTGGCAGGAAATTCTGAGCCGGCCAAGCTTGGGGTTGGCAAATACCCAGCACCTTCCTGGGCCACACCCTGGCAGACATCACTAATCAATCTCAGCTCTCTTTCCCACTGAACTTGAGTATCACCCCAGGATCCTCAACCCGGACGTTGGGGCGGTCACTCTCAACTGCAAGGAACTGGCACACGATCAAGGCTGCTGCTGGCCCCACCGTGGAGCACAAAGCCCTCATTTTTATAAATGGGAAACCAGAGTCCCTGGTAACAGGAAGAAAGTGGGACTCAGGACCCCTGACTCCCAGTGCCCGTTCTCATTCCTCACGGGCAAGGCGCCGTCCGTCATTGACGACCACCTCCGTGGAGAGGGCTCAGGAGTGGTTCTCAGGAGATGTCTGCTCAACAAATAACAGGAATTAAACAAAAAGCCAGAAAAGGAAAAAAAGGGGGGGCCAGTGATGCAAACTGGGCTACATCTGAGCGGAAAATCCACGACATGAAAGGTTGCTAGGTGTTCAGAAAAGTTGCCAAGGGAAATTTTCAGGGTGTCTCCCCTTGCTGGATGTTAAAAATGGTCCTGAGCGGCGCCTGGGTGGCTCAGTGGGTTAAAGCCTCTGCCTTCGGCTCAGGTCATGATCTCAGGGTCCTGGGATAGAGCCCCGCATCGAGCTCCCTGCTCAGCAGGGAGCCTGCTTCCTCCTCTCTCTCTCTCTCTCTCTGCCTGCTTCTCTGCCTGCTTGTGATCTCTGTCTGTCAAATAAATAAATAAAATCTTTTTAAAAATAAAAATAAAAATGGTCCCGAAAAAAAGTAGTCTTGATTAAGTATCCTACAAATCTCAGGGTTCCTTATTCATTCATCAACAAGTGTTTGTTGAGCATTGACTACATGCCAAGCATAGAGCAGTTGCCGAATGAAAAAGCAAGCTGTGTCTCTCTCTCCGTTACAGACCTTGGGCTGCGTGGGTCAAGCCAAGCCTGGGGGCTAGACGCGGCCCCCCGCATGGCTAACCACGCCTCGTATTTGCCAACCAGTACTGCAGAGCAACAACTCCCCCAAACTTACCCATGAAGCCACCAGTATGTATCTGGTGTCGCTTCCCTGGGTCAGGAATTCGAGAGCAGCACATCTGGGTGCTTCTGCTCTGGGGTCTCCTATGAGATTACACTGAGGGTGTGGGCTTGGCCTGCCTCACCTGCCGGCGTGATCTGGGCTGGAGATAGCACACTCAGTGGCTGTTGGCAGGTGTCTCTGTCGGTCAGGCTGCGGTAACAAACCACCATGGCCTGGGTGGCTTAATAACAGAACGTTATGCTTTCGCAGCGTTAGAGGCTGGAAGTCCAAGATCAAGGCGCCAGGCTGCTCAAGGCCTGATTCTCCCAGCCTCTCTCCTTGGCTTGCAGAAGGCTGTGTTCTCACCGTGTCCTCAGATGGCCTTTCCTCTGCGCTCGCGTCCCTGGTGTAGCTCTCTGTTCCTACAGGAACGACACATAGGTTGGACGGGGGCCACCTCAATAGCCTTGTGTTAACTCCATCATCTCTTTGAAGGTCTCATTTCCAAATTCAGTCCCTTCCAAGGTACCACGGGGCTCAAGGATTCAACACAGGAATCTGGGGGTATACAATTCAACCTTCGACAGCAAACCTCGGGTCCTTACAGGCTGTGGGTGGGAAGCCTCCGTTCCTTCCTCCCAACCCCGCATGGGAGGGTCCCAGAACCTCCTTACCTCCCGGGGGAGCTCCAGCCCCATCAGAGTTAAATCTGTCTTACCAGCCTTTGGATCTGAATGCTCTCCACATAGCAACCTGCCCAAGTCAATCAATAATTCATTCCACAAACATTCCCGCTCTGATGTGTCCCAGATGGGTAGCAGGGAGGTGCTGGAGGTAGGAGAGAGAAGCAAATGTCCCATCTCAGGGTGGAGACACAATGTTTGCAAATAACGAGCTGCCACTTGTCTGCGCATCACGAGCTCGGCACTGTGCTAAGCCCTTTACAGGCACTCGCTCACTGACCCCTGGAGGGGGTCCTGTGGTCACTCCCGCTCCCGCTTTCCAAATGATGGAACTGAGACACAGAGCAGGTAAGTCACCCATCATAGCGCAGAGAGACAACAGAGGTGGAGGTCTAACCCAGGAACTGGGATTCCAGAACCCAAGATTTCCACCAGGATCTGGTCCTGCCATAATGGGGGACTCTTAGCGTAGCCTTTCGGACCTGCCCTTGGCCAGAGCTCCACTGACGGTGATTCTCTCATTTTGCTGGGTGTAACCAGAGCTCCGTGGTTGTGGCAGAGAGGAAATGAAATCACAGGGAGCCAGTCCTCACCTACATTAAATCCTTTCCCCCTCCCACTCAAGTTCAAGGATCAATGGTGATGATACTGATAAAAGAGGCCTTGGCACCTCACGCACACGGAGGACCCATTAGTGCACACGTGGCCCTTCTGTCGCTCCGCACGGGGCGCTGGCATGGTCTCCATGGAGCAGACAGCCTCCCCAGGGCCACGGAGGGGGCCCCCGCTTCCCGGGAGTCGGGGTGTCTGCCTCGCCTCCGCCTGCCTGCCTGCCGAGCGCGGTGTTTCACATTCACACTCCGAACTACACAACCCCTAATTAGACACAGAAGCACCTCGAGCGTGCGGAGATGGTGGGAGATGGTTCCTGTTTAGTAAAAGTGTCATTTCATCTCTCTCTCTCTCTCTCTCTCTCTGGCTGCTTTTGAAACTTGCTGGTGGTAACAGAGATCGGGAAAAAAGAAACACCCACAGAAACGCATGCCCGGGGGCTGAGGCGCCCGGCACCAGGTGGGCGTGCGAAGCAGCAGCAAATGCACTCACACACACACGCACACACACACGCACACACACGCACAGGCGCGCCATGTGCTCACGTGGCTGGGCTCCCAACATGGGCACGGCCTGCTCCCAGTGCGCTGGTGGGGAGAGCCGGCAGTCGGGAGCCATGAGGTCTTGGGTTCAAATCCCGACTCTACGGCTTGCTCGCTCAGGAGCAAGGAACTCGACCTCCTCCTGTACCTCAGCCATAAAATGAGGATGGTTCTGGGTAATGATCTCCGTCTAGGTCTTCCTTGCTGTTCCTGCTCGGGCTGACCCACGAGACCTGCATCCACCAACCTCCTCCGCTCCCACCTCTGGTTGTGACTGATCAGTGGGGAGCATCAGGACAGACCAGAGGGGAGGGGGAGAGAGGGATGGGGGGTGTTTCACAGTTTCCTTAAAATTTACATTAGCATAGGGGCACCCGGCTGACTCAGTGGGTTAGAGCCTCTGCCTTCGGCTCAGGTCATGATGCCAGGGTCCTGGGATCGAGCCCCGCATCGGGCTCTCTGCTTCCCCCTCCCTCTCTCTGCCTGCCTCTCTGCCTACTTGTGATCTCTATCAAATAAGTAAATAAAATCTTTTTTTAAAATTTACATTAGTATAGCCTCATTTTAAGTATTCTGGCTCTCTTTCATGGCCTCTCCAAACCCTCCCAGCTCTGTGCACCGGGGGCTGTGGACTACATTACCCAGGCTCCCTTGCACTCTGCTGGGTTCAGCCAATGGGAGGCACTGATGGGAGACTGGCAGGCAGCAGGAGAGAGAGGCTGGAGTATTTCCCCCACACCCCTTCTGCCTCACTGTGATTATAACATGTTCTTCTGCCGATGGTCACTCCTTTCCTACAGCTACAGCTCCCTCTGGGTTCTGGGAGCTACTTGCTCCCCACATCTTCGGGGTAACAGCTCCCTGCTCTTGCTAGCCCTGAGCACTGCTCCGGTTTCTTCTTGATCTCGCAAACCTACACCCGGCTTCCACCTTCATAAACTCTCCCCCTTTCCCTGTGTGAGTGCCAGGACTCGGATACTTTGAACAATGATATTTGTGAGATCTCAGGTTGGATGAGCCAGTTACCGTGTTTGAACACACATTAAAATATGAATCATTAAAGCCAAAAATACAGTTGGCATTCTACTGAACCTCACAGTTCAGCGGTATTCATGGCACTCTGGGATAGGGTCATGGGAAAAAAAAAAAAAAAAAAACCCTTTTACAAGGATAATCCAAAGCATACTTGACCCAACCACGGGGTCCAAATTATCACACATTCTCCTGGGATGGGAGTGGGATGTGTCTTGCAAAGGTCAGACTTAACTAGGGATCCTGATGGGAAAAAAGAACGGAGGGAGGCAAAGTCGGTGCAAGTAGTCTGGGTCCTACTTAAAATGTTAGATTCTGATATTTCAAATAGGAAGCTTACTATTTTTGTAAATAATTGCTATAATGCTCTTATTCAGAATTCTTGCTTCCAAGTGATCTAGACAAACTAACATGACTGTATTCGTTTCCTAGACTGCCGGGACAATGAACAATAAACCAAGAGACTTCAAACAACAGGAGTTTCTTACCTCACAGATCTAAAGGCCAGAAGTCCAAAATCAAGGTGTCAGCAAAGCCACACTCTGATGACTCTAGGCAAGACCCTTCCTTGCCTCTTTGAGCTTCTGGTGTTTTCTGGCCATCCTAGGCATTCCTTGGCTTGTAGACACAACCTTTTAGTCACGTGGCACTGCCCCTTGTGTCTTCACATATTCGTCCCTCCGTGTATGTCTGTCTCTGGGTCCAAATTTCACTTTGCTCTAGGGACTCCAGTCATCCAGGACTAGGGCCTGCCCTAATAACCTCACCTGAATTTGATTACCTATGTAAAGACCCAATTCTCAAATACAGTCAAATCCTGGGATCCTGGGGGTTAAGGCTTCAACATATCATTCTTTTTTTAAAAAATATTTCATTTATTTATTTGACAGAGAGAGCAAGAGTGCACAAGCAAGGGAAGCGGCAGAGGGAGAGGGAGAAGCAGGCTCCCCGCTGAGCACGGAGCCCGATGTGGGGCTCGATCCCAGTACCCTGAGGTCACAACCCAACCCAAAGGCAGCTGCTTAACCAACTAAGCCACCCAGGCACCCCTCAACATATCATTCTGAGGGAAGGAACACAATTCAACTCATAACAGGGACTCAATGACAGAAAAAATGGAAATTATTGTCCTGGCTAATAAGAAAGAAAAAAAGAAAAAACAAGAATGTGTCTTCAGGTGTGGCTTGATCAAGGGCTTACTACCTTCACCAGGCCATCTCAGGCTCCCCACCTCTCTGCTCAGTTTGTGTCTGTTCTGGCTTTCTTCTCAAGCAGTCTCTCTCCACCTGGGGCTCCAGGCAGCTCCAGGTTTCTGTTCTACCTGCTAAGCAACAAGAGCAGAAAGCATTCTTCTTTTTTCCAACAGATTCCTCAGGCTGACGCTCACCTGCCTTGCTTGGAACACATGCCCACTGCTGAACCAATCACAGAGGTCAGAAGCAGGACTGTGCTGATTAGGCAGGCCTGGGTCTTCTGCCCATCTGGGGAGGGGGATTGGAGAGGGGAGATGCAAGGAGTCAGGTCCTGGCAAACGTGGTGGCCTGAGCATAGGAGATGGTGATCCCCAAGGCCAGGCCTGGTTACCAGAAAGAGCTTGGAAGCTGGCCAGCACAAAGAACAGGTACCTACCAGATGCCTGGGGAGAGAAAAAAAAAAACTCAGGATGAACATCCACCGGTGATGAACAGTAGTTATCTTGGGAGTCAGAGATTTGCAGTTTTCACTGCCTACAGAATGCATAGCAGATTTTTACCTTGCTAGAATTTTCCTGGAGAACGACTGTCTCCGTTCACATCCCCAGAGGTGCAGACTCTGAGAGGGAGGTGAAATGCACAGTCTATTAAGGTGTGCCCTTGAGATCCACCTTGTGGAAGGGCAGGAAAGGACATGGGAGAGGCAGAGGGAGACTCAGCCGTCCCCCTCATGGGGGTTTCTGGAGCTGGACTGGCCTCTCAGGGTCCCGCAGGGGGCCGAGCCGCCAGGGTTTCATCCCTGTCTTCATCAGCACTCAGGGTCTCCTCCAGCGGGGCACCAAGGACAGCTGCAGCCTGATCGTCCTTTGTTGTGGGGGCTGTCTGCGCAGATCCCTGGCCCCAACCCACCAGATGCCAGCGTCACTCCCTCCCCAGCTGTGACAAGCAGAAATGTCTCCAGACACTGCCAAATGTCCCCCGGGGAGGGGGTGGTGGTGGTGGTCTGTGTGTGTGTGTGTGTGTGTGTGTGTGTGTGTAAAACTCCACCCCCTACCCTGCTGAGAAGTGCTGAGTCATCAGATCAGGAGAGTTCCAGGAGGGCCATGACCCGGAGGAGAGGGCTCTGCAGTCATGGGGTGTCCTAGAGGGGCTGACAGCTGAGGCCATCTGCCAACAGAGGCACCCAAAGCTGGGGCAAAAGGCCCTTCCTTGGAGGGGGATCTCAGCCACTGCTCTCCACCTCCACCTTAATAAATGGGGCTTTGGGTATCAGAAAAGTATTTAATACCACATTTCCAACACACAGCTTGGGCAGAACATTAACCTCATGCAATCTGTTCTCCAGTCCACTTGGTCCAAGTGTGCTGGCCTCCCACCCCGTCCAACCCCTTCCCCACAAGGAGCTGGCTCTCCGGGTGGCGGCCGGGGCACCTTCCCTCCAGGTTGGGATTACACAAAATGTGTTTGCACAACTGTGGTCTCTATGACCAGCCTTGTTGGTTTTGCCTCATTAACCCTTCCCCTTCCCTGCCGGCAAACCTTGATTTTGTCCAGGTGCTAACTTGGTCCCACTCCTGCCCCATGTGGACAGCAATGATTTAGGCCAATTATGGGGAGGACCCTGGCCCCACCCCCAGGCCTCCCTTGTTCACAACTGGCCTAGGCGACATCACACAGCAAATTCTAGCAATAGGGGAAGTCCTGTAGCTGTGGGAAAGCTTTCCTTGTCTCTACCCATAGCCCCAAGGAAAGGATATTCACTCTGCTGCCCTCTGAACATTGTGACGGGATGTCTGGATCAACAGCAGCCATCTTGTACCACGAGGGGATGAGCCTAAAGATGGCAGAACACAAACACAGAAAGAGCCCGGATCCTCAATGACAACAGTGAGTTGCCAAATCAACCAAATCAACCATCCTTCTCCCTCTCTTCGTGTATCATGAGATAATAACACTTCCCTCCAGGAAGCCATTTAAACTAGGGCTTCTGTTATCAGTAGCTCCTTGATTCACCCGGACAGTCCTACAGTAAGGAGCTTGTTTCCCTTCATGTTTATCAACATTTCTCAAGCTTATCTGAGCAGAAAAAAACTAAAAAGGACATTTTTATTTTGGTTTTGAGCTGGGTGACCTTTCCCGGCCTGCTTTGTGGCTAAATCTGGCCAGTGAATGAAGGCAGAAGTGTTCGGTGGAACTTCCAGGAAGACTTCTCAAAGGAGGATGACTCAGGGGGGACAGTGGTCTCGTTCCTCTTTCCTGCTGCTGGGATGCAGACACAATGGCTAGAGCTCCAGGAGGCACCTTGAATTATGAGGTCACTTTGAGGACGGAAGTCAGACACTACCGTATAGAGGAGCCCCAGGCCTGGTGCATAGTAAGTACCAAACACATGGGAGCTGTGATTTTATCATTCGGATCTCCAAGACCCAGGGTTTCCCCCAGCATATTCAGCAGAACACGAGGAATTTCTAAAAAGCACTGTTGCAATATATCTCCTCCAGACACACAAGGTATCGGTCTACACTAAATGCCCTGATAAGGCCTGCATTCTCTCTTTGTTTAATCTTGTCCTTCTCAGATTGATTTGGGCACAACCCTCCTCCCCTCAGTAGCTTTTCTTTTAATCACATTTACTCTCATTGCCCTGAACATACTCCAGGAAATCTCGATCTAGCCCAGTGCTTCTCAAACTTTACTGTGCACACCAGTCATCTGGGGAGACTGTTGAAAGACAAGATTCACCTGGTTTCTGGTGGGGCCTGAGACTCTACATTTCTGGCAAACACCAAGATGAGCCTGATGTTGCTGGTCCAGACGCCACAGCTTGAGAAACAAGAAGTAATCATCTCCTTGATGGTGTGTCTTCATTTTACTCACCTTCTCGGGCAGCCTAGGTGTGCTAGTGGGGGAGATAGGCATTAGCTTTGCAAAGTCATATTCAAATCCCAGGTTCATCCTAGAGCTCTGGGACTCTGAACAAGCCACTCTTACCTCTCTGAACCTCCATTCTGACATAAAACAAAACAAAACAAAACAAAACAAAACAAAAAAACCAAAAACCAAAAAAAAAAAAAAAACAAACAATCCAATCTCTCTCCTTTGACCTTCTCAAAGGATTGAGGGATTGAACCAAGTAACAAGAATATCAACTAAACACATTGTTATGTACAGATGAGGAAACAGGTTCAGAGAGGCTAGGCAAGTTGCCCAAGGACACACAGCCGGGAAGGAGCAGCCCAGACTCCAGATACACTCCTTTGGTTTCCTCCGCACGTGGTTGTGGCGAGCATGGTGAATAAGGTCAGTGTTTCGGGGAATTCCAGGGGGAAACTGGTGTCAATGTTCGCTTCTTGGCTATCAGCCCCCAGAGGACCTTGGGCTCAACAAGGCAGGGTTTCATATCATCTGGTCGTATAAGGATTGATCCCAGCCAGGAGGCCGAGCGCCCTAGGTCACCCAGGTCCATCTGCCAACCCCTCCGGTGTGAGACAGGTGTGAAATGACCCCTTCTTCTTGGCCTTGGCTGCCTCCCCCGCTGGCTGGTACAATCATCTTATTAAAATCCTGGGATAAGCAGATGAGGTCATTCTGGCCGGCCCGAGCGGCTGTGCCTGTTCCCGTGAGCCCCCGCGGCCACCTGCCTACCCTGCCACCCCTTCTCGGGGCCAGAAGATCCGCTTCACTGGGGTCCAAGGAGGGAAGGCTCCCATGGATGGGGGACTTTGGGGCTTTGTTCAAAACCCTCTTTTCCTCTACCCTCCCAGACGTGGGATGGGAAATAGGGTAGCAGACCCTGACTTACTCAGGACTGTCCCAGGAATAGCACCCGGCGTCCCGTAACCCAAGAACCGCTCGTTGCAGAGCAAGCCGGGGCAGTTAGCGATCCCACACTGGGGTTTTGACTTTCTTTTCTATTCCCGGAAGAATTTCTGTCCAGATGCTTTGTTCCCCTGCTTCGTGATGGCGGAGCAGGGAATTGCACGTGTCCTGGGTACAGGCACTTGACACCCTGCCTCAGTCTTATCTCCTGTAGATTGGGGATACAGATGCTAGACCCCAGGCAGAGCTGCCAAGTCTGGTAAAGGAAGGAAAGACCATTAGGGATGCAGCAAAGATGCGAGTGTCCCACGTGGGCACGCTTGCATGAAGAGTCATCACACAAAGGAGCCCCAAGTGAGCCCTGGTGAAAGTCCTGCTGGGGGGGGGCGCAGATGAGCTGGGTTTTCATTCTCAGAACCATGTGGGGCTCGCACTCTAGAGAGAAACCAGGGGTCTGAGAGCTGCTGGCAAGCGGCAGATGCTTCCCCACTTCTCAGGGGCAGCCCTCTGGTCCTGAGCTCCTAGATTCTCCCGCCCCCCCTCCAACCAGCGCCCACCCAGCCCCCTACAGGCCTCATGCTGGGGAAGCAGGACCATCCCAGCTCTGCCTGCTGCTGTCCCTGCGGCACCCCCAGGCTCAGGAAGCCGTCCCAGGCTCTGCCACCCACACCCCCAACTCTGTGCTGGGTGACAGAAAGCTCAGTGTCCTCCGTGTAATCACGGGCATACTGGGGCATACTGGGGCATACTGGGGCATTGGCAGCCGTCAGAGGGAACCTTCACTGACCCACACAGAGCCAGAACTGAGGGACCCAGATCTGGGGGCCAGTATGAAAATTATGATTAGTATGGAGGCTTTCTGGTACCAGCAGGGGACTCTAGCTCTTTCCCCTCCCAAGGAAAGATGTGATGTTCCCCCAAAGGCCTGCACACCGCCCCCGCCCCCCGTTAGGGTTCATGGCATTCAGTGTTTGAACTCCCCCTTTACTGGTTGGTGATCCGGCTTTCCTTCCTGTTCCTCAGCAGAGATGACAGACAAGGTACAGGGTGCAGACGCAGACACTCGGAACTAACTCCTTGCCCACCGTGAGCACGAAGGAGATTTAGCCAAGAGTAAAACAGTGCCGCTCTTCTCATTGACTTCTTCGTTTGGGGGGAGGGGAAAGGTGTTTTTTTAAATAAGGATACATTCTTGACATTAACATGTAATGAGCATATTATCACTTTTTACATGAATTAATGCGTGTTTTAAAATTTTACTAATTTACTAATTTCAATCTCTAATCACAATAACAAGACCCACGTCACACAAAGACCTCTCTGGCGTCCTCCGTAAGTTGCAAGCTTTGCAGCGTCCAGAACCCAAAATGTTGGAGAGCCACTCCCTTAAAAGAATCGTTTTCCTTGGCTCCTTAAACTGAAATCGCTAAGTTACACAGCGCTTTGTATGAGCCTGGCACCTGTCTAAACATTTGGCGTAGGTATTTTTTTACATCGATGTGCACACAGATTTTCACTTAATCGAACAACAGCCCCCTGACGTGGGTTCCGGTTACTGGCAGATGGGGAGACTCCCTGCGGGAGAGGGGTTCAGAACCCAGGCAACTGGAGCTTTAACTACCAATGGTTGCACCTTCCCCACCCCCAGCCAGGACCACCCGAAGCTGGTCCGGAAGAACCACCTGGCGTCCTCAAAGTTGGGAAAATCTCCCAGGATTCATTGCGTCCATTGCGCAGAGTCTCAAGCAGCAACAGGCTCCACTCAAGGTACCCCAGACCCTGGTCTATCCGGATTCTCTATTCCAAAGGAGGCCCGGCCACCCCTCACTCCCTCCCCCCCAGCGACACTGGCCTTTTTGCTGCTCCTCAGACACACTAAACAGTTTTGAGCCTCAGGGCCTTTGTACCTGCTGTGCCTTTCAGCAAGAAAACATCATTCTTTGTCTTGGGCCTGATGGGTCTGCCTTTCCTGGCAGTCCCTCCCACACCCGTTCCCTTTCCCTGCTATATATTTCCTTAGTAACACTTATCACCATGTGACATTATATTATATATGCACTGGTCTAGGGTTTAGCGTCTGTCTCCCTTGTGAGAGTCTAAATGCCACAAAGACTCGGGCACAGTGACAGGTCCCAGTGCTTTTGAATGAGTGAATGAATGAGCGAACATGGGAGCAGAAAAGTGGGAGCAGACTAAAGGGGCAGCCGCCCACCTCCTCCCCACCTAGCGGGGGCTCACTGTGGTCATGCTGACAGCATGGGCTGGCCAGACTTGGGGAGTTTTCAAAAGAAGCTGAACATCCAGATTTTTATGTAGAATCTCCTGGCTTTTATACACTAGCAACTTATTCAAATTACCAAAATTAAAAAACAGCTCCCTGAGCCAACCTCATGGAGATAAACTCAGCAGAGTTTGGCAGTGGGCTCCCCTTCTCTTGTAAGGGGAAGTGACATTTGAGCAAGGCTGGAGAGCCCGAACAGGGGAACGTTAGACCCAGGCCAAGGAGAGGGGGGCGGAGGGGAAGGTGGAGGGCGGGGAGAGGGGGAGGCGGGCGGGAGAGGAGGGGGAGCAGCGAGGGGGGGAGGGCGGTGGAGCAAGACGCCAAGGGGCGGGGCCAGTGGGGTGGGTGGGGACTTTGAGGACAGGCCCAGCCCCCTCCTCCCTCACTTCGGAAGTACCCCACCCCGGGTCCCAGCTGGCTGCAAGCCACGCACTTGAAGCATGTGCGTGGAGTGTTTTCAGAAACGGAACACACAATACACAGCAAATAAGGCTGCTCCTCCGTCTGGCCCGGACGCGTCCCGCACTCCGCCAGATGGTCCCCGCCGCCTCCCCAGCCGAGGCCGGGGCTTTGTGAGACTCCCCCAGAGCCTCCTCGACATCCAGCATCCTGCATCCCGCAAGAGGCAGCCGGGAAGCTCTCTCCCCCGGGCTGGGCCGCCGGGAGGATTTTTTCTTGGCCCGTGGACAGGAAGGCTGATTCAGCTGGGAACCTTCTGAATTTATAACCCCCTCCGCTCCATCCCCCGGTGACCCGGAGCCCCAGTGTGCTGGCGTTTATTGCTAATTGTTTTCAGACAGATGGCGTGGCCCAGAGTCTAATTCCCCAGGCAAGGGGGCGGGGGACGCTGGGGGAGGAGGCCGTGCCCTTGACCGATGCATTCTTGAAGAAAATGTTCAGGGTTGCGGGGGGCGGGGCCGGGGGGGGGTGCGGTAACAGTGGTGAGGGCTTGCCGAGAAGCCTCGGGACTTTGGGAAGGAAACAGGGGAGGAGGAGGAGGTTTTGAAAAGAAGGAGGCTACCTTGGAGCCCCAGGGGCTGATATAGCTGGGGAGAGAATGCCCCCTCCTCCAGGAAGCCCTCTTGGATTGAAGCCTAAACTCCTTTACGGTTGGATTAGGGATGGGGTGGGGTGAGGGTTTGTAGGGAGGTTGGAAGGTCTTGCCCCGAACCTAATAAGCAACCCTTATTTTTCAATATGATTGCAACATCATCTGAGGGCTTACAGAGCCATCTTCATGAGAAAAAGAGGGTGGCCTCTGAGAGGGCAAGTGACTAGCTTGAGGTCACATGGCCAGTCCATGAAGATTCACTGGGCATCTACAGTATGCCTTCTGGGTTATAACCCACAGCGAAGGGCAAGCTCCCTGTGTTTACCGTTTGTGGGTTTGTAAGAGGAGACAGATGTTACTTCACAAAACAGTTCAGAAATTACAAGGACTGGAAAGAGAATAAGATAGGAAGATGGGGTAAGCGAGGACCTTAAGGGAAGGTCAGGGAGGACTTCTTGAAGGAGGCAACATTTGAACTGAACCTTGAAGATGAAGTAGGATCCAGCCATGTCTACATTTCAGGGGAGACTGTTCCAGGCAGAGGGAACGGCAAGTGCAAAGGCCCTGAGGGTGGGGATGAGTTTGTTGTGTTCGAGAAACCAAAAGAAAAGCCAGTGTGACTACTTCGGGGTAAGAGTTACGGGAGGTGAAGTGCAGGACCCAAGGCCATCATGGGTTGTATATAAGTGCTGAGGTGATAAAGACCATTTACCAGCATCACTGGACACCAAACACAGTTATTACTCTGTGTTCCAGGTGATGAAGCTGGCACCCCCTCTGGGAGGGCAAGTGACTGCCCCAAGTTCACCAGCTAAACTGCAAGAGAACCTAAGTCTCAAGGCAGAGAGAGTCAGCCTGTGTTCCATGGCAGGTTCTGGGAAACCTCTAAACCATGTGCCAGTCTTCCAGTGATGAGGAGATTGAATAGCAGATGGCAATCTCTTGACTCTAGGTGGCAAGTGCCAGAAACCCCAACACTCTCCGGTATAAACAGAGAAGTGAAATTACTGGGTCATGTAACTGGAAAGTTTTAGGGAAGGGTGACTTCAGGAATGGCTGGATCTAGGGACTCAAATATGCTAAGAGTCACTTTCTCATCATCTCTCAGTTCTGTTTGCCTTTGCAAGCTTTCCCCAAAAGATGGCAGAAGCGCCCCCAGGAGCACCTAGCTTCTATCCTTCTAGTTTAGCCAGCTCCACAGAGACAAAGCGTCTCTGCTCCAGTAATCAGCACAAAAGTCCCAGGGCTGGCTCTCATTGGTCCATGTCAGGTCACCTGGCCATCCCCAAACCAACCACTGTGGTCAAGAGAATGCACTCAGCAGACTGGCCCTGGAACTTGGGGTGTATAGGACCCCTCCTTCTTGTCCTGGACTGAAATTGGGAGACAGATGGTCCCCAGAGCAAAATGGAAATGCCAAAGCTAGAACGAGGGGGACAGGTTCTAGGTGGGCCAGCTGCACCTGCGTGCCTCCCACCTCCCCTCCCGTCAATGCGGGAGACCCTGCGAGGCACCAAGAGGAGAGGGGTGCCCACTGAAACACTCGCCGTCCTCAGCACCAGAGGATTGCCAGGAGGGGCGTGGTGTGGGCTAGCGAGGCATCCGCACAGCGTGTGTTTGTGGACTGCTGCCTCGTCTGGTCACAGACATCTGCCCTGGAAGTGGCATTTATTCATTCATAAATATAGACTCCATCCGCATGGGGATAGGCGCTGTCCTTAGCCCTGGAGACCAAAAAAAACCACCAAAAAACCAAAAAACCAAAAAACCAAAAAAACCCCAACTCCTCACCTTTGTGACACTTCTACTCTCCATGGTAGACAATACACAAAATAAAAAAGTTAAATAAAAGCTGTATCAGGCAGGGATAAATGCTACCAAGAGAAATGCAGCAGGGTCTATGGGAGGGAGCATGGGAGATGGGTGTAATTTTAAATAGGGGGGCTCAGGTCTCCCAGAAATGGTGACATTCAGGTTAAAGCTATGTAAAGAAGAGAACGAGGCAGGAATTCAGGGGCGTACCGGAAAACAGGCACAGCCAATGCAAAGGCCCTGGGGTAGGTTTGGCGTGTCCCAGGCAGAGCCAAGCAGCCAGGGAGAACACAGCTGAGGAAGGGGCAGAGTGGGAGGAGCTTAGCTGGATGCCCGAAGGAAGGTTTGGGGCCAGATTGTATCGGGCCTTTTCCACCGAAATGAGAGCTGACTTTTACTCCAGTGAGGTGGGAAGTCAACTGCAGGTGTGTGAGGAGAGCAACATTGCCATAAGATTTAGCAGGATCCCTGCGGCTGCTCTGTGGAAGTAAGACGGTAGGGGTGAGTGTGGCCCCAGGGAGGACTGTGAGTCCAAGCAAAGGATGATGGTGGAGGGAGTTTGTCTGAAGGCAGGGGTGGAGAGAAGCGGTCACAGCCTCCGTGGATCTCTCCAATAGGATTGCCAGGAGGATTCGTGAGGGAGCAAGAAACTGGGGTGGCCACAGATTCCAGGTTGCTCAGGTTCTTGCCTCGCCCTGGCCTGGACAAGCGAAGGTTGTTTTGGCTCCGACATTTTGGGATTCGGAGACATTTCAAAGGCAGCCTCAGCTCCTGAGCCCACCCCTGGCAGCCATCTCCCAGGCCACCGTCTGTCCCTCCTCCTCAGACAGGCCAGGCATCCAGACCTATGCTCATGATCAACATTCCTCGTCATGGCTGTTCCTGGTCCCACGGCAGGCTCCAACGGGTGAGAAACAGAATTCTCTGGAATCTTCTAGAATTCAGCTGCCTTTCTGTTTGGAGCCCCATTCCATGGAAGCAGAAGGGTGGGGGTCTGAGATTTTCCCACTCTTCTCCCACCCTGTACCACGGAGTGAGTCCAGTTGTGGCCCTCCCAGCAGGGACAGCCCACAGGTCTCTTTTTGATCCCATCTGCCCATAAACCTTGGTCTAGCCTCAGCCACATTGACCTCTGTGTTCTCAGACAGAGCGAACAAACATCTACCTCAGGGCCTTTGCACTTGCTGTTCCCTCTTCCTTGCCACCTGCTTCCCATTTCATTGTGCCTTTCTCCTCATCACCATCAGGTCCTCAGTTAAACAACCCTGCTCTGGGAAGCCTCCTCTGTGCCCCCTGGATGAAGTCAAGCCTCAGTTATGCTCCCCACCCCCAGCATCTCTCCCTGGAAACTTTCCTGTCTTGACTCTTGTTACTTTGCAAGAGTCGGGCAGAAAGCACAATGACCACAGACTCTGGAGCCAGACTGCCTGGGTCCAAATCTTGGCTCTCTCACTGAAGCACAGTGTGACCTTGACCAAGCCTCCAAACCTCTTAGCTGCATTTATAAAATGAAGGCAGTGATCATCCCGTAGAGCTGTTAGGAGGATTACATGAGATACTATAAGCCAAGTGCCTGAAACAGTGCCTGACACATACATAGCACGAGCTTCGTAACGGTTGTTGTCATTTTGTGCAATTACTTGTTCACCGCAGACCTCCCCTGCTGGTGGGGTCTGGACAGGGGTGGGGGTGAGGAGGGTGGAGGGTAAGGAGGGGATTCCGTCACCATGTCTTGCCTGGATGGATATTTTGAACTCCGAGTCCAGTGTGGACCCTCCCTCCTCCACACACTCCCCGCCTCACAGCTTCCCCTCTCCCCGCCCCTCCCCTACCCACCAGGGCTCACCAGCCCCTCCCAGACCCAGTCTCCTCTAACCACCCGAGTGCAATTAAGCCAAAGTTTTGATTTAAGGTATTTATAAAGGCACTGAGGATGTCCTCTAATATCAGCTTATATATTTTTAATCTGCTGTTAAAGTGATTTAAAACAGACAGAGCTCCGATGGACGAGCGTGATGGAAATTAAAAGTCTCCATCACCTGGCGTCTGGCTGTGGTGCCCCTACTTACAAGGACATGGGGGGGGCACTACCACCCCACTAAGCTGTGGGGAAGTGCAGCTCTTGGCCAGGGCTGGGGCCTCGAGGGGTCCCGGTGTAATTAAGCAGGGGGCGCCAAGGCCGGGCAGGGTCTGCCGAGGGAGCCACGCGGTCACCCTGCACAGGAAGCCTAATGAACGGTGACATCTGCTCATCCGTTTAATTAACGAGCCCCTGGCGCTGCAGCAGGACACAGGGACCACGTCCTCTGTGCTTGCAGCGGGAGGAAGAAAGCCCGGTGGAGAGAGGACTGCTAATTTGCAGAATGATTTTCTTTTCCTGCCTCCTATTAGAAACCAGAGAATAGAACTGGGCTCCTCTCTCTCCCTCCCCGCAAGGCAATTTCCTGGGACTCTTTTTTTTTTTTTTTTTTTTCTGCGAGTTTCCTGGTGGGTAGACAAGCTCGCAGTCCGGTTTCTCCTTCCTGCCCATCTCTGGCCCTCCCCCTACCAGGCCTCTTCTTAGCAAAGTCTGAAATTAATGTAGGAGGCTGGGCACATAGGTCTGCTGCTTCCTCCAGGCCCAGGGGGACAAGCGTGAATCAGCACTGCCCGTCCATTCACCTGTCTGTAATTGGCCGCAGGGCCAGCATGCTGCCCCCTGAGAAGGCACCCCCAGGAGCAGGAGGAGAGTCTGGGCTTTCAGGGGCTAGGACAGGCCCACCCCATGGTGTCCTGGAGAAGGCAGCCAGTGTGCTGGGGGACCAGACTCGGGGTGGGGAAGGGGGAGCACCTGCTGTCACAGCTCCAGGGAGCCCCCCACACACACACACAGGGCAGCTCCCACCAGGCCCAGGAGCCCAGAGACATGCTCTAGAAGTGCGCTCCCGCGGCCCCACGGAGACTGAGGTCCGGAGTGCAGGTGGGAAAGAGTGGCTTGAGACCCTTTGGGGTCCCTTGGAGACATCCAGGTGGCAGGATTAAGCACACAGCGGGAGAGTCCCCTCGGAAGGGGGGAGATTAAAATGTGCGAGTGTCTGACCAGGGAGCGGCAGCTGCAGCCGCGGGAGCGGGTGAGACTCTACAGTGGGGCAGGGAAGGGACTCCGACAGCTTTTGGGGGCCCCCAGTGGTGGAGAAGGAGCAGTGTGGTAGACAGACCCCGAGACGCCCGGTACGGTCCCTGGCATCTCCTGGTGTTCAGATGGCCGTGTCATCCTCTCCCCTCGAACGTGGGCGGGGCCCAAGACTGGCTTCTTACCAGGAGAATCCTTTCTCAGTCTGGAGTTACGGAATGGTGGACAGAAGAGTTCTGGGCGGGCAGGGGCCAGTCATGCCCCAAGAGGAAGAAAGCTGGAGACCAGCAGGGGGGTGAGCTGCACCCCGAGCTCAGCGCCAGGCCCTCCCACTAGCCGCGGACGCAGGCACGCGGGGTCGCCCGTGTGAGGCCTCCCTCCTTCCCAGGCCGCCCGGGGCTCTGTGCGGGCCTGGAGCTGGTGGGGCAGGTCACTGAGCCGGCCTCCAGTGCCACACAGTGAGGCCGCGCCAGGGTTCCTGCTGGGCCGCTGGGCTGACCTCCTGCGGGCGGCCAGCAGCTAAACAAGGGCCCAGTGTGCTTTCCTGGGCGAGGGATTGGCTGGGGTTCACCCGGGAGCCCGGATCAGACAGGAGCCCTTTGAAGGCAGAATGAGTGGAGCTCAATGTCTCCATCCAGCTGAGGGCGGGCGGGGGCCGGGGCAGCTTCCAGAAGGCCTGTTGTCCTCCCCAGGCCAGCGGGGCCAGGGGAGCTTAGCTTCCAGGCCCTTACAAGGCCGGGAGGCAGGTTCTCACCTCGCAGGCCAGCTTCCCCCGGTGGCGATTCGCACAGCCCCGGGCCAGAGTGAGCCCCTGAGCCGGACAGCGCCCCTCCTGGATAATCTTGATTTTAAATACTTACGCATTTATTTTGTGTTTTTTAAAAGATTTTATTTATTTATTTGAGGCAGAGAGAGGGAGAGAGCACGGGCACACAAGCAGGGGGGAGGGGCAGAGAGAGGAAGAAGCAGACTCCCCGCTGAGTGGGGAGCCCAAGGCGGGACTCCATCGGGAGACTCTGGGATCATGACCTGAGCCAAAGGCAGATGCTCAACAGACTGAGTCAGCCAGGCGACCTTACGCCTTTTTTGTACTGTGCACTAGATAAAATACAGCTAGCCCATCCCCCAGGGCTTTCTCAGAGGTTCCTACTTAGCATAAGACACCATCTGCTAACATTTAAAAAGGGGCTTCCTGGAAACTCTCCGAAGCCTACCTCAGGGGAGTGGGTAAGTAAACTGTGGTACATCCATGCAGCGGAAAACCACACGACTGGGTCCTGTCCGCACACCAGCGGGGGTCCACCGGCGTCTGCAACAGGCTGGAGACAGACGCCCGTCACGCGCCTCACTTGGCACAACCTCTGCTTCAAGCCGACTGTCCCCAAGAATGTCCCCAGTCACTCCTTACCCACTGCTCTGTCTGCCCTCCTCCAACTTTCCCGTGGGCCAGAGTGACTGAGTTCTGCTCTCCGAGGACCAAGATCTTAAAACGATCATTTGAAGAAGGTTGAACCCCAAAGAGTGAAGCCCTGGTGATGAAATTTCAGGTGCCTGTGGGTGACACACAGGGCCTGGTGTCAGTCAGGGGGCCGCCCCCCGCAAAGCACAGAGACCAAAAACGGTGAGGAGAGAAGCTGTGAGCAGGTATCTGTAGGGACAGCATCATGGAAAACTGTTTTCTGCCTCTTTGTAAGCTTAGAGTCATAGTTATCATAGAAACCCCAACTCAAACTGGCTTCAGTTAAAAGAGGAAAGTAATTGGCTTTGGTAACAACAAAATCTAAGGGTAGAGCCAGCCTCAGGTGGGGCTGGATCCAGGGGCTCAAGCACTAGCCTCCAGTGCTGCTTCTTTCTGTCTCGTGGTTGTGTTTGTTTGTGTTGGCTTCGTTTTCAGGCAGGCCTTGCCCTCCAGATGGAAAAGGCATCCCAGCACACCCAGCTGAACTCCACGGTTAGTCCTCCCGAAATCTCTCTTCCCAGCGGGACCTGCCACAGTTCTGGGATTACCTCTGACTGGACCAGACTGGGTCACCTGATGCTCCCTGAATCCATCACTGAGGCCCCAGGCTTAGAAAATTCTGACCTTCCAACCCTCAGAGCCTGCCCCTGTGGACAGGAAGATCACAGATCCGCCGCAAAGGGGAGTTCTCGGCATTCGTGAAAGCAGCTCGCGCACAGCAGGTGCCTGCTGGAGGTCTGCAGAATCAGAGGCCGGGAAGAGTCCGGGCCAGAAAGGTGGGGATGGCCGTGTACTTTCCAAGGCAGCCCCCCGCTGTCTCCTTTCACAAAGTCCCTTTACAATGTAAAGGGCCATCACGTGGCCAGGACATGTCCTGGAACGTCCAAGGCTACAAGACAGAAGGACATGCAGCTTCCTCCTGATCCTCTTGGGACACATTTCCTTGGAGGCCCCGTGCGATGAGGAAGCCCAAGCCACCTGTGGAGGCCACAGCCCTGGCTGAGGTCCCTGCGGAGAGCCAGCGTCAGCTGTAGGAGTTGTGAGATTGAGTGCATGGCGGGCGATCCCGGAGCGGACCTGAGCCCCGCCACCCCGCAGCCGGGCCTGCCTGGGGGACCCGCCCGGGAACCCCGGGCTGAGCCCCATCAACACCAGAACAGGGACAGGACAATACAGTCATGGCCGTTGTGCTGCACCACTGAGCGGGTGGGTTTGGGGTGACGTGTCACACAGCAACAGATCCTGGAAGTGGTGGGACTGCGGGCAGAGGCTCTCACGGGGGCTAGTGTGGCCTGATAACACAGCCCAGTGTCACACGCCTGCATGCCTGGATGTGCGTGTCTGTCCCAGACAAAGAGAGGGCCTGAGTCCCCGAGCGCCTGGAGCTGCACGCGGCCTGGTGGTTGCTGGCAGAAGCCGGCCTGGCCACACCGCCAGGCACCTGCTATGACTTTCCCAGGACAAAGCGGCAGCCCCCTGAGCCTTGGGGACAGACTGTCCTCCACTGTGCTGGCCCTTCCAGAAGCTCAGGCCCCGCCTGCTCTCACTGACTTGTGAATGGAACTTGTCACCTCCTGAAAAGACGGAGCGCATTAAGCCTTTGACGGTGAACTTGCTCAGGGCGTCCACAAACCGGGCCAAGACAATGTCCTGTTGCTGAGAGTAGGAGGCTCCCCGGTTTCTCAGCACCGTTCAGCCCTTCGTCCCCTAACTCGGGTCCCGTGGGACTTCCTGGTTCCCATCCGGTCCAGCTACTCCAGGCAGGTCGCCTCCAAAAAGAAGGGAGAGGGGCCTGGAGGTGAACTGTCCCCAGGCGGAGTCTACACAAAAGATAATCCAGATAATCAAATCACTGACGCATACAAGGAAACATTCCACGCTTGACCTCAATGCCCAGGTGGCTGCCTGCCCGGGACAAGGGACATCAGCATACAACCCTGTGTGCCACCCCCCCACCCCCCACCCCCCCCACCCCCACCCCCCGCCCCGCCGTGTCCCCTGGGGGAGATATCCTGCCTCCCTCGTGCCAGAACTAGGATCTTCTCAATTCTGTGACTTCAACCCCTGGATTTCTCTCTTGGCTTCAAGAGAAGCCATGACTTCAGAAGGAAAGGTCAGATCACCCCTCACCGGAAAGACGATATCACCTGCTCCAGACGGAAGGTGAGCGTGAAAATAAACACAACAAAACTGCACAGGGCGGGTGGGGGGGGGGGTCACCGAAACCTGGTCTCCATCCTGCTGCCCGATGGTTTTTTGAGACAGGAACTTTCTCCTGTCTTCTTGAAAAGGTAGCTGAGCCAGCCTTAGCCGGGCGCAGAGACCCATCAGCACCCCGCGGAGACCTTCCGCCTTGAAGTTGGCGGAAGAATGGAGAGAAAAAAAGGGAGCGACTTTCTTGCTGTTGAGCATTATTTAATGCTGCGTCTGCATCACCCCAGGTCTTCCCAACCATTTGGGCAAGATCATAAATTACCATAATAGCAAGGGCTCAGGGCTGGACTTGCTGTGTGCTGTGGTGACTCCAAGAGGCTCTGGGCTCTATCTCATTAATGCTCGACAGCCCTACAAGGCAATGGGAGATGCTGTTATCCTGCCCACATAGGACCCAGAGAGGTTAAATAGCCTCCCTGATGGTCACACAGCCAGTTAGCGTTGAAGCCGGAATTTGAACCCGGACCTCCAGCCTCTGTCTGTGCTCCTAATTACCCAGCCTGCCTCCCAGGAGCACAGGTCTACACCCACCAGGACCCTGGATAATTGCTGACGCCTGTATTGTGTTGAATAGTGTCTCCACCCCCTCCCCCCAAACGGAAACCAAGTCATGTCTACCTGGGAGTGTGACCTTACTTGGAAATAGAGTCTGTGCAGATGGAACAGGATAAAATGAGGTCACACCGGATTTGGGGGACCCCGATCCAATGGCAGGTGTCTTTATAAGAAGAGGGAAGTTCGGACAAGGTGATGCCCAGAGGGGAGGTCGGTGGCAGAGACTGGAGTGATGCCCCGGGGACACGGTGGAAGCCACAGCCACCATGGGCAGGAAGAGGCAGGAAGGCTCCAAGGGAGCAGGACCCCACTCCCACCTTGCCTACAGGGCTTGGCCTCCCAAATCTCTGAGAAAATGTTTCTGGGGTTCTAAGGCAGACGTTTGTGGCTTAGGGTCCTCGGAATGTGGCTGATGTGTGTGGGGAGGGGGGAAGACAACTAAATCTGCAATTTCATTACAGAGAGAGGAGGAAGCAGGCTCCCTGCCAAGCAGAGAGCCCGATGGAATCATGACCTGAGCCAAAGGCAGAGGCTTTAACCCACTGAGCCACCCAGGTGCCCCATCATTACATTTACATGTAAATGATCGCAGGTCTTAGTTTGCCGCTTGCTGCTGTGACAGATGAGCACAAACACACCCGCTTCAGCCAACCGAAATGAATCTCATGCTTCTCAAGGGCAGGAGTCTGAATGGGGCCTCGCAGAGTCTGAGCCCTCTGTGTCCGCAGGGCTGGGGTCCTTCTGGAGGCGCCAGACTGAGAAGGTTTTCTTGCCTCTTCAACTTCTAGAGGCTGCCTGCCTCCCTTGGCTGGTGGCCCCACATCGCTTGGCCCTCTGCTCCCATGTCTCAATTTCTCCGACTCTGACCCTCCTACCTCCCCCCGGTGAGGACCCTCGAGGCCGCCAGGCTAGACGGCAGGGGTCCGAGCTGCCAGTTCCTAAGGGAGCTGCTTCTGCCGTGGCCACTGCTGTGTCTCCTGAACCGGCCAAATGGTGCCCAAATGAATGTGTTCTATTAATGACATTTGAATATCACTTCTACCACGTGTGTATCAAAGGACAGGCTGGGTTTACACTTCAAGTCTGAGCTAAGCTTTGCCAACTGGAGACCCCCACTGGGACCCCTTAACAGAGCCTGGGCCAGGCATCGGGAAACTGTTCTGCTCCGGGCTCTACTGGGTGACCTCAAGCAGACCTCTGTGCCTTGCTGGGTGTCACCTTCGTCTGTATGAGGAAGGGCAAGGGAGGAAACCAGCTCCCAACCGTCTCAGGAGAGCAGAGATGATGGGCACAGAGACGCCAAGGGGCTAGCCCAAGGGCAAGGTCTTAAGGAAGGCAGGGGTTCTGGTCCAAGCGGAGAATGCACTTCAGGAAAGGGGTGAGACACCAGCAGAGAAGCTTCCGGCAGCTTCCAGGGAAGAGAAGACAGCAGCGGAGAATCACCGACTCCTTAAATGCTGGGCCCTTTGCCTGGATGGTTCTATACTTCCTCTGACCGTTGAACTCCTACTCATCCTTCAAGACCCAGTTCAAATGTTGATTTCTTAAGAAAACCTTCCTTAACTCCCTGAACTCACTTCTGACCCCCAGGGAGAGCCCAAGATCCCTGGGGCTCCCACAGGAGCTGTGCTGCCCTACCACAGTCCAAGGTGTTAAAGTGACTTGCCCAAAGTCATGTGTTCCAGTAAGTGACAGGCCTGGGATGTGAACCCAAGTGACCTGGCCCCAGTGTCCATGCTGCGAAGAAGGTATACCCACACATTCACCAGCCCCCTTCGCACACACACACGGGCGCAGACACACATTAGCCCTTCCCTAAATGCAAACATACACATCCACACATACAAATATACACAAGCATAGACTCATGCACACCTACACGTCCATAAGGTCACGGCTACGCATGCAGTACATGGTACACGCGCACACACACACACATAGATGCACGCAGATAGACCAGACACACCAGCTTCTTGCGTGTGCTGGCTAGCACGCACCCAGGCAGGCCGCCCACTGGCCTGTGCACAAATCCATCCCGTGCACACTCGGACCTGCACAGAGGCCTGCCCCCAAATGGAAAATCTGCAGAAATATCCCTGGGGACAGCACACGCAGTCCCACATAGGCACACACGCAGTCAGGGGTATACATGCTCACACGCGGGGATAGTCACACACACACACACACACACACACACCATGAACTCAACCACAGACGGAGCCTCACTCAAATGCACGATCCGGGAAATTGCCACATGCCATCTTCCTCCAGACGTCTGCGGACACGCAGACACACTCCCACACACGTGGGTGCACATGCAGACATGCTCCTGTCCTCTGTCCCCAGGTCCTGCCTGCCCGTCCTTTGCGGGCTCTGTCGCTGCAGTGAGACCTGGTTGGGGCGAGAGGCAACAACTGCACCATCTGGTCTCAGCTGACCCCAGGGAGGAGGAAGAGTCAGCTGTCTGGCTGGGGGGATTAGGGCGCCTGTGTTTGCCCACCTGGCCCCGCCCTCGACGCCCTGGCCACGCCCCTCTAGAGACCCTACAGCCCAGTCCATCCTGGACGCTGAGGCCAGGTGCACATGTGACCTATTCTGGGGATGAGACCCAGAAGTCTGGGGAGGGGACAGGGACCCCTGGCTCTGCCCTGGAGTCCCCCCACTGGTCCCCCAGCACAGAAAGGAAGAGGAAGTACAGCGTGGGCCTGTGCGGGGGCGCCAGCCCAGACAGCCTTCTGTGCGGCCAGATGGCTAGCCATCTGCGGACCCCCCTCCCGGCGTGGCCAGGCCTGGCGCGGGGGCGAGCCTCCTCCAAGCTGATGGAGCGTGGTGGAGCCCTGTGCTGCCTGGGAGGCCGGAGGTGCTCCTCAGAGCAAGATGACCGATGCACACAGGGCTGGCCAGAGGTGGGCCCGCAGCTGTCGCGGCCCTGACTGCACAATGTAGGCATCTCTGTTCTGGAAGAGTCTGGGTTTGGGGGGGGGGGGGAGAGCAGAACCCATTGTCCGACTTTATCCACACCTTCTCCTATCCACTAACACCAAGTGCCTATTAACTGCTAGGCACTAAAGATACAAGAGCGAACAGAACAAATATTTGTTGAGCACCTACTATGTGCCAGAAGAAAATGAAACATTTGTTCATGCTTGCCATGAACAAAACAAATACGTATTAGACATCTACTCTGTGTCAGCTGATGGCATCCACGAGCCAACAAGTGCTTACTGAGCACCTACTCTGCGCCACAAGCTATTCCAGGCCCTGGGACACGGCCATGAAGAAACGATTGGTTAAGCAGCTACTGTGTGCTGGGCGCTAGGCATGCATTCCTGAGCCAGGACAGGGTCCCCGGCCTCACAGAGTTCGCGGTCTCCAGGGCAGGGGGCCAGATGAGCAGGGGTGAGGGGAGAGGCAATGACATCCTTATCCATTTGCCCATTGTATATGGGACAGTCAAGGAAGGCTTCTGGGAGGCAGTGACATGGAGCAGAGACCTGGATGGAGTGAGGAGCCAGCACTCAGGCTCCCAGGGGAAGAGAAGAGCTGGGAAAAGCCCCAGATGGACAGGCTCGGTGTGCTCAAGGCCCTCTGGGGAGTCATGGCCCCTAGGCTGGAGCAGGGGGGGCTGGGCGGGGCAGGGGTGAGGAGGGGAGGAGTCTGGGGAAGGAGACCCCTGGGGTTGTGGGGGTGGGGGGGTGCAATGGGCATCCCTGGGCAGGAAGCCTCTGGCCCACCTTCCACCCGCGTTTGGGAGGCTGCATTTGACCTTGTCCCAGTAAGTCTGGGACGGGAGCCCAGGATGGTTCCCATTTCGCGACGGGGAAGATGAAGGCACAGGAGAGGCCGGGCTGTCCCGAGCTTGGGGCCCAGGGCTGAGCCTCCGCTCGCTGTCCCCAGCCGACCCCTCCGCGCCTGAAGCTGTCAGCCTTGGCGCCCTGCGGGCTTAGTCACCCCGTACAAGTGACATTTATTTATTCCCTCACACGGGAGCGTGGGGAGAATTAATTATTTAGCGCCAAGGAAGCACTTTGAACATGCAAAGTGCTGAGGGTGACCGCACCGTTAGAGAATAATACTCCCTCCTCACGCGGGCCGGCAGCTCCGGGGCGGGCTGAGCTGTCTGCTGGGGTCTCCGCCACCCGCTATGGGGGCGGAACCCCCACCGGGAACACGGCTCTGAGCTCCGGATTTCTTTTTTGTAAAAGCCAGGAGAAGAGTGAAGGGGGGGGGGGAAGCTGGGAGGGAGGGGGGAGGGAATGAAGGGGGAGGGAGGGGGATGGAAAGAAGGGGGAGGGAGGAGGAGGGGGAGAGAGAAAGGGGGGGAGAGTGAAGGGAGGGAGAGAAGAGGGAGGAAAGGGGAGGAAGGGGGAGGGAGAGAGGAGGGAAGGGAAGGGGGGAGGGAGGGGGAGGGGGAGGGGGGAGGAGGGAGCGGGAGGGGGGAGGGGGAGGGGGGAGGGGGAGTACAAAAGGGAGGAGGAGGAGAGTTTCAGGCGCACATTTTTCCGCCCCTCCACACTGGGCGCGCCGGGAAGGTAGGACAGAAATGAGTCACAAGGACAGGGTTCTGGTTCCTAAAGCACTTTCTCTCCATTATTTCAGTTCCACAAAACAGGATGGGGGTTTCTCAGTGGAGCGGAGATCTCCAACAGGCAGGACGAACCCCAGCTCCCGGGGCATTGGGATGCCCAGGGCACAGACACCAGCCACACCCTGGCACGGCCCAGCAGAGACCCCAAGATGGCCCTAGGACTCCTGCCACCCTGAGGGTCCTGGGGAAGGAGCAGGGAGGGGACATCTGGCTGGAGTGGGGTGGGGGCATAAACAACTTGACAGGGAACTAGAAGTTTGATTTGACGTTATATTTACCCAAAAGGAGCCGTCAGGCTGAAGAGACAGACCGGAGGCCCCAAGAGCCGTCAGACTGTATGTTGCTGGCCGTTCCAAGACAGAGGTCGTGGGGTACACTCGACCCCCCTTTAAGCCAGAATCAAGAAATCCTAGAGGAGGAAGAGAACTTGGGGGCCTCTGAGCTGTCTGGTGCCGCTTTCTGAGGATCCCAGCCCTGCCCAGTTCATCGGCACCCACCCCAGTAGCCAGAACCATGCCTGCCTTCAGTAGGTGCCCAGTAAATGCCGGCGCCTGTCCTGGGTGTTATCTGAGGAACCCTACTCAGTGAAACAGAGGAGGACTGCGGGAAGCAGAGGCCTTGCTGGGGCTTAACCCTCTCGTGCCTCAGTTTCCCTATTTGTCAGACAGGAGCAACACTGACAGGACAACATCGCAGACCAGGGAGGATTCCAGGGCTTGCGCCCAAAGTGCTTAACACAGCCCCCAGCACGCAGCCTGTGTTCACGAGGTCAGAGCTGCACTTAGGGACCGGTCAGCGCAGAGCCCCTGTGGGATGCAAGTCCCCCACAGTGACCTTAAAGGGCAGGTTCTGTGGGGCCCGTTTCATGGCTGTTATTTATTTCTCTTAGACAATGAAACTGAGCCCGGGAGAGAGAAAGTAAGTTGCCCAAGGCCACCCAGCTAGATAGTGACAAGCTGGATTCAAACCTCGCCCGCTCCTGCCTCCTGGACTGGCGCATGGGGGGCTTCCCTCCCCTGGCCGGCCTCAGGGGCCACCTGCTCTGGCCTGTGGGAGACTCTCCGTGCTCATGGGGCCGCAGGGGCAGCCCTGAGGTTTCCCTGTGTGGCCGCCCTCGTGGGTCATACCTGAGTGATGTGCACTTAGGACCAGAAGCCGCCCCAGCTGCAAACCAGGAGGCGCTCCGTGCGTAAGCAGCACCCCCCCCCCGCCACACACACACACACACACACACACACACGCACGCAAGCACGTGCTCCCCAGCCACCTGGCTGCCCTCAGCAGAGGAGGTGGGCGGAGACCCCACGGGCTCCTCAGACAGCTGGGAAAGTGCTGGAGGCTGCTGCCATGGCAACGGGGCTGGCTGCCCTTCCTCTGCGTGGGCCTCGTCCTGCCCTCCTGGGCACTGGTGGGCTGGGGCACAGCTGGTCAGCTCTCCCTTCTCCTCCCACAGGGGACCCCCAGGGACCTGAGAGCTCCTCACCCACTCACCACGCCAGCAGGGCAAAGCCGGCGCGGAGACATCCCTCTCAACAATAATGAATTCCTGCTGATGAGTCTTGCGTCCTTACCCTATATAAATGTTACTCACTTAATTCTCATGCAGCCCATTTGGTAGATGAAAGACTGAGGTTCAAAGGGGCAACAGAACTTGCCCAGGGTCACAGTTCGAGTTCAAACCCGGGACTTCTGGCCCCAGAACTCCATCGCCTAGTACAGAACAGCCTTACGACAGGAGCACTAGAGTGAGACAAGCTGCGTGACCCTGGACGAGTTACTGAGGCTCTCTGGTCTTCAGGTTCCCCTTCTGCAGTATGAGATAACAGGTCCCACTCTGGAGAGGCCTTGGGAGGACCAGATCAGTTAACATGCACGAAGCAGTTAGAGCAGGGAGCCAAAACACTTCCAGCAGCCCAAGAGTGGGCCACAGAACCTAGGCAAGAGGGCAGGAAGTTAGGAGCAAGGCACCGGGAACTGCCGGATGAGAGCCAGAGAGCCAGGATGTGTGGGTGGACCCCGGACTGTGTGAGTCACTGTCCTCCCTGTGGCTACTTTACCTGCCCAGGACCTCCCAGCAAACCTGTCTGACCAGTAGAGTTGCCATCCTTTTGCAGATGGAAGGCCACTGTTTTGGTCAAAGTCACACGGACTTAGGGTAGGGAGCCAAATCTCTAGACTCCCAGTTCAGCATGGGTCACTGCCTACATGGCCGAAGGAAGAGCACTGTAACTTGGGGAAGGAGAGGCTAGCAGCTCAGCGGCCTGGGGCGCCTGAGGGAGGCTGTATCAGTCAAGATGTCTTGGGCAGCAAATAACCCAAAAACTCCAATTCAAACACCTTTAATAATGATGCAGGTTTATATTTTCTGTAAGAAGTCCTATGATGAAGGACCTTCTGAGTGGGTTGATTCAGCTCCTCTCTGGTGGTGGCAGGACCAGGGTCCTTCCCTGTCATCTCCCACCCTCAAGGTCCCAAAATGGCTGCAGTGGATCCAGTCATCACATCCCACCAGGACAAAGGACAGCCCAAGATGAGCCAGTCAACTCTTCCTCGTGTTTCTCTCCCTCTCTTTCTTTTGAATATTTTATTTATTTATTTGAGAGTGAGAGAGAGAAGGCACAAGCAGGGGGGAGGGGCAGAGAGAGAGGGAGAAGCAGATTCCCTGCTGAGCAGGGAGCTAAGACGCTGAGACCATGACCTGAGCTGAAGGCAGCTGCTTCACCGACTGAGCTACCCGAACTCCCCATGTTTCTCTTTTTAAAGAGCAAGGAAAGGTTCCCCAGAAACCCCCAGTGGAGACCCCTCACATCTCATTGCAACAGCTGGGTCACGTGAACCCCTGGCAAGGGACATAGGCAGTCATGAATTGGCTTAGACCCAGGGTCAGCAAGTCTGGCCCCAAGTCTGTTTCTGTCAATAAAGATTTATCAGTGCACAGCCATACACTTTTTTGTTTTTAACGTAGGACTGAGTTTGTGCTACAACGACAGAGAGGAGTAGTTGCAGCAGAAATGGTCTGGTCCGTGAAGCCTAAAAGAATTATTATCTGACTCTACAGAAAATCAGTTTGCTGACTCCCAGCTCAATTAATTGGGATTCACCCCTGAGCTGGACTGAGTCATTGTCCCTGAGGGACGAATACTGAACAAAATAACAGTCTGGGAGCTAGAAGTGGATGGTGGCCGGGTCACAGCTAAGTCATCCTCAAGTGCTTTGCTGCTCAGAGCCCAGTTGGAGGACCCACGGCGTCGGCCTCGGGTGGGAGCCAGGCCCGCCACCCCCACCCCCACCCCCACCCCCGAGCTACTGAGCCAGAACCTGCATTTGACAAGATGCCCAGAGCCAGGGAGAAGCCCTAACCCTGCAGAGCGGGGCGGGGTGGGGCGGGGGGGGGGCACAGATGGGGACAAAGGGGCAGTTGATCTGGATTGGCACTGAGCGGTGGCCAAGTTCAAGTCCTGACTGTGACCTTGACCAGCTGTGTGGCTGTGGCCAGTTGTGGAACCCCTCGGGCCCTTAGCACCCTCCCCTGCTGAAGGGCATGTGCTAGCAGCCTAGGGGCTGTTATAACAAAGCCCCCCTCCTACCCCCACCCATACCCAAGCTGGGTGGCCCAGCGCAGCTCTGGAGGTTAGAGGCCTGAAGCCAACCTCCTGGCGGGGCCGAACTCCCCCCAGAGGCTGTTGGGGAGGGACCTTCCTTGCTTCTTGCAGACTCTGGTGGCCCCCTAGGTATTTCTAGCTGTGACTGCGTCCTGCCCACCCCTGCCTTCTTTGGCACAGGACGTTTTCCTGTGTCTCCACCTTTCCCATAAAGACGCCGGTCACACGGGATTCATGCCCACCCTAATGACCTCATCTTGACCTGGTCACAGACCCCATTCCCAATCCAGTTTTCATTCCCACCGCTTCCCCCCAGCCCACCCGAAACCATCCGGTTCCAGCCACACCGACCTCCTTGCACTTTCCAGAACTTGCCAAGCCCCCCACCCCCGCCTCCCCTCGGCCCAGAATGCCCCTGCTCCCTTGGCATTCGGCTGAAAGGGGGCTTGCTCCCCCACGCCCTACACTCAGTCCCCTTGACCCCATCAAATTTTTGATCATCTTCGTAGAACTCACAACTAGCTAGAACTCCCACATTCATTTATTCCTCTCTCAGCCCTGTCCTCGGTGCCTAGAATGCGGCCTGGCACGTAGTAGGTCTCGCTCCATGAAAATTAACCACACAACCGAATAGGCCCCTTTCCACCTCACCGCTCCGAGCTCTTCGTGAACACGCAGGAATTCCCAGACCCCTGCGTTAAAGGCCTGGTGAGCCTCGCCATGCCACGGAATTTTCCAGATGGAACTATTCCTTTGTGCGTCAACAGAGCCTTTAATCTCAGCTCATCGCACCAGGCAGGAAGGAACCTGCTTGGCTAAAGGCCTTCATTCAGTCCCAAAGCCCCCAGGAAACAGGAGAGGGGCCTCTCGGGAGGAAAGCCATCTCCCCACCCAGCTCTGATAGAGGTCCAGCGGCCGGCTCTCCTGCCCGTGGGGCCGAGCTGCCCTGGGCTCCATCTCCCTCTCCAACCCCGCAACCTGCAGGATGGCCTCTCGGTGGGCCGGGACATCTTGAAAATGTCTTGTGCATTAACCCTTTACAAACTGCATGACTCATTTTCTTTTTTAAATTATTATTAGAAGTGTATACATGTCACGCACCCGTGCTGACGCTAGGAAGTTCCAAAATTTGTAGAATGTGGTGGGAAGGATATCTCGCCCTCCTGGTCCGTCCCCCTGCGCCCCCTCGGCCCCCGTGAAGAGGTGTTAACCCCAGGCAGCAGTGGTGGGATCCTTCGGAAAGGCCGGATTCTTTATTTAACAGGTCCTGCGAGATGACACCTGGCAATCCCCCGAGGGTGTCGCTATTAGCCCCATTTTACAGACAGAGAAACTGAGGCTCAGAGAGGGCCAGGACTAGCTAGCCGTGGAACAGGGTCCGACTCAGTCTGTCTTTGACCCTCACCGTTGACCACTTTGCCATATCACCTCTCAACAGAAATTTCTTGATTTGGTTTTTAACAGTTTTGTTTTTTTTTTTTAAAGATTGTATTTATTGATTTGACAGAGACACAGAAAGAGAGGGAACACAGCAGGAGGAGTGGGAGAGGGAGAAGCAGGCTTCCTGCTGAGCAGGAAGCCCAGTGTGGGGCTCGATCCCAGGACCCCAGGATCATGACCTGAGCCAAAGGCAGACACTTAACGACTGAGCCACCCAGGTGCCCCTGGTTTTTAACAGTTTTTCATTTTTCCTTTTTCCCCCCATTTTTTGGACTATATTATTCCGTGACTGTTTTTTTTTTGTTGTTGTTGTTTTGGTTTTGGTTTTTGGTTTTGGTTTTTTTTCGTATCACGGCTTGCCTGGGACATTAATTCATGCTGAACACACTCAGGTTGCCCCATCATTCGTCATGCCTGTGTTGTGCTCTGTAGCCCTGGACACACAGCGTGGAACCGTCATGACAGTTTGGGTCAAAATGGGCCATTCGTGACTACCTTGAATTCTTAGGATGTAATTCATTGGAATGTATGCTCTAGTTTGTAAATGATGCAGTGAGCTGTCGTGGGAAAACCGGTAAGAGCCGGGCAGGACGTCTGAGTGGCCCTGTCACCCACAGACTCTAGGACTTCATCTGAGCTTGTGTTGGTAGAGAAAGTAACCCAGGCCCCAGCGCTGGGGTTCGGAATGTCCCCAGCTCCAAAAGGGCCCTGAGGGAGAAACATTCCTTTTGCTGGTCAGCTGCACATGCAAGGACTCCAGAATGTCAAACCTTCAAAGCCCCGTGACTCGTTCCCACAGTAATGGTGGCCTGGTAATTCACAAAGCAACGTTCAGCACCCCACAGTTTGTCCCCGTCTCCAAAGAAAGTTCTACTGAGAGTCTCCCAGGAGCAGATCAAGAGAAATCAGGCCTCTCTCCACGTCAGGTACTGAATGCTCTTTTGAGCCGGCATAAAGGGGGTGAGGAAGAAAGGCATGAGCTGTCGTCAAGTCAGAACGAAACCGCCAACAACACGGTTCTCTGTCTCCCATGAGTGACTCACCCAGTAAAAGCCAGAATATTGTTCCAAGTGTCCAATCTCCCGAACAGCCTCCAGGATTTGGGCCTCGTCCAGCTTAAATGAGCCAAACATTCCAGCATTTTCCTCAGGTACCCGTCAATAGTGTATTGTCTTCTCCCTGTAGCCTTTGTTTTTGAAAGCCCATAAAGAGGAACCCCGGAGGTCAGAAGACAGCAGGCTGCCCATTTCCTTCCCCAGAACAGCACACAGACGGCTTCTAAATGCCTCCCAGCGCTTGGCTCCTGCCAGTGACCGAACTGGCACTTCTGGTGCCCAGACTACCTCAGAGCCCCTAGGAAACAGGACCCTGGCGGGAGGCTGGACTCTACTCCTACAGAGGCTCTCTCGCCTCCCCCGTCCTGAAAGGGCCACCAGCAGCGGGAGAGTTTATCATCTTTAGGAGCGAGTTAACTTCGAACAGGGGAGAAATGCTTTTAGAGTAATTTTATTAGCACTGGATTCTGGAATGCCTTTTCTATTCTTTTAAGTACTATTCTGTGCAGCCCTGTGCCCTCCATAAGGGAAGAGGAAGTAGACCGGTTTGTAGATGGAGAAAAGGCTGGGCTGTTTTCTGTCTCCGGGCTGGATGTGAGGGAATTCGCAAGGCAAACCTGCGACGCGACCGTTCGCCCTGCGGAGTCGGCCGGTCTCCATCACCCTACGAGGCGTGTTTTTGGTGCATGTGTTAATCCATAATGAGTCATGTAAAAACTAGGACAATTTGACCTGTGTCGGTTTTCATCCACGTTGGGGTCTGAGAGAGGAGACAGCAGGGAGGATCTTAGCTAAAACCTACATACCGCTTGGTATGTGCAGGGTACTGTCAAAGTACTTTGCTTGCATGAAACATTTCACTCAGCTAAGGATCCGCCAAGGGAGGTACTAATGTAGTTGCCATTTTAGAGAGAAGGAATCTGAGGTACAGAGAGGTTAAGTAACTTCCCTGAGTCACACAGAGAGAAAATGCCCGAGAGCTAGGATCTGAACTCAGGTGACTCGACTCCAAGGTTCCAAGTCCCAAATTCAAAGAAATTGGCAAGGAGCGGGCTCTCTGTGACAGACACTGTGACTGACCCACTGCCCTTTCCCAGCCTTTTCTCCATGTCTGCATCTACCACCAGGCCTGGAAAAGCTAACAGTCTGTTTCCCAGGCTCCCTTGCAGTTCTGGCCAATGAGATGGAAGCAGAAGGCAACTGGGGAGATAATGGGAAATGTTTTGCTTCCTTTGATTAAAAAAAAAAGGCAAAGATATTTAATGTTCCCAGTGCCCTTTTTTTTTTTTCCTGCTTTGAATGTGGATGTGATGCCTGGAGTCATGACAGCCACTTTGTGATCTGAGGAAAAGGCCAGGAGGAGCAGAGACAGTGATGTGGAAAGACCTGAGCTTTGGAGCCAACTCTCCCGCCTCCCAGACTTCCTTTTGTATGAGAAAATTAAACCCGGTTTGTTTACAACACTGGGTTAGGTTTTTCCATTACCTGCAACCAAAAATCATACCAAGGGCTCTTTCCTCTCGTCCTTCATCTGTTTATTCCCACTTGAAAGTCACCGGTTCCTCAAAGCCTGCACCTTGAGAAAAGTAGAGGACAGCAAGAGGCCTGCTTTCCAAGGATATCTGATGGAATTACACCCTCCTGCTGTCTTTCCAGCTTTCCTTTACTGAGCATCTACTGTCTGCTGGGTATACACATGCATACGGCGGTCTTTTTTCCTACAATGCTCTGAACCACCTAGAAGGAGGGCCACACCCAGCTCCATCTCACTGATAAGGGCACTGAGGGACTGAGACCCTAAGAACTGCCTGGTGGGTGAGGCGCTAGCTTCCCCCCCCACCCCGGTCAGCCCGACCCCAAGCCCAGAGTCTCCCCTGTTCTCGGCTGCAGTCATGCCAGGTCACAGCCCAGCCCTCAAGAATGTGTCCAGCTTGTCAGACTCGAGGCTTCGGTTCCCTGGTGTCCCTGTCGGGGCCGGTGCCTCGCTCCAACCCACCCCCCACCCCCCCACCACCTCCTTGCTTTGGCATCCTCATCAGTAAAGTGGGGACAACGCCATGACCCACTCACAGGGCCGCTGGGCCAGTCCCCTGAAACAATCTATTTGGCCCAGAGCTGGGCACGTGGGGAGATGTCCATAAATGGCGTCATTATTTCTATTATTATTACTAAGAACCCAGAGTCCTGGCCCTCAGAGCAATTCCTCAGGGCAGCACTGAGTAGAAAGGAGAAGCCAAGGGAACCTGGGGTCTGACTTCTAATGAGCCTGGCCTGCTGTCCTGCTCCCCGGGCCTAGACCCTTGGGCGGTACACCCTTGGGCGACATGGGGGAAGGCACCCTGCGTGGGGCTGCCTGAGGAAGGAGCTCCTGCCAGACATCTTGTCTGGAAAGAAGCACACATTCGAGAAAGGAGGTCTCCTGCCAGGGACTCAGGGGCTCAGGGTCCAGCCATCGGCAGCATGGGCTGGGTTGGTGAGCCCAAGAGGCTTGGAACTCATCCTTGGGATGGATGTTGCAGGCAAGACCTCAGCTGCAGTTGCAATCGTTTGGGGGGTTTCTGTTCAATCTCACCCCCTTCAGGGGAAGAGGAAGCATGTCAGAGGTCGGCTCGCCTAGTCCCAGCCTGCAGGTGCCCAGCCCTCAGCTCGTTCCTGACATATGGAAACAGCAAGCATTCCAGCTCAAACGTCACCTCTTCCAGGAAGCCTTCCAAGCTCATCTTCTTTAAACTGGCCCTTCCACACCCAGGCCAGTGACTTTCTGTCCTAACACCCCTGCCTTACTCCTGAGACTGGGGCACAATGTTTACCCCCATCTTTCTTTTTGTTGTTGTTGTTCTTCATTAAGAATTTACCTTTCTTCCCGCTCTCCTGTTTGGGCCTCAGTTTCTTCGTCTGCCCAGTGGAGTAGAGTGAGACCACCATACATAAAAAGGACGTCGTGTCCATGAACACGAGTCTGTGGTCACTTCGGGCAGGGGAGGGCTTCTGGGTGCAGTAAACCGCCCCTCTGGGCAGCCCTCCGTGGCTCGCACCCTCCCTAGGCTGACCCCGCGGTCTCTGCTCTTCTCACAGCTGCTCCCTGGAGGGCGAGAACACTTCGGCGGCCTGTATTTTCCCCAGCTCAGCACAAAGTGCAATCACTCCGGGGCAGCCAGGAAGGGCCGTTAGCTTGATTGCGTCCTTTTTTCATCTCCACGTGGGCTGTTAGGCTGTTAGGCGGCTCTCGGCTCACACAGGCGCCGCTGCTCCTTTATTACCCAGAGCCGGAGCTGGAGCCGGATGGCTGGGGTGCTTGAGTTATAGCACGAATGTGGCCCCACTGCAGACTACCCCAGACAGCCAGCTGAAACACCGCCCCTCCCTGCTCCAAGACCAGTACCAGCTCTTGATTCCCAGGATTCAAGTCCAAAGGCTCTCCCTTCACGTCCAAGTTTCCCCTAACCGTATCCTCTCGGGGGCTTTCCTCTCTGTTTGAGCAGAAGAAACCCAGACGCCCTGGGTTCCAGGAGTGGTAACTGCTTCTGCCTTCTAAGGGAGGTAGTGTAATTCATTTCAATTCATTTCAGGGCATGCATTCCTACACTGCTTCCTCTTAATAACTATATACAAATGCTTCAGAGCAAGGCTTGGTTCTGAGTGTTTTCCATAAATTTGCTCCATTAATCCTCATAGCAAACCTAAGGAAAAGGCTTCATCTGTTTTCCCATTTTACAGACCAGGTTATGAGGCATAGGGAGGGTTCAAGGTCACGCAGTGGCTGAAGAGAGGGGCTGCGCTCAGACCTTTTGGTCCTTTTGGTCCCTTTGGTCTCTTCACAAGGGGGAAGGGAAAAGTGTGCATCGCCCAGGCCGAAGCTGGCTGTTCTACGAGGCCAGGGTATGGGGAAAGAGCGGACAACCATTTCTTCGTTAAGACTCGATGACTAAAGTTTGGAAATGTGATGGGGAGCCGGGCTTGCTGGAGGGCAGCCTAGGAAAGTTTAGGAGATGTAGTCTCTGGGGGATTAGGAGAGGAGGGGCACGGAGTCTAAGCCAGATGATTTTTAAAAACTCAACCTTCAGCAAAGTCTGCTGCGACCAGAAGTGCCCCGGTCTGGGGATGGGGAAGGGGAATCTCAGACATGAGGCCGAGTGCGTCAGGACAATCAGGTAGCTGGAGATAGAATGCCAACGCTCAGATTTCTTGTTTCGTGTTACCGAAAAGTCCAGGGCAGGTTTCTGACATAGCTGACTTCAGGGGCACAATGTCATCAGCCCCTCCTTCTTGGGGCTACTCTCCTGGAGGCTGGTTTTTTTCTCGTTGGTGTAACAACTCGGTGGGAAAAGAGATCTTTTTCCCAAGTGGTTCCAGCCAAAGTCCCAGAGAAGGTTCTCATTGGCTCAACCTGGGCCACATGACTATTCCTGGACCAATGGCTGTGGTGATGGGGCAGAGTCTCACTTGCTCAAACCACACAGGGAGGGGGATTCCCCAGGGGGACACGGGAGGGGAGAATTTCCTTCCAGGAGAGAACCTGGCCAGGGAAGGTGGTAGACGTGCCCTGTGGGAGACACGAGGTCAGGAGAGGAAGAAGAGCAGTGCATGACAGAGTCCATCAGCGAGAACAGGCGGTTACAAGCAGCACCTCAGATGATCGCAACACAAGCCTCCGCTGCTCACGCCCTGGCATAATTGCACAGAACTCTTGTCTGGGGCACTGGGCTGCCGGCAGAATGGGGAGTAAGAGAAGTGCCCCAAAAAGTAAAGAACAGAGAGGTTGAATAACAATCTGCCTCAGTTTCCCTTTCTGTAAAGTGGGGTCAAAAATAGCACCTACTCTGCATGCTTGTGGAGGTTGAAGGGATTAACAAGCATGAAGGGTAATAAAAAATAATCAAGTAACAACAAAATAAACTGTCCTTCAAGCAAAAATAACAACAAACCTAGTCTTCTTCCTCCATGAAGCCTTCCTGGGATCCACAGAGCACTCAGAGCCGCTGGTGCCCTGTGGACCTAGGTCTGAGCCCCAGCTTTACTCCTCTAGCTGTGTGGCCCTGGGAAAGTGGATCCACCTCTCTGATTCAGTTTCCTCTTCTAGAAAATGTGGTTAGTTAAAAACTCTTTGGTGGGCTCTGGTGGACTCTGAGCCATAGGCAGCAGTCAGAAGCTGTGGTCTCTCTGGGGTTGGGGTTCCCTCCCTGACATCTCTCACTGTCCTTTGGAAGCCCCATTCATAATATTGATAAGCTCAGACTAGGTTCTCACAGCTCAGAGTTGAACCTCTATCCCTAAGAGGCTGTGTGACATTGGCAGGCTACTTTGCCTCTCTGAGCCTGTTTCCTTATGGTAATCCCTTTAATCACAGAGAAGTTATGAGACTGACAGTAGCCTCTACACAATGCTGGGAATAAGTAGATATTCAGTTAATGGACATTCTCTATTGTCCTGACCACCAATCCAAGTGCCACCTCCTCCACACAGGCTTCCCTGCTTGCCCAGCTCCAATGACCTCTTGCTCGCTCCTCTTGCCTGCATAGGGAGCAACTTGGAAGTCTACGTCTGACCACTAGTGTCTTTGGAGTCCCTAGTACCTGGCACAGTACCTTTTGTGGTTGACAAGGATGACAATGCTGATGATGATGGGGAAAATGTCATTTGAGACCACCCGGGTCTCCTTGGTTCCTCTTCCAGAGTAATTTCAGCTTAACTTGACTCCAGAAGATTTTTCAAATCCTCTTTGCCAGGATGTAGGTACAAACACATACATAAAACCCAGAATCTGCTGTGTACCCAGCTCTGTGTCAGGCAAGCCTCCTTTTACCCATCTATGGTGCCATCTTGCCCTTACCAATGAAATTCTCATTCAAGCAGGTTTTGTGACCTGCAAGACAATTTGGAGTGGTACACACAGATGAACACTTTTTATTGTCACAGTTGTGTACTTATTTTAACTAGGAATTGCCTTTGGCTACCTATATGAGAAAACTAAATAACAGCGGCTTCCCCAAATAAGCTGTCTTTTTTGTTAAGAGACACCCGCACCATGCCATTGGGATTCAGGCTTTTATCTAAAATCTTTCATTCTAATGGTCACTTATGGTCACAAGGTAGCTGCTCTACCTCCAGCATTGCATCGTAATTCCAGGCACAAAGAGGGGAAAGAGCCAAGGGCAAAACATCTGTACCAGCTTCTGCTCCCCACCCCTACTCTCCACTTTTTTTTTTTTAAAGGATTCTATTATTTATTTGAGAGAGACAGACAGAGATAGAGACAGAAAGCACAACCAGGGAAGAAAAGGAGAAGCAGGCTCCCCATCAAGCAGGAAGCCTGACATGAGGCTCGATCCCAGGACCCTGGGATTATGACCTAAGCAGAAGGCAAACGCTTAACCAACTGAGCCACCCAGGTACCCCTACTCTCCACTTTTTTTTAAAAAAGATTTTATTTATTTATTTGACAGAGAGAGATCACAAGTAGGCAGAGAGGCAGGCAGAGAGAGAGAGAGGGAAGCAGGCTCCCCGATGAGCAGAGAGCCCGATGCGGGACTCGATCCCAGGACCCTGAGATCATGACCTGAGCCGAAGGCAGCAGCTTAACCCACTGAGCCACCCAGGTGCCCCTACTCTCCACTTTTTAAAAAAAGAAGTTTAATTCACTCATTTTAGAGAGAGAGAGTGCAAGCAGGGGGAGGGGCAGAGAGAGAGAGAGAGAGAGTAAGACAAGCAGATTCCCCGCCAAGTGGGGAGACCAAAGCAGGGCTCAATCCCAAGTCCCTGAGACCTGACTCGAGCTGAAACAAGAACCAGACACTCAACCGAATGAGCCACCCACCTGCCCCTCTCCACTTACTAAAGAGCTTTCACAGAAGTGCCACCAATGACATCTACTTACATCTCTTTGGCCAGAACGGTGTCGTGGGCAGTCCCGTATTTGCAGAGGAAGCTGGAAAGGTAGAGTTTAAACTAGACACACTACTGTCTTAAACGAAATTATGGTTTTATTAGTTTTTTTTTTTAAAAAAAGAGAGAATGGATATTAGGAAGGCAACCAGCAGTGTGGATCACACACACCAAACCTATGATTTGTGGGAATTATCCAAGCCGCTGTTCTTGGCTTGAGTGTGAGTCCAAAATCCCCTGGAGGATTTGTGAAAACACAGACAGCTGAGCCCACCTTGGGAGCATGACTCAGCAGGTCCGGGTGGGTGGGGTCCCAGAATTCACATTTCTAATGAGCTCTGGGTAATAACGAGGCTGCCAGTCCGATGGGTCACTTCAAGAAAGGACGACCTGCCTCAAGACAAACTGGGTGCTTGAGTGAATACATGTGAACTTATTTTAAAAAGGGTAATCACTAGAATACAATGGCTTCACTACGGTATCACTAGGATCCCTATAAAGACCAGAGGGCACCCTCCGGTGGGAAATGGAGAAAAGCCAGCAAAGCGCCCGTTTGTAAAAGTATGGGCAGGGCCTGGTAAAGCTTCTCCCAACCCCCACCTTCACCCCCAACAGCAAGGTGAGGAGCATTATTGGAACCTGAAGTGGGGAGCTAGAGGAGCCCCCCCCCCCCCAATAACAGCCTCGCAAAAGGAGAGACGCCGTCAATCCGAGGCAAGCAGGCAGAAAGCTGGGGAATAAGTACCCTGGCCTCTTTCTTTGCCCACCACCCGCCTGCAGCTGGTGCCTCCCATCCGCTGGCTCCCCCGAGACACTAGAGGGCTGAGGACCCCAGGGGATAATGCCCACATGAGTCACCCGGTACGGATCAGAATGGAAACGCGTTGGAGAGCAGATCTAGAGAGGGAAACAGAAGATGTCCAGCACAGACAGAGAAAATACCGTGACATCATGATATTCAGGAGCAACGGAGTTGGGCCAACCACGCCATAAAGTAAGCAACCCACCCAGCTCATTCATTTGTTCAATTATTCATTGAGCACCTGCTGTGTACCAGGCGCTGTGCCAGGAGCCAGGGGTTTAGAACTGAATTCATCATGACGCCTGCCCAGGGAGGATGCTGTGGGATGGGGCGCCAGGCACTGTGGTGGCAGGGGTGTGGGTCCTCTCCCCTCTCACCACGCCCCCCACCTCCCAGCCCGCCCAGCCAGACTCGCCGTGCCTTCTACCGATCTCATCTGCTTGTCACCCACGAGAATTCCGGTGTGATTTAAGCTTTCATTAAAGTTTAACTACAGGGGAAAGACTGAAAAAAAAAAAAATCACCGGCTCCATCACAAATCACAATGTTATTATGTGCTAAAATAGGGACTGCGGGAATATGCCAAGGGGATTTGGCTGGGATTAGGGACAAAATGAATTTAAACCACTGGGTGCCCGCACGCCCCGTGATAACGCCCCGTAAACCTTTGTGCATATAGATTTATATCTGGCGAACTGTTTATTATGATTTTTCTCTCCCCCGGGCTGCAAACAGAGCCCCAGCCCTCCCCAGCCCCTGTGCTGCCACATCAGCCTTACACAAAATGTCTGTCTCCGTGCTCAATAGCCAACAACAAAAATGATGAAGAACCTGATGCAGACGCGGATAATTGCTCTGGCTTCCTCCCGTGAATTTAAATAGCTTTCTTGAATTATTGCCATTGACACGATCAATAAAATTGAGCTATTGCTGTATCAGGCCTTTCAGCAAATACACAGGAAGCTGGGCTCCTGGGGCTGACAGTTCAGCCACCCCACTCCCCTGGGGCAGGGGGAAGGGTAGGGGCTTGGGGACAGTTGATGGACTGAGGACAGGGGTGTGCTGGACTGGCCAGCAGCCGAAACAGTAGAAGAAGATAGACGTCAACCTTCTGCCTCCCCAGCTACCCTCCCTTTTTCTATATGCCTTTCCCGGAAACACCCATTAAACTCACCTGTCTGGCACCCCTTCCCCCTGCTTTGTACAGGGACAGCTGGCTGGTGAGAGAACCCAGCCCCCGCTCTGGTAGTATTTGGGACCCTCTCCCCACCTCTCAGGAGACATTCTGGGGTCTCCTGGGACACCGCGTCTCCAATGAAACCTTTCCAACCACCTTTCCTGGTGGCCTTTCCATCACTTTGAGACCGAAGTCTAACTCTAGTAGTGAGATTTTTGATAAAGGAAAAATATGAAGGCAAGAAAAAAATTCTAGGTAAAACTCACATAAAAGTAAGCGTGGTAAAGTGCACAACTCCATCTTCACCCCAAAGCAGACCTCGGAGCTCCAAGCAGGTGCTCCCGTGGCCCGTCTTCCCGCCTGGTGCCCCACGCTCTGTGTTGTCTCCACGGATTTGCCCAGATCAACCTTCAGTCCCTTGTGCCCCCGCCATGGGCTGGCCGGTCTGTCTGTTCGGAAGGAGAAATAAGTGCCCCAAAGAAATGAGCTTGGCAAGCCACAGGAGTCTCACTCTGCCCTGGGCTGCTCTTGGGTTAAGTGCTTGGAGGGTCAGACATGGCAGAGGTTTCCAGAGACCCAGAGAGCTCTGGAGTCCGGCTGCTCTGGGTTCGGATCACAACGTCATCTTTCCTCCAGCCGCTTAACAGTGGACACTCGTCTCTTCATGACTCCAAGCCTCCGCTCTCTCCTCCCTGCCGTGGGAATGTGAGCTGTGGCCGTGGCCATGAGTGCATCCATGGGTTGCAGCAAGGATGGCATGGGAAAACAGACGTTTTCTCCATGGGGAGAACACAGGGTCGAGTTGGGTCCTCCCCTGCAAATCCATGTCGGCCCGGAACCTGGGAGTGTGATCTTAGTTTGGAAACAGGGTCTCTGGTGATGGTATCAAGTCAAGTCGAGATCCCGCTGGGTTAGAGTGGGCCCTGAAGCCAATGACTGGCCGGTGGGCAAGAAGACCCTGTGACCGCGCAGGGACGCAGAGAGGACAGCCAGTGATGCAGGCCACGAGGCCGGGGATTGCCGGCAACCCCCAGAAACCAGAGAGAAGCGTCCCTGCCGCCCACCCGGTGGGTTGCAGAGAGCTGGACAGGTTCAACATGGGGGAAGCCCTTGACAGAGGCTGGAGTTCTCCGGCATCTCACCACGGGGGGCTACCGGTGTCGCTCAGGAGGGCAGGCTGGCTCTGGAGACCTCAGCAGGGCTGAGCGGCCAAGGGGAGGTTGGGACAGCCACCAGGAGAGCCGAAGTTGGCCTCCAGCTGCCTGGCCTCCCAGGAGGATAAGGTTAAGGATAAGGATGGGTGTTGGTGGGGGAGAGCTGGGGCACAGTTAGGGCCGGACCTCAGGTAGGTGAGAGGCAGGGCTCCTCGGAGAAAATTCTTGAGGAGAGAAAGCCTTTGGTGGTGGGGAGGGGGGCGGTCTCCAAAAGTCAGCAGCCTTTTGAGAGGCGCCCTCTGTGAGATCAGGCCTCACCTTCCCCGGTGGGTGTCCGCAGTCCTGGGGGCATCGTGCGGGGCAGGACCAGGCCACTGATGAGCCAGGTTCGCAGAGGGATGTGCTGCGTCTGAATTGAGACCATGGTGGGGGGAGGACCCAGTGGCGCTCCCTTCCTGCCCAGCCGCCCACCAGGCAGCCTCTCCCTCCCCGAAAGCCTGCTTCTGAGAACAAAAGCTTTAGTCCTGGCGGGTTTCCCTTCTCCCTGAGTTCGGACCCTGGGACGCCCTGTTGTCCTAGAAATGAGCATTTTCCCCGGAGAGCCAGGACCAGAATGAGAGACGCAAAGCGAAGGGGAGAAGCGGTCGTGGACTTTCACACCAACACGGTCGGTGGTCATTGGGCTCGCTTCCACCTGATGAAACCCACGCAGGAGGAATCCCGCGAAGACGGGCCTGTGCAGCCTGCACTCCTGAGAGGGCTGGTCCGGATCCCCCAACCAGCAGGCGGACGAAGACGAGGGGGAGCGCTCTGAACCCTGAGAGATCAAACGAGGCTGCCACGTCAAGGGGCTTCCAGAGGCTCAGTCTGTCTGTTGCACGGTCCCCAGGGTTCCGGGCACCCCGGGGCTGGGTGACAAGTGGGCGGGGTTGGTAACCAGGCCTCCCGGGCGCACGCATGCGCACAAGCCCCTCCTTCGGCCTGCATGCCCTCCTGCCTCGCGGACCGCATCCCTGCCCCTGCACATCTGCTCTCTGACCAGGGCAGACACCAGCCCAGCGTCGCTCCGGGCCCGAAAGCTCTCGGAAGGACGCCGGGTCTGAATTTCTGAAGCCAAACCAAACACTGGCTGGAAAACGTTTTCTTATTATCTCATTCCTTGACTATGGAGCAATCAGCCCCATTGAAAAGCCACGAGCCCGCCCAAGTTTTAAATTAAACCTCTTGAGTTTTCCCTCTGAGAACAGATAAAATCCTTCCAGCTTATGTTTTGAGGAAAGAATGCGGTGTGTGTGTGTGTGTGTGTGTGTGTGTGTGTATTTCGCCTAAAACTCCTTTTCTTTTGTTGGATTCTTTGAAGCTCTGTTTAAATATTTCACTTAAGGAAATAATGACGTCTGATGAATGTCAAAATTCCCTTCCTGGAGCAACTCCTGCATGCAGCCTGGATTCCAGAAGGACGTTCTTTCTGAAGAAGAGGTGAGGCCTCGTTGGGTGGAGGTGAGCACCCCTCCCCCAGCCCGGAGTGGCCTGGATGGGCTTTGCCGAGCTGGGACGGAAGACACTTAGTCCCCACCGGTCTGTTAGTCACTGGGTGTCACCAGAGGCTCTGAGAATCCACCGTGTCAAAAACAAACAGACAAAACATATCAAAAAACCCCAAACCACGCTCCCAGGTTGCATGCTGGAAAGGAACCGCGAGGGAGGCCTGTCTTGTCCGTCTGTCCCTCTCACCTCTCATAGGCCTCATCCCAAAAGAAGGAATGACAAGAAGGCCTCCCGCCAGCTGTCCTCATGGAGGGACGGAGGGCCCAAGGTTACCAAAGCTTCTGATTTGTTTTAAACAGAGGCCCCAAATCCAGATTTTCGTGTGAAATCTCCCAACATTAAAGTAGCACTGACTGGGGGCGCCTGGGTGGCTCAGTGAGTCGAGCGGCCGACTCTGCATTTCAGCTCAGGTCACGATCTCCGGGTCGTGGTCTCAAGCCCGGGGTCTGGCTCCCTGCCCGGCAAGGAGTCTGCCCGTGCATTTCTCTCCCTCTCCCTTTCCCCTCCACTTGTGCTCTCTCCCCCTCTCTCTCTCTCACTCAAAAAAATAAATAAATCTTTTCTAAAAATGGTGCCGATGAACTTCTTCAAGGTCATAAAGCTTGGTGCAAGGGCAGCTAAACACAGTCGTGGACCTCAGGGCGACTCTGGGTTACGAAGACGGGTTCCTCCTCTCGTCAGCTTCACAGCTGGACGGGGCCCAGGGGTTGGGGAAGCCGGGGATGAGGAAATAATTTCATAATGCTCAATTAGCACCTGCAGTTGACTCTATGAAGGGGAAGCACCCAGAGCTAGGAGGGCACATTCCAAGGAGAAATGGAAGCTTCTCCCAGGACTAAGAGACTCAGGTCTCGGCTCCTGGGATGAAGGGGAGCAGGCAGGAGGCAGGGAACGGGCTGGCCCAGCAGAGGGAACAGCACAGGCAAAAAGGCTCAGCCGTGGGACTTCGCTCTGCCCGTCTGGGGATCCGAAAGGCACCCTGTGTGGCGGCTGCAGACTGTGCCTACACTGTGCTTACCTCGCTCGCCCAAGTGGAGTACTCTGCCAGGCTCAGGAATCACCCACCGGAATGTCAGTGAGTGCAGACCCCCTCCCCACAGACTGGCTGGACATTCGAGGTGGGGGACCCTCCTAGAGGGCCTGTCTGTGCCTGACCTCATGCACCACGAGTCTTCGCTCCGGGGCCCTTCCGCCCCACTCTTTCCTGAAGGAGAGAACCTGGAAACCCACTTCAGATTCCTCTGCAGATGATGTGCTATTTGGGGTGAGGCCTGGCACATTCCAGAACAAATGGAGTTGGCAGGTAGGCGGGGCAGCCTCAGCAGGGAGTGTAGGGGTGTGTTGGGGGGGGAGACCCACCTGCCTGTTTTACTCCTGTCCATGGGGCTGGGTCCAGCTTGGACCTTCCCCCTTTCCTTCCTCTCTCGCCTCCACCCCCACCAGTTCACCATGGGGCATTAGAGAGAGGTATGTTGTGTCAGCAGGAAATTCTTCAGGGTCAAGCTCAAGCTCAAGGTCAAACCATGTAGCACATGAACAGCTACTTCCATAGTACTTGAGTCACAATGAACAAGACACGAGGTTCCACTATAACCGGAGGGGGGCGCCATAGGAAGTCACCTCTAAATCTTCTTTCAGACATCCACTGAGAGCATGAACATCCAGGGCTCTGCATACAGCCAGCACTCAATAAATGCACACCCAAAGAAGGGTCATCGGCCAAGGGACAGGACGAGTCTGCTTTCTGAGATCGCAGCCCACAGCACGTGGAGCCCGCACACTCGCAGCCAATCTCTCTCCGAAGACTACTGGGAAGGAAAAATATTAATATGTCCAACCCTAATCAAATCTGGATAATTTCACTAGAAACCTTTCCATAATTTCATCAGCGCAAAAGGATTACAATAGCAGCAAATTAAACCAACAGGCATGAATTTAGTTGCTCAAGAGGAAAATGTAGCTTGATTTAGAAACGGATGTTACAGTTTATTAACCAATCTAAATTAATTTGATTTTGAGCCACTGTTAAATATACATTAGGATGTATCACCCAATAGCATAGCTGGCGGGGGAGAGAAGGAGAGGAAAGAGAGTGAGTGAGGCTGACACAAGTTTGGCATGTTCGTTCTGCAGGGTTGGGCTGGGGATTCAAAATTGGAGACGGGAGTACCAGCCAGCGCTCCTGGTAACAAGAATCACAAGCCCAATTTGAGTTGGCTGAAGCCAAAAAGGGGATTTTATGGTCTGAGTATCTGAAACTTTCAGGGCCTGTGTAGCTAGATTCAGGTATAGCTGGATCCAGGTCTCAAGGTCAATAGCAATTGGCCTTTCTTCTGTGTAGATTTTGCTCTCAAGCCAGGTCTGCATACCTGGAGGCAGGAGGACCTCCAGAAGCTCCAGATCGTCATCTTATTGGCTTACCCACCCTGCAGAAAAGGACCCACCCAAATCCCAGGTAAAGCTCTCATCGGCCTGGCCAAGATCATGAACCACTCTGTGAGCCACGCTTGAGCCTCTTGCTCAACCTTGAGTTGGAGAAGAGAGGGGAACGGTCAGATCCACAGGCAGCACATGGACTAAGACGGGGGGGTTCCCCCCAAATACAACGGAGCTGTTGCCAGCTCTGAAGATGGATGAGGGGCAGGCCTCCTCTAGAGGCTAAAAGATGCAAGGAACAAAGGTGGATGCATTACATTACAAGCATTACAAACCAAGCATGGCCTGAGATCACCTTTGATGACCTCTTCGTGGGCACCCTTGTGCAGTGCACAACATATACTCTGTGCTTGGCCGGGCTGCTAGACACTCTTTGGCTGTAAGGGGGAATCTTGGAGAGAGAGCACTAATGTAGACAGTCCAAGAAGATCCCACCTCACTACTCAGGGGACCAGGAGAAGCCAAGTGTCCACCATGCTGGGGCCTACACTCCTCCCCATCCACTCTCACAGGCACCCCAGAATCCAGGTCCATACATTTTCAGCAAGGCCTTTTTTATTTGGCCTACACTGGGTTTTCTAGGACTTTGAATTACTAGATGGTATTCCTTACAGATGTGGATTTTATCTTCCTTTGAAAAACTGGCTGAACTGGTCAGACGGGTGTCTGTGTCCAGGGGTCTCAGAGTGAGGGGCCATGCTCTCTGGCCAGGCCCTGAGCCCTCCAGCGGGGCACTGTCCCCATTCCACTCCCCTCCCCTGCCGGGGTCCTGGGGTCCTGGGGTCCTGGGTGTGGTTGGTCCCACCAACTCGCTGTGTGACCTTGGCCCAGCACTGCCCCTCTCTGAGTCCTGTTCTCTCATTCTTGAAGCGGGGGAGGGGGGATGGGGGAAAAGGATAGACTCCTCTGTCTTTGAGAGCCCTCAGTCTCCATGCTCTGACAGGCGCAGGAAGATGGAGAGGGAGATAAAGAGAAAATAGTTCTGCTTAATTGCCTCATTAAGCCCTCCTTGTTGGAAAGCCAGAATGGAAGCAGCTTCCTCTGTTTTACTGCGAGCTTGTGCGCCCTCCCCACTGAATTATGCAGCTGAATGGGGGTGGGGTGGGCACAGGGAGTTGGGGGGCTGGAGGTGGAGGAGAATCCTTGGGGGAGGGGCAGGCTTCCGCCCAGCCTGGGGCACAGAGCGGAGCACATGTACCAGAACCCGCAAGCAGCAACTTAAACAAGAGGAAGATCAGTATTTCTCCGGAGGAACAAGGATGGTGAACGGCGGCAGGCAGGTGCACAGAACTCTTCTAAACGCGGTGCCCAGCCTGACTCAAGTTCACCCCGTGGCCTGGGGCAGAGGGTGTCCTCCACAGTTCATGTCTGCCTAGAACTTGTGGCTGTGACCTCCTCTGAGTGTGACTCCTCTGGGGCCCTCACATAAGTGCCCTCACCATAGGGCAGCTGTCCGTTTGCGGCTGGCCTCTCTCCCTCAGTGCGCTGTCCTCCGGGTCCATCCACGCCGCAGCAGGTGTCAGACTCGCCTTCCGTTTCAAGGCTGATTACTGCTCCCCTGGACCGATAAACCGCATTTTGCTTCTCCACTTATTATCTGAGGGAGGCTCGGGTGGCTAACCCTTTTGACCATGGTGAGGAAGGCTATGAACTTGGACGTACAAACATCAGACAGGTGTATTTTTAAAAATCATCATTATAATGTCATTACCAGTCACAGTGCTGGATATTCTGTTTGCCCTTGACAGGCATACCCCACTGGGCTCTATGCACCAGGAGGCTGACCCTGGAGCCCTCTGGTTTTCAGCCGGGCTTCCCAGTGCAAGGAAACAGCAGGAGACTGGCGGCGGGCGGAGGGGCAGGGTTGGCAGGAGGAGAGGGAGGTCGGAGTGTTCGTTCCTCCAGGTCCTTCATCTCATCCAGTTCTGACAACGGCTCCATCTTCCTGGACCGCAGCTTCTGCCAGCAGCCTCCTCCTCTAGGACTCCGGAGCTCACCGCCTGATTATACACCATTTCTCCTCTCTGCCCCTCAGACCCAGGAGAGGAAACCAAACCTGCTATTGCCAACCCCTTTACGCTTCACTCCGCCCACGTCCCTGAAGAGCTCCTTCCCTGGACCATCCAAGGGAAACACGATCTCCTGTTGGACCTGGAATGACACACCCTTTTTATGTGATAGATGCAGACACTGACTCACAGAAAGATTCTGTAAATTGCCTGAAGTTGCACCACTGGTGAACTGGCTTGAACCCAGGCTGTCTGGATCTAGAATCCACACTCTAAACCAGGGGTCAGCAAACTACAGCCCTCGGGGCCAAATCTGGCCCACTGCTTGTTTTTGTCGATAAAGTTTTATCGACACAAAGCCAGCCAGGCCCATTCATTTACATATTGTCCGTGACTATTTTCTTGCTATGCTGGTAAAATGGAGAAGTTGTAACCAAAACACAGTGTGGCCCAGAAATCCAGAAATATTTACATTTGGCCCTTTACCGGAAAATTTGTCAGCCTCTGTTCTTACTAAGTTATGCTGCCTTTGGGGGTGTGGAGCCTTTAAGGTCTTGCTCAGAGGTCAGGGATCATTATGATCCTTTCTACTTTGACAAAGGAAAAAGCGGCCCTTCCACATAGGCTTGTAAAATCAAATGCCTCCTTGGACCCAGCAGGTAACTGAAAAATGTTAACCAAGCTGAGCATACACACCACAGCGGCTCAGATGGGATCAGTCACTCAGCAAAGATTACTAAGCACAATGCTCTGCACCAGGCACTGATCTGGGCCCCATGAGAACAGAGCACTGAAAAGAAGAGACGCATCCCTGCTCTCCAGGAGCCGACAGTCGAAGGAGGAATGGTAGGTGACCAGCCACAGTGATGGGGAGCAAAAGGGCGTGGTGGTGACTGTGGCGCATTGGAGGGCTCAGGCTCCCAGGCCACAGACAGTTCTTATTGGGTGAGGACAAATCGTGGGAAGGGGAGGGAGGAAGGGCGGGGCTGGTGGAGAAGCGAAGGCTCTCCCAGAAATTCCCAGCCAGCTTCTGCTTGACTTTCATGAGAGAGAAGTGTCACAGGGCCACCCTTGCTGCCAGGAAGACTGGGAAGGTGAATTTTTGGCTTCCAGCTCCTGGCGGGGAAAGCAAGAGAGCAAACAGATAACAGGGACCGGGGTTGGGGAAACTGCTCGGGACAGTCTCTCTGCTCCCCAGCGGGTCCTCCTGGGCCACCCCGTGCTATCCCACTTTGGAAACCCATGCTCGAAGGGCTCCCAAGGTGACTTGAAGGCTGTCTCTGCCATATCTCTTCCCGGAGGCAAAAGGCGTAGACACGTCTCGCTCAAGGTAGAGTGAGGACAGTGGAGTAGGGACGAGAGAATAAACAGAGGACAGGCCCCATTACCCCACCAAACTGAGAAACCCAGCCACGGGCTGGAACAGAATGCAGCCATTTTCACCAGGGCTGCAAAGAGGCAGCATAAAAAGATCAAATAAAAAGCATACACACCATATGATTATAACCAGGCTACAAAGAGAAGCAGAAATTACATACAGATATAAGTCTAGAAGGGAGAATCCCCCGTGTGAATCGCACTGATTATCTTTGGATGGTGGAACTTGGAGTAAATCTTTCACATTTCCACATTTCGATTTTCTCTTTTCTGCTTAATATAATGAGTACCTATTATTTTTATGCAGGGGTAAAAAAAATTCCTTCATTTCTATTGAAAGATCCCTGAATTTTCTCCATATGCCCTGGGTGAGGGAGCAAAATCCCAGCATTAGAGCCAACCAAAGAACTTGGCAAAGAACCGTGTGGTGGGCAAAACGGGGCTGCCAGGTCCCTCCAGGTCCCTACCTGAGCTCCGGGCCAGATGAGGCCGTGACAGGGCAGGGGCCCAGGACCCTTTCTTGGGAGGCAGGCCTCCCACCCCCACAGCCCGATGGCAGAGAGCACTCTAGCTGTTCCCCAGTATCTAATGACCCCTCTTCCTTAGTAAGAGAAACCCTGACTTTTAGCTGGGCACACAGTTGGTGGGAATAGAGGACATTTCCCAGGCTCCCTTGAAGATGGGTATGGCCAAACCCCACAGCATTGGCCACTGAGATGTAAGTGGAAGTGGTATGGTCAGTGTCTGGAGAGCATCCTTACAGGGAGGAAGAATGGCCAACTTCTAGACTTCCTCTTTTCTGCTGGTTGGAATTCAGATGAGATGGCTGGAGCAACAGCAGCCCTCTTAGACCTTAAGAAGGAAGCCATAACTTCCTCCTGATTTTGTTAACCTCTGAGAAGTAAACTTCTTCTTTTTTTTTTTTTAAAGTCCCCATTACAGGGGTTCGCTGTCAAATATTTTCCTAACTCATAACGGCAGTAAAGTCACTGGTTTTCAAGGGAGGTTGGGATAGCCTCCCGGTGGCCTTGTTTTTGTTGCAAGGAGGTGATCTTTTTTGAGGATGTTCCTGAAGCCTTAGCACTGATCACAGAGGTGGTGACAGAGGGACTCTACTATGCTTGTATATTTCAACCATGTGTACATATAGTGTGATTCAGATCCTTCTAACATGTCTGGTATTCCCCACTTGGGGAAAAATATTTCAAGTAACAAACCAGACTCCAACAGTTATTACACCCGCCCTACTCCAAACTCACTTTCCTCATATCTCGGAAATAGCAAACTATTTCCAACACACAAAGGGTAAAGTCAATAATGTAACAGATTGTCTATCTCCAACTGCTAGGATTAAACACATATTAACATTTTGCCAAATTTGCTTCAGATCTCTCTTTTTACAGAAATGAAAGGTTGCACACCGAGCTAAATCCCTCCTCCTCCCACGAACACACCCAGCACCCTCTACCCCTCCCTCCCGCCCAGCTTCCAAACCTGGAGTGGGCGGGCATCGCTCCTGGGAGTGTCTACTGCTTCTCTTACACAGAATGTCTCCAGAAACAATAGGCAGTCATAAAAACCACTTTCTTATTCCCACTAAGTTCATTCCTCTGAATACGTGCTCCCCTAGAGCTGCAGCGACACTTCACGAGAATTTATGTGCAAATACTGGACCCCCAGGGACTCTGTGGGTCTTTGGGGAGATGTTTTTCCTCCAATATTGCCCAAAGACATATGTGCTATTTTATTTTTCTCCCATACACATTACGATAGATATGTAGCTATTCAAAAAAAAATTTTTTTTAAAAACTGAGCCGCGTGCCAGCGAAAATCCATCGGCCCATGACTAAAGGTACGCTAGCAGTCAGGAACACACTCTAACCAGTCCCCCAAGGTCTGGCTTGGGAAGTAAACCTAGGCTGACGGCTTTCAGCCCAGGCACCTCGGCAGGACCCTTCAGTCCTCCTGTGAAGAGAGCATAGCTCACTGCTTTCTCAGGCATCTTGGGCGGGGACTGTCACAGGAGACCAGCTGACACCCGGCCAAAGAGGTGAGCTCCCTAACAAGCCAGACTTTGAATATCAGTAGAGACTCTATCGGTGGATTCAGTTCTAAACTGAACTGTGAAGTTAAAAAAAAAAATTTAACATAACCAAAATTATCCTTAAAAGTCTCTTAAATCGCCCATAAGGTAAGCCGTGGAGCATCCCGAAGACTGTGCTACACCGCCAGGGTCTCCCGTGCCTGCTCACCTGCGCCCCCATCCTCATTTGCTGGGCTGTCCAATCAGCTGGCTTCCACTCGGGATCAGCCAATGGGAGGTGCCCGTTGGAATTGGAGGGTGGGACTAAGCGAGGACCCCAGGTATCTCTCCATCTCTCTCTCCAGGGGTGGTTTCCTCCATCTCTCCGTCTTTTCTGCACCTCCAGCTCCTGCCAAAACGCTCTGCTGAAGCTCTGCTTCCCTTGGGGGGACCCTCGCCCCCGGTTCTGGTACCACTGCCTCCTCCATTCGTCCCTCTGGGTCTCGCACTGGCAGCGGCTTCCCGCCTTCGCCGATCACCGGGCCGACTCCAGGCTTCTCGGCTTCCCCATCACCTCTGCAACCAACTCCCCACGTTCAGTTCCTTCTGTTGAAACACCCAGAGTGGTTTCTGCTTTCCCAATTGGACCCTGATTGGACAGGTACACATCGGAACAATGTTTGGGTGCCATGTTACATCAAACGTGGGTACCTGCGGGTGGCAGTGCCAAGTGAGCATACAGCTATGGGGCAGCATAAAGCAGGTGGCAGTGAAACCTGGTACCACGACGTTAGAAAACCGTCAGGGCTCCGTGCCTAGTCTATGACCCAGCACTCCCGCTCCCAGATATTCTCCCAAGAGAAGCAAACCAAACCTTAACTGGCAGACGTAGCCAAGACCACCCACAACAGCTTTACCTGAAATTGCCAGAAAAGGAAAAGAGCCCAGAGGTCCATCAGCACCAGGATGACAAACCAACTGCGATCTAGTCATGCCACGGAAAACCACACAGAAACAACAAAGAACAAACTGTTGCCTTCCAGGAACAGGAGGGGCTCTCCGTGTTATGCAAATGAAGCCAGCGTGGTGGTTCCAGACGGGTACAAGGGATCTGTGGTGAGAGGGGTCCTGGGGAACCTTCCCATTGGTTGAAACCTTCCACCTCTTGATCAAGGTGCCAATGACATTTGTGTAAATGTGCCAGAAGCCATCAGACTGCGCACTGAAGATCTGCGCACCTTCTGGGTAACTTTCCTCAGTGAAATATTTTAAAATTCTTAGTTTGGGCTCCCTCAGCGTGGCAGAGCACTCCCATTGAGGTGGGTGTGAGACCAGCGTGTCCCTGCTCTGACGCTCCTATGGCTTGAGACCGTGGGGAATTCACTGAACATCCCCAGCCTCAGTTTCCCCTTCTGTGAAAGAGGGATCATCACAACGCCTACATCCCAGACTCACCGTGAGGATTCTAAGAGATCGTGTGCGCACAATGCGTGGCACAGGGCTCAGCACGTGTCACCCGTTCATCTGTCACACACTTACGGAGCCCTAGTACCCATCAGGAGCAAAACAGATGCAGTGCCGGGCTCCTGACCTCACTCTCTAGAGAGGGGAGCCGCGTAACGAGGAAGGAAGTGCCTTCCTGCAGATATCAAGGTGGTAAGTCCTCGGGAGGCCAAAGAGGCAGGTGAGAAGTGCGGGAAGCGCAGGACACACCCCTGAGACCCCAAACCCAATTCCCTTTCCTGGCCACGCTCCCCTGCTTGGCTGCCATGAGCATTGGCTGTGAGGGGCTCAGTTGTATCATTCTCCAAGGACTGGCCTTCACCCAAGCCCAAGTTACTCCCTTGGGTGCACCCCCCCTTGCAGGGGGCCCCAACTTACTGACATGGTAGGCAGCGGGGACAGAAGCCTGGGCCCCCTAAACAGGGATATGAACAGACATTTGCACACCCCCTGCTCATGGCGTCCCAGTCCACAGGAGCCGAAATGTGGGAGAAGCCCAAGTGTCTGTCAAGGGAAGAATGGATAAACAAAATGAGTGTTAGATACACAACAGAATGTAGCTCGGCCAAAAAAAGGAGTGAAGGTGCTGTGAATCCAGAACTAGAAAAAGTCTATTTAAAATATTTATGGGGGCCCCTGGGAGGCTCAGTCGGGTAAGCCTCTGCCTTTGGCTCAGGTCATGATCCCAGGGTCCCAGGACTGAGACCTGCGCTGGGCTCCCCACTCAGTGGGAGCGCTTCCTCCTCTGCCCTCCCCCTTACCCCCCCTCTCAAGCTCCTGGGCACACACGCGCACTCACTCTCTCCCTCGCAAAAATAAATATATAAATAATCTTCTTTAAAAATAAATAAAATAGGGGCGCCTGGGTGGCTCAGTGGGTTAAGCCGCTGCCTTCGGCTCAGGTCGTGATCCCAGGGTCCTGGGATCGAGCCCCGCATCGGGCTCTCTGCTCGGCGGGGAGCCTGCTTCCTCCTCTCTTTCTGCCTGCCTCTCTGCCTGCTTGTCATCTCTCTCTGTCAAATAAATAAATAAATAATCTTTTAAAAAAATAAATAAATAAATAAATAAAATACATGGAGAGAGTGGGGGAGGGGAGGAACCTTGTGCTGACTCATCCTATATGAACCTCAAAAACACAACTAGGTAAGCCCGACGCCAAAGGGCAAGTATTGTGGAATTCCCACATGTGAATGTTGTAGGGGAAACAAACATTCAGTCTATAGTATGTATATTTTACTGCAATAAAAAATAGAGCAAAAAAATCCTGTGCTGTAACACATACAAACATCGATGTCGACCCGTTGGCTGAAAAGGGTCCGACGCTGGGGCAGTGTGTTCGCAGGAGCCCAGAGCCCTGCGTGGGACTGGGCTGAGGCTGGTCATCAGCAGAGACCACCTGCTTACTTGGCTTTTCCTGGGCTCAAGCCTGCCTCTAATTCCCCAGTAAATCACCCCGGTAAGAATCCTTGTCTCAGGCTCCACTTCTGGGAAACATGACCTAAGTCAGGAGTGCTGCAGTTTTAAAATAAACTGATCAGAAGCCCTCGCTGAGAAGTGAGCCCTGGATGGGAGCCCGTGGGCATCAGTATCTTTGATGAATAGTAGCTGAAACGTCTTATTTCAGAGAAACAGGGACTTGGTGCAGAGAAATGTCCTGCCTTGGCCGAGGTTGTGCCTGAGAGAGGGTGCAGGGGGCCACTTGGGGCACAGACCCACAGCGAGTGGCATCCTGCATTCTTGCCTATTTATTTATTTATGTATTTACTTATTTATTTGTCAGAGAGAGAGACAGCAAGAGCAGAGGCAGAGGGAGAAACAGGCTCCCCGTTGAGCAGAGAGCCCGACGCAGGACTCAATCCCAGGATCCTGGAATCATGACCTGAGCCAAAGGCAGATGCTTAACCTACTGAGCCACCCAGGTGTCCCATTCCTGTCCCTTTCTTTACAGACGGCAGGCTGGCCTGGCTGTCTAAGTGAGGTGATCACGGCACCCACAGGTACCAGGCTGCCAGCAGTCCTTCAGAAAACTCTGGAAAATCTGGTTTGAGCACAATGGCCAGGGACAGGCACTGGAGCAGGAAAGGGCCTCTGGCCCCTGGCCCGGCTCGCTGGAAGCCCACCGCGTCTAGTGAAATCCACAGTCATGCCCACCTGACCTGGACCCTAAGCTCAAGAGCCCTGGAAGCCGCCAGGCTCACCGTGCCTGGCGGGAAAGAGGACGGAAGCACAGGGCCCAGCTTGGTGCGCAAAGTCCCACTTCCCCACGGCGGAGGCTGAGCAGAGGTGTCTCAGAGCCCCGCACGGCGCCAGGTTCCCTCTCCACCCTCTCTACTGAAATAATCAGTGTGTACAAACATGAACGATTGGGTCCCCAGACAGCACTAATTGTGTCTTCTGGAAGGGCTGGTGACAGGGAATGGCACTGAAATAATTACGGCTTTTGCACGTGAAAGGGGAGGAGGGATCTTATTTGACTATTTATAGTGACTAGCAGGAACCAAGTCAGATGGAGAGAGCATCCAGCTCCGCACAGAGAGAGGGCAGCCATCTGGGGCCGTTGCTGTGGCGTGGCTTCTGCTGGACCCAGGCCCCTTCGCCTCGGGGACAGGAGTCTTTGCCAGGACAGAATGCGAGAATGACAAAGCCCTGTGTGACCACAGACAGCTGTGGGATGGCTGGTGGATTGGGGTGACCCATCACGGCAGCAGTGGAGTGCAGACCACATAAGGGTTGCCAAGATGTCCAAACGTATGCGCCTCGGTGAGCCACCACTGTTGTGAGGAAGAAGCAGGGAGAAGGGAACAGCATGTATGTAGCACCTACTGTGTGCCAGGGGCGGTGTCGGAGGCTTCATTTGGATGCCTTTCCCAACTCTCTGGCTGCATGTTCAAACATTCAACAGATATCTGCTGAACACCCCTATACACTGCGGAACACACAGCCACACCAGCCCCGCGCACAAAGAGTAAGCACGGACCTAGCCTGTGTGTCTGGGAGCCTGGGCTGGCTCCCGTGGCGGACTCTGTTGATGTCACCTGGCTGGGGCTGTGGAGCCACAGGGGGGTTGGTGGGGGCCTCTCAGCCTCCCAGCTCTGTCACCCTCCCTCTGGGACCAGCTGCAGCTCAGCAGGCGCTCCTCGTGGCCTTGGAGGAGGGGCGAAAGAGCGAGTTCTCTCTCTCTCGGTCTCTCCCTCTCTCTCGCAAGGTCTCTGGGGACCGCGGGAGACCTGGCACGTGGCTAAAGCCAAAGTCAAAGGCCCTGGAGAGCAAGCCCCGCCCCCAGAGTGGGAGGAGCTGTAAAGGCGTGAAGACGGGGAGGGCGGGGGAGGGGAGCCGGTGTGGCAATGTGGCCGGCGCACGCTCTGCGCCAGGCTGTGCTATTTGCTCGAAGAAGCCATTGTTTACTAGACGCCAAGTGTGGGCCGCTTGTTCCTACATTCCACAAATATTTACTGAGTGCCTGCCAGCCGGCACTGTGCAACCAGCGCTGTGTGTGCCGAGAAACAATCGGGAATGAAAGCGGAGAAGTCGCTGCCCCGGTAGACGGCGCAGGGCGCGTAGGAGGAGGACGCGAAACAATGTACCGCGCGCGTGAATGTCAGCTGTGATTAGTGCTCCCAACAAGAGGCACTTTGCGCTGGGCCCCCGGAATGAGGGGGCTGATCTAGCCTCGGGGTGGAGGGGGGGGATGAGGGAAGGCTTCCCCTGGAGAAGTAGGGATGGAGTTGAGCGGGGAGAAAGGGCACGAGAAGGTCCTTGTGAAGAGCGAAGGGAAAAGCATCCTGGGAGGCGGGCTCAGCAGGTGCAAAGACCCTGCTAGGAAGGGGGGGAAGCGGAGGACTGCTTGCAGAAGGGAAGAGGCCTGGGGAGGGAGGTGGGGGAGGCGCGGGGAGGGGAGGGCAGGGGGTGGGGGCGTGCTCCAACGGGTCCTGGCAGCCGCTGGCCCCACGGGCATGGCAATCAGAGCCTGCCAGCTCCCAGGGCTGGAGACAATGTCTGAGACCTTAAAAAGAGAACGCGCTGCCTCCAGAATAGAGAAGACAAAGGTAAAATCGAAGCTAATAGTTGTCAACCTCGATACCGACAGAAGGGAACAATGCATGGTTTTGTTAACAAGTCAAGCGCAGCTCAAAGCAACTCTTAGAGGTTTCTGCTTTAAGGCTGAGCCGCGGCAGGACTCCTGCTTCCGGAAAGATGGAGCGAATGTCCTTTCCCGGTTCCCTCCCACTAGTTCAAATGCACAAGGGAACACTGGCTGATGGTTGCTTACAGGTGCTCTGCAAAGACCCATTCTGCTAATCCTCCTAGTGATAGGGGTGGGGGGAGTACCATGGGCACCCCTGTTCTGCGGATGAGCCCAACCTCCATCACTGGAGTGTATACAGCGGGCTAGCTTTCTGCTATGACCCCAGAGCGCCCTCAGTAAGTGCTTAACTCACCTCTGAATGCACACACTCGGTGAAAGTTTAGTGAGCACCTACTATGTACCCGCTCCAAGGTACCTGCTGTTCTAGGTACAAGGGATACAGCACTGAGCAAGATGGAAGATTCCATGTCCTGGAGATGCTAGCATTCCAGTTGTAGAGGGAGACATGCAATAAAATATAAATATTTTCGATAGATATTTTAGATGGATATTTTTAAAATACATATCAGATATATATGTCAGATACTGGTAAGTGCTAAGACCAGAAAACAAACCAGGGCAGGGGCAGGGAATGCCAGGAGGTGCCGCAAGTTTCTAAAAGAGGTGAGAGAAAGAGCCACAAGAATCCGAGGGAGGAGGGCACAGCCAGTGCCAAGGCCCGGAGGCTGGCATGTGCCTGACAAGTGTCAGGAACTATAAGGAGATGGTTTGGCTGATGCTAAGCAAGCCAAGGGGTCAGCACTGGGAGGCAAAGACAGAACGGGAAAGAGGGGTGGAGCGTGAGGACCTCTGAGCCCACAGCGAGAACTTTCTTGCCCTGAGGCAGGTGCGAGCCATGGGAGGTTTCTGAACACGAGAGCAACCAGCGGTGACTAGGATTCTTACAGGATCCCTCTGGCTGTCATGTGGGCATTAGACCCACTGGGGCCAAGGTCTCTGCCAGGACTCTGGGGAAAAGGCTACTGCACCAGTCCAAGCAAGAGAAATGACAGGGGTGCTAACTAGGGTGTGGGCAGTGGACGTGGTGGAAAGTGGTCAGACTCTGGATCTATTCTGAAGATAAAAGCAACAGGGTTTCCTAATGAAGTGATTATCGGGCATGAGAACCAAGGGAGTCGGGAAGGGGACGCCTGGGTGGCTCGGTCAGTTAAGCCACTGCCTTAGGCTCCGGTCATGATCCCAGGGTCCTGGGATAAAGTCCCACATCGGGCTCCTTGCTTGGTGGGGAGCCTGCTTCTCTCTCTCTGCCTCTGCCCCTCTGCCTGCTTGTGCTTGTTCTCTCTCTCTCTCTCTCTGATAAATAAATAAAATATTTAAAAGAAAAAAAAAAAAGAGTCAGGGAGGACTCCAAGGTTTTTAGCCCGGCGACTGGAGGTGAAGTTAGCATTCCCAGAGACAGGGAGGTGGCTGGAGGGGGCATGTCTGAGGTTTTAAACACAGTCATCTTGGGCCAGTGAGCCATCTGTAATCCAGCCAGGTTTTTCTGTAAGGACACAGCAGCAGGAAATGGAAAGCGCTGTCTGGTTTGAACCTCCTGAAAATCTTCCCTCCTCAGGTTTGTTCTCCTCTGGGGATAAAACAAACCGACCAGATCTTTCTCTGCCGTCTCTCCTGAGCACGGCAAGCCTCCAACTGGGTCGGCCTCGATTGGCGGTGAAGCTGGAAGCTGGTGCCATAAATCAGTGAGTGATGATACCAGGGCCTCAGAGGACGTCTCCCGGTATGAGGCTCAGACAATAGAAGGGGATTCGGGATGAGCTCACGCAGCGGCGGGCACATTAGATTTGCCATAAATTATTACAAAGTAGCAGGAAATCACAGTGATCTCAGCTGAGTGCAGAAGGAACAAGGGGCGGCCGGAAGCGCCCTCCCACGGGCCCTCCCACAACCCCACATGCTCCAAACCTTGCATGCAGTCTAGGGGGTGGGGGTGTGCATGCCCAGGAGGGGACACCCCAGAGGACCCCCTAGACGGACCCGGAGTGAAGGAGAAATGTGACGGTTTTCTCGAGGACGTGGGATGATGTCCTTGCTTGGCTGCTTAAAAGCAGTATGTCCTTGAGCAAGTTCCTTAACCTCTCTGAGCCTCAACTTTCTCCTCTGAAAAATGCGCCTAGTAATTGTACCTATTCATAACAGCTGTGCAGGAGGCAGGCTGGTCATTAGTGGCTGTTGCCTAAGCCAGCTGCTGGCTTTCCCGTTCTCAGCCCCAGCACACGGTGGGACTGCCTTCCCTGACCCTCTCGAGCGCAAATGTGTTCCCGTGACTCAAATGAGAGTGGTCCGTGTCCCTTTAAGAGCCTGTGCCTAAAGCATCTTGATTCACCGAATTCACTTCCCTTCAAATGCTGACTCCTCTGTTTACTGAGGGCAGAGCTATTTGTGCTGACCTACCGGGGACAAAAAAGAAACTGTCGCTGTTAGGCTGGGATCTCGGGGGTCATTTGTTACTGCAGCAAAAGCTAATCATCGCTGACTGGTAGAGGATTAAATGAGACCTCAGAACCCCCAGCAGGCACATAGTAGGCACCACAAAGCGTTAACTGTTATTATTACTTGAACAATCTCGAAGAGTCATAAGCAAATCTGGACAGCAAAGGTGGCTGACACGCTCTTGGGTGGTCCCCACCACCCCGTCTGCTGGCACTCACACCTCTCCTGGAGTGTCCCCGGGACCCGTGGCTCCATGCTGGTTTTGGCAAAGCACGTAACCCTCTGGGAGGCCCCGGGATAGAGCTGAGGTGGGACTCCAGCCCACGACCAGCAAAGAACTGACAGTGGCCGCCAGCCGGAAGTCAGCGAGAACCAGGAGCCCTCAGCCCAGCAGCTAGGGTATGGCCAACTCTTTCCCATTTGCCCCACATCCCTGGAAATCCCTAGCTTACCTAGGACCATCCCGGTCTTAAAACTGAAAGTTCTAACTTCTTGCAAGCTGGGATGGTCGGTGTATGAGTCAGCTTGGGCTGCTGTAACAAATGCCACAGAACACTTGAACAAGTAAACTTTATTTCTCTGTTCTGGAGGCTGGAGCTTAGACTTACACATACAAATTTTGGAGGGGACGCAATTCAGCCCAGAACCGTTGGTCACCCTACCTGACAACCGTGTGGTCGGGACTCTGGACGAATCCCGCAGAGGAACCAGCTAAGCCACGTCCAGACTCCTGACCCACAGAAACCGTGAATGTGAGTCACTGTAAGCGGCTAATTTTGTCGTTGTTGTTACACAACGATGGGTAATGAATACACTGAGTTATCAGCACACTGGTCCAACTCTGTTGCTTTTGGCAGATGCCCAGCACCGAACCCTCTATTTCCACATTCTTGAGACGTTCTTCCAGAAGAATTTCAAGGACCTGTGTTAGTCTTCTGGTTCCTCTTCTGTTTGACCTGATGACGCGTTCTTCTCTAGGTGGGAGAATTTTGTTTTATCTAGGTGTTTTCACAAGCTTGGTTAATTGAACAATTCCTTGCTTGTTGGTTTTTATCTTCTTTCCAGCCACACAGGATGACTCTTCCCTCCCAACTGCAGCTGGAGGGCGAAGGTCAGCTGTGGCGTGATTGCCGCAGCAGACCTCACTCTCTGACCGTTTTCATAGTCCTCATCACCAATCCAGAGCATGCAGTGTAGGCCCTGAAGCACAAAGGTGCCTTTGGAAAGGGAATTCCACGGAAAGCTGCATGTTCTCATCCCTGCTTAGAGTTGCACACTGGGCATGTTGAAGGCACTGATAAGTCCTGCAAACGGGGAAGGCACCAATGTCTTTTGAGGAAAACTGAGCTGCTGCATATGCTCACACTGCAGGGTAGGTAAAATGATCTCCATTTTCCAGATGAGGACACGGAGGCTTATTCTAGTGCCTTGCCCAAGGTCACCCAGTTGACCCAGCCAGCCTGGGATTCGGATCAGGCTGGGGGACACCAAAGCCTGGAACATCACTGACCCCTATGACCTCTTGAACCAAGCAAGGAAATGAATGAGACTTCCATGGGTCTTTCAGGGCTGGTTAATGCCAGGATGTTGCTAGAACAAGGACAGGTGCTAACATGAGGGGCTAGTTGATGTTTTTCTGCTGAAAACAGGTAGAATTCCAACCATCTCTTTTCTCTCTCTTTTTTTTTTTTAATATTTTATTTATTTATTTGACAGACAGAGATCACAAGTAGACAGAGAGGCAGGCAGGGCAGGTTTTCTTTAAAATTATAGCACAAGGTGAAGGAAGTGGCTGTCTGGGCCCCACTGCCTACTGGAAAGGCATGAGCCTCGGGCTTTCTCCCCTGAGATCTTGCTGGGGGGAACAAGGCTGTCATTGATACGCCCATATTTGTCAAGCCCTGTGCATGCGTGGGACACATGCTACGCTGAGTGTGGCCTCATTTAATCCTGAGAAGAGCCCTATGAACTAAGAACCATTAATGCTCCATTTTGCAGATGAGGAAGCCAGGGCACTTGGAGGTTAAATATTTAATGCTCGGCGGGAAGTGAGAGCCAAATGGTCTTCAGATGCATCAGGAGGAACTTAAGTGAGATCATGAGAGATCGTGAAAGTTGCCAATATGAACACCCCCTACCAGGCTTTGGGTAAAAGAGCAGGTGGTACTGAATGTTCTCCCCACGTGCCTGGTGCAACCCGTCGTCCCCATAACACTTCTATAAGGAAGGAACATTATTACCATCCACATTTTCTCAGCAAGGAAACGGAGGCACGGAAGGATGAAGTGTCATGCCCAGGGTTCCATCGCTAAGAAGCGGCGGGGCCAGGACTCCAGCCCAGAGCCCTGTGCGCAGCCTGGCCGGGCTTTACCGAGAGCCAGGCGCCAGCCAGCACTGTTGCCTTTCTTTCCTGTGTTAGCCCGTTTTGCAAAGGCAGACCCTGAGCCCCGCAAGGTGACAAGGTTTGCTCAGGACCACACAGCTAAATAAGCAGCAGACTGGCTATCAGACCCAGAGCCAGCGTTCTCACTACCAGCCTCCACACCTCGTCCCCTGGGACACCTGACGCCAGGCAACGGGCAAACAGGTTTTGCGTTCACTGGGCCACACCCGGCCTGGCAGGACAGGCCCTGACCCCACCCTTTCCAGGCCCATCGCCGGCTCTGTGCTGAGATAATGCTGACCCAAGAGACCAGAGGCAGAAGACAGCTTGGTGCTCTCCACATCTGCAGCTTGCTCAGCATTCTTGCTGAACTTAAAAAAAGAAGAAGAAAAAGAAAGGGGGAATATAAAGGGAAAAAAATGATAATGTTGGGAATCTTTCTTGTAAGCCAATGCAAATCAAATTGGCTTAAGCAAAAAGGGGATTTTTTCTTCTTTTTTTAGCTAACTAAAATTCCAGGAATGGTTCACCTTCAGGCAAAGCTGGATCCAGGAGCTTTGCCTGACCTGTCACCAGGTCTGAGTCTCTCCCTTCTCCCCACCCTACTCTCTCTCTGGTCCTCCGTGTTGGCTTCATTCACAGACGCCACATAGTGGCGAGGTGGCTGCTGGGAATTTTGTGTTACGTCCAGATCATTGTCTCTGGAGGTGACGGAGCATCATCTCTGGCCTGACAGCAGAGGCCAGAGCCTCTGCTGAAAAGTAGGGCAGCTGCCAGGCGAAGGAGGAACAGATGCTATGAAGACAGACAGGTGTTTGCTACACGACGAAACAAATCAGCCCTGTGTTCTAGTTCCTTCTGTTTGCCCATCTCTTTCCTCCTTCCTGCCCCAGCTCTCTGCCCTGAGGCTGACCCACACCACCCACAGCCTGCCGTTCTCTGCCTTCTGGACGGATTCGGCCAAAGGGCAGCCCCCACAGAGCCCTGCAGGGGAGTGAGGTCACAGACTCCCTGGGGCTGGCTGTTCCCCTCCCCCCCCAGGGGCACCTCTCCAGTACCCTCTCAGCTGCTGGGTTTCTGGAACTTTCCGTCCTCTCTTCCAGCCCAGGGTGGGAACATTTCGATTTTTCGCCCAGGATTTCCCCATGCCTACCCACATCTTTGCAAACGGCCTCTTGATTAGGCCTCCTGGAATTACCCTACGTGACTGTTGCAACATTTCCTGAGGTCTTGCCCCCAGAGAGAAGCAGAGAGGAAATCCAGCCGGGGCTGAGACACCTGCCTTCTCCCATGACCCTCCAGCACCAGTCCTGCCCTTCCCCAAGGCCGAGAGCCAGGGAGCCAGGGAGTGTGGGGGGAAATGCTCAAGTTCCAGACAGTAGCACGGCAGCATGAATGGGGTTAGTGGCGCTGAACTGCACACCTAAAAAGGATGAAAGGGATACATTTTATGTTCTGTATTTTGGGCCATAAAATTTTTTAATGTTGAAACAAAAAAAAAAAGAAAACCAACCCAGGAGCCAGCGTGCACAATCTGTCCTCCGAGTAGAGGCCGCTCTGTGACCCTGCTCCCCCAGCCCGGGTGCTGGACCCTGCTGCTCAGAGGCACTTGGAAGGGGAGGCAGGCACCTCCGGATCAATGCCGTATTGATTCCTGTTTCATGGGGAGAACAAGGCCCAGGCTGAGCTCCTTCCAGCAGATCTGAACTTCAGATGCCCTCGGGCCTCGCGTACAAAATGACGCAAACCATTTCCCACCCGGCGGGGGGGGGGGGGGGGCGGGCAAGGGGAAAGGCGCTTGGCACAAGGGAGTCTGGGGAAGAGCCGTGATGCCAAGGTCCAAGCAGATGCCCAAGTTCCCCTTCCCAGGGCAGGAACTGACTCATGGTGCCCAGGCTCTCCCTGTGGCTGGGGGAGTGCCCTGCTGCTATGGACGGACGCCCGCGTTCAGCAAACCGAAGATGATCCCTTCTGCCGGGTGCCCAGCAGGCCAACTTCTAGAAGCCACGGATGGAGAGGAGCCCAGAGACGGGCTGAGCCACATGCGGAATTCAAAACCTCCTAGTCGCCACATTAATAAAACACATAAAGGAAAAAGAAACAGATGAATTTAAGGGTAATGTTTTATTTAACCTCATTGAGCCCAAGTGTCATCGTTTTGGCTTCTAATCCGCAGGAAAAAGGATTGGTGAGATATTTACATTCTTTTTCCCCTCCTACACAAACACTTTGAAACCCACTGTGTTTTCCACACCTGCAGCCCATCCCACCGTGGCTGCAAATCCCCACCGGAAGCACTGATCTGTACTTAGATTTCCAAAAACCAGCAGCTAGAGAGGCAGACAGACCCTCCCGATTGATGCCTCAGAGACCTAGACATCTTCCAGGCACCGAACATCAAAAAAGCATTTTCCTTTACTGTTTGCACCCACATCATCAAAGCCACTGGTGTGTGTTTTTTTTTTTTAAATTTTAAATTTAAATTAATTAAAACAAAGTAACATTTCAAATTCCGTTCCTCAGTCTCACTGGCCTCATTTCAAGGGCTCTGTAGCTACCTGGGGCCACTGGCTGTTGTTTCGGGCCATGGCATGCTGAAAGCAGGAGACGGGTGATTAGAATTCATGGAAATGAGATCATTTCGTGCAAATGGAATCGTGCGGGAGGGCTCGTTCATCTGACTTCTTTCGTGGAGTGTAATTATTCCGAGAGCCATCCATGTTGCTGTTTGTGTGTGTATACATGTAATTTTTACCAGATGGAGGGAAGTGCCAAAAAGGAAATCAAGCAGAAGGCAAGACTGACGAGGGGTCTGAGCCATGTTTACATCTGAGGGAACAGTGTCCTGGGCAGAAGGAGCAGCCGTGCAGAAGCCTGCGGTGGGAGCCTTCTGGGTTCGGGGAGCAGGGCAGAGGCCTGCAGAGCGGTGGGAGAGGGGGGCAGGAGTGGAGGGAGAGAGGGAGAAAATGCAATTGCGGGGGATGTCTCAGGACCTTGCGGCGTGTTATAAGGACACAGGCTGGCTTTCCTAAGCCCGTGGAGTCATCAGCATTGTTGCGTGCAACAGTTTGCTCATGATTCTTGCTGTATTCCACTGTGGGGATAAAGCAGCATTTGTTTTTTCCATGCACCTGTTGACGGACCATTGGTCTGTTTCCAGTTGGGGGCCGTTACCAAGAAAGCCACTGTGGATGTTGACAGACACCAACAGATACGCTTTCATTTCTCTTGGGTAAATATGCAGGAGTGGGATCACTGGGTCACATGGTGGGTGGGTGACTCACATCTCCAGAAACTCCCAAACTGTTTTCCAAAGTGATTGCACCATTTTGCATTCTTTCCAGCTGAATATGAAAGGCCCGGGACCTCATAACCTCGCCAACACTTGATTATACCCGTCTTTTCCAATGTAGTCATTCTAGTTGGTGGGCCGTGGTATCTGGTCGTGATCTTGGACCATGAGAGCTTTAAGGTCCAGAGTATTCACTCGTGCCTTTAACAAATATTTGCTGAGCTCCTGCAAAGCACCAGCCTCGATTCCAGGCACAGCTCTGAGCAGGAACACACAGTCTCACAGAGTGTGATGTGTTTAGTTTCCTGTACGAGCCTGACGTTTATCAACAGTGAACTCCAGAGGCTTTGAAGGCACGGCTGCTAGAAGGACGGTGAAGCAGGGAAGCATCATGTGTCCTTGGAAGGAGGAAATCAGGGCAGGCTCCTCTGAGGAAGTGGCATTTGAGCTGGGCCCTGCCGATGAGTAAGTACTACCTACTCGAGGGGAGAGGAGGTAGGGAAAAGAAGTCCACATAAAATGCAAAAGAGTTGGGATGTTTTTGGCTGCAGGTAACATCTACGAGAAAATTTAACGATCTCCTATGGTAAGAAGTCTGGAGAGCGTCAATTTCCAGATGATTTTAGCTCCACAAAGTTAGAAGCTTACTGACTTTCTGCTCCACTGTGTTTTGCCTCACAGTCACAAAACGGTTGCTGTGGCTCCAGCCAACACTCCCTCACACACCAGTGAACCATGCAGAAAGGAAGGTGAGGCAGTGAGGAACTTTATTCTCATGTGCTTCCCTCTTGTTAAAGGTGGGAAATCGGCTCCCAGCAGATTCCCCCTAACATCTCACTGGCTAGAGCTGTATCTCTTGTGCACCTTGGGTAAACCAGAAATAGGATTTCCTTAGACCTACCTGATGAATGCCCCTGGACAAGGCAGCTCACCCCCCAAACAAAAAATCCAGGCTCTTCTGGAAAGGAAAGGGAGGAAATGGTTGCTGGCAAGGTGGCCCCCCCCGGGGCCTGCCTGGCTCACAGATGCCTGTTCAATAGAATTGGCCGTCATCTTAGGAATGTCTAGGTGGCTGACCTGACAGGTGACAGGGGCAAAAGCTGAGATGCAGTCTAGGAGGCCTCATCTCGAACACCAAAACTTAGTTCTTCAGTGTCCCTCTCCCCATAAGAGGGCCCAGTGGAGGCCACAGCTGGGAGCAAGGGGCATGTTATGGGAGCCCCACCCCTGAGGTTTTCTGAGTGGGGGATCCTGGGGCCCCTGTCCCCACACCCCTGAGACCGCTAGACCAGAGCTGAGGAGCACTGGCCCCAGCCCAGTGACCCCTCTACCCTTCAAAACCCTTTGTTTTCCACTTCCCTATGGGAAACATCTCAGCAATCCCAGAGGCAGCTCAGAAGAGGGAGGTCAGCCTAGAACAGGAACCATCTGATGCTGGCTTCCCCCTCACCAAGGTGTGTGAGAAAGCGCTGTGCCTGGGGGCTGGGGCTGGGACTCGGGTGAGTGGACGAAGCATGTATGAGTGGGTCCGGGTCTGGAGGCAGGGACGTGTGTGCCGAGCGCTTGCCCCCCCTCACTGGGCTGGGATCTGCAGAGGAGTCCAGTGCCCCGAGTTCCCCACAGGACAGATGACACGAGCTCCCCCACCTTGGGGTCTCCGTCCTCCAGGGGTGATAGACAAGAAACCAAGAAACACAGACAGCAAATTTCGAATTTCGAGAATGCCCCAGGTGGGGATGAAAGCAAAGCCTGAGAGGTGGGCGGGTCGGTGCAGTGGCTGCAGGGCTGAAGGGAAGCAGGGGCATGTCAGGGGAAGGCCGGACTCATGTGCAGAGCCTCGGCAGGGGTCTGGGAGGCAGCTGGCAGGGCCCCCCCTTCTGGGGCCAGAGGACAAAGGGCCAGGGAAGGGCAAAGCCAGAAGTTAGAATTCCACTGGGCTGCATATAATAGAAAATCCCATTTACTGAGTGGGGTGGGGATCCTCAGAGATTCCTAGTGGCTGCAGTGTTTAAATGGAGCTCAGAGAGGTTCAGTGACTTGCCCAGGGTCACACAGGAAGAGGCGGCACTGAGATTTGAATCCACTTGATTTGACTTTTGTCACATGTAGCCAGTAAGTCCTGATGAATAATTAGGTCGTGGGCCTGTTCGCATCCACTCTGAGTCAACCCAGTGACAAATTGGTCCTCAAGAAGCCCCTTCCTTCTCAAAAATGGGCCAGAGTCCCAGCCCTGTCCTGACAGGAACCCTGGCAGAAGAATACAGCTGGCAACGTGCCAGAGACAGATGCACCCAGACAGGTCAGGAGCCCCGGGACCACAAAAGGAAGAGGCACAGCGCTTTCTCACACACCAGCAACAGACCAGGGAGGTCAATGTCCTCTGAAGTCTGAGTCACCAGACGAAGATTCCACTGAATGCCCCAACAAAGCAAAACCACTGAGAAAAACTCTGGGTTAGTTTGACAGTAACTGAGAAGTGGCTCAAAGCGGGCCTGCAGCTCAAGGCCCATTTTACAGGTGAGGAAACAGAGGACCAGAGAGGCGGCACCACCTACCTGAGGTCACACAGCTCATGAGACAGCAAACGGAATAAAACCCCATCTCCCCATACCCTCCAGGGCACTGAGACTTCTCCCTCCTCTGCTGTAGCGCACCCTGGCTGTTCTTAGCTGCACTGCATTCATCCCCTTTTTTGAGAATTTTTTTTTTTAAAGATTTTATTTATTTATTTGACAGAGAAAGATCACAAGTAGGCATAGAGGCAGGCAGAGAGAGAGAGAGAGGAGGAAGCAGGCTCCCCGCTGAGCAGAGTGCCCAATGCGGGACTCAATCCCAGGACCCTGAGATCATGACCTGAGCCGAAGGCAGCAGCTTAACCCACTGAGCCACCCAGGTGCCCGCATTCATCCCCCTTTTTAACGGAGCTCCTCTCGGGATTCCCTCCACCTGCCAAGACTCCCAGTTAAGGAGATGCAGGTGGGGCTCCTCCCCCCAAGGGGCGGAGTCTGTGGTCCAAGCCTGGCCAATCAGAGTCATGACTAGGACTTGCGTAAGAGTTACCAGGGAGAAAACATCCCATCTTTTTTGCCAGACTCCTACCAAGGGAGATAGGAATTCAAACTGCCCAAATTTATTATCTTCTCCAGTTCTGAAGCTCGGAAGTCTGAAATGGGCCTCGACTGGGCTAAAATCAAAGTGTCAGCAGGGTTGTGTTGTTCTTGGTGGTTCTAGGGAAGAAGCAGTGCCTTGGCCTTCCTTGGCCCCTCTGGAGTCTGTCCACATTCCGTGGCTCACGTCTGCTTCCAGCTGTGGCATCCCTCAGCCTTGACCTCTGTGCTCACATCCCTCTCTGACTTGGATCCTTCTGTGTCTCTCACTGATGGGGACCGCTGCGCTAAATTACCCTTATGATGACCCAGGATCCTTGTCCCATCTCACCTGAACTGAATCGCATCTGCAAAGTCCCTTTTGTCACAGATTCACAAGTTTGCTGGGACGGGAACATAGGCATGTTTGGGGACCATGAGTCAGCCTACTGCAGAGCTCCAAACCGTGGAAAGCAGGTATTGAGGTGGAGAGAATGTAAATCGTGGTAGATGTTTTGAGCCCCTGAGTCAAACCATACCTGAAGATGTATACTGAACTTTTCAGCGATACGATGATGATTACGTTCCCTCTTTTGCCTGTGGTACTTTGAGGTTTTGTTTTGTTTTATCACTTGCGAACAGAGGCCCTGATTCAAGTCTCCATATGTAAGAATGTCACAGTGAGTGATTACCGGCTTGCATGTCTCTGTCATGTGAGGCTGAAATCCTTTTTTTTTAAGATTTATTTATTTATTTGCGGGGGGGGGGGGGGACAGAGGGAATCTCGAGCAGACTCCACGCTGAGCACAAAGCCCGACACTGGGCTCATTTCACAACCGTAAGATCACATCCTGAGCCAAAACCAAAAGTCAGTTGCTTAACTGACTGCACCCCCAACCCCCAGGCATCCTGAGGCTGAAATCCTTTGAGGGCAGAGACAACACCGTATTTAACTTTGTATCATCAGACCCAGCACAGTACTGGTCCCATCGGAGGTGCTGCACCAATGTTTGTTGATTGAATAACAGTTTGCTGATTGAACAACGGCATAAACACCCTCCCGCTCACCCTCCCTCCGCGGCCATCACTAGAGCAAGAGGGCAGAGAGGAGTCTTAGCAGAATTTTCCAGGGGTGAATTGCAGGCCAGTCATTTCCTCTCTGGAGGTGGCAGCTTCCTCAGAGAGAGGCCCTGAGAGTGACCCAGACAGAAGGCCCAGAGAGGCCTGACCTTCGTGGGCAGCCAGCAGGGCCGCCATCCTGAGCCAGCACTTCCAAATTAATCCCAGGATGGTGGCTGCAGGCCTCCGCCAGCAAATCTATCTGAGTCATTTCTGGTCAGGAAGCACCTCGCTCTTCAATGAGAGTCACAGCAGGTCCCCGTGCACACCCGGAAAAGACAGACGCTTCATTTTCCACCTCTACAAGGCTGGGCAGCCCCCTCGCCAGGAGGGTTTTCAGAGAGTGAGGGGAGGAACCGAAGAAAAATCTCTCGGGAACACCTGCACGTCTTGGTCCCCAGCACCGAGCTGCTGTTTTAATCAACAGTATCCCCGCCCGTGTTGTTCCCATCACACATCTGAAGGATGAGGCCCCACAGAGGGCTCCTTCCCTCTCTCTGCACCCCACCCCGACATATCTACCTGCTCCAGTCCCACCTCTCACATGAAAGGGCCTGGTTTACCCTCTGCGAACCCCAAAGGGCAGGGCTCAGCCTTTGCCACACCTGCACTGAGCCCTGCCCTCAGCCCTTCGTGCACAAAGGGGCAGCAATGATGCAGGTCTTTGCACATGCCATTCCTCCTACTTGGAACACTGTTCCCCACACTGTCTGTACCTCTGATTGGCTACGGTGTCCTATTGATGTTCAAGGACAAGTAGAAAGGTCACTGTTTGTTGATGTGGTCCGGAGATTAATAAAAACATTAACAGTATGCAGACAGCACTTACTATGTACCAGTCTCTGTTCTGTCCGTAAAGACATGTCAGGGACTTACTCTTCCCCCAAAGTCCAAGACGTGAAACAGCTGGCACCTGGCTGCTTGCTTAGCTGTATGAGGCTGGTGCCTTGTGGTCCTCAGGGCGGACTTCCGGGATCCCTGGATTTTAACCAGGTGCCTACTATGCCCTGCCCCCAGCCCCTGGCAGCCCCCATGCTCCGTGAGGATGGGGGCCACCCCATTCACCTCTGACCCCAGCATCACTGAATGGACACATAAACCCATAAACAAGTGACTAGGCAACCAGGCCACGTGACCTTGGATACCTCAACTTTCTGTGCCTCAGTTTCTCCTTTGTGGAGTGGGGATAATCATTGCATCTACCCTGACAAGGGTGTGCCTGGGCCCCACCCCTTGAGAGGGGCTCTAATGGGGAATTCATGTAAGAGATGGGGGGGGGGGTCTCTTCTTTCTCAAATAAAAAAATTTTAAAAGAAAGAGTGAGCGATGGGGCGGTCTCGACCTGCAAGCCAGTGATTGAGGTCACACTGCCCCAAAGAGGTCGATAGGGGTGATGATTTAACAAGCCCCACCCCCCGGGAGCCCATCCATCAGAAGGAACCTGATGGCAAAGACCTGGGACAGGCAGGGAAGCAGGTGCATGTGCCCTGGGCCTCCAACCAGCCCTCGGCAGCCCGGTGATGAGCCGGGGAGACCGTACAGGTGCAAGAAGAATGCCCAGGGTGAGTGAGTCCCTGGAACTGTGTGCAGACTTGAGGGGCAGCTGCCAAGCCCGGAAAAAACAGAACGGGGCACCCATGACTCCCCACCCAGGTCGGGCTTCCCACGCCTAGGTAGGGGACACTCTGAGGCCTGCCAATCCCTGCCAGGCTCTGGCTTTTCCAAGTCGGACAGTGGTTGTGGGAGTGGCAAGAGGATGGCTCAGGACTCCACAGGTCCAGCTGCTAGAATCTCCCCCAGCCTGGGTTCCCCAGAGCTCCGGGCTCAGAGAGAGCTCCATACCCACATGTCTCTCTGGTTCGGCTTGACAAGTGTGAGATCCCCAGGCGACTCCTGGCAGCAAGCCGATCCTAAGAAGCCAAATCTGGATCCCAGCAAATCATAGCCAGGACTTCTCAAGCAGGCCAAGGAGCTGTGGGCGTCCTCGGGCAGAGGAAGGCCTGCCTTTTGGGACAGGAATCCCATCTGCAAGCTGGTCCTGGCAGGCAGCTGGCTGTCACTTGCCTCCAAGGACGGGGAGCTCACTCCTCCAAGGGCAGGATTTGGGACAGTGGATCGAGTTTGCCTTTGCGGCAGCCACCCGCTCGCTCAGCTCTGCTCACACAGGGGAGCGCCGGCATCTCTGTGCTCGTCAGTTTCTCCACGCCTCTGCGCCGGCCCCGCAGTCACTGAAACCGGTCCCCAGATGCCAGGAACCCAGACCCTGGACCTCCCAGGGCTTTCCCTCTTTGTGGAGTTTATGTTCCAGAACAAGGAGGCAGGAACCCCCAAATAATGAAAGAAATAAACCCAACAGCTGTAGATTGCACAAAGTGCCTGGGAAGCAGGTGCATGTGCCCTGGGCCTCCAACCAGCCCACGGCAGCCCGGTGATGAGCGGGGGGACCTCAAAATGCACAAAATGCACAAAATGCACGGATGCCTGAGCGCCATCCGTCCTAAACCTCTCAAGGCCGAGAGAGGTCTGAAATGCCAGACAAAGGAGACAGGGCCACCTTGCAAATCTGAGGTTTTGCACCGAAATATTAGAATTTCTAAAAAAAAAAAAAATCAGAATTTCCAGGATACTTCCTAGGTTTGGGGAAACGAGGATTTGTCAAAAGGAAAGAAAAAAATGAGAGGGAGGCAGGGAAGGAGAGGCAGAAGGGACCATCCGTCTCCATAATTATAATCTAATCTAGGAGTCCCCGAACCACCAGCCTGAGCCATCTCCAGCCCATGGCCTGTTTCTGTGCAGCCTAAGTAATATTTCTTACATTTTTAAAAAAGATTTTTATTTATTTATTTGAGAGAGAGCGCGTGAACAGGAGGAGGGACAGAAGGGGAGAAGCAGGGCTCGACCCCAGGACTCCAGGACCGCGACCCGAGCTGAAGGCAGATGCTTAACCGACTGAGTCACCCAGGCGCCCCCTTACATATATATATCTTTTTATTTCTTACGTGCGTAAAGGACTATAAAAAGCTAAACAAACAAAAAACTAAGAAAATGCACAGCCCAAACCTTATGGCCCACGGAGCCCAAGGCATTTGCTATCTGGCCGACAACAGGAAACGTCGGCCTCCTCAGATTCTTCCCAGGTTTTGCTCATCGACAGCTTCCCTGGCCAGCTGGGAAATGCAGAATGAAGGGACAAACCAGACAGCCGAGAATTTTCCATTTCTGCCTCCGAGGCTGAGCGCCATCCGTCATAAACCTCTCAAGGCCGAGGCCCAGAAGGTTAAGTGATTCCTGCTCTGGCTCAGTGAGACGAGGCCGGGGCCCACGGGAGAATGGATGTCCTCACACACCAAAAGGAAAGGAGTGGTCATGCAGCCTGTCCCACTATCCATTTCTCATCAGCTTTTTAGAAAGCCAGGGAATTAATTTTCCTTGTTCACACATGCCAGAATTAGGAGGACTTCTGTTCTATGAAATAAGGGGCGAGCAAAGGCCTACTTATGAGTCAGGGCTCTCGGTTTCAAGTAACAAAATCCCAATTCAAGTTGACTACAGCAACAGAGAATTTATTGGCTCATGTTACTGCAAAGTCCAGAATTGTATGAGCTTCAGGCACAGCTGCATCCAGGGCTCAAAATAGCCCCATCAGGACTCATTCCCTGTTTCTTCTGGGTTGGTTTTGATCTTGGGATGCCCTCCCCTCATGAGACAAGATGGCACCAGGGGCCCAGATCCCCTCCACTTGCCAAGCCCAGCAGAAAGATGTGCTGCTCTCCATGGTTCCCAAAATGAACCCTGCCTGGATCACGGACCTCCTCTCTAACCAATGATGTTGGTCAGGGGGTGAAATGATCTGATTGGCCAGATTCAGTCACATGCTTCTCAGAGAGCCAAGGTGGGAGGGCTCAGCCCCACCTGAGGTGCAGGTGCTAAGGGGAAAGAAGAGAACCAACAAGGTCAGGGGGCCCCTAGCAGAAGGAGGAGCCAATGCTGAGGCCTCAAAGGCCACCACTGTCCCCACGGAAGCCAACTGAGCCCCATTGCTCAGCTTCATCACCGCCCATTTTACAGGCAAGTAAACTGACATCCTGGAGGTAAAATTGGTCTCTCAAAGTTACAAGCTTAGTTTGTGATTCATCCTCTGACCCACACTGACCTTCCTGCATCTCCGGTCCTGTCCTCCAAGAGCCTAATGACCCTGCGGGTGTCCGGTGTGCCATAAAGGTCTAGCAGATCAAACCATTGTTCAATGTCTGCCCCCCGGTGGACCACAGGCTGCCTGAGCCCCTGTCTGTCTTGTTCATGGCAGCATCTGAAACACCCAGCACATAGTAGGTCCCCCACAGACACGTGGCAAATGAATGCACATAGCCTTAGCATTCGGCACACAGTAGGTGCTCCACGAATAGTTGATAAACACCCATATCCCTGTGGATGCTCCACAGACACCTGGCAAATGAATGAAAGCGTCTCTATGAGCACACACAGTAGGCACTCCACAAATAGTGGGTCGGTGAACATAACCTTTGCGTCCACGCATAGTAGGTGCTTAGCAGATGGTTGGTGAAGACATGAATGACTCTCAGTGGAAGCCAGGCTGCCTGATTGATGGAATTATCGAGATCGTTTACAAGATTGGTGGAGACAGAGATGGGGGAGGGAGGGAGGAATGAATGAGCCTGGAGGGCTCGGAGGAGGGTCCTGGGGTCTTCCAGAAGATCCTGGACAGTGAGAGCTTTAGGGCTTACTAGGAGAGCAGCAAGCAGCTTTGGAAAACAGACGCTGAGTCTTTGTGAGCCAGGAGAGGGGGAGGTGGGGCGGGCAGGAGGAAGCCAGGTCAGCCAGGGCCCAGCCAACCGGCTGTGCCAGGGACACGGCGCCCCGCCCCGCCCCAGCCCGCCTGCCCCTGACCTTGCCTCATGCCACAATAGAGCATCCATTGTAAGTGGGTAATTGGGTTCCGTGCATCCCCTCCCCCGGCTGGGGTGGAAGCAAAGGGAAACACAGTCTGCTTTCTCTTTGTCACAGCTGCCGAGAGGAGCCGGCACTCCCCCCACTGCCCCCACCCCGGCCCTGCTGAGCGGCTGTGACAGTCCTTGGCCTGGATTAGAGCTGCCTGCCCTGGTATCTAACCTGGGAGAAATGCCCGACCCAAACCTAAAAACAGTCTATAGGGCCTCATGGCCTTGGTCCATATCCTCCCTTACGTGAGCCAGAAATATGGCCCTAACCAGGGTGTCTCCACCCACACCAGGCTCCTCTGTAGCTGTGCAACCTTGGTCCAGTCAGTCAACCTCTCTGGGCCAGCTTGCTTACCTGTAAAACAGGGATGACAGTACTAGGGGAAAGGCTATAGGCAGGCTGGGATGTGTTCATCCCGGCGGGGCTCTGGGCCCATATGGGGAGCTGGTGTGTGCCCACCTTGTGCTGAGTGGGGAGGAGCAGGGAGGGGAGGGAAGAGACATGAAGGTTTGGACTTGGCCTGGGAGGGGCTGACAACCAACTGAGCTGTGTTGGAAGGCAGACGGGCTCTGGAAATATGTCCCGAAGCCCCCACGTTCTGTAGGAGATGTGGGAATACAGCAAGTGCGGGGGGCTTCCTGGAGGAGGCGAACTAGTATGAATTGTGCTTCTGCCGGGGATCTTGGGGAGATGCCTTCACCTCTCTGGGCCTTGCAACCTCAGCCCCAGCCACCCAGGCCTATAATGGAGAGGATTAGGGCCATTCATAGAGAAACCAAGACACCGTGAACTTGGCTTTTGTTGGAGGAAATCCCAGTGAGACCTTGGTCTGGATGTTCCGAATGACCCTGCCCAAGCCCCTGAAGGTCCAGCAATGGACAGACCTGCACTGAGGCTCCAATCCCAAACCACTGGAAACTCAGGCAAGTCAAATAATGTCTGAGACTCAGTTTCCCCATCTGTAAAATGGGACACCAAGAACCAGTGTGACTGTGTGTGCTTCAGCTGGCCTAGACTGCTCTATAAACCGTAGCATCTACTCCTAATTTCTAGCGCCAAAGGGTGTGTGAAAAACTCACGGTGACCAACCAGGCACCAGAGGGCGGGGCTGACCTGTGGGGACCGTTCAAGACCCTTACCCCCTTTCAACAAATAACGTTGGATGTAGCAGTAGGGTCCCCAGAATCAGGTTCGTCCTAATCTCATGACTCACTCCCACCACTGACAGGTGCTTGCTCTAACTTTATAGGTTTGTCCATTTCTTCATTACTTTTTTTTTTTTTTAAGATTTTATTTATTTGGGGGAGGGCAAGCAGGAGGAGCGGCAGAGGGAGAGGGAGAAGCAGGCTCCCCGCTGGGCTGGGAGCCCGATGTGGGACTCGCTCCCAGGACCCTGGGATCATGACCTGAGCCGGAGGCAGAGGCTTAACCAACCGAGCCACCCAGGCACCCCAATTTCTTCATTTCTGTCTGTACTTTTAAATTTCTTGTTCCATAACATCACGGACAGTCCTGGTTCTCCTCCCCCTGTGCGGGCACAAAAGCAGGACTCGTGCAGGGACCCACATGGCCCCCAGCTCTCCCCAGAGGTGAGCACCATCCCCCGATTTCGTGCACATCCGAATTGTCCTCACCCGCGGCCAGGCACACCGTCTGGCATGTGCGATCATCATTCCCTTGCTTTTCTATGTACACATTATCTGCGTACGTGCATGTGGGCCTCGAGGGCTTCTCACACGCATGTGCTCAGAATCACTTGTGAAAACAGAGTCCAGGCCTGCCCCCCGGGGTGTCTGATCCCCAAGATCTGGAGTCGGGCCTGAGAATCTGCATTTCTAACAAGTTCCGAGAGGATGCTGTGGCTCTGGGGCCACACTTTGAGACCCATTGCCCTCAATAACGCAGTACTGAGCTGTAGCTGTTCTCCAACTTCCCGCCCAGAGGGTGGTGTTGTATGTAGCCCCCTGCAGCTAGATGTCCTCATTCTACCCCCATGATTCTCGACCGGGGTGATCTTGCCTCCGGAAGGGGACACTGGGCAATGTCTGGAGTCACCTCTGGTCACAGTGGCTCGGGGTGGGGGTGACTTGCTACTGGCATCCAGTGGGTGGGCATCAGGGACGCAGCAGAGCCCTCTCAGGGTCTGGGACGGCTCCCGGTCACTGAGATGACCCTGCCCCCAATGTCAGCAGTCCCGGGAGAGATGGAAACAGAGGTCCCCACAAGCATCTGCACACAGATGTTCACAGCAGCACCATTCACAACAGCCCAGCAATGGGAACAACCAAAATGCCCACCAACTGAGAGGCTTATACACAAAACGTGGCCCCTCCATCCAATGGACTATGATTCATCAGTGAAGAGTGACGCTCTTGCACCTGCTACAAACCCAGATGAACTTGGGAGACCTCACACTGAGTGAAGGGGGCCAGACACAAAGATCGCATGCTGTGTGATTCCACGACTAGGAAGTGTCCAGAAAGGGCCAATCCACGGAGACGGAAGGTAGACTGGTGGCTGCTGGGGGCTGAACGCTGGGCCACACGGTGTGGCCACTCAGTGGGTTGCGGTTTCCTTTCCAGGTGAGGAAAATGTTCGGAAATTGATTGTGGTGATGCTTGCACAAGTCTGCGAAGACGCTAAGATCCGCTGACTTGTGTGACCTATTATATGTGAATTATGCCTCCACACAGCTGCCGTTGACTAAGAATAAGGAGAAAACATAAGAGCAGCCAAGTCGGGAAACTCTGCTGTGCACTGCGTCATTAAGATGGCCAGGAGATGGTGTGCGTTGGTTTCCACGGCTGTGTAATATTCCACCCTGTGAACGTGCCACAGTGTATCCATTTTCCTTCCCAGGAAGACTTTGGTTGGTTCCAGGTTTTGCTACAGTGAACAGCTGCTGGACTGGGGTACTTGGACATAGCACCTCAGAGAAAGATTGCTGAGTGGCAGGAGATAGGAAAATTCAACTTTATTTAAAAAAATAAAAAATAAAAAGCCAGCCTTACGTTGAGCTCTTCCTACTTGTGCCGGGCACGGGGCTAAAATATCCACCTGTTTTCTCATTGGACTGTACCTGCAATGGTGCTATTGGGTCCATTTCAGAGATGAGGACACTGAGGCTCAGAGAGGTGAATTACCCAGCCTGGCCCAGAAGGGGCAGAACAGACCGAGCTCTTCGCCGCACATCCTACGGCTGTCTCCCTTTCAAGCCTGACAGTTGGTTTCTCTTCTCCAAGCAGGTGCTTGGCGGGGAGGAGCCTGGTCCAGGAGCAGCTTTGAAGAATTCACAGCCTCTTCCAGCCCCGCCTATAGTGGAGGGCCGAGAGTGGGTGACAACTTGTTGAGAAAATAGCTTTTGTTTCTGAGACATATGTATGAAGAGCATAAGGGAGGCTTCCCAGGGGGCGGCATGCGGGATTTCGAGAAGTCCTGGTACACCTAGCTCACACACCACAGCCATCCACTCACGCCCCCAGAATCTGCTGCCACCCCAATTCCTCCTCCCTGCCCCACACTCAAACCCACAGGATACCTGCACCCCAAGCAAAGCACAGGTAAGGTCTGCACACTGCAGCCCTCATTCCAAATCACACTGTTATCAGGGACTTGCTGTGTGACTAGGGCTCGGGGACTTGACGTCTCTGAGCACATCTCCTCACTCAGTAAAATAGGAATATTGATGCATGTTTGCAAGATTCACAAATTTCTACCTCTTTCCAATCAACGAAGAGCAAATCCCAAGCTTTTGTCCTTCCAAGGTGATAGGAAATTCAGTCTCCATCCAGGACTAGGATTCCTCCACGCTGGGTTGCATCCGAGACCAAAGGTCTGAGAGGGCCGTCTGGTCACTGCACCCCACTGAGGACCCTGGAACGCTCGGATCAGGGCCCATGCAGCCCCACCCGGTGTGAAACTCTCCAGCATCTGCGTTGTGTGGGCTTGTCTACACAAGCAAGGAAGGGGTTTGTCCACACTGGGGCCTCCTTGCTTAGAGCACCCCCTTCCTGGCCCCTAATGCAGCTGCTAGATCCTGTTACCTCCCCCGGGGCACCTCCAGGGATTGAGGTCAACAGGACTGCCTCTTCCCTGCTGACCCCAGCCTGTGAAAACCTCACTCCCTCTCTTGCTCCCCCTCCAGAGCCAAAGCAGCTTCTCCAAGAGCTCGGGATGCTTTCTGTCCCGCTGTGAACAAACTGCCACTGGACCATGGCTGCTAAACCAAGGACACACCTCCCAGCGCCCCTTGCTCCGGTCGAAGGCAAGCAGAAGCCATTCCCATGGGCGCAGTTTCCGTGTTAACTGCTTGCCAGGAAATGCCGGCTGCCCCCTTCCCACCCCCTCTCTGGGGGCTGGATGTGGGTCTGCTTTGTCTCCACCCAACCCACGCCATGAAGGACCATGTCCTAGGGGTGCTGGAATGAGACGGGAGGGCCAGCCCCACCCCCCTCCCGGGACCGCAGAACTGAACTCCCGGCTTCCCTGGGTCCACACCCCCTCAGCGCTCTTCCACTAAAGAGAAACAAGCTTTTCTCTTGTTTCATCTAATGTGTTTTGGGGCGGGGTTCTTTTACAGCAGCTGAGCCTCTACCCTAATACATGGGTTTTTCGTAAAAAGTATGTGATGGTTAATTTTAACGCATCGACCTGACTGGAATGTGGGATGCCCAGACATTTAGCTAAACATTACCCCGGGGGTGTCCATGAGGGTGTTTTTGGATAAGAATAGCATTTGTTTTGTTTTCAAAGATTTTATTAATTTGCCAGAAAGAGAGCACAAGCAGGCAGAGAGGCAGGCAGAGGGAGAAGCAGGCTCCCTGCTGAGCAAGGAGCACGATGTGGGACTCGATCCCAGAACTCTAGGATCGTGACCTGGGCCCAAGGCAGTTGCTTCACCAACTGAGCCACCCAGACGTCCCTGAGTGTAACATTTGAATTGGGAGACTGAGTAAAGCAGATTGCTTTCCCTAGGGTGAGTGGGTCTTGGCCAATCAGTTGAAGGTCTGAATAGACCAAAAGGGTGAATAAGGGAAAATCTGCTCTCTCTGCCTGTCTTCAGGTCGGGGCCTTAGTCTTCCCCTGGCTTTGGACTCAGATTTGGACTGAGGCTTACACCATTGGCTCTCCTGGGTCCTGCTTGCAGATAGCAGACTGAAACGTCTCAGCTCCCATAACCACATGTGCCCAAAAGTAAGTCTCTTTTGAGAGAGAGAGAGAGAGAGATCCTGTTGGTCTGTGTCTCTAGAGAGCCCAAATTAACACAAAGCAGATAGGTGGGCTGTCTTCCAGAAGCTTCTACCCACTGCTTGGTGCCTGGGTGGCTCAGTCAGTTAAGCATCTGCCTTCCGCTCAGGTCATGATCTCGGGGTCCTGGGATCGAGCCCCGCATCCAGCTCCCTGTTCAGTGAGAAGTCTGCCTTTCCCTCTCCCTCTGCCTGCTTCCCTCCGCTCATTCTCGTGTTCTGTCTCTCTCAAATAAATACGTAAAATCTTTTCATTTTTTTTTTTTAAAGATTTTATGTACTTATTTGACCCAGAGAGAGAGCACAAGTCGGGGGAGCAGCAGGCAGAGAAAGAAGGAGAAGCAGGCTCCCCACAGAGCAGAGATCCAGACGAGGGGCTCGATCCCAGGACCCTGGGAGCATGACTTGAGCCAAAGGCAGACGCTCAACCAAGCCACCCAGGCGCCCCAAATAAAATCTTAAAAAATAAAAAAAAAATAATAAAAAGATGAAGGGCTAGATACCATCTTGAAATCAGAGGAAGGAAAGTTACAGGGGGAATAAACATGAATGAATACCTCAGTAAAGATTCCTGCCTGAAGTTAACAATCCCCTATCGTATATTTGAAAGTTGCTAAAAGAGTAAATCTTAAAAGTTCTCATCCTAAGGAAAAAACCAATTGTAGCTTTGTGTGGTGCTGGATGTAGCTAAACTTATTCGTGATCATTTCGTAATATATACACATATCAGATCTTCAAAGTCTACGTTCAACACTACAACAATGTCATATGTCAGTTACATCTTAATAAAACTGGGGAAAATTCAAGAAAAATTTTTAAAAGAATCCTGCCACAGTAGTGCCGACCATGGTGGAGCGGGGGTTGTCTGGAGGGTTAAGGGGTTAATGCACGTGGGGCGGTTGGCCCAGGAGGCCTGGCACATGGTGAGTGCCCAGCAGTAAACAATGACCCCTGGGGAAAGCAGCCCTGGGCACTGAGAAGCCTGCCTGTGACATTTTCCAGGGCATGTGATGTCAGTGCATCATTTAGCGATTGCGACAAGTAACTACTGAACATTCATTGTGTACCAGGCACAGTTCTAGAACCTGGGGATACAGTGAGAGGTAAATATCAGGCCGGATTTGGAGGCCTGGAGAGCAGCCACCCTAGGTGTTCGTTAAATGGGAGCCTGACCTGCTTTAACATTGAGCAACAGAGAGGAAATGCTATTCACTGAGGTTTGCAGCAGAGGGAGTGACTTGAGGGAGGGTGACCAGTCTGGCCTGCAGGTAAGGCATGGATTAGCAGCAGAAAATTAGCATCTCCGGGAGGGAGAAGACAAACCCGGGATTCTAGAATGGCCCAGCAGGACGGCCCTCTGATAAATAGGGATGCTTCGGGCTTCCAGGATCGTTCTCTACACCCAGCCCCAGCCCCAGCAGTCTGGCCCGGCCAGTGGGACATGAGCGGGGGTGATGTAAACTGTTCGCGCGAAGGCCCCGTAAGAACCCGTGGAAAATCTGCTCCGCGCCTGGGGACGCTCCACTCTGCAGTCGGGACGCTCGGTCCGTCTGGCTGGCCGAGTGCGGACGCGCGGAGCAGAGCCCGCAGTCGACCCCCGGGGAAACATGGAACATGAGTGAGGGACGAATGTTGCCTGTTTCCAGCCAAGAGATTGGGGTGGGGGGCTCACGGGGGGCTGGGGGGGTTGTTTGTTACTTGCAACGTAAGTAAGCTAGCGCTGACCGACACAAGTCCACTTCACAGGTGTGAAAACCAAGTCTGGAAGAGGTCACAGAGCGTGCCCAAAGCTAGGGTCGGTCCACCGCTGCGACCTTGCCGGAGACGAGGTGTCTCCAACCTGAGCCACCCCCGCCAAACCCCTCTCGGCTCACCCCTTCAATTAAAGCCAATTTCAAGGTCTCCTGGTTTCTAAATGAACAGCCCTGATCGTGTTCGTTAAAGGCCCTGTCTGCTCAGGCTGCTCATTTTATCAGGAGCCGCCAACAAGATAAATGGCCCTGTAACTTATTGTCCCACCGCAGAGCCCCTCGCAGCAAGTGGCAGCACAGATGCCAGGAATAAATCACATCTGATCTTCCGAGAGGCGGGCAGGGCTCCTGGGAGGACGGCGGAGGTAGGGGGAGGCCTGGAGCAGCTGTGGACCCAGGGGGCTTCCCTGAGGACTGCAGAACTGCAGGGGTGGGGGGAGGTGTGGGCTGATGGGGGGTGGGGGGTGAGGGGCAGTTCTCAATTAGGACCCAGATGTCTGGAGTGAGCATTGCTTTTTTTCCCCCTGCGCTCTTCTTCTTCTTCTTCTTCTTCTTTTTTTTTTAAAGATTTTATTTATTTATTTGAGAGAGAGAGAACATGAGCAAGGGGAGGGGCAGAGGAAGAAGCAGGCTGCCCACTAAGCAGGAAGCCCGAGGCGGGGCTCCATCCCAGGACCCCGGGATCGGGACCTGAGCCAAAGGCAGATGCTGGACCCACTGAGCCACCGAGGCGCCCCCAACTCTGCTCACTTCTGAAGATTCAATAGCACCCGCTTCTTCAGGTAAGCCCTCTCTCCTCTGCTGTCAGTCCCTACAGTTCACATCAGGACATCATTCTCCCAGCAACAGGGGGTGGACATGTGATCCAGCCTGGCCAATCGCAGCCCTGTATCTCGTCACCGCTGTGAGTGGTTGGGGGCGCAGGGCACCGGGCGGGGGCGGGGGCGCAGGGCACCAGGCAGGGGAGCATACACACCAGGGGATGGGACTCAAGTCTCCACTTTGGTGCAGACTATGAGAAAAGCCAAGTCCTGGGGCACTTGGGTGGCTCAGTGAGTTAAAGCCTCTGCCTTCAGCTCAGGTCATGATCCCAGGGTCCTGGGATCCAGCCGCACATTGGGCTCTCTGCTCAGCAGGGAGCCTGCTTCCCCCCCCCCACCCCACCTGCCTCTCTGTCAAATAAATAAATAAAATCTTTTAAAAAGGAAAGAAAGAAAAGCCAAGTCCTTTTAAAACAGAGCTTGCTTGCAGAAGGAATGTCTTTTTCATTGTACAATCTCAGGCTTCCAGTACAATCACAAGCTCACAGTAGCTGCTCAATAAGAACCAGCCAGGTTCTTGTCTGGGCTTGGACACCTTCACCCTATAATGTTGAGAAGCTCTCTTCATCTCTTTGGGCCTGTTTCTGTGTCTATGGACCGAGGTTAATAATAGCACTTACCAAGAGCTGGTTTTATCTGTTAGCTATTGCCGCCAGTATGCTGTATAACAAATAATCCCTCAACTCAGTGGCTTTAAAACAACAATCATGGGGTGCCTGCCTGGGTGGCTCAGTGGGTTAAAGCCTCTGCCTTCGGCTCAGGTCATGATCTCAGGGTGCTAGGATCGAGCCCCGCATCAGGCTCTCTGCTCTGCAGGGAGCCTGCCTCTCTCTCTCTCTCTATCTGCCTCTCTGCCTACTTGTGATCTCTGTCTGTCAAATAAATAAATAAAATCTTTTAAACAACAACAACAATCACACGGGGTGCCTGGCTGGCTTTAGGAGGGAGAGAGAGAGAGAGAGCGTGCGTGAGTACAAGCAGGGGAGCAGCAGACAGAGGGAAAGAGAGAAGCAGTCTCCTCGCTGAGTGGGGAGCCAGATGTGGGTCTCGATCCCAAGACTCCAGGATCACAACCTGAGCCGAAGGCAGGCACCCAACAAACTGAGCCACCCAGGCATCCCGGAGCAAGCCAGTCTGGATCATGGGTTTGTAAGTTCAAGCCCCACATTGAGTGTAGAGATGACTTTACAACAAAATCTTTTTAAAAAAAAAAACAAAAAGAAACCCATCACGCATTATCATCTACATCTCTGCCCGTGGGCAGACCCAGGCCGGGCTTGGCTTCTCCACCCACGCCTCCACCTCCTCGGATCCGTGAGTGCCGACCCAGGGTATGCGTGTCTCCCATGATGGCAAAGCTGCAGGATAGGACAAGGTCCCTTGAGGGCTAGGGATGGCACTGGAGCAAATCCACTTCCTCTTCATTCATTCGGACAAAACAAGTCAAAGCAAGTCGCTCAGCTGCACCCAAAGTCAAGGGGCAGGGAAACGCACCCAGCTCTGTGGGTGGGGAGAAGTGCCGAGTCACACGGCAAAGGGCAGAGCTGTGCCCTCCGTGCGATGGGATGGTCTTTGCTAGCAAGGTGTGTCCTTGCTCTGCACCTGCCTTTACCCCCAGAAGGTCACCTCCCCCCTCCCTCAGCACAAGGTTCTTCATCAGCTCTGCTCTCTGTGGCTCCTCCAGCACCTAAAACAGGGCCCGGAGTGGGAGGCACCCAGCAAATACTTACCCGAAGACGGAGACAACTGCCCCCAAGCTCTCTACATTGTCACAAGGCCTAAACCAGGTCAGGGACATGAACACCGCATCAAGAATTACAATAGCCCTTGGAGAGTCATGACTGTGTCCCCTTCTTGGCCTCAAACCCCGCCCCCCGGGTGGCAGGGGTGACTGTCCCATCTCAATCCCCTGACAAACAGCAGAGCCAGGGGTCCAGTTATGGGTGGGGGTGGCCCATCTGGAAACTGGCACATCTGGGGACTGACCTACTGATCTTGGCCAGTCTATGCTCAGTTGTCTGTCTGCCTGTCTCTCTCTCTCTCTTGCCCAGCCAGCCCTGTGGTCCTGGGGAGGGCTCACCTTGGCGGCTCAAACCCATCCCCCTGGATCAGGACGTTCAGGGTCAGCTCTGCGCTGAGGTCACAGATCTCTCTGGGCTGAGAAGGAAGTGTCCTGAAGGGCCCCAAGACAGACGGACAGCCGGCTGCGGCTGCGTGCTTGGCCCAGCATCCCTGAGGCCACAGTGCTGCTCTGTGTGGTTTGCCTTGAACCCTCTCTCCTGTCTCTGAAAATAGCAAAGTCACAGAGCCCCATGCCCCCTCCCTGTCCGCCCTTCCCCCGCGGGGTGAGGGAGCCCCCCTCCCCACCACGTCCATCTGGCCCTCAGCACCGGCACCACCCCCCCCCTGCCCCCGGGCGGACTGGGCTCCCCCCCTGCCTGGCAGCAGGAAACCTCTCCAGTCTGCCCCCGCGCTGCACACTTCAGCACAAAAAACCTTCCCCCTCTCCAGGCCCAGCCGAAAGAACCAAATGTTCCTCTATTATGCAAGCTCATTTCTCTCTTCCTGCCGGGCCCAAATTGCATCTGCGCAGGGGAAGAGGAGGCTTGGCCGGGGAGGCCTCTGAATCAGGGCGTTGAACATCTGCGGAGGCAGAAAACCTCCCTCCTGCCCTGCCCATGGAGGCACGGCCCCACCAGCAGTGGCCCTGACCCCTCCTGACCCCCAGGCTGGCCCCGATTTCCAGCCCAGCCCTCCCTGGGGCTTCCCTGGCACCGATCCGCTCTGGGTCTGTTCTGAGAGAGAATAAAGTCATCTCCCTCAGCCACCTGTCAGCTACAACACATGCTACCCCTGGGAATGGCATGGGGGAGCCGTGGGGGAGGAGTCCAAGGCATGACCAGCAGATGAGAACTTCGCCTAAAACAGCACGTGGGTGTTCTTGACTCAGTTCATGTGCCAGGCACTGTCTGTGCTCATTTCGTCCTTCCTCGCTACGAAGCAACACCACTAGTATACCCATTTCACAGAGGACAAAACTGAGCATCCGAGCAAGTGACTCATCTGGGAAAACCCAACGAGGAGGCAGCAGAGCTGGGCTCTAAGCAGGATCACTGGACCCCGGAGCACGCCCCATGTACCCGATGCCCTATCAGATGTGCGGATCCCTGTTCTTGTCCCGAAGGCTTCCTGCCGCGAGGCTCCAACACAGCACCTCCAACCGGGGAGCCCCGCCGCCTTCGGGCTTCCTCGCAGAGGGGCTGAACGAGACACGAGGCAGGCGGAGGCGTCGCGGTCACAGAGACAGGATGGCGGCTGGGCGCGGGGGCGGTGGGGGAGGGTCTGGGGTACTGGTGTTTCGTGGGGACAGGGTGTCGCTTTGATAGATGAAAAGGGTTCTGGAGGTTTGACAACCTTGTGAATGCATCTAACACTGCTGGCCTGCGCTACATAGGGGAGAGACGACACGTTTTGTGCCACCACGATAAACACACGCACGCCAGCACCCCGCCGTCTGCGCGGCCATCAGAGGAATCAATGCAGGTGTGCGGCACTTTCTAGCCACCTGCTGTGTCTTGTAAGAACTTGACTCAAACCATGACAGATCGCCTTGAGGATCCCAATGCCATGAAATTCCACGTTCCACCCCGTCTCTGCGCCCTTAGCCCTGTGGCTTTTGGTTCCTCGCACTAAGGAGGGAAAGTTTATTTCCCTGGCTCTCGGGTCTGAACCAACCAGGAGACTCACCCCTGCCCATGGAAGTACGGGGCAGGGGTGCTGGTTTCCCGCGAGGCCACACCAGGCCTGCCACTGAGGAGAGACCAGGAAAGCAGTGCAGAGTCCCCCCACCCATAACCCCAGCTGAGGTCACCCTCTCTCTGTCAGCCACCAGCCGGCCACCCCAGACGTGCACCTGTGCCCGGCTGAGACAGAAGACAGCCAGCCATGCCTCACCTCAATGGCTGGCCTGCAAACTCATGAGTCAAAGAAATGCTTCTCTTGTGAGGTCACGATATTTGGGGCAATTTGTTACGCAGCGTTATTCTGCCGATAAGTGACTCATACAAACTCACATAAAAGGCCTCACTCCGTTTATTCATGATTCACCTGTGGCAACAGACACGTATTATTCAACACCGAGTGTGCCTCCAGGAACAGAGCTGCCCTCATGCCACCCAGAACCGAAAGGGGTACACGGACCGAGACCCAAGCAGTCATGTTGGTGTGATTCAGAGAAGGGCTAAAGTGTAGGGGCCACGGGGGGAAGCACATATCCAAGGCTTGGGAGTCAGGGAGGGCTTCCTGGAGGAGGAGTGGATGGAATGGAGGCCTGAAGAAATGGGAGGCAGCCAGGCTGAGGGTCGTGTGTTGGCAGGAGCATAGAAGGACGCCCCAGGAGGAAAGAAAGGAGAGAGGCCTCTGCTGGGCTGGAAACGGAGCCAGCCCTTACCGGAACTGCACGGACTCTGGGAAAGCTGTGTTGGAACCTTCGAGAGGATGGGACTTTGACTGGAGGGCCCAGGGGGATTTCGGGATCAGCTGTAGGATCAGCTGTGCCCTTGAGAAAGATCACTCAGGGCAGCGGTGCTGAGGAGCTGTCAGCGTGGCAGGCGACCCGGCCGGCACAGCCATGCAGGCGGCCTGCAGAGCTACAGGTCCCCGCGCCAAAGTTCAGGGCAGCGGGTCCCCGATCGCCAGCAGCGACAGGGGGCCAAGTGTCTCAGCAGCCCCTTCTCGGGCCAGCTCCCGCTTGGGCAGCGATGCAGAAACCGGGGTTGCCCCAGGGTAGGCCTCTCCATCATGGTGCCCACTCCCCAGGGACCAGCGCAGGGGCAGGAAGGAGGACCTCTGCCAAACGTCCACCCTCTCCCCACCCAATCAGCAGGCCGCCTCCAGCTGCAGAAGACGCCCTGCCCAATCGGGAGCCAGGACCCCCCCCCCCAACCCCCGACAGGCCACTGCCGGCACACACCGGTGCAGAGCGAATTTGCGGCTGAAGACAGCCAACCCCACCCAAACGTGGCCACCGGGCCAGGCCGCGGGCACCTCTGCCCCAATGCACCCCCCCCCTCCGCCAACCTGGCAAGACCCTACATCCATCAGACGGGCTCATCGCTGGCATCCGTCACTCCGGAAAAGAGAAATAAAGACATTGCCATATCGTTGTCCTGGGATTAATGTCCCCGCTGTGAAAACAAACGTCGCGTCTTCCCGCCAACATTTATTTTTGATAAATGCTGTGACTTTGCCTTGACATTTCGGAAGCAGCGGGAGACCATTACCCGGTGACAATGTTCTATTCCACTGACATTATCTCTTAATTATAATATGCAAGTAATGCTGAAAAAAAATGGCCCATAAACAGCTCATTTGGAGTTGCTGCATTCTGCGCTGTCTGTCGGGAAATGCTGAAGGATTTCATTCAGTGCTTGCAAATGAGGAGACGAATGGATATCTTGGGGCCCCGTGTGTGTCCTGCCTCTTCAATGACAAAGCTCACAGGGCGTTGGGAGATGGCAGGGAGAGGGTTTCAGGACAGCTGCTGGGCTCCCGGCTCCCTCCCCCAAACCAGGGGGCACCGAGGAGCAGCCCACTGACTCCAGTCCCCTGACACAGTGAGCTAGCGGCACGGAGGAGACAGGCAATGATTTTTTTTTTTTTTTTTTCTTTCAGGAAATTAATTCCCTCCAGGGGCAAGGAGGTCGAGGAAGAGCGTCTGGAGGAAATCCCATTTTGCAACTCCTCTGGGTCCTTGGGAGTGGAAGAAACATTTGCCAAAGTTCAGAAGGAACAGGATTCTGGGAGGGGCTCCTCCGGAGCCGGGCAAACCCAGGCTTTGGGTGGGCGGAGAAAGAGACAGTGGACACCCGCTTTGCAAAGACAGAAAGGGCTTTTGGAGAGTCAAGAGGGCAACCAGAAGTTGGGCTCACACGACGAATATTTCTGGGGACACTTTGGGGCGGGGAGGAGGGCCCGGTGAAGTCCCACTTTGAAAAACCTCTTTGCTCCAAACACAATGACATGTCAGAGTCAAAACCGGTGGTTCTCAGGCAGGGGTGATTCTACCCGAGGGGACATCGGGCGCTGTCTGGAACCGGTTCTTTGGGTTGTCGCCACCAACGGCTGGGCACTGCTGGCATCTAGTGGGCCGAGGCCAGGAATGCCGCGGAGTGTCTGACAACGGCCAGGACGGCCCGGAGGTCTGCCCGGAGGTCTGCCCGGCACTGAGGGAACGTTTGATGGACAGCTGGAGGACGCGAGGGGCCTGGGTGGGCTTGAGAAGACGCGAGAAGACCGTACAGGTGTCGGCTTTGTGAGGACCATCCGGGGCCTAGAGCTTAACCATCCAGGGTCAGCCTCGGAGCAAAGGGGGACGGGCGGGGGTGTGGGGTGGGTACGAAGACCAGCCCTGTCTACAGAGCAACGCTTCGGGTAGTTATTACATTTCCCCTTTATTTCACAGAGGAGGAAGCCCAAGGCTGGCGGCAGGGGGCACCCGGTTGGGGGGCAGGGCATAGGCCGGCCTGAGCGCAGATCCCGGCCCTATCACAAGCCAGCTGGTCACCGCAGGGAGTGACTCAACCTCTCTGGGCCTGTGTTGCCTCCTCTGTAAAATGGGCTCATAAAACCACCCCACGACGGGACGGTGTGGACCAGCTGCGATGGCCCCCCCAAAGCAGGAAATGGAATCCAGGGCCTGGGGTTCGTGGTTCGAGAAGTTTTCATCAAGGAAACAATTGACAGAGATGTGGGCAGTGCTGGGCAGGGACACGGAGGCGCCCAGGGACCAGTAGCCGCGGGGACGTGGGGGAAGTGGCCGGGGGAGAGAACACGATGCCGGGCCAGGGGTGCGGGGCCTGAGGAGGGGGCCGGGCAGGAGCTGGCCGCAGTTCAAGGGCAGGGCAGACGCCAGGCCTGCAGAGGCCGGACCAGCCACAGGCCGCGGGAGCAGGGAGGGCCCTGGGAGCCACATTCCTCCCATCCCCCCCCCTCCCACCAACGCCGTCCTTCGGGGAACCCCACCAGAAGCCCGAGGAGGGGCAGGCCACAGGCTCGCCCTCCGGGACTAGAGGCAAGATAGAGAAGGAGGGGCTGGGAGCCAGGGACAAATGGCCAAGGCCCAGCACAGAGAAAATGAAGCGCTTCTGACCTTGAGTGATAAAAAGCAGCGGGAGCCAGGAAGGCAGGCCTGGAGCCCCACGGCCCAGGTTCCAGTGCGCACGGAGCCCCCACGGGCTGTGTGACCCAGGCCAGGGGGCTCGCCCTCTCTGTGCCTCACTTTCTCATAGCGTCACTGAGATGAAATGACTTTGCAGAGAGAGATGCCTGCGCTGGGCGGGGGTGGGACCTCCGGTCTACGCCACCAGCCGCGGGGGCCCCTCCCCCTGCTCATTCCCTAAGGCCGCCAGGACAAGTAACCATGCCTTCAGCGGCCTAAAGCAGCGCAGCGTGTCTTTATTCGCCTGTGGTTCGGAAGGTCAGAGGTCACAATCCAGGTGTCACCAAGACTGCTCCTTCGGGAGGCTCTCGGGGACCATCGGTCCCTTGTCCTTCCCGGTTTCTCCAGGCTCCCGTGTCCCTCGGCTCCCGGCCCCTCCCCATCCCCAGGTCCATCCCTCCGACCTCTGCTTCCATCCTCATGTCCATCCCTGACTCAGGGCCCTCTGTGTCGCTGCGGACGCCTTCCCGTGTCCGGGCCAGCCCTCCGCCGGCTTCTACAAGTCTGTTCCCAGAGGTCAGGCTCGGGGCAAGGTGTGGGCTCCAAGGCCCATGAGGCAGGATTTAGAAGCAAGCCTGGCCCCAGCAAAGACCCAGAATCCCCATCCTTTCTGAGCTGCGACTACCCAGGCGCGCATGAGGGCCCTGTGTGGCTAGATCTTGTCATTTCTGAAAAGCAGATTTTATACAAAATCCCTTGAGTTTTAAGTATTGGCCACTAATTTAGTTTTTGTCCCCCCCCCACACACACTTTAAACACTGTGTGAGCCAAAGTCAGCATGTCTATAGGCCACTAGCTTGCACCCTCTGGTCTGGTCCAAGGCCATTCCTTTCCCCTGGGACATGACCTGGAGTTACCCCAGAATTCTCACTGCCCAGGGGTCATGGCCAGAGACAACAAGCCAAGGTAGATCCCTGCCAACTGGCCCCCAGGGGGCGTGCACCTGAAGCTCGATGACCCTTTACCTCCCTCTGACTCCCCCCCTTCTGCCTCCAGAGCTCTGTACCTCCTCAGCTCCCCAGGCTGCCCTATACCATCTGGCCACCTGGCTACACAGGGCATATCTGCGAGCCTCAGTGGCCTCCTCTGTGGAGTGGGGATAAGGACAGTGACTGCCATGGGTCGCTGTGAGCACGGAATGAGGGGATACAGGTCCAGTGACTTGCAGGGCCAGACACACAAGAGGTGCTCAGTCAACAGGGTAAAAATAATCAAAACCAGAACGCACAAAGATCGCCTTGGCTGGGGATCTCCTTGAGAAGGGAAGGGAGGCCAGGACTACGGTGTCCGCGTTCTCTTCTGTCCCCAAGAGTATCGTGAGAGATTAGCACGGAGGACACACACAGGATCTGGAGGAAGAGTGGCGTTTGAATCCCAGCTGCCCTCCAAGCTACCTTGCTGTGCAGCTTTTGAGAGCTCACTTGACCTCTCTGAGCCTCAACTTCCTCAGCTGTAAAATGCGGGGAATTCCTCCTTGGAGGAGGAATCTGGTGGGACTGACGGACATAAGGCGAGCCCTAAGCACATACAAAGGCATTTGAAAAATGTTAGTGCCCTTTTAGAAATGCCTGATGTCCCCCTTTCAGCACAGTTTCTGGGTTAGGAGCAAAGATACCCAGCCATTCTGCCTGCTCCCCAGGCAAAGTCGATACTGGCCTCTGCCCAAGGCCGGGCTCTGTGACTCACGTCACTGTGGGCAGCCCGGGGTGACCTGGCTGGAAACGGTCACAATCCACCCGCTCCTCCTTGAAATGGAGGAGCTCCCCAATCCCAGCCTGCGCTACCGATGGTATCTGCAGACTTGCTTTCACTCCCCCATGGGCCCAGAACAAAGTGAGTGGCCCCTTTTCCCCGTGCACCCAACCAAGGGAGGAGACGCCCCCATGCCAGCAGACTGGCAGCTCAGGGGGTCAGGGACCTGGGTCGGTTTTGTTCCCTACTCTATCCCCGGTGCCTAGAATAGGGCCAAACGTGGCTTGAATGAACCGAGAAGCCTCCCCGCATTTATTGTGTCCTCGTTACGTGCCAGACACCGCACTAACCCCCTTCGGGGCATTATTTCACTGAACCCTCCCTGCGTTTCTGGAAGCAGGTTGTACCAGTTGGGAAGGTCCGGGTTATGCATGTTGTGGGAACAGACAACGCCACGGATCTTCGCAGCTTGAAACAGAGAAGGCTGATTTCTTGCTCATTCTGTAGAAGTCAGCTTGGGGCTGTGCCCTGCACAGTCCTCATTCCGGGACCTACACTGATGGAGCAGAGGGAAAAGGAGCTCTGAAGGATCACACACCAGCAGTTAAATGCTGCAGCCCACATAGCATGAAAAGTAATGTCCCACTCTTGTAGGAGTCACAGGACCCCATCCGGCCACAAGGGGGTCAGGAAAACATCATCCCCCCATGTGCCTGGAAAACGAAAATTAGAAATATGTGGTGTACACACTACCTGTGGCTACTGCACTGGTATTTGTATTAGTCCCCTTTGTATAGATGAAGATGGTGAGGTTCAGAGAGGTTAAGTGACTTCCCTAAGGTCACACAGCTAGTAAATATCAGATCCGGGATTCACACCCAGTTCTGACTCTAGAAACCTGCGTGTTCACTGTTACTGCTGATAAACCCCAAAGTAAGATCTATTTTACCGGTTTTATATAAGATAAACACATCCCATGAATCTGGCTAATGAAAGACACCCACATACACACCTCCAGGAAGAAGTTTCTGGCCACAAATATGCATGCGTAGATCATATAACTCACAAGCAAAGGCGCGTACTGCTCAAAAACTGACAAAGTGTTGTCCAGGATGCATTTCATTTGGCCCACATGGTATTTTATTTAATTGGTATTTTTTGCCAATAGTTAAAAATCAAGAAATTTTACATTTTTAAAAACCATTTTCTTTTGAAAATTAAAAAAAAAAAAAAATTGAAAGACTTGGCAGCAATTGCCTACATCCTAATAAGCCAGCCGTCAGCATGACTCAAGGCAAAGCCAGGTTCTCAGATGACATAAAGGCAGCCCTGGGCAGGGGGGATGGGAGGGAGTCACTCACCCAGAGCACAACACACAAGCACGGGTCGGACAGTACACTTCCACGATGTTGCGTATTTCCATCAGTCTTAGCCATAATGGTGTCAGTTGTGTACCTTTAAAAATGTCAACAAAGGGTTGCTTTGGGGCAGGCAAAGCATCTGCTAACCCCCCACACCCCTGGCTGTCCAGCCAAGCTCTGTGCAGGACATACCTCCACCGTCTGGCTAGCATTCAAGCTACCCTACCAAACACCTGGCCATCCAGGCTTATTAACACAGCTGCTGGGTCTGTGGGCATTTGAACTCACCTGGGTCTGTGGGCATTTGATCTACGACCGTCATTGAAAGATGATGGTCTTACACAGAGCGAAAAGCCACACGAAGGACTCACCTGCGCATGTTGACAGTGACACCTCCTGGTGACGGCCGGTATTACAGCTCAGCTCCACTAGACCTCGTCCTTGCTTCCGGAAACTGTGTCTTCCCATGTTCGGGTTTGTTCCAAGACTACTTCGCAAACGTGTTTCAAAACCTTCTCAAACTCTTTCCAGCCTGAGCTGCATAAAATGTCCTCCTTGACTATCCTCATGAGAGCCTGGGAAATGAACGGGGCAGGAATTCTAATTCCAGTTGGCTGGGACACAGAGGGGTCAAAGTGACTTGCCTGAGGGACACAGTGAATCCAGGCTTGTCAGCAAACGGCTCTAGCCTCCAGGCACCGCCGCCTGCCTGATCTCCAGGGCTGATATCATGGGAGAAGCCATGTCCTTCCCTCGAACAGCTGTTGGGGCCACGGCCAGAGACCACAGATCCGGGCACACCATGAAACAGGATCCAGAGACACTAGTGTCTCCTCAGGGAGGCTCCGTCCCCTAAAATGGAAGAAATCTTGCTGCCCCAGGATGAGCAGATGGGGTGGGTCATGGAAACAGACAGAAGATCCCAGAGACCAGAAGAATGTTCCACGGTTCTGGAAAACTGCCGCGGGCCCGGCCTCCGCTCTCGTGGCCTCCGCAGCTCATCATTCCAGCCCATCTGCTGAAATGCTTTCCCTGGGGGAGAGGAAGTCCCATTCTGTCATGGAAGTCGAGGAGGTAAATGAGACCTCGTTTGCAGAAATGTGCCTCATGGCCAGTGTGGCTCACATCTGTGGCTTAATGCGGAATGCAAACGGCTCTGTCTTGAAGGCCCGCCTGTTTCCCCAGCCAAGTACTTCTGAATGTTGTCAACTGGGGTGTAACGAAGGGTTTGTGACAAATGTGCCATGAAATTTGGAGGCACTCATGGCTCTGGACTTCAAGATCTTGCCATTTGGCCTTCACCCTTGGGAAGACACAGCCGGCCCGGGCCCCCCGGGGAGCTGGCTTCTGACCCACAGAGAAGGAGGTCAGAGAGGCAGGACGTCCCCCTTCCAAACCAAAGCAGTGGACCCTAGTCAGAAGTCCTGGGCGGCTTCCCACCCCCCGCCTGCCCCCATCTGCTGCCCTCTCTTTCAAGTTTCCTTGTGGGGTTTGGAGAGCCAAGTACTATTTTTAGAAATGTTTATTCTTACGCCTCTTCTTCATTCTCAACCTCTCTGTGATGAGCCTGAATGTTCCCCTGCTGGGAGCCTTGCCACAGTGGTCGGGCCCATCCCTGGTGGGCAGGGCCCCCTGCTAGATGGACTCGGGGTCGTGGCTGGGGGAAACGAGCCTGGCCATCCCCTTTCACTTCTCCACCTTCACAGACTCTCCAGAGCCAGGACCTGCCTGTCCCTTTGGTTGGAAAGGACATTCCTCCAAGCTGGTTTCCCCCGTGGGATTCCAGGAGGGATAAGAGAAAGCAGGAGTTCCTGGTCACCAGCACCAGTGATGAGTCCTGGTGAGCGGAACGGGACAAAAAGGGAGCGCCTAGGGCAGTGGCAGACGCGGCTGTCCACATTCAAATCTCGGCTGGGACTCTGACCCGCCGTAAGACCTTGGACATTTACTCTCTTGCTCTGTGGCCCTACTTTCTTCATCTGTAAAACCAGATGAGGACGACAAAGGCATTCATTTGGGTGATGAGGGGACTGAAGCAAGCTCACTCACCGCACACAGTAGGCTCTCAGTCAACATTAGCAACAACATGTTTTTCCGAGAGGAAGCTGTACACCAGGGCCCAGCTCTGCTCTGACATTTTCTATCTGATGGGCATCGAAAGTGTTCATCAGGACAGGGGGACCAGGGGCAGCCGGACGGCCGGGACCCTGCGCTCATGGGAATTCCACGGGCAGACACAGGAGCCCCGCTGGAGGCGAGTCCCACCCCCCAGACTGAAAGAATCACAATCCCTTCCCCTTGGCCAATCCTGGCTTCTGCGGACTTCGCTAGTTCCCATCTTCACGGCCCCCTTAACGTCACAGATATACTGCAGGGTATCTTTCTGTGTGCAAACTGTCGGCTTGTTCAACGCAAACGTACAAGGGAGCACAGATTGTGCAGTCCCCGTCCATCACATTTTGGGTTTTTACCTACAATTTAGCCAGTCTTGAAGTACAGTCGTGGCTCGGTCCCGCAGCGCCCCCTGGTGGCCGCGGCCTGCACTCGCGCTCTCCTCACCCCAGGTCACGCCCCCTCCCCCCCAGCTCTGCTACTCCCGGATCGTTCCTTTCTTTATTCAACAAAGCCTCATTGGCACACACACCTGACCAGGTGCTGGGAACGCAGTGGGGACCCCACAGACCCAGTGCCCAGCCTCAGGAGCGTGGAGCCCAAGGAAGGAGGACCAGCGGGACCAGATGCTTACACACAGGGATCAAACTGGGAAGGACAGGTCCTCAGGGGGCCTGGATTGCAAGGATGCGCCCTCCCCGAAGGAGGTCACTTAGAAAGCCAGAAGGCAGGAGAGGCATACGACGTGCCTCAGTTTCCTTGCCTGCAAAAGCGGCCTGATTCTCCTGTCCCAGCCGTTGCAGGGGTGCTTTGAGGGTCCTGTGGCAAGGGGCAGGGAGCTGGAGAGGTTTTATAGCCTAGAGTGCCTCCTGCTGGATCCTTCTGCACCACACCTATCCCCACTGCTCTCTCCACATAGCAGAACAGCCCTCACGTCACTCCCCAACTTAAAGCCCTCCAGTGGCTCCCATTATGCTGACAATCCAAACTACAGGGATCAAGTCCCTCCCTGACCCTCCATCTCATCTCCTTCCAATTCCCCACCCTCGTGGCTTATTACACTCCAGCCATAGCCCACTTGTTTCTGGTCTGCATCTTGCTACCTCAGGGCCTTTGCACATCCAGTCCCAACTCCTAAAGTGCTCTTTTCCTGGTTCCTTCAGATCCCTCAGGGATCAGCATCAATGGCACCCTCAGAGGACACTTCTAGAAACACTCCTAGTAGCCCTCTCTCATCATGCCATCTTGCTTTTATCACTTTCCTGACTTTCATCACTCGCTGGAGGTATCTGACTTTTTCCTTTAGTTGTTTGCTGTCTCCCCAACTAGAATGCAAGCCTGTGAGGGCAGGACCTCTCCTGCTTTACTCACCACCACATTTCCGAGGCAGAGAACATTGGTACCATAACAGATCCAAGTAGATCCCTTCTGACTGCTTTTGGGCACCCCTGGTTTCAATGTACTTCCATGCCCAAAACCCTTGGAATTCTGCCTTTCGGCTGTGAGAGCCCCCTCTATCCTCCTGGGATACCCCTTGACTCAGGACACCCCTTTATCTCAGCCTCTCCGACTGAGGGACCCAACCAAAGACAACTCCCAGTATATATATGAGTACCCGACACATCGTAAGCTCCCAGAAAAAAATATGTTGAAGGAAGGAATGCATGCATGCATGGACACAGCCCTCTCAGCTTGACCCCCCCCTTAAGATCCAGCAAGTGCCCAACTGGGTAGATACCTAATAATCACTAGCTGGATGCTTAACAATTTTGTAATAGTCCCCGACCCCACAGAGAATGCTCTCACGTCCATTTTGATCCCCAACCCCCATCCCACCAGGGAGTTCTCGGACAGTCATGGAGCAGCAATCTTCACTCCCGTTTCACAGGTGGGAAGCCCAAGGCTCAGAGAGGTTACAGATTTCTCCAAAGGTGACCAGCACCTGGAGAAGAACAGGGGTCAGCACACAAGGCCAGAGCCCTTTCCGTTGCGTGCAAAGGGAAAGCAATATCACATGACTTTGGCTTTTATTTTTGGGGTGTCCCTCTTGCCTATAATACCCTAGAAAGGGTCAAGGCCCCTTTGAAAATCTGAAAAGTATTAAGGAAACACTTCTTAGAAAAAAATGTCATTTCTACCAAATCCCATTTCTTGAGGTTACACGTTTTCTGAAGCCAGGCTGTGACCCCAGGTAACATCCCTCCAATTTAAGGAACGCCCTCGGGGCTGATTCGCAGGACCCCACAGGCCTCCGAACAACCTGTGTGCACAGCTTGCCCTCCAGTGGCCCAGCCTGGAATTGCCCAGAAGTCATGCCCGCCGGCAGGAGGAGGAGAGGGATATTCCTCGAAGTCCCCAAGAGGGCCTTGATCATCAAGGTGGGGAAAAGCCGCAGGGGCTTCATGAGCGGGGGGAGGAACCTTGTGATGGTTCACACTTCAGAAGAAGACCTCTCGGGCCACCCATGGAGAACGGACTGCCTGGGACACGCAGAGAGCCCGGAGAACGGTGGGCCAGGCTGCTGAGGCTCCGAGGGAGGGACCCCACTGCATCACCCAGACAGCATCAAAACGGTGGGCTGGAACGCAGCGTCCCCAGCCCCAAACCCCTCACGTGGGGCCACCAACTCTTGAGCTCTACACTGCATGGCAGGTAACAAATGATCCTCGTTTTTTTCAGATGACGAAACCTACCTTAGTGATTTTATGCACCATGCGTGGCGAGCTCTCAACCAATGTTGGAAGAGTGGCCGTCTGAGCCAACAAAGCAACAATGGGCTTATGGCAACTACAATTAGGACTTCTGGTATTCCAGAACATTCTGGTATTATTTAGGGTATAGATAGTGTCCTGGGAATTCCAAGATGAGGGAAATCTGGGTGAGCAGAAGTGATCAGGAAGGCTTCCTGGAGGAGAGGGCATGGCTGGAATTGAGCCTTTGATGGTGGCCAGGACTGAGCGAGACGGAGAGGGAAACCCTCCGTACAGGGGTAACACTTATTCCACAAGCAGAGTGGGAAGATGGGGGAGTGCAGGTCTTACAACAAGGAGCAGTGCGGAGCTCTCAGATGGGGCAGGTCTAGTGGTACCTGCATGAATAGCTTTAAACTTTAACAGTTACAGTTTTAATGGCTACTGGAAAACATGTAACTTGCCCCATTGGACCCACAACTTGAGATACAACTGCTTTTTTATTTTAGACAATTCTTTAAGGGGTGCCTGGGTGGCTCAGTGGGTTAAAGCCTCTGCCTTCAGCTCGGGTCATGATCTCAGGGTCCTGGGACCGAGCCCCGTGTCGGGCTCTCTGCTCAGCAGGGAGCCTGCTTCCCCCTCTCTCTCTGCCTGCCTCTCTGCCTACTTGTGATCTCTGTCTGTCAAATAAATAAATAAAAATCTTTAAAAATTAAAAAAAATACAAGTCTTAAAAAAAATGAGTCAAATTTTTAAAAACTATTAAGTTAACAGAATCATGTGGTAGGTGGGGGTTAGGACGTAAAGTGAGCGGATGGGGAAACATTTCAGAAAATTCCTTAGACCGATGTCACATTGAAGTCTGACAAAGGTCTTTTGAAGCGTCGGCATGGCTTCCTTCCAGCGCTGGGCCACTTTCTTCACTGAGCCCTGAATGAAGTCGTTGGATGTGTTTACGAACCAAGGTTGTACCAGAACACAAATGAACTTAAACCTTACGAAACTATTCAGAACCAAGACGTTCACAGTGCAGTGTTCCTTTGGGACAGACACGTACCCAGCAGAATGCTTTATGGATAATTGCCTTTTTTTTTTTTCTTTCTTTTTTTAGAAGCGTGTAGAACTCCATGCAAGAATTGTTAGAAGCATCTGTGTTGAGGCTCAGGCACAGGGAAATCTACAGTCCTCAATGGTTATCAACTCAAGTTGGGGCATGCTGGGGTCAGCTCCCGGGAGAGAACAAATGGAGGTTTTAAGGGAACTCGGAGGCGTGGACCCTGGAGCTTCTCACCAGCAGGTTTACCCAAGGGCAGGCCCAGGCAGCAGAGACCATACTCCCAGCCCTGCTGTCCCGCCCCCACCAGAGGGACCGTCCCAAATACTGGTTTCCAGAACGAATCTCGAGATTGAGCAATCCTTTTGCAATCCTGTTGCGAATGGGTGCTTTTTCCACTTTGTTGCTTTCGACAACTGTGCAGAGAGGTCAAACAGACTTGTCAGCTGACCGGTCAGCAAAAAGACTTTTTGGTGACAGACGGCCCTCTGATTTTTGCCCATGACTCAAGCGTGTGAGAATTGAGCGACACAGCTATCGGGGCGTTCCTTCCTCTCCCTGTTGCTTATTTTTGTCAACAAGCTTTTTCTATCTTACATCTACAAAAATAAGAATGGAAATGATGGTAAATTTGGTCTCCTTCTAGTAAAAAGTTTCGTCATTCGAGGATACATGAATCAGTTGGGGAAGCCTCATTCACCTCGTTAGGAGATATATTTCCAGGCAAATAAAAACCACAGTGAGAGGCGCCTGGGTGGCTCAGTCCTAAGCATCTGATTTTCGCTCCGGTCATGACCTTGGGGTCCTGGGATCTGACTGGTGTTGGGGCTCTACGCTCAGTGGGGAGACTGTGGGAGGATTTTTCTTTCTCCCTCTGCCTCTGCACCCCATAACTTGCAAGTGCTCGGTCTCCCTCTCACTAAAAGAAATAAATAAGATTTTTTTTTTTTAAATGAGATTCCACTACGAAGGACTAAATTTTTTTGACTACCAAGGTGCTTATGTTGGTGGTGGTGGTTATGCACGGGAGGCACTCATACCTTGCTGGTGGGCTGCCGAAGAGGACTGCTGCTAGCGACAGTGTCAGCCACGACCTCCAAAGGTTAAACCCAGAGTCCCCATAGGGCTCACCAATCCCACTCCTGGGTATTGATCGTAATCGCCCCAAACTGGAATCACTTAAATATCTTGCAACTCCCGAATGCCTACAAACCCCAGTATACGCATACAACGGCCTTCTACTCTGCAAGAAAGAGAAAGTGTTTTTGTTTTGCTTTGTTTTCTTGAGAAACAAACTGTTGACACACTCAAGGACATGTGTGAATCTCAGGACGGATGCCAAGTGAAAGAGGCGGTGTTAAAAGTCCATATCCTGTGTGATTCCGTTCTGAGGACATTGTCAAAAAGGCAGAACTATCCGGTTGCCAGGGGTTGGCCTCAGCAGAAGGTTTTCCTGCAAAGGAGAAGCAGGAGGAAATCTGGAAGGAACATAACATTGTTCCGTAACTTGGTTGCTGGTGGTTACCAGAATGTGTATGTTACAATTCCTAGAACCATACACTCAGCTATTCCACTCTGTGCATTTAAGAAAATTCAAAATATGTGTAAAAAGGGGGACGCATTCCAATAGAGTCTTTATATATATATATATATTTTTAAGATTTTTATTTATTTATTTGACAGACAGAGATTACAAGTAAGCGGAGGAGACAGGCAGAGAGAGAGGAGGAAGCAGGCTCCCCGACAAGCAGAGAGCCTGATGTGGGACTCGATCCCAGGACCCTGGGATCATGACCCGAGCCGAAAGCAGAGGCTTTAACCCACTGAGCCACCCAGGTGCCCCCCCAGTAGAGTCTTACTTGTCTGTGGTGTAGCTAGCAAATAGGAAACACTGATGTTGTCCGTCGGTGGTGTACCTACAGAAAATGGCAGTCCAGACCAACAAAAGGTTACCCTTTGTGATCAAAGGAAGAAATTAAAACCCTCATTTGAACTTCTACCGATGCTTATGCTGCAAAGAAGCACAACAGAGCGATTCATAATACTTAAAGGCATAAATTCTATAACATTTTGCTAAACTTCTAGGGGAGAAGGAAATAGGCATTCAAGACCGGCCGTGTACTCACGGAGAGCTGGTTTGTGTGGTTTTTTTCAGGGGTTGTATCATATTTAGGACCCAGTGGGCTGTTTAAAGAGTGATGACATGGTCTTATTTTGTTTTTTAGGATTTTATTTATTTGAGAGAGAGACAGGAGGGGCAGGGGAGAGGGAGAAGCAGGGTCCCCGCTGAGCAGGGATCCCAACGCGGGGCTCCATCCCAGGACCCGGGGGTCATGATCGGAGCTGAAGGCAGATGCTTCAAGGACTGAGCCACCCAGGCAACCCCCGGACGCGTGGTCCAGGACCACAGTGTGTGGGAAAGTGCATCCTGGGTGGCTACTTAAAGATCAGATGAAAGCTTCTCGATGTCCACGTTGGAGTGAACGGGTGGATGGTTCCACAAAAAGCCTCGGGGAGGTCAGGTGGCACAGGAGCGCGGAGGAGGTGAAGGCCTTCGGATCCCAACCCCCCGGTCTGCACCTGCCGCGCCAGCCGCCCACAGCGCAGAAGTCAGAAGACAAGGCTTCCAGCCCAAGGCTGGCGTCATCACGCTGCCTCTGACGTCATCACGTCGCCTCTGACTTCTCGCAGGGCGATCCCCACGCCTCCAGCGCCATCACAGGCCTCTCCGTGTTATAGCACGTGTACGTCATCACCGGGCACCGCCTACACCATCACGGCACTTCTGACGTCACCGGCCAGCCTGTGACGGGGACGCACGTCCTCCTGGACCCAGACGGGCGCGCAGCCTTTGCCACGTGAAGGACGCTGCGCCCGGCCCGAAGGGGCCCCTGTGGCCTGGGGCGGGGCTGCAGGTGACCTCCGCAAGCCCGATCCAGCATTAAAAATGTTTCAAATAGAAAAAAAAAATTTGTTTTAGTTGCATTTGCAACAGCACTGCTAAAAGATGAATATAGTAATGTGCGGTTCGAAAACGTCTTTTTGACCTAAAATTTTGGGTTTCTGCTGATCTTCCAAGAAATGCTATTGCTTTTGGGGGTCCCCAACAGTACTGTGGGCCAGAGGCTCGCTGCGGGATCTGCCCTGTGCCTACCTGACCCTGGTGGGGGCCACCTTGGAGTGGCGGAAGGCTGAAGGGGCACCCAAGGGACGGTGGGGGTCTGCCTCCACACCTGGGCCAGAGACAGCCTGCCAGGGCCCGTGTAGCGGCAACACATCCCAGCTCCCCAGGCGGTGCCCCACGGAGCGCAGATGCTGCCTAGGCAGGGAAGGACAGACCTTCAGAATGCTATGTGTTTGCAGGAAGAGAAAACTGGACACAGCGTAGATGTGCATCAAGAGGGACTGTGTGAACATCTGTACCAGGGAGACTGTGCTGTCATTTACAATAATGAGGAGCAGGGAAGGCTGTCCAAGACAGGAACAGCTGGAGGGTCTGCTTGGGTGGGGAAATAAACCAAGAATGACACATCGTCACGGGAAAGATCATGATGGCCAATTTACATAGCCCTTCCCATGTGCCAGACGTGTTCTAGAAGCATTCCATGTCCTACGTCCCTGCATCCGCACAGTGCCACTCTCCAACAAAGCCAGCTACTTTCTCCACTCCCGAGACACAGAGCTGTCAAACGACTTGCCTGAAGTGACGAGTCGTAAGATGCAGAGCGGAGACTCAAACCCGGGCCGTCTGGCTCCCACACTTTGTGTTACGCACTGCTCTTTTCTGCTTCTTCCGTAACAAGAAAAAGCAAAAAGCCCAGAACAATACTGAGCATTTCCTACAGGCACCTCGATTTGTATATAGAGGCACAGAAAAAAAAGCGTAGCCAGGCTCCATGCCAAAGTGGCAGGCTACTTGGGACACGGATCACAGCAGCCTGAGAGCCTACTCTTTCTAAACGAGAACTGCATTCATGCAGTATTTATGTAAAATGTTAAATATAAACAAGATTGAAATTTTAAAACAATAGAAAGGCAAGTCAGCAGCCCAGCTGCTCCTGGCAGTTACCAGAAAGGAGCTACTGACTAAGAGCCCAGAACTTCCCAGGAAGCCCCCCGCTTCCCCACAAACACGCTGTCACAGACTCGAGCTTTAACTTTTAAAAAAGGTTTATTACTTCAATAGTGAATTACTTTTAAAAGATGATAAATTTCACTTCTGTTGCAGTAGAAAAGAGGCTGAGGCTTGCCCCAGAGCGGGAGTCGCGGGTGGATGGGCCTCCCACCCGACCAGACCGGACCCCCGGACTGATGGGGCCAGGCTTCCGCACCTCTGCCCCGGCACCTAAGAGCCGAGGGCCCTCGCGGGGGGCAGCTTGGGGCGGAGCGTCCCACCACCCACAGTGGGGAGTGGCCGGCTCAGTATACAGGAAGGCGTCAGTTTAGGCTGGAGGAAGGGGGCCCCAGGCACCCAAGCCTGGTCCCCGTGCGGACTTCAGGGAAATCAACGTCTGCTTGGGGAATGGGGAGACAGTGGGAGCAGCCTTGAGACGCATCTCGAGCTCACGTGTTTACTGAGGCCTGGGTGAAAGGGCCTCGCCCCCAGCCCAGACGGACGGATGAGGGCCAAAGCTCCGGGTCTGGGCAGGACTGGGCAGCCCCCTGCCCATAACGGCTTTGGCATGAGAAGTCTGTGTTCCCGGACTGGGTTTGGGGACAGTAGCCGGCCCCTCAGAGTAAAAGGTCTGTCCCGTGTAGCTGAGCCACCAAGCGGGGACTGCAGTATTTCGTGACTGGTGGAGAGGGCACTGGGGGGGAGGAGGCAGCAGGCGCCGGGGCCCCCTGGATGAGCAGGTCAGGCTGGGCTCTCTCAAGGGAGGGGACCCAGTGCCCACGGCACTGCGGGTCACTTGGACGGAAGGTTCCAGACTCTCCTCGTTGACCAGCTCTCCGAGTCTCCTCAGCAGCAGCTCCATCCCTGAGTGTGCCTGCACACGTCTGTGCACGCGTGCGTGTACACGTGCGAGGGGGTGTGCAGTGTGTGGACACGCGTGTGGCAACTGGGGGGCTCAGACTTTAGGACTGGTGGGCTGTCCGCTAAGAGAGTCCTGAAGAAGCGGGGTACAGGAGCCGGGGAGCCGGTCTGGCTGAGCGGCCGTGCTGGGCTGGCTCGTGGCGTCTCCAGGACCCTGAGGAGGAAGACAGGAGCTGGATCGCGGAGCGGGATCAGGGAGGCCCACCCGCATCCCCAGCGCCACCCTTGGCCCTGCACCCACATCCTCCGGCGAGGAGACAACTCCTCCCACGTCCCCCATCAGAAACACCCATTCATCAAGCTCGAGATCAGAAAAAGCTGGAGTGACGTACGGACCCCTGAAACGCAGTTACGAGGGCGTCCTCTCTCACTACACACCATCGTGCCCCGCCCTCACCCCATTTCCGAGGTGGGAAAAACCAAGGCCAAAAGGCATTTGACTAACACAGTGAGCAGAGCAAAACAAGGGCTCCAGGCCTTCTCTGCAATACTGTGAGCCGTAACACTGGAAACCAGCTAAAGGTCCACCGACCGGAGAGTGCATTTTTTAAATAGCATCACAAGATGGCATTGAACCTGAACAGCTTTCACAAACCCAGACCTGCTGAGGCGAAAAGCCAGTGGCCGAGGGACCCATGAGAATTGCTTGAATCCTCTATTGTTCCCGGATATATTTATACAGACGTAGAGGGGAAAAGCCTACACACCAAATTCCTGGCAAGGACGGCCTCTGGGGGAAAAGGTGAACCAGAACAGAATGTTCACGATTCATGTTGTTGAGTCTGGGTGACAAGGAACGGCAGACGCTGTAATTTATCTTTTACTTTTTTTTTTTTTTTTTAAGGTTTCTCAACCAAGTTGTTAAAGACGATGATGATAAGAACTGGAGGCGGGTGGGGAGGCAGAGACGGGGTTCTGCATCCCTCTGAGCCCTCTGCCTTCCTTCCCCTGAAGGGAGAGGCCTCCCAGCAGCAGTTGGGGCTGAGATAGCCCGAGTACCCTGGCCCGCTTGCAACCCCAAGGGCTTGCGTCTCCAGGCGGTGAAGAGAATTAAAACCCCCACTCTGAGCAGAACAGAGGCAGGGGGAAGCGTTGGACTCTGGCCCCTCTCCCTCTGAGACATTTCTAAGGCTTCCGGGATTGAGCCCATTCAAGCCAGGGGCAGGAATGGGGGGTACATCGAGGCCAGGCCAGAGTGAGAGCAGCCTACCCCATGACACACCACCACAGAGAGGCAGCGTGGGACACCTATGGTGGTCACAAGCTCAGCACCTTGACCCAAACAGCCACAGCTTAAGAAAGCCTTGCTCAGAAGTAAAAAGGAAAATTAGTCCCAGACTGAAAAGATGCCCTGGTCTATCCGAAGGAAGACACATGTAACAAATCCCCAAGTTACCAGAACATGAACCAGATTCCTCCCCTTCCTCTTCCCTTCCACCTTAGTTTGCCTGAGGAATGAGGACTTGGAATCCGAGAGAAATTAATGAGAAGGTAGGAACGGTCCAGGAACATTTCCCTGAAGGGCTTCCATGTATAGTTGCCCAAGATGTTCACTGCACAAGTGAGCCTAGCCAAGGGGGCTGTGAATGAGCTGTCAGCCTCCATTTGCCAAACCCTCTGCCCTCAAGCAGGCCAGGTCTGCACAAAGTGGATGTCTTTCTTATCAACATAAAAATGCTCTTCTTGGCTAGTGCAGGCCCCATTTCCTGCTTTCCCCAAACAAGGCAGCCGTTCAAGACTGTTCCCATGCTCAGGTGCAAGGCAAGATGTGGGGGGACCCACACCTAGGCTCAGCATAGGGTAGAGACCACCATGCAGGGATTCTAGGTCACCAGGACCACTGGTCACTTCCCAGGTGCCTGCCTCCCACCCCAAACCAAATCCTATGGGACATGACAGGACACTGTGTTCCCCAAGCACACGACTGGTGTGGAGGCTGAGCTGCCTTCCAGAAGGCAGGGCTGTAGAATCTCTAAGTCAAAAAGTTCCCCAATAAATAAATAAATAAATAGATAGATAGATAAATAGGACACCCCAGGTTTTGGTTTTGTCTTATGGGAGAAGGGGCTCGGCAGGACATGCTGGCCGTGTCCCTGGCAGCCCAGGGCTCAGACCTCACGGAACCACCATCCCTATCTGTGCTAAAAGGGAAGAAAGCCCTCTCTACCTCTGAGGACCCCACCCCTGCCCCCCGAGAATGCCCAGCAAGTTTCCACAGAAGGGAATTGTGGCGAGAAGGGGGTAGGGGTCCCCGGAAGGCAAGCCGTACACAATAAGGCATCGTAGGGGATTTTGGGGAGACAAGGAAGGAATGGGAAACGAGCGTCCAGCTAGGACACCCTGTTCCCGAGCCCAGGGACTGTGTCTGCAAGGAGGGTATCCGGGGCACGTTCAGTCCTGACGTGCTCACGCCCCTCCCTCCTACTCCCCGATTGGCAGGAGGAGCCACCCCACCCCCAGCCTGGCTGGGGACACAGCTGTCCCTCCCTGCTCACGGGGCTGGCAGCTGCTGAGCCCACGACTTTGCATTTTCTCTTTTATTTCCACCTCCAGCCCTGGCAATCAGAGCCAAGTGGAGGCAGCCAACTAGCCCCAAAGAGCAAGGCTGTTGCCTCACCCGCGCTCTGTGGCTGTCAGGAAAGCTACTTAAACCCAAGCAGATTTGGCCCCAGAAGCTCGAGGGGGCAGCCCATTTTTGAGAAACCAAGGTAACAGCCATCTGTCACAGGTACGACTGTAGAGCGACTCACCGCTGCCCGACACGAAAGTCTAGGGCCCAGGGCTCTGCCGGCCACATCCCCGAGCAGCACTAAAACCTCAGACCTAATGGATCCCGGCCGGGAAGGCGAACTCCCGCAGGCACGAGCCTGCTTCTTCCGGAGGTAGATTGCCAGATAGCATCCGGGCATCCAGTTAAATCTGAATGTCAGGTAAACAACTGAGCTTCCAGTATACCCATGTCCCAGTAACTGCACGGAACACACCTACCCTAAAATTCATTCAGTTTACCTGACATGATCCTTCTGTTGTTGTTTCTTGGAGGGGGGGGGCAGGGAGGATAAGCGGACCTGTGCCTCTTTGCTCTATCTGGCAAGCCTACCCTCAGGCTGAAACCCAGTATTCAGCAGGCGCTCAGGTGATGCTCAAATTATCTTTTTCTTGGTCATCCCAGATTCACTGATGTATTGATTTAATTCCGGTTTGCAGGGGGTTTTTTGTTTTGTTTTGTTTCAGAGACAGAGCACATGTGAGAGGGGATGGAGGGAGAGGGAGAGAGAGAATCCCTCTCTCTCTCCAGGGAGAGCTGGCTCCACGCCCAGCACAGAGTCTATGCGGGGCTCGATCACAGGACCCTGAGATCACGACCTGAGCCAAAATTCAGCCTCGGATGCTCAAGCGACTGAGCCTCCCAAGCGTCCCGATCCGAGATTTATTTAGACTCTTGTTTCTCAAACACAGGATCATCTACACCTGAACCCTCTTGGGGGTGTCCATTAAAATACATATTCGAGGGCTCCACCCATGACGCTACTCCAGAGGGTCCAGAAGCATGTCCGGGGTCTGCATGTGGAGCCAGCTTTCCCGCAGAAGTCCACCGCACCAGAGGTCAGAGAAGCAGCTGGCTTGAACCCCGATCCTAGCTTCCTAAGACAACCTTGCAAATAAGACAGCAGCCCCCAGAGCGCCACGACCCTCCGCCTCCTACCAGGCCTGGGACCAAAGAAACTGCCGATCACTCTGAATGCAAAAATAGGCAAGTAGGAATTTTGAGTCTGTAGACACTCGAGGTGCAGTTTAAGCTGAAGACAGCATAAGATCCAAAGAGTTTCGAGCCACCGGAGTTCTACTCGCTACGGGAGGGGCAGGGGAGGGGGCCGCGCGGCGTTACCTGGTACCCACCTACAATCTTGCTTCTTGTAGCACAGTCCCCTTGGGAGCTGATGTCATCAGGGATTCAGAATAGGCCTGAATGGCCTCCTTATCCTTTGAGCCCTTTTTACTACTACTCCAAAATAAATAGCATTTCTCCTAGAAGATAACCAAGCTAATTTATAGTTGACACCATAGCCAAACACGAAAGGTTGACACGCTTCTTCAGTTTCCGGAAAGCAAGGAGCAGGGTGTTAAGTCCAATAAACCATTAACGCCTGAAGATGCAGAGACGTGGAGAGTGGGTGCCCTTCACCAGAGACAGAAATGCCTTCGGGAAACGTGCTCGGTCCGACGGACGAGCCCCGCAGGAAAGGGTCTGGCCACCTGAACGACTAGGGTTTGGACACTGTGAATCAAGGTGGGGAGATGGGCCACCGTGGGCAAGGCGCATTGGCCAAGAACCAGCGGACCGAGCAGGTGGTGTTTTAAATCGGCCGGAAACAGAAATTTCTGTGAAATTTGCTATTTGAAAGGAATGACGTAAGAAGAAAAATTTCTGGGAAATTAAAATATGTTGAGTTCATCAGCATATGATCTCTTCTTTTAAAAAATCAGGACATGGGTAGAAGAAGAATCAATGAAACAAGATGGGATTGGGAGGGAGACAAACCATAAGTGACTCTTAATCTCACAAAACAAACTGAGGGTTGCTGGGGGGAGGGGGATTGGGAGAAGGGGGTGGGATTATGGACATTGGGGAGGGTATGTGCTTTGGTGAGTGCTGTGAAGTGTGTAAACCTGGTGATTCACAGACCTGTACCCCTGGGGATAAAAATATATGTTTATAAAAAATAAAAAATTAAAATGAAAAAAAAAATCAGGACAAATAACATAAAAATATATGAGGTCTAAGCTCTGCTAAGTTCCCCTGCCCCCCCCCCCACCCAAAAAAGTCGCGGAATACATTTCCACTATGTGACCTCCGGTGCCCCCTGTGGGGAGGAAGTCTCAGCTGCGTCCTCAGGGAAACAGGCATCCTTACTGCGTCTGGGGGCTGCACACTGACCTGGGGCTGAGGCCTGGAGGGAAGGGGTGCTAGCCAGTGATGTCATGGTTTCCTCACTCTCCTTCCTGATGGACACTCAGGAGAGACAGAGGAGACAGAAGATGGCGAGGCTGCTCTGGCCTCCTCCCCTGGGCCGGTCCCTGACCAGCCAGACCCTGGGATCCCCCATCGGTGGCGGTGGAAATGCCCAAGGAGGGATTCTCAGGCTGAGAGCCGTGGCTTCTAGTCCTTTCCGCCCTGCCAGCATAAATCAGGCAAAGAACTATAGGGAGTTCCCTTATGCTCCCTGGAGAGCCAGTCCCGCTCAGTCCAGTCTCCGTAAGCCCCCAACAGGCTAGCTAAACCTATCGATCACCAGGAGCTCAAACACCAGAGCAGTGGCATGGTGACAGCTCATAAGCCCTGCACCCCTGCCCCAGGGCAAACCTTTCTCCCTACAGGATGGGAAATTTGGAAGGCAAATCTGGTTAAGGGGCTGACACCCAAGTTAAGAGCCCAGGAAGGTTTATGGTTACCCCAGCAAGCAAGTAAGCAGGCATGCAAGCTGCTCCCCAAGAAAGAGAAGAAAGTGGAAGACCCGTCGGCCAACGCTGAAGCAAGAAATCAGGAGCCATGGGGGCCCAAGGGCCTTCCAGACATGCCTCAGCCACCCCTGCCTCAGGGCCTTTGCACTGGCCATTCCTTCTCTCGGAGTACATCTGTGAGTCTGTGCTGAGTACCTCAACAGCATTCCCATCTAAGCCTAAATTCTATCTCTTCAGAGAAGCCTTTCCTGGCACTCTCTCTATAGTTGTCCCCAACCCTCCTGAACGCAATGATGTCCAGTCCAGGAGCCATAATATGGCCGTTAAGTCTTTAAAATGGGTGAGTCTGAATCAAGACCTGCTGCAAGTATAAAATACAAACCATATTTCAAAGACTTAACATGAAGAAATAATGTAAAATATAGCTACGTTTATATTTTTTATATACTTTTTATTTTTACATTTATATGTTGATGCCCTACTTTGGACCTATCCAGGTGAAACAAAATATATGATTAAAATTGGTTTCTTTTACTTTCATGTGCTTATTACAAAATGTAAATGGCTCACCCACGGCTCACGTATTTCTACTGGACAGCACTAACCTTGTCTGTCACGTTTTCTAATTATCATCAGCAAAATTGCCTTTTCTGTTCCCTTGGTTTTCATCCGCCTCCATAACTAGAACGCCATGCTCCCCCAGAGCAGGGCACGGGTCTGTCTTGTTCACGGCTAGCTGCCCTGCACCTGGCAGAGACTGGCACCCAGCAGGCGCTGACTTGATGCACAAACCATTCAAGTACCAGGTCTCATTACCCCGAGCCCTACCAGCAGCCCCTCCCAGAGAGGGTCCCCAGGCCTCCCAGGACCCGCGGAGAAGTGGCAATGCGGGAGGCAAGAGAGATAAGCATGCAGTGACAAGTGACAGCTCCTCTGCCCCACGCAGAGACCCAGGACCGCTGCCCAAGGTGGGCTCAGGGTTGAGGGTGTCTGCGGAGACAACTGGAGGGATGCCCAGAGGACCCCACGCCCCACCTTCCCCCAGCAGGCAAGCAATGGGCCGTTCAGCCCAGGCCTCACTCTGGCCATCACCTACTTGGCTCCGGATCTGGTAGATGATAGGGATGAGCAGCAGGACGCAGCCCAGGGCGAGGAGGACGTACTGGGCGTAGTGCAACACACTGGGCATCAACACCAGCTGGTTGTAGAAGGTCTGCAGGGGCTCACCTTCCATTGCCCCGCTCTGGGGACGGAGAAGGACAAACGAATGGGCTGGCACGGCACCCAGCAGGCCTGGGGCGCAGATGCTGCCCACACCACATCCCTGTCCCCCACCCCTTCTGGATCTCAAGACCACAGTCCAGAGCTTGCAATGAAGCCTGTGGGCGGGGGCTTCCTTTTCCTTGGGGGGGGGGGGGGGCACATGACGGGACTACATTTCCCAGACTCCCATGCAGCTAGGTGAGGTCACATGATCCCATCTGGCCAATGGGGTGCGGACCCCGTAGGTTACAACTTCCTGCCTGGCCCATAGGCACCTGCCACGGGATTCTCTCCACCTGAATCCCAGTTCCTGGAACAGGAAGGGTTCTGAGGATCTGGGGGGCGGGGGACGGGGGGCGGGAGTACGGGACAGCAGGAGCCTGGGTGTCCCTATGGCAGAGCTCCGCCTCCCACAAGCCGCCCAGACTGTGACGTGAGCAGGCTGTCCCTTCGGATATTATAGCTCTGCCTGATTGAAAAGCCCTCTGCCAGAAGGAACCCCGGAAAGCCAGGAAAAAAGAAAGTTTTCAAGTGAAAAGGTGACGCGCTGAGAAGCAGCTTCCCTTCTCTCAGGAGAAGTGGTCAAGCACATTCAGAAAATTACACCCTGGGCCAGGGCCCTCCTGTGTCGGGCAGCTTCTGCCTTCCTCACCCAAGGGATCCTATCAGCAGGGGGATAATCAATAGGACGTGCTTGGGCCTCGTGGAGCTTCTCACGGATCGTTCTACATCCCACATTCCGGCAACCAGCACCCCCGCCCCAAGAACCCTCTGCCTCCGAATCCCACCCTGGCTTCTGCCTGGCATCCCAGACTCGGCGCCCAAGGGCACCCACGCAGGCAGCCGGGGGCAGCCTCACCTCTTCGAACCACACCAGCGGCAGGACCACAGGCTCGATCTTCCCCGTTTGTCTGGAAATGAGCGAGACAAAGCCAGTGAGAAGTTTTTGCCAGTGTGTCTTCTGTGAGGCAGCTTTGGACACGTGATCCCAAGCTCCGGGATCAAGAGGGATTTGATGTTGCAACAGCTAGATTGGTGCAGGCTTCTTGAGTAATGGGTACTTCCTGGCGGGGAGCAACCTGACAATCTGATCCTATCTTTTTGAATGAAAAACTCACATTTCCTACAAGGTGGGGGCTGCCAGGGACCTGGCGGATGTCCATCCGTTCCCTTTAGAAACAAAACCCCAAATTTATTTGGGATGGCAATGCACCCGGCTAGCTAACAATAGGTTTTATGCTCGCCTCCTGCATTCCTTGGGAGAGTCTAGAATCTGGGCCCATGCCAGACAGAGGCTGCCTACGTGACCAGGCCCCAATAAACAGGCTGGGCCTGGGCACTGAGTCTCTAATGGGCTCCCCTGGTAGAAAACACTTCACAGGTATTGTCACAACTCATTACTGCAGGCATTAAGGGCATCCTGTGGGACTCTCCTGGGAGAGGGCTCTGGAAGCCTCTGCCCGGACCACCCCCAGCCCCAGACTTCACCCCATGCACCTTGTCCTTTGCTGATTTTGTTAGAATCCTTCTGCTGTAATGGATCACAGCCACAAGTACGTCTACGTGCTCGGTCCTGTGGATCTTCGCTCCAAATCGTGGAACCTAAGAGTGGTCTTGGGGACCCCTGACACAACACTTACTAGCTAACGGTGTGACCGCCGGCATGTTACCTGCCCTCTCTGGGTCTCCCCTATAAAGTGGGGAGGACACAGGCAGTCTCATAGGGCTCTATTGTTTTACATGCATTAGCATGAGCAAAGTGCTTAGAGGAACTCCCGCCGTACAGAGAGCGCTTCGGGTCTGGTACCGTTGTCATTGTTCAATCCTAGCAAACAAATGGGCGAAAACATTCTGCAGCTATTGGTCGGGGCGGGGGTGGAGCGTGGGGGTTTTCTGCTTAAAGAAGGCACAACTGGACAGAGGGGAAGTGGAGCGCACTAGGCCCCCAGCTAAGCCACGGATTGTGTCGTGAAATGAATTTACACAGCATCACCTGCAGACAAGTCACAGAAATACAACAGAGGGTCCGCGCTGGCCTCTTTTATGTGAGTCTGTAAGAGCGGATGCAAATTAAATGCAAATAGCATGCAACCCTCCTGCCTTTATCTTGTGGGCAAAAGGCCCCCAAATTCCCCAGAGGAGCCACAGGCAAACAGCTCAGCTGAGTCTCTGGCCTCTTCCCACACCCGATGGGACGGCAGGAGGCGCTGCCGTTAGACCCGCTCCCTCGAGGCCACTGCTCCGGCCAGAAAGGGAGGTCAGACGGCTGCGTAGCCCGTGCCTAACAGACGAACAGACGGGGACAGAGGCCCAGAGAGGTCAGGGGAGAGGCCCGAGGTCACCAGCAGGCAGAATCCAGCGGCCCAAGTGTACCGCTGGCTTGAACAGCATTTTGTCAAGAATTCACATTCACTTCCAACAAGTGAACACTGAGAGAGACCCAGTTAAAACCCAGATTTTGAAAAATCCATTTGAAAACGCATGGGACAGGGCCACGACTGGTAGGAGCTCCCGGGTGCGGGGGGCGGGGGGGAGGGCTCGTCCTCAGCCCCACCCTCCCCACCCAGCACCCAGCCTCCCTGGGCTTCCCAAGTCACCTGTCACCCACTCCCCGTCAAGGCCGTGATGGGTCCCAGAGCCAGAGGCTGGTGGGTGGCAGGCCGTTTCACGACCCCAGCTCCTCCAGGAGCAAACCCTCTGATAGCCTCACAACGCACAAATAAAAAGCCCGGGTAGGAGGCGAGGCAGAGAAGCGTGTTCTCTCCAGCTGAAAGGCATTTCACAAAACTGAAGAGACGCTCACATTCCTGAGGCCCAGAACTCTTCCTAGGGGAATTTTTTTCATGAAGCTATTTCAAATATGCTTAAGGGAAAAAAAAAAAAAAAAAAAAAAAACACGAGAACCCAGAACCCAGACGCCACCATAACGAGTAAATCAGTGCGCCCTCTCGACCAGCTCCAAAACGACCCCGCATCCTGCCCGGAGCGGGCGAGGACACGGAGGCTGGGACGTTCCCACACGGCTGGCGGGAAGGTCGGCGAGGCAGCTGCGGGACAGAACAGTCCGGCAGCCCCTCCAGTAGCTAAGCGTGGCCTTGCTGAATGAACCAGCAGTCATGGTCCCAGGTGTCCGCCCAAGGCAAAGGAAAGCACGCGTCCACACAGAATTCTACACACGCGCGGTCCTGGCAGCATTACTCAGGATGGCCCAAACCGAGAAAAACCCAAATGTCCATCCAGGGAGCGAGAAAACCTGCCCAACGCACACGATGGCCGACGCTCCGGCCACGAAGGGGAAGAAGCGGTGGCATCAGCGACAGCCTGAAAGAGCCTTGCAGACGTGAGGCCGAGTGCGAGAAGCCAGACGCAAAAGGTCACCTCGTGCATGCAAGATCCCCTTTATAGGAAGGGTCTGGGACAAGCAAATCCAGAGAGACAGCAAGTAGATGAGGGGACGCCATGGGCTGGGGGAGGGGAGTGACGGCTACTGGGGTGTGTGCGGAGGGAGAGAAATGCAGCGAGGGTGCATGACTCCCAACACGCTGCTAATCGCCGAATCGCAGGGGTGAGTTTTACGCCATGTGAATTACATCCCCAAAAAGGCCATTATTCCAAATGAACAGCAACAAGAAGAAAATCGGGGCTTTAAAAAAAAATGCCTTCCATAAAGCGAAGAGTCACCCTTTAAAAGACTATTTGGTACATTTCCATGTTCCAATCCTCGCTCTTGCCAGGACTTTTTTTTTTTTTTTTTTTTTTCAATTTTCTGTTGAGTAGGAAACTGCCTGGATGGGAAAGTCTGGCGAATTTGGGGGACAGATGTTGAGAGACAAAACCAGGATCCCGGAGTGGGGAGCAGAGGACCGTCTCCTTCCCCACCTGCTGGTCCCTGGGGAGGGTCACCGCAGTCCCCCCATCCCTGGGACCCAGGCTCCCACTCCCAGAGCCACTCACCCGATGCCTTTGATTGCCTTGATATACAGGCTCAGCTGTAATTTCACGGAGCAGTTCATGGGAATCCCGGTGACCTGTGGGAAGAAGCACAGACAGGGGCCTGGGCTCGCTGGAGCCCCCAGTCCTGCCCCCGAGGGTGAGCACCGGGACCCCCCACTAGCTCCCACCCCCTCCCAGGCAAACACACGCTTCCCAAAGCCCCCTTTCATCCACCACCTATTCCCAGGTATAGTACATTCTGTTCCCTTTTTTGTTTTTGGTTCATTTTTCCCCCTTTATTTTTAAAATTTTAATTAATTTATATTTTATTGACATATAATGTATTATTTGTCCCAGGGAAGTACATTCTGTTTTCATCATCCCTACCCCATCCTCCAAGCTCAACAAAATAGATTTGCATTTGGAAAAAGTCACCCTCCTCACACAACTTTTCCTGTCTCAAACCTAAGGATAGTTTTCCCTCGGGTTTAATTTTCTTTTTCTCGAGAACTTTTTAATCTCCATATAGGAGGTAGGGACAGGAAACTTCCTTTGTCACAGGAACCTACGTTTGTGGGGTTTTTCTGGATGAGATCATTTTTTTTTTTAATAGTAAGTAAATAGTAGACAAGGACACCCGCATGTAGGACCAAACTCGGGGAGGGAGCTCCAGAAGCGGAAAGGGACAGAGGTTGGAGGTCAGGAGGCCAGAGCTGCCGCCTCTCCGCCAAGGCCTACCTCCTCGTCTGCAAAAGGGCCTAATTCTCCCCACTTCCCAGCCTTTCTGTGGCGCCCAATCAGGCACCCAAGATACCCACACTCGGGGCCATCAATTCTCATGTGATTATCAGGTACATCCGAGGTAAAAGGCCTTATCTTCCGTGATAAGCAGGCCTGGCGGGCCCCAGTGGCCCAGAGGGACAAGGCAAAGGCTGTGCTCCTGAGAAACAGAGGAGACCTTGAACCCCAGAAGCCGGCGGGATGGGAGGGAGTCCACCTGTGTGTGGAGAAGCGATGACACGGCAGGCCCGAGGCTGTCCTCCTCCGAGAGGCCTGCTGGCTGGGCTGGCCGCTGGCTGGGGTCTGGGAACCGGGACTCCGGGAGGGCCCCCCACCAACTCCCTAACTGATAAGCAGGGTTCACTGCGCCTGGATGGTCTGAACAAACAACGTGATTTATGCCGACCGCCGGCTTTCCTGCGGGGGAGTCTGGGAGTCGGGAAGGCACCAGGCAGAGCGAGCCGGTGGGAGCGGCCCCCAGAGAACACCCAGGCTGCTGAGTCTCTAATGGGCTTCCCTGGGAGATGACACAGCTCACTGCTGGGGGAATTCAGTGGGTCCTGTGTGGCCGCCGTGGGGGAGGGCCCTGTGCCTGACGACCCACCACCCCCAGACCCCGGCTTCACCCCCTGTGCCCTTCTCTTTGCCCACGGAGCTTCGTGTCCTGCGTAATCCGCCCCAGCCCGGGCTCCCACCTTATGCAGAGCCCTGCGAGTCCCCCCAGCCAATCAGCAAACTTGGGGGTGGCCTCAGGGACCCTGACATAACCTGCCACCGCCACCCCCTCTTTCCAGAACGGCCTCTCTAGTCTGGGGTCTCCACCCGGGCCCACTTCCTTCCCCAGGAAATATGTTTCCTTCCCTCCTTGGCCGGCTCCTCCAGGACCGTGAGGCCCCTTCGTGGGCAAAACCCCACCCGTCCCCAGCACCCCGCAGAACGAAAACAGGGACCCGTGAGCACAGCCCTCACCACACCCTTCCTGCTCTCAGCGCCGGAAGAGAAGCCTCCAGGACAGCAGCCCCCCCCAGGTATCCTGCTCTCGGGGCTCACGCCACCCAGGCAGCAAACGGGTCCCAGGCTCTTCCTCCCTGAAAGTACCCGAATCAGCAGCCAAAACCCAAAAGGCCACTTCCTTTCCCTGCGTGCCTCCAGCTGACCCGAAACAAAAGCCAGTTCCTACTGTGGCCGGGACAAGACCCCTGCTGCGTCGTCTGGTCCCCAATCTTGGCCGCCTGTTCCTCACCATGGGGGGAGGGGACGGGGAGAGCCGTGCACTCGAGTGAGAGTCACCCGTGAGAACAGAGATCGTGTTCCTGCTGGATTCTCCAGAAGCCAGCAGAGAGAGAGAGAGAACAAATTACGTGAATGAGGGGCGCCCGGGGGGCTCAGTCGGTTGAGTGTCCAACTTGATTTTGGACCAGGTCATGATCTCAGAGTCATGGGATCGAGCCACACGCTGGGCGCCCTGCTCACTGGGGAGTCTTTGCCTCTGTCCCTCCTACCTCACTCTCTCTCTCTCAGATAAATAAACAAATCTTAAAAAAAAAAAAAAAAAAAGGGGGCGCCTGGGTGGCTCAGTCAGTCAAGTGCCTGCCTTTGGCTCGGGTCATGATCTCAGGGTCCTGGAATCAAGCCCCACATCAGGCTCTCTGCTCAGCAGGGAGCCTGCTTCCCCCACCCCACCTGCCTGCCTCTCTGCCTACTTGGGATCTCTGTCAGATAAATAAATAAATAAATAAAATCTTTTAAAATTAATGAATTAACTAATTATTAAAATGAACTAAAAGAGAAGAATATAGACAACCACAATAGTTTTATAACAAAAAACTCTTGGGGTGCCTGAGGGGCTTAGTTGTTAAGTATCTGCCTTCTCCCAGGATCCTACTTGGCAGGAGGCCTGCGTCTCCCTCTCCCACGCCCCCTGCTTGTGTTCCCTCTCTCACTGTGTCTCTCTCTGTCAAATAAATAAAATTTTAAAAAAACAAAAAATTTTTAAAAACCCTTTTAAAAACTGGTCAACATGTGAAGACAACACAGAGAAGCCATAACATTTCTAGCGATAAAGAACAAACTTAATATGACTTATTAATATTAATGACCATCAATTTAATTCATTAGTAGGAACCTCATTAAAACTAACCAGATATTCGCACAGGACACGGGGATGGGGGCATCAGAAGGCCCATGTCTGAATTCAGCTTCGTCCCTTACGCTCGGTCATTTATCAAACCCGCACCGACTGAGATGCTAGTGGGTCTGCTAACTGCTAAAATCCAAGCAACACGACAAGACAGGACGGACCTCTCCTCGGTGCACCAACGATCCCATTACGAGCTGTATCACGTGACCTCTCTGGACCGCAGCCTCCCCATCTTTACGACAGGAGGAGCAGGGCTCGCCCCCCAGATCACTGTGAGTGTGTACTGAGTTGGCGCGTGTCGAAGCATCTAGCTCGGGGTGGCACCAGAATGAGTGTACAAGCAGCATCTGCCGGACGTGAAGTGTGTGCGGTCACCGCTGGCTTAACCAGCATGTGTTTTTAGTGAACAGTGGTGGCGGGGGGGGGGGAGTGCCAGGGGCCAGTGGGGTCGAGTCAGGAGCTCAGAAAATCTGAGCGTACAGAAAAATGACGTGGAACGTCGAAGAGCTCTGAAAAAGGCCTGCGGGCAAGACCAGGAGTGTCCACTCCGGCCACCGAAACCGCAGGATTGTTTAATCAACAGCAAAAGTCACTAGTCCAAACAGGCCCGTTTTATAGTAGCAGAGATAGGGAGATAAGACAACCGGGTAAAGACAGGCCCACGGGGGGACCACATGTGTGGGCCTGCCCCCTTCTTGGCTGCCACCCGCAGAAAGCGGGTCTCAGAGGACAAATTTCCCAGGACCCGATTCATCTGCGAGATATCCCAGGCTCTTGTCGGGACCGAGAGAGCTTTATGATACGCTGGCACAGCCAGAGGGCTCCTCTGGCTAATTTGCAGACTGATAATTCTAATTAATTTACTACCTTATGATCCTTTGATAAAGACAATTCCCTTGGGAAGAGATAATGAACCCCTTGAACTATGGAGTCTGAGCAAAGTAGGCACCTCTGATGGCTTGATACTCTACAAGTTGTCAATGCCAAGGAAAGCCAGGCCTCCCACCACCCCCACCGTGGAACAGCTCAGTGCCTGGCAGGGGTGGGGAGCAGAGAAGGGGGCCAAGGAGGCACCAGTGGGAAATCCCTCCCATACCCCCCCCCACAGGCTCACCGGGTGGACATCCAGGAATAAGGAATGCTCCTCCTGGTTGGGATGGAGGCCCAACACTGCCTCGGCCAGCACGGGGTCGGCGTTGTAGAAGTGAGGGTGTGAGAGAAACAAGGGTGCATCTAGAAGGCAGAGAAGGGGAAAGGGGTCATCAGACAACGGAGAGCATCAGCACATCCAGAGGCTTGCGTCCTGCCAGGGCCTGGGGAGGCACAGGCGCCGGAACCCAGCCATTGCTGAATTCCCAGATGATGACGAGATGCCAACGACAATAACTAGACAGAGAAAACTCTTTCCTCCAGTCCGTAAATGTTTACCAAGTGCCCGAGAGACGCCACGCACTGGGAAGGGACGAGCTCTGTGCCGGCAGGAGTGGTTGTGTGAGAGCTGCCGATTCGGGTGGCGGAGACCACAGGAAGGAAGGGAGGTTGGTTCAACCACGCCAGGCGGGGAAGGCCAGGGAAGGGCATTCCAGGTGGAAGGCTGGGCAGAAGCAGAGGCAGGGAGACAGGAAAATGCACCGTGCACGTGGGACAGGCAGTACGTGGAGGCGAATTATGGGAGTCGAGGATTAAAAGGTAAGTCGAGGCCAGTTTTGAACTTGGGCAGGGAAGGGGCATCTCGATCGCGAAGCCAGGCAGCCCGGACCACCTCCTGCAGGCAAGGCGGCAGCTGTCAGAGACGTTGAGGGGTGCGTGCCTGCGGCCGGGTCTCCCTATCATCCACGGGAAGGGTGAAGACACACCTGCTTTGCTCCTTCTCTCCCAGCAGCCGCTCTGCGGGACGGACGCCAGCGAGTGTGACAGGGGCTGACTCGGGCCCCTCTGTGTGAGAAATTCACACCCAGAAACGTGAGGCCGAACCTCTCCATCAACTGACCGAGTAAGGCAAACGCCAGCTATCCTCACGTGCTCAGGACCATGGACAACAGGCCTGATGGACAACGAGTTAATGAGGAAAAGAATCAGCCTCTCTCAAAAACCCATGAGGACCCAGAACAGGCAAACCGTAGAGACTGAATACCATACATTGTGCTAGCCAGTGGCTAGGGGACAGGCAATGGGGAATGACTGCCGACAGGTGTGGGTCTCCTTCTGGAAGGGTCAGAATGTTCCAGAACCAGGCAGGGACAGTAGGTGCACAATATTGTCCATGTACTAAAGGCCACTGAAATATACATTTTAAAATGCTTAATTTGGGGCACCTGGGTGGCTCAGTGGGTTGGGCCTCTGCCTTCGGCTCAGGTCATGATCGCTGGGTCCTGGGATCGAGCCCCGCATCAGGCACTCTGCTCAGCGGGGAGCCTGCTTCCTCCTCTCTCTCTGCCTGCTACTCTGCCTACTTGGGATCTCTCTGTCAAATAAATAAATAAAATCTTTTAAAAAATAAAATAAAATAAAATGTTTAATTCTATGTCATGTGAACTGTACTTCAAAACAACAACAACAGAAAGAAAAATGACAACAAAACTCACAAGGTCTCCTTCCTGAAAACCAACAGTGTGTCCGCCACCTACCAGGTGACCAGGATCTGTGTTATGTTTCTGGAAGCCTCAAATCTAGGTTCTTTCTACTTTTCTTAGCAAGACCAAGCATTGGTTTAAAATAAAAACTGGGATTTTGCTGCCGCCTGATTTTATCTTTCCTGGAGGACTTTAACGCCCATTGCCTTTTTCGTGACACTGATTCATTCAGCCAAGTACCTCTTCAGTTTTGCCACACCTGGGTCCCCCTGCGTGATTCTCCAATGTGCTGCTCTGATCCAAATGCCATCACTTTATTTAAACAGTGATATTTTAGAGTCGAACTTTCTATCCAAGCCATAACTGGCAAACACTTGCCCCAACAAGACAGTGAATATAGAAATAAATACAACGGAAACCACGAAGATTGAATATTCTAACTAGATACCGTTGCCCACACGGGGCTTTGAGTACTCTTTTCAGTTAAAAGGAAAGACAGGGGTGCCCGGGCTGGCTCAGTCGGGGGGGCGTGCAAGTCTTGATCTCAGAGCTGTAGGTTGGAGCCCCACGTTGGGTGTACAGATTACTTAAAAATAAAAATCTTTTGGAATGTCTGGGTGGCTCAGTCAGATAAGCATCTCCCTTCAGCTCAGGTCATGATCCCAGGGTCCCGGGATCGAGCCCCGCGTCAGGCTCCCTGCTGAGAGGGAAGCCTGCTTCTCCCTCTTTCCCTCTCCCTGCTTGTGTTCCCTCTCTCTCTCTGACAAAAAAATAAATAAAATCTTTCAAAAATATAAATAGGGGTACCTGGGTGGCCCAGTCGTTAAGCGTCTGCCTTCGGCTCAGGTCATGATCTCAGGGTCCTGAGATCAAGTCCTACGTCGGGCTCCCTGCTCAGCGGGGAGCTTGCTTCTCCGTCTGCCTGCTGCTCCCCCTGCTTGTGGGTCTCCTGGGGGTGACTGGAAGGAGAGCAACACGAAAGGAAAACAGAAGCCCTCTCTCCCCAGTCAGTCCGTGTCATTTAAAGCCACCTCCTTGCACCTTTGAGGCCACCCTGAGCAGCCCAGGGACAACGCCCTTCAATTGGAAAAGCTCCTTTCCTATCCTCCCATCTCTGATATGAAAAAGGACCACCAGGAGGAACACGAGGCCCCCCATGTTCACGGAGATCCTCAGTAAAGGCGGTGGTCACCACATTGGGCCCTTGAAGGTGGCGCACCTCCAAGGAGCCCCAGCGCGCCTCCAAGGTCAGAGGCAGCCGCAGTGGGTCAGACCAATGTCCGTCCCCTTGACCCTTGCTTCAGACAGTGAGCACGCTCGTCACTTGTTCTTTTAACGGCAAGCACCCGTGCATGCGTTCCTCTCTGTTTTATGTCAAAACCGCATGAGCAATAAGTGGTCATTCATTTATAGCTTTACGGCACGCCCAACCAGAACTAACTGCCCAGGGTCACCACAGATTACAGCGAAGAGGTCTGTCGAGCTACTCTGAGGGCCCTGAGCAGCAGGGAAGTGTGAGGGGCGAGAGTCCTCCGGGCCCAAGAAATCTCCAAGGCCTTACAAGGGAAATGTATGGCATTCCTTATCTTCAGACGGAAGGTCACAGACATGCAGACCCAGGGGCCCTGAAGGACATGGACGGGAACATTCCAGCAGCACGAGGCTCATGGTCAAAACACAGAAACCTGGCTGCCCTTGAGGGCAGGAGAGGTAAGGAGACTAGAGGAGCTCCCACGCAGGCACGCCACGCAGCAGCGAAAGGGTGCCCGGGACAGCCCCAGCGCCGGCGGACCTCACCAATGACACAACGGGTGCAAGAGGCCAGAGAGAACCCAGGAGCACACACTACGATTCTTCTCACATAAAGGCCAAAGGCAGGCAAAGCTGTGCTGCTGGACATGAGGCCAGGGCCTGAGAGGGGTCTTGGGGGTGTCTGTCAAGACCCGCGACCCGCCCAGCATTCAGTGCAGAGTCTGCTCCTAACTCGCTCCCCCTCCCTCTGCCCCTCCCCTCCCTGCTCCTTTTATTTATTTTTTTAAAAGACTTTATTTATTTATTTATTTGACAGACAGAGATCACAAGTAGGCAGAGAGGCAGGCAGAGAGAGGGGGAGGCAGGCTCCCTGGTGAGCAGAGAGCCCGATGCGGGGCTCGATCCCAGAACCTTAGGATCATGACCTGAGCCAAAGGCAGAGGCTTTAACCCACTGAGCACCCCAGGCGCCCCTCCCTGCTCCTTTTAAAATAGATAAATCTTTAGAAAATAAATAAAAATAAAATTCCCTCGCACTTTTGAAGTTATTTTGGCAGATGTGCTACGGTGAGGCGGTGTAAGCCTCCTCCCCGGCCCTCTGAAGTGGATGGACATTGGGCCCGCCTGGCACCCACTCCTCCTTCCCGATCCCACAGGATCCCACAGGATCCCACACCCTCACCTGCTGGGCCAGCGCTGGCCCCGCCCATGGAATCAGGGGCGGAGCGTGATGCGGCCTAGCCAATCAGCATCACCCTGGGCCACGGTGATTGGCTCACAGGACGCAAGGCAGACCAATCAGAGTGAACGTGGGGTACCTGCTGGAGTGAGGGGGGTCCCAGGTGGGCCCTTCCTGGCAGGAGCCTTTGGAGGCAAAGGGGGGAGCCCCAAGCCAGAGGCGAGAGCCTGCCTGGCAGCGGGGCCAGCCCGGAAGAAAACCGAGTTGCCACCAGGCATGAAAGGGAGCTTCCCCCCAAGAGCTGAGCTCCGGAGCTGTGCCGAATGCAAGAATCTTTTCTGGAATTCTGCGGCACACAAACCATGAGATGCCCTTTCTGGCGCAGGCGGCCGCGGCTCTTGTCACCTGCCCCGCAACCGCGGCACACAGCCAGGCAGGGTCTCCGCGCTGTCACCCCATCCCGCAAGCAGAAATTCCCAGAGACCCCAGGGACGGGAGAATCAAACAGGGCAAGTCCAGGTGGGTCACACAAGGAGGTGACAGGGAGGGCACCTCCAGACCCCAGCTCCAGACCCTTCACCTACAGAGCACCCCATTCTGCCTGAACTTGGGGAGGCGTCCAGTCTGACAGTCTGTCCCCCCAACCCTGCTGCAAACTACAGCTGGACATCTCCAGCCGGATATGTAGCCAAAGAGGTCCCCAGAAGGCGAGACCCAGTCGAATGAGCAGTGGCTTCTCGTCCTACCAACTGTGTGACCTTGGGCACGTCCCAACCTTCAGCCTCAACTTCCTAAGGGCAGGGTACACCCACACGTCCATACATTCAAATACTACATACAGGGCACAATTGTAGCAGCTGAGGACAGCACCCTGCCAACATTTACAGCCTGGGGGAGGACACGGATGATAAATTATCCAAACAGAATACACAGTCAGTGATTTCAGGGAGTGATGGACACCAAGAACATAATACAGGGGGAAATGACAGAGAGCAGCTGGCAGGAGCAAGAAGGGGCTGGAGTGGGGGAAGAGGGACAATGTTAGCATGGGAAATCAGAGCAGGCCTCCTGGAGGAGGTGGCCTCTGAATAGATCAAAAGGAGGGGAGGGAATGATCCACACAGATCCACATGGATAGCTGAGGAAAGAACTCTCAAGGCAGGAGGAATGGTTGATGCAAAGGCCCCGAGGTGGAACCAAACCTGATGTACTCTAGAAATAGGGAGCAGGCCATGGGGCTGAAAACTAGTTAGTGGGAGAAGTACAGAAAGAAATGGTATTGAAGAGGCTGGCTCAGGCCAGATCCTGCAGAGTGCTGAGACCATCGTCAGAGCTTCACTGTATGGGCATGGGGTTGCACTGAGCAGAGAGCCTGTTCCCAGTGAAGCAAAGACCTTTCTACCCCAATGAAGATGCTCTCCTTCTGCACAGGCCATCCCATTCAGAATTCTCTGGGCCCATGCGTTGCTGATCATCAGAAATGGGGCCAGTGTGACTAAGGCGCTGCCTTTTAACTGGGTGATATTCAAACCAATTTAAATACGCCAGTGAGGGGTGCCTGGGTGGCTCAGTGGGTTAAAGCCTCTGCCTTCCGCTCGGGTCATGATCCCAGGGTCCTGGGATCAAGCCCCGCATCAGGCTCTCTGCTCAGCAGGGAGCCTGCTTCCAGAGTCCTCTCTCTCTCTGCCCGCCTCTCTGCCTACTTGTGATCTCTCTCTCTGTCAAATAAATAAATAATCTTTTTTAAAAATTAAAAATTACAAAAATAAATAAATAAATAAAATAGGGAATGGGGGCGCCTGGGTGGCTCAGTGGGTTTAAAGCCTCTGCCTTTGTCTCAGGCCATGATCCCAGGGTCCTGGGATCAAATCTCACATCAGGTTCCCTGCTCAGTGGAAAGCCTGCCTCTCCCTCTCCCACTCCCCCTGCTTGTGTTCCCTCTCTCGCCGTGTCTCTCTCTGTCAAATACATGAATAAAAATCTTTAGCAATAAAAGAAAAGTAAATAAGAAAACAGGGAGCACGGCCTGGATTATCCTGGCATGGGGACCTGGTGGGGGGTGCGGGACGGGGGGGGGGGGGGAGTCTCCGGGGTCTTGGAACTAGAAGAGGGAACGGGAGAGATGAGGCCAGAAGGTGGGATCAGAGAGATGGGGTGTTGCTGATGGTGAGGACAGGAGCCTCGGCATTCTGGCGGCCTCTGAAGGGCAACCACAAGAATCGCCCCTCGAGCCTCCAGAGAGGAGCACAGCCCGCTGACACCCGGCCGGAGGCCTGCGTGGGACTTCAGAACTGTTTAAGAGGATGCGTTTACATCGCTCAGCCACTGAGGATGTGGGCCTTCCTGACGACCGCAACTGACCTACACGGCATTATTTTCTTCATTTCAGATTCTCTCTGCTGCCTCCTCTCCGGCCTAATGGGATTATGAAGAGTAAAGAGGCCGGAGATTCTGCAGACCAGGCAGGGACAGATCCCAACGCGCCCACCTGACCCCTCCCGCCGGAGACGGCACGTACTGAATCTGCAGGTGCTGATGTTCTGAATTCCGGACTCCAGGCACGGGCAGAAGCCCTCGTTGGGCGCGTAGACAGAGCCGTTGGCAAACAGGGTGCTGGGGGCCACGAAGCGATAGGTGGGGATGCCTTCAAACATCCCCGACTCCTTGTAGACCAGGTTCATGGACCTGCGGGAGGCAGACGGGGGAGGGGGAGCATGACACCCGGAACGTGGTGGCTGGACCGGTCCTGCTGAATGTGACCCCAGCTGAGCCACTTCTCCCCACAGGCACCGCCGCCGCCCCCCCCGAACCCCCCGGGGGAGCTGCAGCTACCGTCTCTCTCCCTGGGAACTGCAACAGCCTCCTCATGGCTCTTCCTGCCTCCCGGCCCACGCCCATCTGTTCTCCCCAAGCAGACGGTGCTTCAAAACGAGAACAGAGTATGTCACTTAAAACTGCAACTGCCTCCAGTGTCATCTGGGACAAGACCCGTCATCCTCGCCACAGCCCCACAGCTTCCGTGAGGTCCGGCCTCTGCTTGCCCTTTGTTGCACGCTACGGGCATCCTGGCAACTGCTCAGGCACACTCCCGCCTGCCCCTGGGCCTTTGTATGTGCTGCGCCCTCCACGTTCACACATCAGACTGCCATTCTTCACGACGAGGGGTGACTCCGCGGTCACTTCACCTGAGGCGGTGGCGGCATGCTCCCCCACCCGATTCACCCAGCTGTGTTTCTCAAAGGTACGTGGAAACTTGAACTTGGACTGTGGATTACAACGGTGCCGCCCTCCCCACCCTCCCCCCACTGTCACACAGGACTCCAGAGCCCTTGGAAGGGGGCGTGTGTGGGTGCGATGCGCTGTCAGCGCAGAATAAATTCCAGATTTCTACACTGGATAGGAAAAAAAAAAATGTGAAACTTCTCAGTAACACAGGACACCGTTTACGCACCGAAACGGTAACATTTTGGATACAATGGGTCAGGTAAAACCTGTCATTAAAATTAATGTCACCTACTTCTTGTTCCTTTTTTTTTTAACACAGATACTTGAAAATTTAAGATTGCAGACGGGGACGGGCACCACGTTGGGAGTGGACAGCACCGGCCCAGACACAGCCGTATGCAGCCGGAGAGGGTAACGTGATTGCGCAAGAGAACGTCCTTGGAGACTGCCAGCTATCATCAGGCAGTCTGGGGACAGGGCACCTGGGGCCAAAAAGGAAACAAGTCCCCAAACCAAGGGGAATGGCACACTCTTGCTACTCTTCTCTGGGTCGGAATGTCTAATTCTAAAAAGTGAACATACGCCCCGCGCGGGCACTTCAGGTTCCCTGACGCTGGCCTGCACGTGCGTCTGTGTGAGTCTCCCCCTGCCCCAGTCAGCGTCAGGAGGGAATGGGCGTGGGCCCATCCGTCCCCGCCGTGCCCGCAGCGCCTGACCCAGCCAGCCGCCACGGAGGTCTGCCAGGAAGGCAGAGGAGTCGGAGCTCACATCCGTGAATCCCCAAGTAAAAGATTTTTCCAGAGTGGCCCTAATGGAGCCGAGGGCCGGGCAATACCTAGAGGCGGGTTCTAGGGTCCACCATCTAGTCTCCCCTGCCCTGGGGCCCCTAGAATCTGTCAGCCCCAAGCAAGCTTCTGAGGCCACACTCTGGTCCTGCAAGTGTCGCAGGAGAGACATCGAGATCTTTCAGCATCCGGGTGGACATGAGGGCAGCTGGACAGATGCTCCAGAGGGCCCAGGTCTGCCGGATCCCCAGCAACCCCCGCGACCCGGTGGTTTCTTGCCCGCCACCACCGCCGCCACCACGCAAAGCCCCACACTGCCAGGGGCCTCTCTGGGTCTTGCCAAAGCAGCACGAGCGGTTTGGCTCTTCATGGCGCAACCGAGGACAATTCAGGACAGCGCCGAGGGCCAACAAATACACAAAGAGCCAAACCGCTTCCCAAGGGCACGCCAAAAGCCGCTCGATTAGGCTCTGAGCGTCCACAGAGCTGATTTCCGCTGCCGGGAGGTCCCAGAAGGCCCAGGAATGTCCCAGCCATTACCGGCAAGCCTCGGGGCTGTAGAATTGCAGCGAGGTTTCCGGAGTCATGAACGGCGCCCACATCTGTCCCGAGGTCCCGTTGATCATGTTGCACTGGTCAGAATGCCAGAAGCTGACCTGCGGGGAAGCGACGAGACCCTGCCCTTCAGTTCAGCCACGGCTCTCAGAAGCGCGCTCCCGGGCACTGCACGCCCAACCTGGGGCACAGCTGAGCAGCGAGCCAGGGATGTCGCAGGGTCTCCGCTGGGAACTGTTACTGCCGGCTGCAAACGGGGACCTGGCCCCTCTGAGCACGGATGCGGGTGTCCCTGGACCCCAGAGCCCAGGTCTTGGCAGCGGTCACCGTGGTGAGCGCCAAGGACATGCGAGCGGCCCCGCGCACCTGCTCACTCCTGGGCACGTTTAACGAGAAAAAGCAATAAAGGTGGGAAACGCAGGTGCAGAACGATGTACGTAATATGATTTCATCGTGTTCAAAGAAGCAGCAAACCCACCACGTTTCTCTGCACACACATGGGCGTGGAACGGGCCGAAGTGGCCAGGAAGGTCATGCCCGATATCGTGCACTGTGGGTGCCTCTGTGCTCCAGGGAGCAGCAGGGCCGGGCTAGGAGGAGGTGCAAAGGGCACTTGAGATGTGTCCCTATTGTTTTTTTATGTGAATGTCTTCCTGTGATTCTTGGGTGTTTTGTTTTTGTTTTTACTCAGCAGTATCTTTCAACGCCGTGGGTGGTCATATCATCAGTGTCGTATTTTTGAAGTGTTTTCATAAATTAAAGAACAAAAGGAAAGAAATAACTCACTTCCTGGTATACACTAGGCACCAAATAAGTAGAGTTTCCATTCCCCACCCATCCAACGGGAGCCAAGAGCTAGTTGAGCCCTAAGCACAGGCAGAATCCCCGACTCCGAGGGCTTCTCCATCACAGATGTGACCACCTTCCTGAGTTGCAATAGCGACAAGGGGCGCAGTGCCGGTGACCAGCCGGGTGACCCACCCCGCGGCTCCCGCCCGGCCCGAGAGGAGGGCCGCCGCCCTTGCCCTCACCTTGCTGAGTCCGTTCCACTTGTCCACGAGGTGGATCCTGCTGAAGTCTTTGACCCCCGTGAACACGGTGAAGAGCCCTGAATTGGAGTTGTTGAGCTGTGAACGGCAACACAGACCAGCATGTTTAAGCCTCAGGACAGGGGCAAAGGCCCCGGGGCCTGGCCCTCAAGCCCACCCATTTGGAGGCCGTTTTCCGTTTCACCCAGAGCACGGGGGCCTCGATAACATGTTCACTGCTGAATCCCCAGTGCCTGGGGACCAAGAGGAGGAGGGCTTTCTAGAAGGGTGGCAGCATCCCTCCCACCTTCCCTTCCTGACTCAAGGAGAGTCGGCTTCTCCTCCCAGATGATAGCAGAATGACTCCCTCCCTGCAACTAAAAATGAAGTATGGCCATGTGACCTCTCCAATCAAGGAAAAAGAAGCAGATGGAGGCATGCCACTTCTGGGTGAAAGTTTAGGACTAGCACATGCACAGGTCACCGTTCTTTCTGCCACTGCGTAGGAGTCGTGGAAGGGTGTACCAAGCTGCTGCCTCCCTCAGCCTGGGTCCCTGAGTGACCAAAAAGAGCAGAGGGCCCCCTGGTCACCCACACGGACGTGGCACACAAACAAGGAATCATCTCCCTGGTTCAAGCCGCTGACATTCTGGGGCTGCTTGTTACACAGCATGACCTGGTCTATCCTAACCGACACAGGACCCAAGGCTTACTGAGCGTTTTCTGGATTGGAGGCCCCAGGCTTCGGCGCCTTGAGGTTCCTTCCTAGAGACGGATGCCTAATTCACAGCAAAGACACGCAGAGCATATAAACCACAGGGCAAAATCTAGAAGCACCGTGTTCCCCCTGAGGAGGCCAAGGAATGGAAAACACATTAAGAACTCAGTAGGGTTGTTTACCAGCCAAATGGCGAAACAGATTACCGAACTAGCTGGGCAAACAGGCTCTGGGGCAGGGAACCAGTTCGAAGCCCTGCTCTCGCCTCCTAATGTCTATGTCCTGTCACCTGTCTATTCTGAGCTTCATGAGGACACTAACAGGAACCTGGAGACAATGGGAGTGCAAAAAAGTGAGTGTATCAACACTGTTAAGCAGTGCCTGAAAAACAGTAGGAACTCCAAATGCTACTCTTTATTAATATTATTATTAATAATAATAACAAAGGCTCCCCCAGAAGGACAACAGAATTATAATCAGTATAGTCAAAGTATATCAGAAATTGCCAGTTAGTATCCAAAATATCCTCCCCTTGCTCCTTCATAACAAAACCCAAACCTTACTCAGGGCATCAGCACAGCAACTAAAAGGCTACATTTCTAAGGTGTGGCCACATGACTAAGTTTTGGCCAAAGGAAAGTAGAAATTGGTTTTCTCCCTCCCAAGGAGGGAGACAGCTGGGACATGCGGCTTTGTCCTCTACTCCCTTGTCCGCCTCTCCATCCCCAACCATCCCCATCTTCCTTCCTCTTGTGTGTCCTGGAATGTGGGTGTGGTAGCTGGTGCTTTAGCAGCCATACTGGGCCATGTAGTAACCTGGAGCACAAAAACCACACCGTAAGGATGGCAGAGCAGGGTAGACTTTTAGATTCCCAAAGGATATGAAGACACCACGTCAACACTGGACAGTCACTGTTGGAATGTTATTTCAGGGTTTCCATTATACCCAAACATGTATTATAAGCACGCTACTCACTTTGTAATAACTTTGATGTGTTTACAAGTTTACAAGATGCGTTCAAAGGAATCCTGTCACTCCAAACTTGCCAACTTATCCACAAACTCAGAACCCGTCATCCTGGTTAAAAATGTACTCTCTATCACGTGCCAAGTACAGAAACATAATTTCTCCTTCCGCTTCCCCCAAGACAGATCACCAGAGCCCAAAGGGGAGGCTGATTCTGGAGTAACCCAGAGGGCTCACCCAAACCTTTGGTGGAGGGAGCCACGGTCAGGGGTCAGACGCTGCATCAGACTCTGTCACACTCTGCTCAGGAGCCCAGGTGACCCAGGTGACCAGGGGTCAAGATCAAGAAAAAAGCAGGCAGGGGCACCTGGGTGGCTCAGTCGGTTAAGCGTCTGCCTTCAGCTCAGGTCATGATCCCAGGGTCTGGTGCTTGAGCCCACTCGTCAGGTTCCCTGGTCAGAGGGGAGTCTGCCTCTCCTTCACCCTCTGCCCCTCCCCCTGCTCATGTGCTCGCTCTCTCTCACTCTTTCAAATAAATATATAAATAAAATCTTAGAAAGAAAGGAAGGAAGGATGGAAGGAAGGAAGGAAGGAAGAAACAAGGCAGCTCAGAGCAAGGTCGTAGTTAACTACGACCCTCCCCAGCAGCCTCTCCCCCTTCTCCTGGCAGCAGCCCCCACCAGTCCGTGCTCAGCCCGAGCACATCTTCTGAGTTGGGTTTTCTGCCATTTATAACCCATCGCTCCCGCGCCCCCCACCCCCAGCCCCCACTGCCAGGCCCCGGATTTGTTGCTGAGCCACACTTACCTCGGCAAATAGCCCAAACTTGCCCTTGAAGGGAAACACGTCTGGGAGGTACTTGTTGATGAGGTGTATGAGGGGGTCGTCATAACCCCACATGATCTCGCTTATGGTGCGGTTCATGAAGGCGCGCTCCCCCAGCGTGCTGAACGCCAAGGTCATGATCAGCTTCATGCTCATGGGTTTATTCTCCATCATCATCGCCGCGGCCTGCAGGACGAGGGGACAGCACACGTTACAGGCTAGACACCGCGGGTCCGTGCATCCTGGACTTTAAGCCAGGCCTGAGGCAGAGCTCACCAGGGGATATGAACAGCAGGCCTAGGAAGGTCCCCGGAAGATTCCCTAATCCTTCAGTAGCGGGACGTCCTGTGTTAGTGGATTCAGGTGAAGTTAACTCCATCCCCAGTTGCAGAGGCGGGCACATGGCAGGCGCCTGGCGAATCAAAAAATGTTCTTCCCTCCAGCTACAGTGACAGTCTTGAGAATGTGTAATGTGGCCCAGTCAGAGCCATAAGACACAGGAAACTTTCCCCGGGGGCCGTCAGGTTGCAGGAGAGCTTCCTGCTGCCCTCCCTGAAGGCTGAATCCACCCTGAGGTCCACCAGAGCAGGGCACAGACCTGGGCAACCCGATTTGCACCCTACATCAAGCCATACCTGAAGCCTCACCCTTTCAGTAACATGAGCCGGTAAGTTCCCTTTTTTGCTTAGGCCAGTTTGGAGCACATTTCATTGTCACCTTGCAACCAAAACAATCTTTTTTTTTTTTTTTCCAACCAAAACAATCTTAAGACTCAACTCCACTTCCTGATATCACCCTCCCAAACACCAAATGTCCCAAAGATCTGTTCTCCCCAATATCTGGGTGCTGAGGATGCAGGTGAATTTATTTTCTAATTCCTCTTTCCTCTGGAGATACCATCTTGGCACTTGGTTTATTTTTTCGAAGGCACCTCATCCAAAAGCGGGAAAGTGAACACAGCCAGCATTTCCTAAAACCTGGGCCAACAAGGTCCGGCCCCTTGGGAACTCACCAGGGGATCTCCTTACCATTGTAATCATTTTTGAAAAGGGAATAAACACACGATTTTTTTTTTTTTAATCACAAAAGGCTATAAAATTAAATGTCCCTCTCCAACCCCTGACACTCCGGTTTGCATTCTTCTCCCTCAAGGTGACCCACTGCTGTGGGCTCTTGGGTGTTCCTCCAGGGACACCCACACCAGAGACCAGCCAACTACGGTGCGTGGGCCAACGCCAGCCCACCACCCATTTTGTACAGTCTGAGACCTAAGAATTTTTTTTTTAATATATTTTCAAATAGGGGCACCTGGGTGGCTCAGTGGGTTAAAGCCTCTGCCTTCAGCTCAGGTCATGATCTCAGGGTCCTGGAATCGAGCCCCACATCGGGCTCTCTGCTGAGCAGGGAGCCTGCTTCCCCCTCTCTCTGCCTGCCTGCCTCTCTGCCTACTTGTGGTCTCTGTCTGTCAAGCAAATAAATAAAATCTTTAAAAAAAATTTTTATATACTATATATATATTATATTATATATATATGATATATATATTTTTCAAATAGTTGGGGAAGTGAAAAAGACTATTGGAAAAAACAGGAAAATTATATGAAATAAAGTTTTACTGGAACATCGCCACGCATTTTCCTTGGGGTTTGCATCTGACGGCTTTTGCATCGGCAGTTCCAACAGAGAGCAGGTGGTCCTCAAAGCCTAATACATTTACTATCTGGCCCTTGACAGAAGTTTGCCCGCTCTGCTCGAAACATTAAAAAATAAGTAAATACATAAATGACTAGTACGCTGTAGCGCCGTGCGTACATTCTGCACCTTGCCGTCCCTCACTTGGACCTCGCGGCCCCCTCCGGGCCACCCTGTAATAAATCACCACAATGAAAGACAACGGAGCTACCTCCAGGCTGTTTCTAGAAGCTTGCTCTGACAATGTTGCGGCACTGAATATCCTTGAGTGCAAACATCTTTTATCTGTGCGGTTCTACCAAGAGGACACATTCCTACAGACGAAGTTTCTGAGGTCAAAGGCGCGTGCAATTTCTATTCAACGTCACCCCCTTCCCGCTGCCCACACCTGTTCCGTGCGTCCCGAGAACACTCGAGAGCGTGTTTCCACGAACGCTGCTGCCGCCCGGGGCGCGCTCACGCAGTCTTTGCCAGCCTCGTCGGTGGGGGCAGGTGACCGCACTGGCAACATTCACGCCTGGGGCTGGGGGGGCGGGGTGCAGCTTAAGGCTGCGAGGCGTGTTTACTCTTTGTTCTGTCCGTCCAGTGGACTCGGCAGGATGAGCCCACCTCGGATCCAGAGCGCAGGGTCACCGACGAGTAAACAGGTAATACGTATAAGGGCCCCAAGCCCTAAGTGCTAACACAGTGTTAGCAAGAAATTAACCCAACAGGCCTGAGGCCACTCTTTTTAGAAAGGCCTGCCGGCAAGGCTGGCCCTCAACCAGTGTCCAGGCCCTGGGGTTTCGAGGGAGCTCCCACCACTCTCTGACTGATGGGGCGGGGGTGGCTCACGGGGTCTGCACCTTGTGTGCAAACAGCACGCTTTACGCTGACCACCTGCCTCCCTTCTGGGGATCTGGACTTTGGTACGTGCCAGGCGGAAGGTGCCTCCGTGGCCACCCCCAATAAAAACCCTGGGCACAGAGTCTCTTGTGGTTTCCGCGGTGACAACCCTTCCTGGGCGCCGTCAGGACTTGTTGCTGGGGGAATTAGGGGTGTCCTGTGCGGTTCCCCTGGGAGAAGACGCTGGAGGCGGGAACCTGGCCTCCACCCCACGCGCTTTCTCCCTCTGCTGTTTTTGGTTCCGCACCCTCTCGCTGTAATAAATCAGAGCCACGGGCGGGACGGTCCGCTGTACCTGAGCCCTCCTGGCGAGTCAGCAAGGGCCAAAGGTCGGTAAATCCAGCTACCACTGTGACTCTCACCGACGGAGCCCGGAGGCCCTGGCTGCGAAGAGGCCAGATGAGAACGCGGCCTGGGGAGCCCCGTGTAGCCCCCCACTAGTACCTCCCTGTGGAGAGTCTAGATTTGTAGACTCAGACAGGAAAGACAAGGACTTTGGCCGGTACCCGCAAACCAGAGACAGGAGGATTCACATGGGTTTAGGGCCCTGTAAACCGCAGGCTGCCCCCCGTCCCCCGCCCTGAGGGGTGGCCTGCGCAAGGGGGACAGGCAGAGTGAGAAATGGAAACCCCAGGAGAAGGATGAGGGCCGGGATAAGGGACACGGCCAAGGGGCAAACTTACCAAGACCAGGATGTTGGGCATAACAATATAGTCGCTCTCCAGGCCACGGGACTTGTCAGGTTGGAACTGGAAGCTGCGATACTCAAGGAATGACACCGTGTCATTGCCATTGAAGGTGATGTTGCTCTTGTGCCTGAACTCCCTGCAGGCGGGGAAGCCGGTGATCAGCAGATCCCCAGTCGCACGGGGACGCAGCGCCCGCCGGGAGCCCTGGGGCCCTCAGCTGCCTGCCCTCAGCCCACTGCGGGCCTCTGTGAGGTTCATCAGAGCTACCCCACAGAGCACCCAAATCCCGACACACCCCTCCCCCGGGTCAGGGGCCACCGTCCCTCCCAGCAGCCTCCCCCATGCATGCGCCTGCTTCTCGGAGGGAGACAGCACAGCACAGTGGTTCGGAACGTGCACTCTGGAGACAGAGGGCCCAGGCTCCCAACTTGTCTCCATCACTTACTACCAGGGCCTCCATTTTCCCATCTATAAAATGGGGGTGGGGGTGATAACAAGCCCCATTCTGTAGGGCTGTGGGGAGCCCTGAGTGGGTCAGCCCATGTCAAGCCACCAAGCAGCGGCCCGCGGCACGGAAGGCACCGCGCAAGTCTCAGCTGCTTTACGCCGCTGCCGTCTTTATTCCTTCTTGTCTGCTATCCATTCTCTACAAAGTAGCCAGAGAATCTTCGAAAAGGAGAAATCAGATCATGTCCTTCTCACCCCGACAGCCCTCCTCTGCATACAGGATCAAATCGAGCTCCTAAATGTGGCCTCCGAGATCCTCACCACCGACCCGACCAACGCTCAGGCCTCCTCTCCGCCACCTTCCCCCTCACTCATACCATGCCAGCCACTCAGGGCTCCTCCTTCCCAGACGACCAGACTCGGCCTGCCTCAGGGCCTTTGCACCAGCTGCCAGCTCTACCTGGGGGGCCCCTACATCTTCACACAGTGGCACCTCCCTCTCACCACCCACGTTTCGGGGAGTGTCCTGTTGGCAGAGGTCCTCCATGACCCTCCAGTTAGACCAACCCTGCCCACGCCCCTCCCTCCGGCACCCTCCATGCTTCCCCCTCCTCGCTCTCACCACACTTAGGGCCACCTGATGTGTCCATGAGTTTACTCTCTCCCATCGATGTCAACTCTCTGGGGCGGGGGCTTGGGTCTGCCTTTAATAGGGACTGGCACAGTGCCTAGTCCACAGGAGGTGCCCAGTAAACGCTTCCGGAATGAAGAAATAAACATGAACTTTGGCAAGCCAGGGCCAGCTCTGACACAGATGCCTTCCCCGGACGAGCCTGGCAGGGACGGGAGTTCTGTGACAGGGGCCATCCCGAGGGCAACATGGGCAGGAGCCGGGAATCGGGCCTTATCCCGGAACAGACCTCCCTCATCTCTCGGAAACCTGCCCTGCTCTCCCAAAGACCATGATCCGGCGAAGGGGCCGTGGCAGGTGTGGTAAGAACATGCCAGCAACAGATGTCTACAGGGCACTCACCGCGTGCCAGGCTCTGTGCTCAGGGCTTCCCACTACCTCGTCCAGTCCTCACAACCACCCCATGGTGGAGACTGTCATCCCCAGTTTACAGATGAGGAAACTGAGGCCCGGGGAAGGAACGCCCCTTGCCTGCAACCACAAAGCCACAGTGTTTTGTTTTGTTTTTTTAAGATTTTATTTATTTATTTGACAGGGAGAGACAGTGAGAGAAGGAACACGCGCAGGGGGAGTGGGAGAGGGAGAAGCAGGCTTCCCACTGAGCAGGGAGCCCAATGCGGGGCTCGATCCCAGGACCCTGGGATCACAACCAGACCCGAAGGTAGCTGCTTAATGACAGCCACCCGGGTGTCCTCAGAAAGCCACAGTTTAAACCCAAGAGATCACTTTGCACAGGGCACGGTCTCAACCACGAGAACACGGGATTGGGGAAAGCAGACTGACCCTGAGCAAACCACTCCCCCACTCCTGGGGGCCTCTGTTTCCTCATCTGTAAAATGGGGTCCAAACCCACTAAGACGGCCCACCTGGGAGGCCCAGTCCAGCCCCCTCCGTCCTCACCTGTACACGTAGGGCCCGCGCTCCCGCACCTGCGGCTTCTCCCCCAGGAGGATGGCGTCGGGGTTGACGATGTCGAAGAAGTAGATGGACAGGTAGAAGGGCACGGGGATCTCCTTCCACATGTTGAAGGACAGGCTACTGGGGTCGATGCGCACATTCTGCGGGGGGAAACCAAAGACGCCCGTGAAGAGAGTGAGCGGGGCCGCCACCAGGGCCCACCCCCACCGCGCAGCTAGAATGGCTGCCCAGAGCCGGCCTGCACGGCTCAGTCCCACCGGCATGTCAGGGGATGGTCCCGGGGCGGAGAGAAACCTCTCCACACACGCTGCTCCCCCCGAGGATCAGTCCACAGGGAACGTATCCCTGCTGCTACTTTTGTAAACATGTTCCAGTACTAGTAGCCTGATCAGAGACCAGGAGGTAGCTGGGGCTGGACTCTAGGAATATGGGCTTCATGTGGCCAAATGTATCATTCATTCATTCAACAAACGTTTACTGAGCACCCACCATATATACACCAGGCACTCTTCTAAGGGCTGGGGATAAAACAGTGAACAAGACAGACCCTGTTTCCCAACTCTGTGGGGTCTCCAATCTAGCCAGGGAAAGGCAGGTATTAAACAGGAAGGTACAATGTGTGCTGTGTGAGAGGCAGGGATGGGGAGGGGGACTTGCAACTTCAAACAGAGTAGTCACACAGGGGAAACACAAGCAAAGACAGAATGAACACACACACACACACACACATACACAAATAAAAACAAAAGGCAGTGAGTGGAACATAAGGATTTGGTGGGGGGGGGTTAATCCCCCATAGAAGCAAGGCCAGTGCAAAGGCCCTAAGGCAGGGTGGTGCTGAGACAGAGTGGAAGAAAACAGGTCTGCAGCCTGTCTATCAGATACACTGGCCTCTCATCCCTGCCTGGCTCTTCAGCTCTGCAAGTCCCTGTGTCACAAGGAGGTCCCCCCAGGACCACCCAATCTTCTCCCCACCCAACCTGGCCTGGCTGCATCACAGGCACCACAAGGCTCAAAGTCTGGGTGGGGCAGAGTGCCCCAGCCCATCAGATAGACACCTGATACCACAGGGTAGCTTACATCACCTCCCATGTTCCTTTGAACACGGCCTTCCAGAACAAAGCCAGCCACCTCTACTGTCCCCAAACAGCCAAAACCAAAGGGCAGAGGCTCCGGGGGTGGGGGGCAAAAGATAGGAGTTGCCTGGTCCAGCTCGGCCCCATGTCCCCAGCCAGCAGACTCTGAGAAGGAGTGGATCTGGAGGCTGCTAGACCCCAAAGGCACACGGGCAAGACAATCACCTCTTGAACCTCAGTTTCCCCATCTATACAATGGGCGCCAGTAGCCTCAGCCATTCCTCATTTCACCAACGTGACATTTAAATGAAGAAAAGCTGAACTCATTGCCAAGAATAAAAAAACAGCAGATGTCCCATAAAATCCGGATTCCAGGGTATCATAATAATAACTCATTGATCAACACACCTTCCTACCGGCCATGGAAGCCGCACGATCACTCTTACAACCTGAGCCTCTAACACATGCAAATAAAAGCGACTGATAAATGTGATGTGAACAAAGCAGCTAAGAATCTGTGGGATCACGGTATTGTTTCAATAGTTGCAATTCGTTTTTCGAAATCAAGCACACCCTGGAGCCAATCTAAGACACACCTCAGCTCACCGGCCACACCTTTGCCACACCTGCTGGCACTTCAACCCGCCTGATCTCCCGGAGGAAGGTGACCTCCTGTGTCTCTAAGGGGGAAACCGAGGCGCAGCGCGGCTGGGTGGCTTGCCCCCGGCCCCACACAGCAGGTCCAACACCAGGACCCTCCAGGCCCCATGGGCATAGGCTTGGCACGTGGAATTCAACCTCAGGCGAGAGGCTGCTGGGCAGGAGTGTGGTCGACCCAGGACGGAAATCCTCAAATCTTCCAACAGGTGCACGGGAAGGAGCGACAGAGGGAGGTGGTCCCACCATCTCCACCACCCCCTCCCCACTGAAGACACACAAAGGGCTAGTAACTAGGGGTCGGCCACCTGTCCTGGCTTCCACCGGCGACTGTGCCAGGAGGAAACGCGACTTTCATCCCAGTTCCTTCGTGTGTGTGTGTGTGTGTGTGTGTGTGTGTGTGTGTGTGTGATAAAAACACATAAGGTAAGATCTACCCTCTTAGCAAATATTTAAGCCTCGGATGCAGTCTTGTTAAGTGGCGGCACTCTGGGGTTCAGTAGAACTCTGGGCTTACTCGTCTTGCGTAACTAAAACAACCACAGCGATCACTGGGAGAGTTTGGGAGGTGATGGGTATCTTCACACGTAGACTGCAGGGACAGTTCCCAGGGTGCCTCCTTATCCGCAAACTCATCCAGTCGTACACATTAAATATGGAGAGATGATTTTTTTAGGATTTTATTTTTTTAAGATTTTATTTATTATTTATTTGACAGACCAAGATCACAAGTTGACAGAGAGGCAGGCAGAGGGAGAGAGGAAGGGAAGCAGATTCCCCGCTGAGCAGAGAGCCCGATGTGGGGCTTGATCCCAGGACCCTGAGATCATGACCTGAGCCGCAGACAGAGACTTAACCCACTGAGCCACCCAGGCACCCCTGGACAGTTTTTTTAAATGTCAGTCATATCTCAACTAAGTGGTTTTTAAAAAAGACGATTTCTGGGGCGCCTGGGTGGCTCAGTCAGTTGGGCGTCTGCCTTCAGCTCAGATCATGATCCCAGGGTCCTCGGATCGAGTCCCGAATAGGGCTCCCTGCTTAGTGGGGAGCCTGCTTCTCCCTCTGCCTCTGCCTCTCTGTCTCTCATGAATAAATAAATAAAATCATTTAAAAACACACACACAAGAGATTCTTTTGAAAACATACACAAGGGCGGGGTGCCTGGGTGGCTCAGTGGGTTAAAGCCTCTGCCTTCAGCTCAGATCATGATCCCAGGGTCCTGGGATCGAGTCCTTCGTCGGGCTCTCTGCTCAGCGGGGAGTCTGCTTCCCCCTCTCTCTCTGCCTGCCTCTCTGCCTGCTTGTGATCTCTGTCTGTCAAACAAATAATAAATAAAATCTTTAAAAAGAAAAAGAAAGAAAGAAAACATACACAGGGCGCCTGGGTGGTTCAGTGGGTTAAGCCGCTGCCTTCGGCTCAGGTCATGATCCCAGGGTCCTGGAATCGAGCCCCACATCGGGCTCTCTGCTCAGCAGGGAGCCTGCTTCCCCTTCTCTCTTTGCCTGCTTCTCTGCCTAATTGTGATTCTCTGTGTGTCAAATAAATAAATAAAAATCTTTTTAAAAATGCACAAATGTTTAAAATAAACAAATAAATATAGATAGATTCTTACTTATTTAACAGAAAGGAAGCACAAGCAGGGGGAGTGGGAGAGGAAAAAGTGGGTTCCCCACTGAGCAGGGAGCCCGATGCGGGGCTGGATCCCAGGACCCTGGGATCACGACCTGAGCCGAAGGCAGACGCTGAACGACTGAGCCATCCAGGTGCCCCAAGCGTCCAACTCTTGATTTCAGCTCAGTTGTGATCTTAGGGTCCTGAGAGGGGGCCCTGCATCGGGCTCTGTGCTCAGTGGGGAGCGTACTTAGGATTCTCTCTCCCTCTCCCCATCCCATGTGTCCACTCGCTCTCACTCTCTCAACGTATAAATAAAATAAAATAAAATAAAACAAAACAGAACAGCTTCCAGTTCCTGCCTCGCTCCTCAGCCCTGTTTCTCAGCTGGACCCAGAGACGTCTTCAGAACTCCAGAATCCCTCCTCCCCTCTCCGGCTCACTCCGCTTTGGGGACAAATCACGGCCAGACAAATGTGTCACCGAATAAAGCCATGTGTCCCTCTCAGTCTCCAACAGAAGGGGCTTCCAGGATCGGGGCGGGGGGGTCCACGCCCTTCACTGGGCACGCGCTCACAGGGAGTAAGTACTCCACGACCCAGCTCTGCCCTCTGGCTGGGTGACCGTGGATAAGTCACCACTCCTCGGTGAGCCCCAGTCTTCTCATCCACAAAACGAGCACGACAGAACCTGCGTGAGGCTGAAATGAGTTTGTTCCGGGGAAGCGCTTAGAACAGGGTATGGCAGAGCCCCGGGAGTCTGGACGGTCAGCCAGGGAGTCGCCTGGCTTGAAGTGACCGGCTCGTCTTCCTCCCCGTCCCGGTCAGTGCCCCACCCCCACCCGCAGGTGGGAACAGACTTTGCACTGATTTTGATCTGCGTCTGAGGAGAGGTGACCGCTCGCTCGGAGCAGCTGATGAGATAGCACCGCCCGCCAGGCTCCGCGGCCTTTCACCCGATGTGGCTGACTTTTGACCCCCGCCCCCTCCCCCAAGGTCAAAGACCGTGGCCCAGAACACAAAGACTGGAAGAGACGGCCAGCGTGAGCCCTCGCAGGACGCCACTGCCTCTCCTCCCACCGGACCCTCTGAGCCTGTTCCTGGACAGTCAGCAGGGCTGCGTGGAGGAGGGCGCGTGGGAGCCGAGCGCCGGAGAAGGGAGTTGGACTTGGCCAGGGAAAGATGACGGGGAAGGAATTCCTGGCAGTGCTGCAGCCTGTGACCGGGCCAGGAAACCGTGGCTCCCTAAATAACCATCAATAACAAATATGGTCTCAAAACATGTTTTAAAAGAACTTCAGCGTCCCTCGACAGAGAAATAAACCGCCACATAACGAAACAATGGGGGGCAGTGCTCAAACGGAACCAGCGGCTGGTCAGTCCACCTCCCGCGTGAGCCTCCAGGGCACATGCTAAGTAACCAAAGCCCCACGCAAAGCAAACAGCGACACAGGGCCTGAGTCCGGCCGCAGGACAGCGGGAAAAAGGAAAACCACAGGGACAGAAACCAGATCAGTGGTGGCCACAGGGCTCGGGTGGAGGTAGGCGACCGACTGCAAAACGGCATCAAGAGACTATCTGGGGGGCGCCTAGGTGGCCCAGTCGTTAGGCATCTGCCTTCGGCTCAGGTCACGATCCCAGCGTCCCGGGATCGAGCCCGGCATTGGCTCCCTGCTCAGCGGGAAGCCTGCTTAAAAAGGAGGAACGTTCTCGATGAACCGTGAAAACACGATGTTACTATTTCTTGACGGTTTAATGATGTACGATTCACATACCATACAATTCTCCCACTTCCTAGGGTCTAATTCAAGGGTGTGGATGTGCGTGCAGACGTGTGCAAACACCACCACGGTCAAAGCCTGGAACACACTCATCACCCCAAAACCAGACCCCCTGCCCACTAGCAGTCACGTCGCTCCCCTAGCCCCTGGCACACGCCTGCGTCTACTTTCTGCCTCCACGGATTTGCCTTTTTTCCAATACACATCCGATACGATGCTATGGATGTCTCGAAGCATCCAATACGAGTCGTCCGTTTGCATCTGTATCACCCAATTTCTTAAAACAGGCAGAGGTGCAAGAGAGACCCCACGGGGCTTCCCCCCCCCGGCCATGATGCTTCCAAACTGCGTCCACAACACGCCCGCTTTTCAACTTTTATCAAATGCCTCCACCTCCCTTGCACAACCAAAAATCAAGAGACAGAACGTTTTCATCACACCTGTTAAAAGGCGTGTGTGTGAGCACAGGTGTGTGATCCGAGGACATGACTCAGTCTTCACAGGGAAGGCAGGTCCGCGCCGCACACGGATGAAGCCGGAGGACAGTCCGCCGAGGGACAGGAGCCAGTCACAGGACAGAAACTGTGAGTCCGCGGACACGAGGTCCGGAGAGACGCGGAATTCCCCTCCCGGCAGCAAGATGCGGGCCCCCGCCCACCCGCACCATGCCGCAGCCCGCTGGGAGCTGGGCTTCTGCACACACCCCGGCAGGCAGAAGACACGGACCTGACCTGCTGGGGAAAGTCGCAAAGACATGAGTGAAAATAGACAAGCTGCAGAAAGACGCTGTCGGTCAGGCGTCTTTATAGGAATTTGTCAAACATGCAAACTAATGTGCAACCTTTGATGTCTTGAAAATAAAATGAACACAAAAGCTGCCATCTTAATACTGGCCTGGTCTGGCCCCTGTGGCCTCTCTGGGCCTTGCCTCTGGCCCCATCCCTGTCATTCACTCAGCCCAGTCACTTATGCCCTGCTGTCCTGTATATATGCAAACTCCTGCCCCAGGGCCTTTGCACTTTCTGCCTCTAATGTTCTTCCCAAGGCGGCCACATAGGCAAATCTCTCATCTGATCCACCCGAAAACTCCCTTTCACCTGCTTTGTTTCTCATGGTCCTTGTCACCTATAATTACATCTACTGGTCCTCTGTCTCCCTGCTGGGACAGAGTCTCACAAGCACGACACCTTCACCGGCTTTGCTCATTGATTCACTGCTTAGTACTCAGCAGACACTCCGCACGTTTTTGCGGAGCCGACAAGCAGTGTGAACTCTGGGACAACTAATACCGACTTGGAAATGGCTGGAGAATGATTATTGGCTTCCTCCTTTGAATATGTTTTAAATAGTTCCTCCTTGAGAGAGTTTGTTTTCTTTTGTTTTGTTTTGTTTTTTAAATACATAGAGAGCATGGCCTATTTGGGGCCCAGCTTGGGCTGGAACAGCAGTTCAGGGGACACGGGACTGCAAATGACAATGTCACATACATTCCATTTTAGCGATCAGTCTATGTTTCAATTAAGTCAATCTTTAAAATTACAAATGTGGTGAAATTCTCTGGCTTCGCGAGCTGCAACCTCGCAGGCCAGGCTCCCCTCCATCCAGGGGTGGGCTCCGCAGGGTCCTCATCTGCCCGCGTCTCCTCCCAGGCTGGGCAAGGGGGAGACCCAGACACTGCCCGGGGTGGGGGGCAGAACAGCAGTCCCAATGTGGAGATGGGGAGCTGTGAGTCAGCCCTGCCCTTCACAGAGAGGCCCAGGGAAGGCAGGAAGAGGCCCGGGATTCAGGCGCCTGCTGCTCCGGGGAACTAAGCCCTCCGGGCTGGCCTCCAGCACGTGGCTGGGATAAGCCGTGAGCAGGGAGCAGGCAGAGGCTGAGAGGAGCCTCGTGACTCCCAGAGCCTTCACTGTCCCTTGGCACCCCCCCCCGCCCCCGTGGCGAAAGCATGTGACCTCATTCAGAGACCAGAAAAGCATTTCCCACCAGATCCCAAGAGCCAGGAAGTCCGAGCCCCCGGCGAATACCACACTCGGGAACCCTCACCCAGCATACCTCGCTGGCCAGGAGGACTCCACGTCCCCCCGGGGCTGCTCTAACAAAGGCACACCTGGGGCTGGGGTGAGCGAGGGCTCCTTATCTTAATTTCATCAGCAAAAACTCTATTTTCAAATAAGGTTACATTCACGGGCACCAGGAGTTAGAACTCGGGACACATCTTTTTTGCGGGGGGGGGGGGGTGGTTTGTGGGCACTTCTGAGTCCAATACAGGAGCTAAGGCCAAGGCAAAGCTAAGCGACCAGAGTGTCACTTGAACCCACACCCAGCCAGCTTGGCATCTTTGCCCAAAGCTCCCAGGGTCGATCTGCACCCCCCTGATGCCAGGGGGAATGGGGAAGGATTGGGCAGGAAGCTCCCGCCCTACCTCCGTGCTCCTCTGCATGCCCACGGACCCCCACGAGGCCCTCCAGTTCGCTGCCAGGCGGGAAGATCGGGATGACCTCCGGACCCCCAGACAATCGTGGAAAGACGCACCACGCACCCCAGCCATTCCCCGGTACCCCCCAAAGACCTACTGGGCATGTGCCAGGGGCCCAGCGGCATCGTGAGCACAGGCGATGGCCCAGAGAAAAAACCAGCAAGGACCCTGATCAGCAGACCCCCGTGGGGCGGAACGTCCGGCCCTGAAGCAGACTGGGAAGAAATAAAGCCAGGTGGAGCGGGACGGGGCCTGTCTGTCCAAAAGAGCAATCCAGGAGGGCCTCTCAAAGGAGGCGGCATTCCAACTGGGGCAGAAGGAGAAGTTGCAGTCTCCAGAAGCAACTGCCATGTTAAGGAAAAAAAAACATTTCAGCTATTCTGGACGGGTGTGCCATTTCCAGGAGTGGGATCTCTTATTTTTCATTTAATTAACACACACGTGGGCGGGCTTTTCTCTGTTCAAGAAGCTCAATATAGAAATCCCCACGGCGCACAGCCCGGGTGACCCAGAAATGCCCCATCCGCAGAAGGAGCTGGTGGTGTGCCGGGAGCGCCCGGCGGGATGTCGGCGTGGGTCTTCCTGTCTAGTCCAGCAGCCTCTGGCTGCGGCCCGGACCTGAACGCCCGACACGGGGCCAGTCCCGCAGAGCTGGGCCCAGGCGTCAGCGACAAGCCAGCTTTGTCCCAAAAAAAAAAAAAAAAAGCAAAAGAATATACATTTATCTCATCAATGATTGGTTTTATTTTGATCCACAGGCTGAGTGGGCATCTTGGACGTCTGGCGTAAATAACACTAACTTCACCTGTTTCTTCCTCCTTTTTTTATGTGGCTCTTTTTAAATGAGGCCCCTAGAAAATTTCAGATCACACACCGCGGAAAATGTTCCGCGTTTGCAGTATTTTCTTAGAAGCGGCACTGGGGTGGGCAGACCCGACTGGACCCACCCCCACCTTCCCAGCTGTGAGGCCTCCAGGAACACCTCAGGGCCTCAGCTTTCTCTCTATAAAATGGGCATAAGAACAGACCCCACTTGGCAGAGCCATGGATGGGATTTAGGGTCCGTACATAGCAAGTGCATGCAGTAGATGCTCAATATGAGGCAGCCACGATGATCACAGGGCTTCCGTCCACCTTCAAGTATGAATTCCTGTGCTCGGCATTCAAGGCGCCACCTCGTTCTCTCACCCAAATCCACTCTGGAAAGGCGGCTCAGCTCACGGCCTCCCACAGTCCCTGCCCCCGTGCATAGGATGCCTCCGACACCCAAGTCCAAAACCCCACTCAGCAGGTGCCACCTCCTCCATGAAGTCCTCCAAAACTGCCTGAAACAGGCCTGCCTGGTCTAACTATGACTGTGCACTCATCCCATTCACAATCACCCACCCTGTGCTGGATGCGGTGGTAGGAATTTAAAGACACAGAGAGAAACAACACGGGACTCTGCCCTGAGAAGCTGGGGAACACGCGGGGCGCTGGCGAGTCCTATCAACCGTTTGGATCTATGTTGCTCGGATAACAACACACTTCTGCCGACTTCGCCTCACTGAATTTGCTAAGGCTCATTTCACAGATACAGACGTTGAGGTTTGAAGGCCAAATGCCTCCCCGAGGTCACAGGGAGAGGGAGAGACCAACTTGCCGGTTCTGCACCCACACACGGGCCGCGGCCTCACACTGCTCCCGGGGCTCAGGGAAGCTTCACAGAACAATCATTAACTTGACCTGACCACAGAATTGCAAAACCTAATCCCTCCCCTGGTGATAAGAAGAAACAGGCTCCAGAGGAAACACACCTCCGAGCTGGGAGCCAGGAGGCCAGTTGGCACACCTGGCCCAGTTTGGAGACGGGACCAGCACCCCGCCCGCCCCGGATTACCTCCTGCATCCCTGGGCTTGGAGGCGCGCCCTGCCCCAGGCTGCCCTGGAGCTCAGGGAGGACCGCAGCACGGGCTGAGTCAGTCTGGAACCTGGGAACACCACACCCTTGGCTACTGTTCCAACCTCTTGGATTTTAAAGGGAAGACAAATAAAAGAAAAGCTTTTTATAGGAAACCCGAGTGGTTTGCTAAGACAATGGGGTGAGTTTCTTCAGTGAGGAAGTTGAGCCATCCCTGACTCCTCAACTTCCCTCCCACTTAATACCCTTCCGTCTTGGCTGCTCTCTCTCCGAGACGCACCTGAAGTCCATCCACTTCTCTCCAACACCACCCGGCACCCAGCACTGCTTGCTTGGACCAATGTGCTAACTTCGCCACTCCAGCTTCTCACCTTGCCCCTGGTCTGCTCTCCCCATGGGATCAAAGTTATACTTTTAAAAGATAAATCAGTTCATGTCACTCCCCTGCTCAAACACCTCCCATGGCTCCCTATCTACCTCAGAATAAAATCCAAGTCCTTGACAGGGATTTACAAGGCTCTCTAACCATTGCAATCACTCCTCCCTTTATCAACCACCTCGCTCACTCTGCTCCAGCCACACCACACTCGTCGCTGGGGAGCCCAACAGGCAAGCTTCTGCCACAGGGCCTTTGCACTGACTGCTTGTGCCTCTGGGGCAATCTTCCCTCCCACGACTTCACTGGTGACCCCGTCGCTTCTTAGCTCTAAATCTATCTTCTCAGTGAGACCTTCCCTGAATATTCTTCATCCCCTCAACAATATTTACTGAGTTCCCACTACCTGTCAGGCTCTGTTCTAAGTCTGCAGACTACAGCAGTGAATGAAAAGGAAAAGAAGACCACCCTTTCTACAACAGCCCTTCCGCAGTTACATTCTATCCACCGCCCTGTTTTATCCTCCTCGCATTATCAATGTTCGGAATTCCTATATATTTGTTGACAAGTCCCCCTGCCTGCTGCCTAGACCACAGTCATGATGGACGGAGCTGGAGCAGCCACATTGGATCACGAGGCAGCCTTGAGAACAGAAACCACAAAAAAAGGACGGTGGAGTGGAAAGATAGGAGACTAGGATCCCCTGATTTCATGGAGCCACCGCACCCATCCTGGGCAGCCTAGTCATCAGAGAAGTGTCCAGCCTGCACGAGAATAGCTAACACGAGAAAGACTGACGACAGCATCGCTGGCCTGGAATGGAGCAACTAGAATGCTTGCACACTGTATTGTGCAAGCGCAAGAGGTATAGTCACTGGAAGACGTTGGCATTATCTGCGAAAGTGGAACAGACTTCTGCCCCACAAGAGAGAGCAGGCCGCCTCCTAGGGCCTCCCCCAGAGGAATGAAAACACAGGTCCCTCCACGTACAAATGCTATGTCCATCAGGGCCCACAGCAGCCCCAAACTGGAAACACAGATGTCCACAGAAAAGGGAAAGGATGAAAAGGGTGACATGCACGCCACAGGATGGCACCCAGCAGGGAAAAGGAGTGGACCCCGCATGCCCACAATGACACAGGTGAACCAAGCACAGAACCAACAAAGGTGGCACCGAGGAGAACGGGCAGCAGGAGTCTGTTCTTGCAACGACCCGGCCAGCGGGTAAAGCCGATCTCTGGTGACAGAGGTGGGGGACAGCGGTACCCCAGGGTTGGCACCGACAGCGCGGGTGGAGGACAGCCATCTGCAGGTGATCCAGACGAGCTCGGCAAACCTCTGTGAAAATTCACCGACATCGACACCGATACCGTGTACTTCCCCGTACGGATGTTAAATTCTGATTTTTGAAAAGAAAAAATTTGAAACAAAAACGTGGCAAGCCCTTGGAGGAGAGCACTTGGAAGGTCGTAAGCAAAGCCTCAGCCCACAGAGGCCCAGTAAGATGCTGGCGTCCCACCAGATCTGAGTTCCGGGAGACCAGCGAGGAGGCTGTCGCGGACACAGGAGGAAGAGGGGAGGCGTGGAGCCATCCCTACAAGCAGAGGGGCCCCGACCCGACAGCCACACCTGCCTCCCTGCATTCTCCTCACCTTGCCCATCGCCACCTCCCAGCAGGAGCCTGGCAGAACTTCCCGGGCCCCCGTTTCTCATCTGTGCAAAAGGGACTAGACACAGGACCTACGCCAACAGTGACACCATGCTGACGTAATATGGTGAGAAGCGTACGTTGCCTCTGTGTCTTCCTCCCCAAAACCCAGAACTCCAGTCTAATCCCAAGAAAAACATCAGATAAATCCCAACAGAGGGACATCCTACAAAATCACTAACTATCCAGGTCACCAAAAACCAGGACAGTCTGAGAAACCATCACAGCCCAGAGGAGCCCAAGGGGACACTGTGACCAGATGTGACGTGGTCTCCTGGGTGGACTTCTGGAGCAGAAAAAGGTTAGGAAGGAAAACCTAAGGAAAGCCGAACAGAGTGTGGACCGTAGTAAGCGGTGTGAGTGGGGGACACAGGGCTTGCAGAACGTGGGAACTCTGTATTCTCTTCCCAGTTTTCCAAGACGTCTGAAACTGTTCTAAAATAGAAAGTTATTTCACAGCAAGTCAGACCCCCTCACAAGCCTGCTGGTCAGCTTGTATCAGAGTTCGAGGCAAAAGTAAAACTGTGGGCCCCCATATGTCTTTCCCAAACGTTAAAGTCGTTGAAAACAATACCGAAATGCTTACAATAATAAATATATTAAAGCCCACAGTATTATTTTAAGTTTAAATATTTTGCTTAACCCCAAACCAGAATTCATTTGTCATTTTATTTCTCCGGCATTAGTGGAAGCAGACTCATTGGTTCCGTTTCCTGGTGCTGCTTTGACAAGTTGTTTTTGACAACTTGCTTTTTGTCAAAAACGTACACGTCTACAACATCACAAATTTAGCCTCTTACAATTTGAAGGTCAGAAATCCAAAGTGGGTCTCACCCCAAAACGGAGCTAAAATCAAGGGGTCAGCAGGGCTGGTTGTTTCTGGAGGCTCTCAGAGAGAATCCACTTCCCTGCCTGTTCCAGCTTCCAGAAGCCACTGTGCTCCTTGGCTCCTGGTCGGTCCCTCCAAATCCTGCCCTCATCATCACATCCTCTCTGACGCCCCTCCCTCTCTCTTCTAAGGACCCTTGTGACAATAAAAGAACAAAGCCCTCCCATTGTATCCTCCCTCTTTCTGGCTTTGAATGATATATGGGACAGTGTAATGTCTGGTGCTGTGGCAGCCATCTTGAGACCATGAGGACAATGCTAAGTCACATGTCCACCCAGAAAACCCAAGATCACCTTCCACCTGGAGACTTGTGAGTTCATTGCATCTGCCAGGTTCCCTTTGCCACATGAGCTAATAGGTCCACAGATTCTAGGATAGGACGTAGACTCTGGGGGACAAGTATCCTGCTTCCCACACCCCACTCAGAGATATGTGGCCTCCTCCCACACAGCCCCCTCCACACCTGGCAACACCCTTGTGCCAGGGCAGAATGACATTTGCGGCCCAGGTGCCTCTTCCTTTCTGGAACATTCTTGCCTGCGGCCAGAGGACCAGACCCCGGCCGGACAAGGTGGACCAGATCCCACGGTGACAGAGGCCCACTGTCTTCTTAAAGCATGCCACCTGGCAGGCTGGGTCCACATCCCCTCCAGCCCCTCCCCATAGGACACCACACCCCCCACCCCACACTTGACTTGCAGCCTGACTGCCTTTAAAGAAACCCAGGGCAGGACACACTCTGGGTGGCTTCTTTTAAGCTGTGCAGTGGGGGGCCTTTGTTCTCACAAAGGAGTCTAGACAACAAGCACTTTCCGCCGCTGCCCCCTCCTGACTTCAGCGACCACAAGGACAGCCTTGCTTGACCACAAGGACAGCCTTGCTTGATGGTGACACAAGGGTGTCAGAACCTCAGTTGTGACAGGGGGCTCCTCGGCCCCCTGATATTCCTGGCTAGGGGTGTGACTGGCTGAGATCTCTCTGACAGACAGAGATCACAAGTAGGCAGAGAGGCAGGCAGAGAGAGAGGAGGAAGCAGGCTCCCCGCTGAGCAGAGAGCCCGATGTGGCGCCCCATCCCAGGACCCTGGGATCATGACTCGAGCCGAAGGCAGAAGCCCTAACCCACTGAGCCACCCAGGCACCCCCCATCTTCACTGATTTTAGGGCACACTTCAGTGGCATCAAGCAAATCCACGGTGTTGTGCAACCCGGGTCACCATCCATCTCTGGAACTTTCTCACCTGCCCAAACTGTCCCCAGGAAACACCAGCGCCCGGGCCCCTGGTGCCCCCATCCCCCATCCTGTCTCTGTCCCTGGGACCCCTCTGGCTGCCCCGTATGAGCGGACTCCTGCGGTGGGGGTCCTCTTACGGCCAGATGCTCTCGTCACCAAACACCAGGTCTCCCGAGCTTATCCATGGTCGGGGAGTGGGGGGTGGGGGGGTCAGGGGCAGGTCTGCCTTGTTTCGAAGCTGAGTCACATTCCAGCAGCTGGAGGGACCTCACTTTGACCACACCTCTGTCTGTGGGCACCTGGGCTGCTGGGGTCACGCGGCCACAAACACGGGTGCGCAAATAACCTGCCGCGTCCTCGCTTTCCATTCTTTGGGGCCACATGCCCAGCAGGAGAATGGCTGCGTCATATGGTAATTCTGTGTTTAACTTTTCCGGGAACCCAAGCCCGGGTTTCCACAGAAGCCTCGTCGTGCCGCAACCTCACCGACAGGGCACAAGGGCACCCGTTTCTCCACACCGTCGCCAACCCTGGCGATCTTCCCGGGTTTTGGTACCAGCCATCCTCGTGGGTGTGCGGTGGAATCGCTGTGGTTTTCGTTGGCATTCGTTCGTGCATCTTTTCCGGAGATAAGTCCTTGCCCCGTTTGTTTGTTTTTGCTGCTGAGCTGTCCCACCAGGAATGTAAGGCCGCACTGTCCATCTGCTCTTGATCGTTCCCCACGTCCCCCAAACAGAAGCGTGAGAGCCCTCCCTGATCTCCTTCCCTCCCACCCCAAGAACAGTCTATTGGACAACCCAGTGGCTCTGTGAAGCGGCTCTTCTTTCCGCAGAAGAAATCTGAAATCTGTTCCTGTCTTCCAAGGGCGTCCCAAACGAACTGAAACCGAATCTAAACCCCTCACCATGTCCTACAAGGCCCCAGCCTGCCTCTCCCCGGCTCCAGCCCCACTGGCCCATTTCCTCTTCTGTCACTACATAAGCAACTTCCCACCTCTGGGCCTTTGCACGTGCTGTGCCCTCTCCCCAACAAGCTGCTCCCATGCCTGACTCCTCCTTGAAAAGGCCCGCCCAACCACCCCACCAGAGCCTGAGGTCAACTCACCAGCCTTGCCCCTTTCGGACGGCCTTGGTGAGCATCTCTGTTTGCTTGTGCACGGGCCGTGGCTCCTGCTATGATGTCGGTAGCTGAGACCGGGGCCCGGTCAGCTCCATCCACAACGGCAGCCCCCACACTGCCAGGGCCCGGCACACAGTAAGGTACTCAGCGAACATGTGCCAAAGGAACGAGCAAGCTTTCCGATCACTCAGGACCCAGCACCCCTCCTTCTCACAGCAGGTGCCCCCCACCACTCCCACCCCAACAGTATCACTCCTTCGGCTGATTCACAAACAGGGCTGCCCAGAGCCCATTCTCCACCGGCCTGTCCCATCCGTCCACGGGGACTGAAATCCCCTGAGCCCTTCGGTGCGGCTAAGGAGGCAGCTGGTGAAGAATGCAAAGCTCCCCTGGCTAGAGGAGGGGCACCCCCTGCTAGTGCGGCTCCCTGTCCACGCGGCAGAGACATGGAGCCCGCCCTGTTTCCCCGAGACGGGTCGGCCAGAGGACAGGTGTGAGATCTCCCGAAAAGTCACAGATGCCGCAGAAGCGCAAGGCTGCTTGTTATTACGTGCAAAACCACGAAGAGGGCTCGAGAAGCCCCTCCCGACACTGTCCTCCAGGGCTGAAGGCTATCTGGAGCCTCAGCTGGACTCTGTCCCAGCCCTGACCTTCCTTCCCTCCTCGCCAAGGACACAGGTGGCCACGACTGCTGACAGCTCCCCCGCACTTACTCAGCTCCCAGCCACAAGGGAGCCCGGAGGTCAGCAACGTCAGTGCTCGCGTCTTGTGGAAGAGGATGGTGAGAGCCAGGCTGCCCGCCAAGGACAGCCTCCCCGCCTCCTGCCCCCACCACAGCCCCTCTGCTGCCCCTCCCCGGGCCACGCACGTCTGCCACCCTCCTGTTCCAGGTGTTCGGGACACGCCCTGCCTCGCCGTCCCCACCACCACCAACCCCAGGCTCTCCCCGGGAGCAAGCAGCACCCAAAGCACTGCTCATCCAGTCCTCAGCCGTGGGGACGCCCACAGCACCCCACCTGACAGACGGGGACACTAAGGCAGGATGCTTGCCCTGTGCTTAAGGCTTTCAGCACGGTCAGAACCCCCAGGGGCTTCGGATGGCCCCGCTTTCCTGTGGGAACTCTTCCATCCCCAGGACCCTGGACAGCCTCCGTGAACAAACTCTGAATTTACTCCAGAAAGAGACTGGAAATCGATGGCACAGCTGAACACGCACGGGGCAGGGTCTGCTCACGCCCCATTCACCAATCCGTGTGTCCCTCGGAGCAGCATCTGCGTGGCCCAGGCTAGGACTGTCCCCGCTTTACAAATGAGGAAGCCAAGGCCCGGACAGGCGTCACTTGCCCTCGGTCACACAGCTGGAGGGCACTGTCCCACCGAGACAAGCAGACATCAGCTCACCGAGGAACACCCCCAATGAACTGTCATGAACACCTAGAAATCTAGATTTCTGTGCAAATCCGCCCGCCTTTAAATGCTGGCTGCCAAGTTACTTAAGTAAAATGTTTGATCGCAGTGTGGGCCACACAAAACACCCCTCCAACCAAGTCTGGGCTACCTCCCTGGGAACAAAGCGGGAGAGCGCAGGCGATGGTCCAGGCTCGCCTTCCGCCGCCAGCTGTGTGACCTCTGGCAGTCTCTCTGCCTCTCGGAGCCTCTGTGCCTCCACTTGGACCAGTTAAGGATCTTAAAATGAGATTATCCTAGATCACGCGGGGAGGCCCCAAATCCAAAGACAAGTGTCCTTAGAACAGAAGAGAAGATTCAAAGAAGGGCCGTGTGCAAAGGAAGGCAAACATCGGAGGGATGTGGCCTTCAGCCAAGGGCCACCTGAAGCCACCAGAAGTTCAAGACAGGCTCCTCCCCCAAAGCCTCTGCAGGGAGCATGGCCTCCGTCAACACCTTGATTCCAGATGTGGGGCCTCCAGAGCCGCGAGAGGATGCATTTCTCTTGCTTTAAACCACCAAGTCTGTGATTGTTTGCTACGGCAGCCCCAAGCACCCAACATGTTCCCCGAGAAAGTTCTGGAAGACACACAGGCATTTCCAGCGAGAAGCCTTTTCTAAGATGGATCCCAACCTGTGACTTCCTGGGTCACGTCCGAGAGGTTCTGGCAGGAACTAGGAAGCCACAGCTCTGCCTTCACTATGCTGTTTCCCAAGCCCAGGGGCTGGAGGGAGGGCCTGCGGCCGGGCCCTTACGAGGTGATGTAACCGCCAAGGCAAGGATCTCCAAGATCCACCCCCAGGTACCAAACCCAAGGTGGAAAAAGGCACGCGGGCATGCGCGGTATGTGCCTGGGAAGGAAGGATGTACCAGTCCCCGTGGACACACACGGTGTTTCTCAGGAAGGAGCTAGTAAACTAAGTAAACTAGTCAACCAGTAAACCAAGTTACCAAGCAGCCCCCTGGAGTAAGGACCCACCGTCAGGGCAGGGAGCGGTGACTTTTCAGCCTGGGCGATTTTCTGAGCTTGGACTAGTTTTTCACATGCTTTCAATTTTTAAAAACCATGCCCCTGTTTTTCTTTCTTTATCTCATTTCTGATGTCAGCAGGGGCTTTCTGGGCACAAGCCGGCCCTGGGAGCACATTTAGTCCCCCTGTCATGAGAAACAGGACCGGCTGAGGCCGTGGGAGCTGAGAACATCTGTACGGGTCCAGAGGGGCTGGCAGAAGAAAACCGAGTTCCCAGAGAACCGAAGAACTAGGGGCTGGGTCTGAGCCTGGAAATCTGCAGGTCCGAGGCTTGGGCACACACACTGGGGTGGGTTGAAGAGCGTCCCCCAGAATTCACGTCCATCTGGGACCTCGGAATAGGACCCTATTTGGAAATAGCATCTTTGCAGAGGGAACGGAGTTACGGATCTGGAGAGGAGTTCATCCTGAATCCAATGACAGATGCCCTTCTAAGAAGAGGGGAGGACAGAGACCCACAGAGGGGGATGGCCACGTGAGAACAGAGACCCCGGGAAACTCACACACACACACACACACAGAGATGCACACCATTACAAGCAGGCGGGGACACTGCTCTGGGACAGCTCCCGGTCCCGGACACGCGCCCACCCCCTCTCCCGCTCCACGATTTCTCAGGAGAACCTCACGTCATCTGCCACTCCACGCTTAGTTCACTTGCACCATCCGGAGCCTGAGATTTCTGATTAAGCCAAGCCCAAGGCCTGGGGTCTACCCCACTTTGGGTGACCCCCCCCAGCCGGCCCCTCACACTCTCCAAGGCTGGGACCCTGCACCCCGACTGACATACAAAAAAAAAGGTGGCGGGACACCTGGGTGGCTCAGTCATTCAGCCTCTGCCTTCAGCTCAGGTCATGATCCCAGGGTCCTGGGATCGAGTCCCATATTGGGCTGCTGCTCCCTCTCCCACTCCCCCTGCTTGTGTTCCCTCTCTCGCTGTGTCTCTGTCAAATAGATAAATTAATTTTTTTAAAATATTAATTAAAAAAAAAAGGAAAAAAGGTGGCTCGGACTCAGAAAGGCACATCAAAACAACACCCACCACCACCAGAAAGGTTCAAGAAGGCCTGAAGGTCTAGGCGCTGCCGTGGGTGGTCGTGCTTGTGCCCGGCACACCGCGACCCAGCACTCCACCACCAGCACAGCCCACGGAGGTCCCCGCGAACCAGAAGGTGGGGGAACACCCCTCCCCAGGGCTACGCAACGCAAGGTGCCCCTGGGCGGGGCTGCCTGGCCACACCCGGCTCCAAGCACTGGGCACCAAAGCCTGCGTGGAGGTGTGGTTCATCCACAGAGCTCAGAGACGTGGGGCACCTGCCATAGGTCACACAGCAAGCAGGAGGCAGAGCCGGGAGGGGAGCCCACGCCTCCCACCTCAATCCGGAACCGTGCTCCCAACCTCTGCTCCGTGGGCAGATTCCCAGCGCGACACGGGATCGTGCACCGTGCACGTGAGCCCACGCTCTCGAACACGCACGTGTGCTCCCAGGCCCGCAGAGGCACGTGGACACCCACGCTCTCCACAGCTCTAGTCACCGTGGCTCCGAGGTGCGTGCGGCCCACGTGTCCCTCCACGGGTGAGCGAGTCGACAAAGTGTGCTCTCCCCACGGGATGAAAACAGGGGGCGGCCAGGGGAGGGCCTGAACCGTGGACACCTGCCACAGGGCGGCCGGCTGGCCGGCGAGAACGTGGAAGCAGCCAGACAGGACAGGACACAGACTGTAAGACCCCGCGGGTAGGAGCCGTCAAGAACAGGCAGGTCCGCAGACTAGGAAAGCAGGCTGGGGTCACGGGGGGCTGGGGGCCCTCTCTGCCCCCAGAGAGGGAGGACTAAGGGGGGACGAGGCTGTCCTAGGAGCCCACGGAGGCCCCTGTGAAGGCACTGAGTGCCACCAAACAGATCACTTTAAAATGAGTGACTGTACATGATGTGAATTTCACCTCCACTAATTACAAAGTGAAAAACTTAACGAGGGGCGTGAACGCTGGTGCAACCGCTCTGGGAATGAGCCTGACGCGTCCGGGCAGAGCCGAAGCTGCACTCCCGGGGACCGGAGGCCCTACCCGGGCTGCGGGCCCTCGGGGAACGCGGCCGTGCACGCCCACCGGCCGCTGCTAACAGGACACACCCGGACGGCCTCCTGGAACACTGCCCCAACGTGAAAACCGGGCGTGGCTTCTTGCAACCCCCAGGCTGGCTCTCACCCACAGAACGAGAAGCCAAAAACAGACCAAAGGGTATGGTACGTGGGTCCCGGTCCATCTGGGCTGAGCTGTCAGAATGAAATGCCACCGACAGCATGGCTTAGTCCCAGCAGACATTTGTTTCTTACAACGGGGGTGGGGGGACGGGGGCTGGAAGTCTGAGGATGCCCTCGTGGTCTGGGGAGAGCCCCCCTTCTGGCGGCAGGCTTCTCAGGGTGTCCTCAATGGGGGAAGGGGCAGGAGACCGCCGGGGGTCTCTTTGATAGGGGGTTGTGAATCCCCTCGGTGACACCAAACCGCTAGGCTCTCCTGATCCCAACCACCTTCTGATCCTATCACCCAAGTCACCAGGTGTGCGGTGTAGGAATCTGGCGGGGACACAAACACACCCACTGCAGTGGCCCCACAAACGCCAAAACCCTCCTCACAGGCCCTCAACCCAAAAGTCCCAGTCCAAAGCCCCATCCAGAAATCGACATCAGGTACGAGCAAGGCCCCAGGCTGGAGCCTGTGAGATCAAAAAATGCATGGGCTTCTAGAATACCATGGGCAGGGGTGGGGGGAGGAGAGGCCCAGGTTCAACACTCCCATTCCCGAAAGGAGAAAAAAAAAAGGTGGACGGGTCCAAGGGGAGCCTAAAACCCAACGGGGCCAACCACACTAAACCCTGGAATCATTCCTGGGGTCCCGCCCTGGTCTTGAGGAACAGCACATGGGCAGCTAAACGGCCCCACGGTGCATCCATCCATCCGTAAAATCTAAGATTTCCAGGCACCTTCCCTCACTCCTCCGCCCTTCCCCTTGGGCTCCAGCTGGCTGCCTTCCTGAAGGCTGGCTCACACCCCCATAGATCCCCTTATCAAACCGTCATCAGCCACACCCGGCCTTCTCTCTCCACCGTGGAGAAGGTGAGAGGTTTCCAAGCGGTTCGATTCTGCCTCCCTCTGATGAACCATCTGTAGGTCGCCTCGCTGTTGGCATTTTACGATGAGCCCAGGCCCAAGCCAAGCCACACCTCCCACCCCGGGCTCAGGTGTCCGATTTCATCTCCTGCCGGCTTGACCCGCCACCGGACACCAGCTCAGGCAGGCTCCGGCTCCTTTCTCTCAAGGATGGCCTCTCCTCCGGTTTCCAAGCAGGTGCCCACGTCCGGAGCCACCCCACCCGGCTCCCGACCACCGGGTGTTCTCTAAGAAGACGGGGGGCTCTCGCCAGCTCCCCTCTCCTCCTTCTGAGCCCTCACCAGGATTGATCCTAAGGGTCCACTCGGGTCAATGTGAGCTCCTTCCGGCTGGCATCCCATTCTCCCAGCCTCTGCCGGGACCTCTTCCCCAGGTTTGGGTGCGGTGAGAGCAGCACCCCACTCCGGGTACTGATCTCTGCCCTCGTCCATCCCAGCTTCGAGATCAAAATGCCATAGGTAGGGCGGCTGAGAAACAACAGATCTTCACTTCTCACGGTCTGGAAGTCTGAGATCAAGGAGGCGGCAAAGGCACGTGAGAGCTCTCTTCTGGGTCGTAGGCTTTCTGCTGTGTCCTCACAGGGCAGAAGTGGCCGGGGACTGTCCGGGGACTGTCTGAAAAGGGCACTGATGGGGGGCACCTGGCTTGAACTCAGGCTAAGCCTCTGACTGTTGATTTCAGCTCAGGTCATGAGCTCAGGGTCATGGGATCGAGCCCCGTGTCGGGCTCTGCACTCAGCACCGAGTCGCTTCTCTCTCTCTCTCTCTCTCTCCAATAAATAAAATCTTTAATAGATAAATCAGAGTGCTCTAACGCTTTTATAAGGGCCCCACCCTCCAGACCCAGTCACCTCCCAAAGTCCTGCCTCCTCATACCATCACCCTGGGCTGTAGGTTTTGCCAAGAAATCAGTTTTGGGAGAACGGATGCTCGGACCACAGCCGTGTGACAGGTGTCCGCGTGTGTCAGGCACCTCCCTGGAAGCAAGTCCTCTTTCGCCCCAGGGAGGAATCAAAGACTAGGGAGTTGGGACAAGGAAGCTGGAGGCCGCAGCGGGTGGTATCCAGGAAGCCTGGGAACGGGCGGCTGAGCCGAGTCCTGGGAAGGCAGAGTCCCGGCAGCTGCCAAGGGATTCCGGCTGCAGTAGGCTCGGAGCCGAGTAGGACCCGCATGACCTCTACCGCCGGCCCAGAGGCCAGAAGGGGCCAGGCTGACAGGGCCTGAGATTTCTGCAGGACTCAGAAGGATGGGGGGGGGGGGGGTCCCAGAACAGAGGGGAGCCCCTCGGCCACCACCCAGCTCGGCTCTCCAGCCCAGTGGAGGAGGCGGGTGTCTGGCCCAGCCCAGCCCAGCCCACAGCCGGTCACACTTCCCGGTGCAGGGGTTAATCCAGAGGCGGGGTGGGGAAGGGGAAATCGGGCAGCAGAGGCCGGCGGAAGGACCCCCGGCCTTGGCTGGTGCCTCGCGTGAGGGCCAGAAGGACTCTGGACGGGGTGTTCAAGCCCTCCCTGGGGTCCCGGCCTGCAGCGGGTGAGGCTGCCAAGCTGCGGGCGGGTTGGTGGGGGGGGGGGTCCAGACACCCACCCCAACGGAGCCATGAGAGCTCTGCTCCCATGCGATGCACACAAGGAGGCTTTTGTGTAGGAATCGGTTGGAAGAAAACGTGCACTGATGAAGAAACAACGGGACAGACCCACATCGCGGGGCACCCTGCCAAACACACTGGCCCGGTCCCCTCGCCAGCAATGAGCACCGCTGGGCAGAGGGCTCCCTCCAGTCCCCCCGCACGGTTCTGGCAATTTCCCCAAGCTAAAATTTTTTCCAACTAGAAACCCGGGAAAAGAGCGCAGGAACTGCCGTCCAGTTGTTTTAAGGGGCAGAACGGTCCCTTGTGGGAAAGGCTGGGGCAGCCACACGGTGGAGCCTTCCCAGGCCTCCGGACGGACTAGCGAGAGCCCCCGAAGTGAGCCGGGAAGACTCCGAGAAGAGAGCAACAGTGCAGTGAGAACAGCAAGACGCGGGAATCGGGGCCCCGGACAGTCCCGCTCAGGGGAAACGGAGGCAGGCTAATCCTTGTATGGGCTCGTGTCCGTAAGGCTAAGACGACGCCAAGAGCAAACACTTACGTGACACTTGCTAAACTGTTGTCCTAAGTGGTTTACATATGCCAACTCCTCCACACGTTAAGAGCCCTAGAGAGGAGATTCCATTTTACAGAGCAAAAAGTAAGGCCCAGAAATGTTACGTCACTGGCCCAAAGGCACACAGCTGGCACGTGGCAGAGTCAGGATCTGAACCCGGATGTCTGGCTCCAAAGCCCCCCATGCTCTTGGGTCCACCAAATCTCCTGGACGCCAAAACCTTGGCCAAGGGCTGGAGAAAACTCTGGGGATTTGCGAACTCACGGCTGACCTTGACGGTGACCTGCGGCGCCCCCTCATTCAGTACTACCTCCCAGCTCCCGACAGCCCCCTCTGCCCCACGCCTGTCACCCAGATGGAAGGTGACCATGTACCCACCCAGGGTATGCTGTCAGGGATGTTCCCAGGGGCCCCGAGGGCCTGGCTGCCTGGGCAGGCTCCTCCCACACACACCTCCACACTGTCCTAGCTAAAGAAGTAAATGTCCCAAGGTCTGGGGCAAGGGCCAGCAGGCTGGCAGTCATTCCTCCGGGGATTCGTAAGCCACACTGCAGAATGCACCTGCCAGCCTCAAGGACTCCAGTCCAACCTCCCAGCGGTCCCTGGGCGGACTGTGATAAAGGCCACAGGGTCTCCGTCCGTCCCTCCCTCGCCACTCTTCCCTCCAGCACGCAACCTGGGGAGCCTCCCACCGGGAGCAGACGAAGCCTGAACTTCGGCACACTGCGGCTCCGACATCTCGCCCAGTTTATAGAACAACACCTCCTCCCAATCCTGCCGCCAGGATGTGGGGCAGACAGGGGACACAGGAACACTGGTGAAGGGCTGAAACCCGCAACTGCTCAGCTGCTTCCGAGCCCTGCTCCCCTGGCCCATGCGGCCTCTTCCCAGCATCCCACCCCCTTGGCTCACCTGGGACAATCTGCCCTGCCAGCACTCACTGTTAATTTGCGCTGGGGCCTCATGTAAATCCCTGCTCCCTCTGGGTTTTGTTTTCCCCAAAGGAAAAATTTTTAAAAGGTGTCAAGTAAAATCCAAGTTCCAGATCTAACGATCTGAGAGCTTGTGAAACCTTCCCTGATAAAAAGCAAAGAGCTGCAAGCTACCACCTCCACAAGAGGTCTTCAATTAAGCCAAACAAAATAATCTCTAACACTGGAATTGGCAGAGTCACAGAGGCAATGACATACAGAGGGGAAGCTCTTCTGGGGCAAAGGGCCCTTCAGCCAATTTTTTCTGCCTGTCACCTTTGCCTCTTTCTGCTAACACCCTCATCCCCCACCCTCACCCCCATCCCACCTCCTTCTTATGTAGGGCTCCACCCCACCCACCTAACTCCCTGTGGTTTGGGAAAAAAGAAACTCCTCCCCCAGCTCCAGGGATGGGCACATGATCCAATCCTGACCAGTCACAGCAGTCCACTTCTCAAGTCCGGGTGACGGGCTCAGGGAGGAGCGTGTCACTGGAGCCCAGCCAATCAAAGCCAATGAGCATTCACAGCACAACTTTTCCCAGCTACTAGGAAACTTCTCTAATTACCCTTAAAGGTTCCTCCACAAGGCTCCCTTTGGAGACCTCTTGGGAACGTCAAAGCCTCCAGACTCTCTCCCACATAGTGCGGCTGACCATTTGTTTTCTGAGCCCCAGACTGAGACGCCAGTGAGTGATACGGGAGCATATGTACCAAAATATGAATCTTTAACTCCAGGATTGCATTCAGGACCCACGGGAAGAAGAGCAGGGTCAGGAGAAATCCCCCGATGACTCCCAGGCTGACAGGCGGTTCACTGAGTGTAGGGAAAGGATTTTGTATAGGTGAGTCAGCGGCGTGATGCCTTACAGAGTAAAACCATCAGCGGGATGGAACGAGTGGACCGAGTCTCCCCCTCCAGCCTCACTTAGTCTCTGCTGGTGGAGACAAGAGATGGTCCGTAAGTGACTGCCCTTTCATGCTGAAGCAGGAAGGGAAACACACCCCTCCCCCGTGCCAGTCACCTGCCAGCTCAGGCCACTCTACCTGGTGTGAGGATCCCCACTCCCTCCAGGAGGCAGAAGGAAAGGGCTCTAGACCAGCCTCCACACCTCCCCAAGCCCCCCAGCCAGGACAGGTGCTGTTTCTTTACCCACCACTCACAGACGGCCCTGATGGCATCTCTGTAAGTCATGTTGGGACTGAGACGGGGTCAAACAGAAGACAGCAGTGCCCAGCCAGGGGACACACCCAGTCGCTGGGAGGGGGTAACATGGGGTAGCTATAACACAGATGGGGCAAACAGTGGCAGTGGGGCTCGTGGGGGAGGGTTGGTGGTCAGGGGGTATCATCTTCAAGAGGTCACATTAGAGTGGAAACATAAAAGAGGAACCAAGCACAAGAACCAGAGGGGAAAAGCATTCTGTGGAGAAGTAACAGCACATGCAAAGGCCCTGGGGCAGGAAAGAACACAGGGGCACTGCAGGAAAACAAAGACCTGTGGGGCTGGAATACGGTGAGCATTCTGAGAATGGAAGCAGGCAGGGGCTGGACTTACAGGCTGTGGGGACAGGCAGGCTTCCTACCCCATGCAAGAAGCTTTTCATCACAGTGCTAAATGGTCCCAGTTGTATTTTCTAAAGAGCATTCCAGCTGCAGCAGCGAGAGCGGACAGCACGGCGGCAAGAAGGCGCAGGAGCAGACAGCATGGGGAGGACGCTGGCAAGAGGTCTGCAGCAGGGGTCCGTGCAGAGGAGGGAAGCCAGCCCCGTCCCTGTGCAGGATCACAACCGGACGCTAGTCACAAACCTCCCTGCGCAGCCACCCTTGTCTTCTAAACATCCATTCCATAAATATTTGAGAACCCACGATTCTGTGCGAGGCACCATGCTAGGTGCTTGGGACAGGGCAACACGCAAAATCACGGTCCTGCCGTCACAGGGCCCGCATCCTCCCGGAGAGAAAGGGACAGGAGATGACAAACACGACGCACAGGTATAGTACGTAGGCCCTCACAGGGTGACAGGGCTCCGGAAGGAAGAGCTGGGGAAGGAGAAGGAGGGGTCAGAGCCCGGCGGGATGGCAATGGGCAAATTCAAACAAGGGGGAGGTCAGGGCGGGCCTCCGAGAGCGCCCGAGATCTGAACGCAGCCCTAACGGAGGTGGGAGCGCGAGTCACACACAGCGGAGGAGAGAGGCAGGCAGAGGGGAGAGTAAGGTGGAGTGTCCGTCTCCGGAACGGCCAGGAGGCTGGCCGAACTCACGGCAAGGTCAAGGGAAGGGGAGGGCCGCGCGGGGCGAGGGGCAGTTGGGGGAGGCGTCAAGAGCCAACAGGAGGGTGCAGCTCTGACCCCGAGGAGGGGGTGGGACAGGCCCCCGGCGGGGGTTTCGAACAGAGGAGGACCGTGAGCTGACTGCAAAGGTCACAGGTTCCCTTCGGCTGCTGTGCGGAGAAAACCCAGCCCGGGAGCGAAGGCGGACGCAGGGAGGCCGTCGGGAACCCAGGTGAGAGCGGGTGGCCCCTGGGACCGGGGCGGGAGCTGGAGGTGTGGCCCTTCCAGTGGGATCCAGGATGTCCTGCGAGGAGGGAGTCAGAAACCTGCTGACGGGCCAGTGTGCGAAGTGAGAGTGAGAAGGGAGATCCGGGCCTTTCCGCCCGGGCAGTTCGAGGCTGCAAAAGCCACAGACAGAGATGGGAATGCAGACAGAGCCTGGAAGAAGGGACAGAGATAGGATCGGGGCCTGGGGCGGGGAGAGGGGCCGGGCACAGGCCGGGGTGTGCAAGCAGCCTTCCACCACCGGAACTGAGACACAGAGCGGGCCCCTGGATGCCGCGGGGGCTGGAATTCAGGAGGAAGATCTCGGCCTGGGATATCAGCCGGGAACCCGAGACAAAGGTGCCACTCACTGCCCGAGGCTCCCAGAGCTCAGCCAGGGAATGCACGACCCAGAAAGGATGTCCAAGGCTGAGCCCTGGGACCCGCCAGGAGGCCAGGGGTCAGGGAGATAAGGAGGCCCGAACACAGGAGACAAAGAGCAGCCAGCCGGGGAGGGAGGAGGAAAACCAAGAGAACAGACGTTTCTGGAGACGCGTCTCAAGAGTCCTTCCAGGACCTTCCAGAAAAGGTGGAAGGAACTTCACCCAAAATGCCAGGAAGCAAACAAGGGTCAGGCCACTCCTGTTCCTTCCCTGTCCCCAGCAGGAGGCTGTTGGCAAAGAGGAAGACACAGTGCGGTGGGGGGAAGAGGAAGGAGGCGAGAAACCCACAGCTGGGCCTCGGGCCACCGGGGACCTCTGGGTTCAGGGACGATCTAGGCACACAGTAGCTTCAAATCAGGCTCAGAATCACCCCGGACGCCCTGCGATGCCCAGCTGCTGGGCCCTGCGTGGCTCCAAAGCCAAGAGTGGTCTGTTTGTGTTGTTTTGCTTCTCTGCATTTCTGCTCCTGCCAGCCACTCCCAGAGCCAGGAGAGGCCAAGGTCACGTTTGACAAGGGGGAGGGAAATGAGGCACATAAAACAAGGTCTCCTTTTGTTTTGTTTTGTTTTGTTTTGTTTTGTTTTGAATGTTTGGCCTAGGCACACAATCAAATTCTCCACACAGTACATGTGTTGACGGGGCCAAAGTTACTAGATCTTTCCTCGCTGAGAAGAGCAGGGGCCCAACACTCCTCCGCCCAGCCCTCTGGCCCTCAGATCACCAACCAGAAAAGTCTGTCTGCATCAGCCTCGTGCCAGAAGCCAGGCCTGGGAATGCCCCATGAGCCAGGTGGCCATCCGCTGCGACGCGAGGTCACCCTTCTGGGCACCAGCGACCACCAGCACGCCCGGCAGACGGCGACGGCGCAGACAGGCCAGTGCCGGGACGTGGGGACACTTTACCGAACGAGGGTTTGATGACACCAACCCGTGACTCACTCTGTGTCATTCGCTGCTAGAGGAAGACCAGCACAAGGTGATTCCAGGTAACTGAGCTTAGCCAGTTCTAGCTAATCACGTTGAATCACCGACGGGAGGCACGGCCGGTATTAGTCTTTCCAGGAAGGCACCGGGAACGGTTCACGGAACGGGAAGAGCCGGGCACCCGGAATACACCGGCGCTGCCAGGCCAGCGGAAGGCCAGACGGTGCTGGTGCCTGTCAGCACACGCATACACGCGCACCCAACACGCACGGACACGCACGGATGTGTGTGCCCGCGTGTGCTCACATATGTGACCGGGCACACCGACCAGTGTGCCTGTGTGTGACCATGTGCGGCGACATGTGTGCCCACGTCATCACTGGTGCGTGAGCCCACACATACACACACGTGTGCCAACACAGGAGGACCACGCGTCCCATGCCACACGCGGGTGCACGGCAACCTCTGTGCACGCACGCCCGCGTGTCCCCGTGTACGCCCACACGGCGACACCGTGCTCCCTGGTTACACACATCCACACGCATGTGCACGTGCTCCAGCCTGTGGCCGCACGCGTGCGTGTGCCCATGTCAACATGCGTTCGCCCATCGCCCGTCGTGTATGCACTATCGGCACACGAGACAACGCTCGCGTGAGCACACACGCCCCCTCGGGAAACCAGAGAGGAAAACAAAACTAAATCCAACTCCGGGACGCTAAAAATAGCTGTGGTTTTCAGCTGTCACCGTGGAGTGAGATGAAGTGACCTCCCACCGGCCGGGAGGACCAGGAAGTCCCCCTGTGGGAAAGAGGAAGCAAAACAACCCGGAGCGGGCATGCACCTGCGATCCCAGGGTCCCGAGAACGGAGCGCCTTCCACCCGCCAGCGCCCGCCAGTTCCACAGCCTGGTCCCCGGGGCCAGAGACAGGAGACACCCCCCGCCCCCGTCAGCAGTCCGGGGCTCAGGCGTGGCCAGGCTGGGACCCCGGGGACTTCCCAGAGCTTCGGGAGCAGAGCTGGCCAAGCCCACCCTGCAGTCAAGGCCACCCTTCCCTGCTTCCCTTGGTGTCCGCAATTCCAGAACACACACAGACACACACACACACACACACACACACACACACACACACTCCTGACTGCAGGGGAGCCCGCTGCCCGCTGGCCGTGCAGGGCAAGCAGAAGGGGAGCTCCACCCAAACAGAGCACAGGAAGGGCCTGCCCTCCTGCCAAAGATTAGCCCAAGACACTCAGAAGCAGAGAGCGGGAAGCACAGGGCAGCGGGCTCAGGATTCAAATCCTGGCCCTGCCGCGTCAGCCGCGTCAGCCGCAGCAAGTGACTTCACGGCCGGCACTGTGCTTCCCCCATTTCCTGGGTAAAAGAGAGGCAACAGGAGCTCCCTGGATGCTAAACGAGATGATGTAATACGCCTAAAACACTTAGGATGATTAGGACCCCGGCTGGCCAGTAAGAAGCGCTCCTTAACATTCTCTGTCATCAACCTCCACCTTCAAACTGATGCGCGGAGATTGGCCAGGGGGCCCGAAGCCACCCAGGGGCATGGGAGGACAGTCCTGAGGCTCTCTGGGTGGCTCTCGCTGAGGGAAGAACTCGTCTGAGTCCAAATCTCGGGCAAGGAGAGAGGATAAGGAAACAACTTGACCTCAAAACACGGACCGCCTCGCTATTCCACCATCCGCGCAGGAACGTAAGAGCTGCTCTGGCCCTCGGAGACCCTGCAGTGAGAGCGGCCATGCAGGCCTTGTCCCCAGCAGATGCCGAGGCTCAGGAGGGAGAAAGAAGCTGCACAAATAAACATATAACATAAAAGACGACTATTAGGGACATGAGGGGCAAGCTACACAGATATCTGGGGGTGAGCCCTCCAGACAGAGGGGAATGCAAGCCAGAGACTCTGTAGTAGGATCAGGCTAGGCAGCCTCAAGGACGTCAAGGAGATAGCGTGGTAGGTGAGCAGGGAGGCCAAGAGATGGTGAGGTACGAGAGGGAAGGAGAGTCAGACTGTGGGGGCCTTCAGGCCACTGAGACGAGCTTGATACTCACTCACAGTAACATAGGGAACCTTGAAGGGTTGTCAGCTGAGGGGACACATGATCTGACGGGTGTTTTATCAGGATCCCTCTGGCTATCTATGAAGACCAGAGATGAGACTACTGCACCAGTCCAAGCAGTGGATGGAGAAGGCCGCCATGGTGATGCTGAGAAGAGGGGTTGAAATCCAGATACACTTTGAAGATAAAGCCGATAGGATCTGCTGATAGACCATATGAAGGATGACCCAAGATCTTCACCTCTACACTTGGGGGAGCAAATGGAGGTGTCATTTATTGAGATGGAAACACAAGCTGGGGAAGCCTTCAGCAGCTGAAAAAATGAGTGGATAAAGCCCTCGAGACTGATTTCAATCGGAAAATCAACTTAGAGACGGCAGAGGGGACCCAGCTCCCCTCCTGGATGTGGAGGAGGCTTGGAGGCCCATCGACTCATAGTGGCCCAGCATACAAGCACCTTCCCCTGCAGCCCAGCTGCAGCAAGGGGGCTCCTCCTCCCGCTGGGCCTTCCCTGTCGGACCAGAGACACCTGGTAACTTGGAAACATACTGCCAGGGACTGGAGCGAGCATCCCTCATCCATTTGAACAGGGAGGGCCATGCACGCCAGGCTCAGTCCTAGGCAGTGGAGACAAGAGTCCCCATTCTCGGGGCTCCTGGGTGGCTCAGTGGGTTAAAGCCTCTGCCTTAGGCTCAGGTCATGATCTCAGGGTCCTGGGATCGAGCCTCGCATCGGGCTCTCTGTTCAGCAGGGAGCCTGCTTCCTCTCTCTCTGCCTGCCTCTCTACCTACTTGTGATCTCTGTCTGCCAAATAAAAGAGTCTCCATTCTCCTGGCGTTTTCCTCCAGGGTATTTACACACACACACACACCAGGAAGGTTACCTGGGGCAAATTACTCTCCAAAGCTTCGTTTCCTTATCTGTCGAGGACGATAATGAGAAGTGTCCCAGAACTGTCCCAGGACTAAACAAGACGGCATTCACCAAATGTCTGGAACACTGCCTGGCCCATGGGAATTCGCGACTGCTCTCCTTAGTGCATTCCGGCTGGACACCTCCTGTCCACTCCCACCTACTGAGGGGACGTAGAAGGGGTGAGTCTCGCGTCTTTCCCTGGACCTCTCCCAGCAACCTCAGCCTACAAGGCTGCTCCGCTGTGTGCCGCCCACGGTGGGAGGCACGTTCGACCACTCTCTGGGGAAATCTTGGATTGGTTACTAGTTTTTAATTAAACACATAACACATGAATATTCTCCTTGTTTAAAAAAAAAAAAAAGCAGGGGCGCCTGGGTGGCTCAGTCGGTTAAGCGTCTGCCTTCAGCTCAGGTCACGATCCCTGGGTTCTGGGATCGAAGGTTTGAGTCCCGCGGCGGGCTCCTTGCTCAGCAGGGAGTCTGCTTCTCCCTCTCCCTCTGCCTGCTACTCCCCCTGCTCACTCTCTCTCTCTCAAATAAGTAAATTATTATAAATTTAAATAAATTAAATCTAAATAAATAAAATCGAAAAAAGAATTACAGATAAAATATGTTTCCCTCGGCCACAGCCCGAGCCTCACCCTTTGCCCCGAGAGTGAGCACTCTGTCAGTCCACCCCTTTTCTGACTGTGCGTGCACTGTCCCCCACTGGAAATACAGGTTATTGTTTTGTGACCTGAGTTTTATCTCAACGACTTCTCTATTTTGCCAACTCTCTGTGCTAAAGCATACACATCGAGTCCCTTCTTTCTAACTTTTGCCTAGAAATCTATTGGATGAAGGGCTCCGGCTCCCACCCCCACCTTATTTCCTAGGTCCTGGCTGACACGTAGACCCCACCTCGGGACTGTGGCTCTGGCCCTCCACTGCCACGAGCCGTACAGATGCCAGCAAGCCCCGGACCTCTGCTATGCCTCAGTTTCCTTACCTGTAGGAGGAAACCAAAGCACCACCTCAAGGCTGTGGTCAGAGTCAAACAAGAAACACGAGACATGTCCAAGGTATTTGCACACATACGTAACTGCCTTTGGAGTGTATAATCTCGCTGGCAGGCAAACTACACCTGACCCGTCTCAGAGCTGAAGAAAGAAACCATGCCTCGGAGGTGAAGTGAGTGGCGTGATGTCCCCAGCTAGCAAAGGGCCCAGCCAACTCGGCAGCCCCCGGGGCTCCGGAAACTGACTCGGGTTTCAGAATGCATCACCTCCCCACTCAGCCCCATCAGCAGCCTGAGAAACGTAAATCAAACCCATCAGATCCACAACAACAACAAAAGGATCAGCGTGAAGTATAATGATGGCAGACATGCAGGGGGAGTGGGGCTTTCACGCTCTTGGCGGGCGCCTAAATGCTGGAGCTTTCCAGAAAGGTGATTTGGCGGTAACTGTCAAAATTCAAACGAAACAGGCTTCGTGGTCTACAGGCTTCTGTTCTGAAAATCTGCCCTGTGCGGGTATTCGTGACATGTAGGCCAAGAGGTATGGACCAGGACACTCACGGTTCAGATGCTTGAGACAGAGAAAATCACCAGTCAGTAGAGAAACCAGGAACTAATCAAGGGCATAGCGATTTAAAGCAATACCATGCAGAAAGGGCAGGAAAAATGATTGATTGATTTGTTGTGACCTGAAAACATTTTCAAGAGATATCTGCGAAGTGAAAAGCAAACTGCAGAATATTTATATGTGGTATAATTCCATGTATGTAAAAAATACATCGTAATGTGTGTAAATACATACTTATGACATAGGCACCGATAAAGGTCTAGAAAGATACGCACCTGCCAACAACGGTGGTAATTATTATCTGAGAATGGGAATAAAATGGAGGGATCTCTTTTCCCCTCTGTTTGAATTTTTTTATTTTTTTCCAAGCAAGAATTCATGTCTTATAGGCGGACTTCTTTAGTTAACCGAAAAGCATAAGAAAATAGCAAAGCACAAGGCCTCCCATTCACGCTGCCCATGGACACGTGCAGCCAAAGAAAACACCGGCAGGCAGTCCCTCCCTCTCGTCACGACCCGCCCACTCGGTCCCCCGAACACAGACATCCTTCTTCCACGGGAAGGGACTTGGCTGGGACTCAGCCTGGGCTGCCCAAGAAGTGGCTGTCCTGGGCTGGGCTTGCCTTCCTGCCTTCACGCCACTCGGACCCAAACCAATCATCTTCGGGAGATTCACGGAGGATGCGGGGCGGCTCTGGCTCCACCTTAAGCCTGGAAATTCTCGGTCCAGGACAGCTGAGGATGATGGCGGTCTCCACTCTGGAAACCCAGAGTTAGAGTGGGGGAAGGAGGGGGCACCTGCGTGTCAACCCGCGTGCACAGAACTGACTGACATCCCTAGAAAGAACCACCCCGGGGGACGTCGGGGTGGCTCAGTCGGTTAAGCGTCTGCCTTTGGCTCCATTCACGATCCAAAGGTCCTGGGATCGAGCCCTGCACCGGGCTCCCTGCTCAGCGGGAGAGTCTGCTTCTCCCGTTCCCTCTGTCCCTCACCCCTGATTGTGTGCTCTCTCTCTCTCTCTCTCAAATAAATAAAATCTTTTAAAAGAGGAGGGGGAAAGGAGAAGAAGAAATCACCCTGGAGTTCACCCAGGAATGATGGGGCCGACAAGGGGTTTCAACTATAAACCCCACCCACTCTCGCACCCCCAAAGCAAGAGGCTGTTTGCACAGGGTCCTGATGGCTCCCATGTTTACAGCACCTGGATGACACCACCGGGGGCTCTCCCTGAGACAAAGCTCTCACGGCTCTTCTGAACAGTGTAACCCCTCGGCCACCGTGAGAGAGAACAAAGCAGTTCGAACGCACTGAGGTGACCCCACACACATCTGTCTGGCCACCCCCAGAGGCCAAAAAAACACGAGAGGAACTCAGGGCTCAGGGGCACCAGCGGCCAGGACCTCCTCGGAATCAGACTACAGGGCTTACTGGGACAAGATCTGCAAACAAACAAACCAACAAAAAGACACCGTGTGCCCAACATGACTCCCAGAGAGACCTTGAGAAAAGCCAGTCCTCGCCTCGTGGTGAATGACGGCCGAGTCCCAGAGAGGGGCGGTAAGCAGGTGTAAGCAGGCTGTAGACCACATTCATCCCGTGATCCATTCATCCCCAGGCATTCCGTACTGGGCAGGGGGCACAGATAGGAAACGTGGACAAGTCCCATTCTCAAAAAACCCACCTAAAGGAGCAGGCTAAGGGGAAAAGAGAAATCAACCGGCAAGTGACATTACCCACATCTTTATGGACGCTCGCTCAGTGTCTGGGCAAGATGAGCCTCAGTTTCCCCTCCCCACACTGCCGGGCTCTCTCTGGTATCAAGGCTCTGAAATGCTGTGACCCTGGCCTTTCTGAACGCCAGCTCATTTAAACAGGCTGTCCAGACACCCAGGGCAGAGTCTGATGGTCTGAGGCCAGCTAATTTGTATCCACGGTTGAAAGGGCAATCCTGCGGAAAGTTAAGATCAGAGGAAAGCCCTCTGCTAATGCGGCCTTGGGCTCCTGCCTCTGTGGGAATCTAAGGGGAAAGCCGCTTACCATTTCCAGTGGGCACCAGGAAGGCAGTGTTGGGGGAGGACCGAGCCCTGAGCCTCTCAGAAGGACCTTCCAAGGGGGAGCTTCTGGACAGCAGAGTGCTCTGCACTACTATCGAGGCCGGGGGACCCATGTGAGTCTCACAGAAGCACATGAATGGAAGGTTCCTGTCGTCCTGGGTTCACAGGAAACAGGCAAAGTGCAGCCCTAATTTTAGCAGATAGGGCCTCAGGCTGCTGTAGTCAAGAGGCGAGAAAGTAGCACCATAATGGGCTCACACTCCAGCCAGGCCTGGGCGGCAGACTGCTTAGGGTGAGGTCTCTCATTCAGGCCTCCCCAACCCTGGACCTGCGCCTCCAGGAGAGCCCCCAGATGCCCCTGCGCCCCCCAGCCTCGGCCTGGGTCGGGGAGGGTACTGCGGGGGCAGCCAGCGGCCCCTCGCGATGCGCTCCGGGCTCCCGCTGCTCCGGGGCCCTGACCCAGAGCGCCGATCCTGGCTCTGGCTCGCCCGCCCTCTAACTGCGCGCGCTCCTCCGCGCCCTGTGCCCTCCAGCCCCGACGCCGCGCGGGCCCCGGCCGGCGCCCCTCACCCACCTTGAGGACCTGCTGCTTGATGAGCGTGGGCACCACCACGATCATGACGGCTCCCAGCACGGCGCACAGCAGCCCAGCGAAGCCCAGCACCGCGACCGCCCGGCGCGCTCTGGCGCGGCTGCCCATGTCTGCGCGCCCTGGCTCCCGCCCGGCCCTCGCGTGGCTCCGCGCCTGGGGGGACGGGGACCGAGACACAGGCGACACAGGCGGCGACTCTAGGGCAGGCGGGCCGCAGCGGCACGGCGGGGCCCAGACGGCGGCGCACGGAGGAGCGCCCCGGCAGGTGGCCGGCGGTTTTATGCGCCATCGCCGGCGCAGCCGGACCGCCCCCGGGACGCCCTGGGCACCAGGATTCGGGCGGGAGCCTACGGGCGGGGGCGGGGGGCGGGGGCTGCGCCGGGTCGGGGCGGGGTCGGGGGCGGGGCGGGGGCGGGGCGCGGATCGGACGGTCCGGAGGACACGCCCCGCGGGGGGTAGTCTGCCGCCCCACGCCCTCGCTTCCGTTTCCGCGGGAGACGGCGCGGGGATCCTCGTGTGCGGCGTGCAGTGGCGTCGGGGGGGTTTGGCTCTCCCTCTGCCTCCTCTTCCCCGCTCCTCCCGCCTCTCCCTTTCCCTGCTCCTCCTCCTCCCATCACCCGCTCCCTCTCCTCTGCTCCTCTGCTCCGCTGCTCCTCCGCTCTCTCCCGGTCCTCCCGCAGCGCCCCCCCACCCTCCTGCTCCCCCCTCCTTCGCCCCTGCCCCTCCTCCTCTCCCACTTCCTCTGTCGTGACCGGCGTCATGGGCACACTTAGTAGAGTTTCCCAACTCATCAGAAACACCGGAGCCCCCATCCGCCCTTCTGCGACCTCACTGCCATCCCCCAAGCCCCCAGCCACGCTGACATTCCGTTCTAGCCTCGCTCAGACTCCCGCCTCAGTGCCTGATACACACAACCCCCCCCCCCTTGGCATTCTGTTCCCCTAGATATCTGCCCGGCTCCTTCCTTCATGACCACTCTGCCACCTTATCAGAAAGGCCTTCCACCCGCCACCTCGTGTAAAACAAAATAGCGCCAGCGCTCCCCGTCTCCCTTATCGCTGAGAACCACCTGGCTTGTTACACAGTCATTCTGACCAGCCCCCCCCAGCTGGAATGCTGCGGGCAGACTCTTGGTCTCTCTGAGCCCCTGCCTTGTCCTCCGCAGCTAGCACTCTGCCTGGCAGGTAATGCTGCGCCCCCTGGGCTTAGCACCTTGCCCAGAATGGCTCCATTTTCCAGGTGAGGAAGCAGGCACAGGGAGGTGACATGAACACACCTTAGTGTCTGCTTTCTAATGAAGAGGGAGATAGGATGAGCCAGTGAGCAGATAAAGGCTGCTTGATTGCAGGTAACAGGTGCTCCGAGAAAACACCGCAGGTGCTCCCCGACGGCTCCCCAGCCTGCACGCGACATTGAGCTTTGAGCCCCTCATTCTCTAGATCGGACTACTGAGAGGACAAGGGACTGGTTGAGGGTTACACGGGATGGGACGCAGTGTCCTCAGTGCCTGGCGAAGGCAGGCCGGTCCCTGCTGGCTCGGGAGGAGGCCTTCGGAAACTCTCCTTCAGCTGTGGAAGAAAGCAGCATGATCTGGCCGAAGCAGTATTTGTGTACAGCACCCACTCCATGCCGGCCAGAGAGCCTCGCCTGCCACTGTCCCCCACAGCAGACCTGACCTTGCCCCGGGTGCATGCAGGAGGAGCCCAGCCCCTGACCTAGATCGGGGTGCCAGGACAAGGCTGCGGTGTCAGACCGGAATGAGTCCTGGGAAACCGTGCTCCGGGCTTTCCTGCAGCAGAGTCCCAGAGCAAGGCACTTGGCCCACTCTTGGCCTCAGTTTTCTCATTTGTCCAGTGGGGACAATAAGAGCCTCTCCCCAAGGGCTGTTGTGAGGTTTAACTGCATTGGAAAACAGTGGCAGGGCTTACTTAGATCAGTTCCCGCAACACGGGAGCACGGCTGAGGCCGGTGTTGTCCCAAGACCTGCACGACCTGGCTCTCGCCCACCTTTTCTGCCCCCTCTCCCAGCCTCTCCCCTTGCTAACTGTACTCCCAGCCTCCCGGGCTTTCTTTCTGTTCCTTGAACAGCCCCAGCTTGGTACTGCCACAGGGCCTTTGCATTTGCTGTACGTTGTGCTCAGAACACTCTTCCCCCAGATCCTTCCAGAGCTCACTTCTGCTCCAGACTCCAGCTCAGCATTCACTCCCCGGAGAGACCTTCAGTGTCCAAAATGGGAACCCCAACCTACCAGTCACTGCACCCAATCATCCCCATTTTATCTGAAATGGTCTTACTGGTTTCTTTACTTTTGTCTCCCCCAGCTCCCAAGCAACAAGCCGGTCTGGTTTTGCTGATGATACATCCCCAGCACCTCGGGCAGTTCCTGGCACATGTTACCTATGCCCTGAAGTCTTCAGGTGATCAATTAGCTCACTGAGGCATTAATCAATCAAGTCAATTAGTCAATCAATTAACATATTTCATTGAACGCCTCAAGGTTTTCAACAGCCATCAGCTACGGGGATTGTCTTATCCCCATGACTTCGCTGTTCTTGGGAACTAACCAACTGAACTAACCAATGAACCTGGGGTCTACCCTGTCCCAATGCCCGCCCCCCCTCCCTGCACCCGTCTTCCCCCAAAGAGGCCCACTCGCCTTGACCCTCTCACCCAATGTAACTGTTATTCATTACGAAGTCTTCAAGGTCCAAATGTGCGTGGTGCTTACCCAAGAGAGCCTCAAGGACATGGCAGGAGGGTTCCCGCGTCAGACCAGGGCGATCGCCTGACAAGAGACACGGCGGAGATGAAAGGCTGTCTGAGACACGTGACCAGCCTTGAGCTCCCTGAGGGGAGTCATTTCCGACGGGCCTGGGGGCGGGGGGCAAGGATCTGGTGGGGGGTGCTGAGAAAACACTTCGTCATGCTTTAGAGAGAGGCCTGGCCGGGGTAGGGAGAGCTGAGAAAAACGCAGAGGGAGAGGAGAGATGAATCAGAGAAAGATATTCTCAACGTGGGTGCCGGACGGATCCCGAAGGAACCAAGTCAGATGACGTTCCTTCTCAGCTCAGACGTCTCCCCTGATCAAAAGACAGATGGTGAGTGTGGGCAAAGACGTGGGGGACGCCGGAACCCTCAGACACTGCCGGGGCGGGGGGTGGTGGGGGGGGGGGGTTGTAAAATGAGGCAGCGGCGGGGGAAACTAGAGAGTCCGAGCACGGACTGGGGTGGGGGAGAATCCAGCCGTCCTAGTCTGGGGCACAGACGGGAGAAATGGAAACATGTGTGCACCAGGGGTCGTGACAGCCCTGGGCACAGTAGCGAAAAGGTGTTACAGCCCAGATGATGAAGAGGCAAATAGAATACGGACTGTCACACAGGGGAACGTTATTTGGCTTGAGAAGGAGAGAAGTGCTGCTACGTACCACGGCGTGCGTGAACTTTGAAAACTTTACCCCGAGTGAAACTTAGAAAAGACCGCACAGGGACCCCTGGGCGGCTCCGTTGGTTGAGCGTCTGACCGGTGATTTCGGCTTAAGACAGGATCACAGGGTCTTGGGATCAAGCCCCGCACCAGGCTCCGTGCTTCGGGTGGGGGCCGGGGGGGGAGTCTGCCTGAAGATCTCTCTCTGTGCCCCTCCCCTCTCTGTAAAATAAATAAATATTTAAAAAAGAAAAGATCACATGGTGTATGATTCCATTAATAGGAAGTGACCAGAAGGGGCAAATCCACGAGACCGGAAGGTTGCCTGGCTTGGGGAGGGTCAGGGGAGCGACAGGGGAGAATCCGGAGCTAAGGGGTACAAGGCTTCTCTTGATGAAACTGTCCTGGTGGTGGTGACCCAACCCTTGGAATAGACTAAAATCCAGTAAATTGTACCCATTAAAAGACTGCACTAGAGGCTCTACAAACTACCTGTCAATAAACCGTCACTGGGAACATCAGAATGTTCTTCTGGCCCCCACCTCTCTCATACGAAGAGCCAAAGTCCTCACCACGACCCACAAGGTGACCATCATCCCCCTGACCTCGTGTTCCTCTCCCCCCCCCCCGCCGCCTCACCCCCATCCCACCTGCTTTACCTCCTGGATGTTTCTCAAACCTACCACCTTGCTCCTGCCTCAGGGCCTTTGCACCCCTCAGTCCCTTTCACTCTTCTCTCAACCCCCCATGGAGCTCACCCCCATGGAGCTCACCCTCCCCCGCTTCACGTTCTTGCCCTAACACCATCTTGGTGAGAACTTCCTTCCTATCCACACCCCCACACAACTCCCTGTCTCCCTTCCCTAATTTTTTGTTTTTTTTTGGTCAGAGAGAGAGAGAGAGCATGAGCACAGGCAGACAGAATGGCAGCAGAGGCAGAGGGAGAAGCAGGCTCCCCGCCGAGCAAGGAGCCCGATGTGGGACTCGATCCCAGGACGCTGGGATCATGCCCCGAGCGGAAGGCAGCTGCTCAACCAACCGAGCCACCCAGGCGTCTCTCTCTTCCCTGCTTTGCTTTCTCCCCCAGCACACTACGTAATGCCTTGGCTCTCCTTCTCGAAAGAAAAAGCTCCATAAGGGCAGGAATCTGCTTTGCCCATGACTGTGTCCCCGACTCCTAGAACAGTGCCTGGCACACAGTGCCAGATCCTTCATGGAACCATAACTGAGGAACCATAACTACCAGAGCCCAGTGATTAAAAATCTGCCTCTGGGAAGCCTGGGGGGCTCAGTCGATTACGCACCTGCCTTTGGCTCAAGCCATGATCCCAGGATCCTGGGATTGAGTCCTGCATTGGGCTCCCTGCTCAGTGGGGGGTCTGCTTCTCCCTCTGCCCCTCCCCCCTCTCATGCTCTCCATCTCTCATATTCTCTCTCTCAAATAAATAAATAAAATCTTTAAAAAAAAAAAAATCTGCCTTTGCAGTGAGGCTGCACTCACCGGGGTGACCTCTGGCAAGAAGCTTACACTCTCCATGCTCTGGCTTCCTTCCCTGTGCTATAGAGATGATCTCAACTATGCCCGCCTCCGTGGGGGTAGTCATGGGGATTAAACAAGTTAATGCTGATTACACACTTAGCAAAGTGCCAGCGTGAGATGGAATCACAGCTCGGGCAGGCAGGCACATGCTGTGGGCCCCACCTGAGCCGGGAGGACCCAGTGCTATCCTCAGGGCCAAGGAACCAGATTAGTGCATGTAAAGAAACGATCTGATTAAAAAGAGTCACAGCCGGTTAGTGGCTGGGGAGACAGTCGTGTTTGGCCGCGTCTGCCACCTTGGTTGCTGCTCAGGCCAGGGCAGAGCCAGAGTTCACATTTGCCTGTGGTTTTCTTACATCCAATGTTTTGTTTTGTTGTTGTTGTTGTTTAAAGATTTTATTTATTTCTTCAACAGAGAGAAAGAGACAGCGAGAGAGGGAACACAAGTTCTCACCAAGATGGAGAGGGAAAAGCAGGCTTCCTGAGGAGCAGGGAGCCTAATGCGGGTCTCGATCCCAGGACCCAGGGATCGTGATCTGAGCCGAAGGCAGATGCTCACCGACTGAGCCACCCAGGCAGCCCCATCTGTCCAATGTTAACTGAGCATCCGCTACATGCCGGGCACTCCATAAGAGGCCAGCCACCTGGCAGTGAACCAGACAAAGCTCCCTGACCTTGAGAATTTGACCTTCCAGCAGATAAGCAAGATCAATAACTGATAAACATAATTATTGGTAAATTTTACAACATGTCAGAGCTGCGATGTCTAGTATAGTAGCCACTGGCCACGTGTGGCTCCTCAGGACCGGAAATGGGTTCATCCCAAGGGAGAGGGGCTGCATCATACACACTTAGTGTGAAAGAAAGAAAAAAATATCTCAGTATCTTTATACTGAACACACGCTGAAATGACAACGGTCAGGTACGTTGGGTGAAATAAAATACACGCTTAAAATTAATTTCAGGGCTGCCTGGGGGCTGTCGATGAAGCGGTTGCCTTTGGCTCAGGTTATGATCCAGGGTCCTGGGATCGAGCCCCGCATGGGCTCCCTGCTCAGCGGGAAGCCCGCCTCTTCTTTCCCTCTGCCCACTCCCCCTTCTGGTGCTCTCGCTCACTTGCTCTGTGTCAAATGAATAAATAAAATCTTTTAAAAGATGTAATTTCACCTTTCTTTTTACTTCTTTAAAATGCAAGGGGAGGGGTGCCTGGGTGGCGCAGTGGGTTAAAGCCTCTGCCCTTCAGCTCAGGTCATGATCCCAAGGGCCTGGGATTGAGCCCTGCATTGGGCTCTCTGCTCAGCAGGGAGCCTGCTTCCCCCTCTCTCTCCACCTGCCTCTCTGCCTACTTTTGATCTCTCTGTCAAATAAATAAATAAAATTTTAAAATAAAATAAAATGCAAGGGGGCCTAGCTGGCTCAGTCAGTAGAGCATACAACTCTTGATCTTGGGATTGTGAGTTCAAGCCCAGCCCCGGGTGTAGAGATTGTTTAAAAATAAAATCCTTTTTACAAAATGCAGGAGTGCCTGGGTGACTCAGTTGGTTGAGTGGCCAGCTCTTGATTTCAGCTCAGGTCTTGGTCTCGGGGTCCTGGGATCCAGCCTCGCGTGGGTCTCCCTCTCAGCAAGGAGTCTGCTTGAGATTCTCACTGCCTCTCCCTCTGCCCCACAAGTCTTTAGGGAGGAAAATGCAGCTCCTAAAAACTTTTCTGATTGCAGATGTGGTTCTCATTGCATTTCTTTTGAACAGCACTGTATTGAAGAATGATCCAGACCAAGGAGGGGGCCTTGAGGGGGAAAAGAGAATGATCCATGCTTTAAGAGAGGAAATAAGAGATCAGGGTAAGTGCCACCAGTGGGGAGGGGGCATGTGATTCAAAGGGGGGGGGGGTGCTGGAAGGGCCTCTGTGAGAAGGTGACAATGGATGAAGACCTAAAGAGAATGCAGGAAGGAGCCACACAGATCTCTAAGGAGGAGATTCCCAGGCAGCGGGAACAGCCAGTGCAAAGGCCCTGAGGCAGAAGGATCCCTGGATAGTTGTTGTTGTTTTTTTTTCAAGTTTTTTTTTTTTTTAATTTATTCATTTGACAGACAGAGATCACAAGTAGGCAGAGAGGCAGGCAGAGAGAGAGAGGAAGGGAAGCAGACTCCCCGCTGAGCAGAGAGCCCGATGCGGGGCTCGATCCCAGGACCCCGGGATCATGACCTGAGCCAAAGGCAGAGGCTTTAACCCACTGAGTCACCCAGGTGCCCTCCAGGATAGATTTTAATGAAGATTTGATTTCTGATAACTGATGTAAATGACGTCTTAAGGGCTGTTTTCCTTCAACGGACAAAAGTGTCCCTACGATACAGTAAATATTAATGGAGGTCTCCAGAGCCCCCAGACATCTCCCAGGAGACTCAGGCTGGCCCAAGAAATCCCAGCTTTCTGCGGAATCACCAGACACTTTGTGAACCTCCTGCCACCTTCCTTTTCTAAGAGCTGGCAACCGAACCTTACCTTTGCCCCTGGCTCTTAGTACTTGAGATAGTACCTCTCTGACAAGGGCTAAGCCTCCAACACAAAATCACTTTCCAGGACAAAGGTGGAGGTGTGGGGAGAACTCCGAGGGCAGCCGTGAGCTGAGAACTCTGCTCCATTTCTGCCGGCTCCAAAGAGGACGGAAGCTTCTATGTGCTTCCCTTGTTTTGTGCCTGCTGGACACAGGAGGATGGCTCTGGACCCGGACAAGGGTTTCAAAGACTGAGGCAGGGGGCACCTGGCTGGCCCAGTCAGTAGAGCGTGCCACTCTTGGTCTTGGGGTTGGGAGTTCAAGCCCCACATTGGGCAGGAAGCAAACTAAAAGAAAGAAAGAAAGAAAAAATGAACATTAAGGCACACATACGGCAGGATTCCGGTAACACGAGGCTGCCAGAGGAGTTGCTGAGTCCCCATCATAGAGACAGGGTCCAGGATGGGGGCGCCAGGGGCCGGGGGGAGGGGGCTGGGGCGCTGGTGATTCCTGGGGGCAGAGTCTCGGTTTGGGAGGCTGGACGTTGGTGACGGCTACCTGCACAGATGGCACACGTTCAAAGGGCTGATACCCACACAATGATAAAAGTCTGAGCATCACAAGGACAGAAGAGGAACCCCCAGGAAGTGCAGGCAGCAGGCTGGCCGGAAGATGAGCTATAAAGAAGTAAACCAGAGAGTCGGTCTGGGACGGGGATTGTGGGGGGGCGCCTGGGTGGCTCAGTGGGTTAAGCCTCTGCCTTCAGCTCAGACCATGATCTCAGGGTCTTGGAATCGAGTCCCACATCAAGCTCTCTGCTGAGCAGAGAGCCTGCTTCCCCCTCGCTCTGCCTGCTTGTGATCTCTCTGTCAAATAAATAAATAAAATCTTTAAAAAAAAAAAAAGAACTGGAGAGGGAGGCAACACATAAGATATGGGCAGGGAGGGCTTGGGGAGGAAAAGCAGGTCTGGTGGACCTTCTGGAGAGTTCTCTGCAGCCTCCAGAAGAGGGAAGGGAGGGGCTGGGCGCTTCCAGACTGTCCCTAAGCCCACTCTGGAGGGACTTTTTCCTTCCTGGACCCATCCTGGGCCAGAAGGAGAAGTGCCGCCAAGCCTGAGTGGGGCAATCCACTGGTTTCCCTGAACAACGCACACCCACACAGGGTCTGTCCCAGAAAGAGGACCCCGCCATGCAGGGGGCAGGAAGGGGACACACGCCAGTGACCCTCTGCTTTCCAGGAATCCCCTCTGAGCCATGGGTGCCCCTTCTGAGACCCACATGCCCTCTTTATAAAACAAAAGTCGGAGGTGTACCAAGGCTGCGACAGAGGGCTCAGCGCCCTCATAATGCATTGCCTCCAGATAATTTAAAAACCATAATAAAACCCACTCAAACTCAGTCTGCTTCTTATTATCACCCTCCAGCAGTCACTCTAAAAAAAAAAAAAAAAAGCCAGTTGGGGCGCCTGGGTGGCTCAGTGGGTCAAGCCTCTGCCTTCAGCTCAGGTCATGATCCCAGGGTCCAGGGATCAAGCCCCACGTTGGGCTCTCTGCTTGGCAGGGAGCCTGCTTCCCTTCCTCTCTCTACCTGCCTCTCTGCCTACTTGTGATCTCTCTCTCTGTATCAAATGAATAAACAAATAAATTTTTTTTAAAAAAATGACCCACCCAAGGGTCGATGATTATTGTGACAAGGAAATTATACATTGCATTCATGTGTAATAGACACTATGGGCCACCTTCCCAAAACTCATTCTCTCCCACCCCCTTCTCTACTGACGGCAAAGTGCCCACCTTCCTCCAAGAGGCCAGAGATGTTCCAAAAGCGGGAACCCGCCCCCCACCCAGCCCTCCTCAGGAAGGGATGCTGCTGAAGATGCTAAGCCGGTCTTGGTAACACCACACGCCCCATCTGATTGGCTTAGGGGGGTGGACACGTGACCGAATACTGGCCAATAAGACAAGGGAGTGGTGCGCTGGGGGGACTTCAGAAAAAGTCGTCTCAAAAGGGCTCCAAGAGGAGATGGTTTCTGCATCCCTTCTGCTGGGTGTTATCCCATCTGGGTGAGATGCCTGGGTGGGAGGCCGCCATCCTGCTCTGTAGAAAATGCTGGAGACGGGACACTGGAAGGACCTGGGTCCTGAGTGATGGCCATCCTTGACCGCTGAAACTGAGAAGCCCAAATGTCCTCACCAGAGGGCATCGCAGGACTTCCCCCATATGGGAGTAATAAATGTCTTCATTGTTCAACTGTTTGGGTTGGCGCTTTCTAGTACTTTCAGCCAAAAGCATCTCAATGAATACAGATATGAAACCCTCTGGCTGGCACCCAGCAGCCACAACCAACAGCCTTATTGATCCATTCATTCACGGAATGTTTACTGAGCGTCTTCTATGTCTCAGGACAGTCCTGGGCACTGGAGATCATGAGAGAGGTCCGTTCTCTCCGAGAGGTACATTCCAGAGGGTGGGGCCAGACACAAAAGCAAGTTCGTAAATAAGCAAAATAATTTCAGATCATGCTAAATACTGAGAAAGAAACAAAACAGAGCGGTTGAATAGAGAGAGTGAGGATAGGGCTCCTCTGAGAAGGTGGTATCTGAGCAAAGAACTGAATAAAGAAGAGCCAACCACGTGGAGACCCAGGGAAGGGATTCTAGGCAGAGGGCATAGCAAGTGCAAAGGCCCTGAGGTGAGAGCAAGTGCAAAGGCCCTGAGGTGAGAGCAAACTTTGTGTGGCTATGGCAGTAGCTTTTCGGGGGAGCATCTGGAAGTGCACAAAAGGCTCATAGTCCAAGTTTCTCTCCTCCCTTTTTTCCTCCTCCTCCTTCCCCACTCTTTCTTTTTCTCTCTCGCTCTCTCTCTCTCAGAGCTTTTGTTCCCAGGTCCAAAGTGTATGAGCGCTCGTTTGTTGAAATCTGGGCTGAGTTTTCAGGCTCCTCTTTTTAACTTAAGAGAACCACTTAACCTCTCACCATGTGTGGGCCTGACACCGCACTGGGTTTTCCAATGAAAGCCAAGTTTTTGTGCTTCAGCCGAACTAAACAATTCATCTGCAGCAAGTCCCCGTCTGTTTCACTGTTTGTCTGGCCTGAGTCCCCTTTTCAGTACCCACCTCCACCGCATGGGGCCCAGTGGGGCATGGGAATGTGGTCCACAGCATCAGGGCAAGAGGCTGGCCATAGGTGCAGGGGGGCAGGAGCTTGTCGATGTCAGGACAAAGAATCCTTGAGGCTAGAGAAAGGCCCTGACCTGTTTTTAAAAAATTCACTCATCTGTAGACCAGCAAAGTTGCCTGTTGCTTTCCTGAGTGGGGGAATCATTCCTGGCCACCAGACTGAGGGGTACAGTGGAGGGGGCTGGAACCCAGGTCGAAGCAGATTCCAGAAGCATTATCTGACAAGCAATGAATGCCGACCCCACTGTGGACACAGCTGACAGCAGCTGAAATGGCTTTTGGCTGGCGGCAGGGTGGTGCTGAGGGAGATCACCAGACACTCACAGGGCCGTGGGTTTAACTGTGTTTCCTGTGGGCATGGCGGGGGGTGGGGGTGACAGCCCCAGCCCCATGCAGGTTCCAGACCTGCAGGGACAAACATATTACTCTCACACCACTGAGTCTATACTGGCACTTAAGAGAAATACTCTCAGGGAAAGGAATCTGCTCTGCTGAGGGTGTATTACAGAGGCCACGGAGGGGCCCATTTTCAAAGCAAACAGGATCGAGTTACTTCCTGTCTAAATCCTGCACTAGCTTCCCATTGCACGGGCATGAAGCCCAGACCCCTCCCTGGGGCCCACAAGGCCCTGAGCCAGCTCCCCTCTCCTACTTCTCCTCACCCTTCAGCCCTGAGTTGTAGCCATCCTAGCCTCTTGTGGATCTTCTGATGTGTTCGGCTTGTGCTGCCACAGGACCTTGGCATGTGCTGTGCTCCCTGCTTTCAACAGCTCTCCATGGCAGCTCCCTCGAGGTCCAGCTCCAATGTCACCTCCTCAGAGAGGCCTCCCCTGGCGAGCGTATCTAGAAAAGCACTCCTTATCACACCATCCCGTTTTATTTCCATGACTCCCTGATGTTATCCAGGCTGACGGTTACTGTCTCCTCCACTGGTATGAAAGCAGCACAAGGACAAAGGCCTTGCCTTTCCTCACAGCAGGGCCCACGGCCTGCAAGGGGCATGGTGGCTGGAGGAATGGACGAATGGATGGGTGAAGAGGGGAACTCACCCCGCTGGGGGACGGCAGGGAAGGCTTTCTGAGTTGCCATCTGATGGACAAAGAGGAACTGGGCTGTTCACCTCAAATCTGGCTGACCCCCAGAATCCTGGGGGCTATGCCGCAGGTGAGTTTGGGCCCCAACCTCGGAGACTCTCTGGTCCGGGCTCCGGCACAGCCCTTGATGTGGTTTCTGCCTTCCCGTGCCGCTCGCGCGCAGCCGGGGCTGGGAGCCCCTCCTCTCGGGCTGCAGCTCCCCAGGCAGCACCTTGGAATGTTTGACGGAAATGCAAATTCTTGGTTCGGATCCCAGACCTGCCGGATCAGGTGAGGTCCAGGGATCTGTTTTTTCACATGCCTTCCAGAGGATTCTGATACTCCCTCAAGATAGGCTGCGGGAGGAGGGAGCGCAGACGGCAAATGCTGTGACCCATGCCTGTCATGGGAGAGAGGGAGGGACTCCCACGCTGACCTCTTCTCTAGCTCCGTCTCCCTGGCGTGAGGCTGGGACCCATTCCACGCTTTCCCTGAGGAGGCCGAGATCGGGGACGGCTTCCCCTGATCTCCGGCTTCACGTTGGCTCTCCTGCTGTCGCCTGGCCCCGTCAGCATCATCGACAGGCTCCTTGGGAGAAGGGCTCTTCTCTGCGCCCTCGCCTGGCCCCGTCCTGCCCCACCGTCCTGCCCTACCAGCAAGGGAGAAAGATTGTCAGGGCAGAAGGTATTTGTTTCAGCAACGAGTCTGTGGGCCCCAAGACAGGGGAACCCGGTTCCTGCAACGGGAGCCTCCCAAGGAAGTGGACACCTACGCCACCGGCCACATGGGTTGGGGGGAGGTGGGAGGGGCAGGGGAGGGGAGGTGGGGGTGGGGCCTTTCCCTCCTCCGTCCACGTCCACTCCCCCTCCCCCTCCTCGAATCTGTTCTCTTGTCCGGATAGTTCTTGAATTCTTTCACTTCTCTCCATCAGGAGTGGTTTCAGAATCGTGTCCCCCTTTGAAAAGATATGCTCAGGCCCTACTCTCAGGACCCGTGAGGGCGACATTACTTGGGAATCGGGCCTTCATCAATGTGATCATGCTCAGGTGAGGTCGTACTGCACGAGGGCAGGGGGGCCCTAAATCCACTGACAAGTGTCCTCGTAAGAAGCGAGGACATGGGGGCTCCTGGGTGGCTGAGTTGTTAGGAGTCTGCCTTTGGCTCAGGTCATGATCTCAGGGTCCTGGGATCGAGCCCTGCATGGGGCTGCCCATTCAGCGGGGAGCCTGCTTCTCCCCCTGCCACTCCCCCTGCTTGTGTTCCTCTCTCGCTGTCTCTCTGTCAAATAAATAAAATCTTTCTAAAAAATACAAGACGTAAACCATAAGAGACTCTCAATCTCACAAAACAAAATGAGGGTTGCTGGGGGGGGTTAGGGAGAGGGTGGTGGGTTGCGGACCTTGGGGAAGGTATGTGCCACCGTGAGTGCTGTGAAGTGTGTAAACCTGGCGGCTAGTGTGTACCCCTGGGGCTAATAATACATTATATGTTAATTATATGTTAATAAAATACAAAAAATTATAATATAATAATAAATAAATAATATAATACTATAATGATAAATAATTTATAAATAAAAATTATAATAAAAATACAGTACAATACAATACAATACAGAAGAGAGGCCGCATGAAGAGGGGAGGCAGGAGCTGGGAGCTGGAAAGGCGCAGAGGGCTCCTTCCCTACAGGCTTCCGGAGGAGCACCGGCCTGCCCACACCTTGGTTTTCCACTTTTGGCCTCCAGAGCTGAGGGAGAATCGTGTCTGTTGTGAAACACCCTCTCTAGCTGGGTGGCCAGATGCCCCGTGAAACGCCAGGTCTCCCAAGCTAACAGGGAAAGGCGGGCACGTGGTAATGGGGGGGGTGACCCGAACTCCTCCCCACTCTCTCCCCTTACACACCGCCTACCCCCCCCCCCCGGACCGCGATCCCACCAGTTTTGTTTTCATCTTGTTTCCACATTTCACGTTCCTTGGAATGTCTGAAAAATAAAGAACTGAAATCAGAGCTTTGCCCCACAGGGAGCTGATGACAGGAACCCAGTTCTTGTTTAAGTAAAACAAAACAGGAACTCATCTTCCCGCAGAAGACCCGAACTCAGATACTGTTGGGAGCCAACACTTTCTTCTTTAAGAAAACACCTTCCAAGGGCCCCCTGGGTGGCTCAGTCCCTTGAATATCTGACTTTGGCTCAGGTCATCATCTTGCCTGGTTGCAGGGGTGGGGTTGGGGGGGACCCTCCCTGCTTCAGTTACTCTCTCAGCGGGGTGTCTGCTTCTCCTTCTCCCTCTGCCCCCCCACCTCACTCATGCTCTCTCTCTCAAATAAATAAATAAAATCTTTTTTTCAAAAGACTTTATTTATTTAGGAGGCGCCTGGGTGGCTCAGTGGGTTAAGCCTCTGCCTTCAGCTCAGGTCGCGATCCCAGGGTCCTGGGATCAAGGCCCGCATCGGGCTCTCTGCTCAGTGGGGAGCCTGCTTCCCCCTCTCTCTCTGCCTGTTTGTGATCTCTGTCTGTCAAATAAATAAATAAAATCTTTAAAAAAATACTTTATTTATTTAACAGAGAGAGACAGCGAGAGAGGGGAACACAAGGAGGGGCAGAGGGAGAGGGAGAAGCAAGCTTCCTGCCGAGTAGGGAGCCCGATGTGGGCTCGACCCCAGGACCCTGGATCATGACCTGAGCTGAAGGCAGACACTTAACAACTGAGCGACCCAGGCCTCCCAATAAATAAAATCTTTAAAAAAGAAAAAAAAAGAAAGAAAGAAAGAAAATAAAAGAAATCAAGACACAAACTCCATAAACCTTATGAAGAAAGCAGGAGAGGGAGGTTCCCCAGAAAGTGAGAGGGCTGGAAGACCCCTCCAAATCACCCGCTCAGATCACAACTGGGGACCACGAGGTTCCCAGGGCCCTGTCACAGCCAAGATTTGCTTTGTGGTTCATTTTGTATAAAGACAAACTCTGCACATTTCTATGGAAACTGTGCATCTCAAAGCCTCAGAGAAAATCTGGAAAGCCACATCAGACCCTGGTGATAGAAGTTGGGGTTTGGGGGAGGGATGGTGCAGAACAAGACATACTTTCTGCCAAACCCTTTTACACTTGTGTGGTTTAAAGCCTTATCTGTGAATTCTTGGACAATTCTCCATAAAAAGTGAAGCAAGCCTAGTATGTATCAAAGGACACAGTCAACAGAGTGAAAAGGCAACCAACCTACAGCATGGAAGGAAATATTTGTTAAGTCAGATATCTGATAATGGATTAATACCTAGAATATATTTTAAAAACTCCTACACCTCAACAACAACAAAATCAAGTAACCCAATTATAAAAAGGAACTATTGGGACTTCATCAAGATAAAAGGCTTTTGCACAACAAAGAAAATGGTCCACAAAACCAAAAGACAACTGACAGAATGGGAGAAGATATTTGCAAATGACATATCAGATAAAGGGCTAGTATCCAAAATCTGCAAAGAACTTATCAAACTCAACACCCAAAGAACAAATAGTCCCATCAAGAAATGGGCAGAGGACATGAACAGACATTTCTGCAAAGAAGACATCCAGATGGCCAACAGACACATGAAAAAGTGCTCCATATCACTCGGCATCAGGGAAATACAAATCAAAACCGCAGTGAGATACCACCTCACACCAGTCAGAATGGCTAAAATTAACAAGTCAGGATGCGGAGAAAGGGGATCCTCTTACCCTGTTGGTGGGAATGCAAGCTGGTGCAGCCACTCTGGAAAACAGTATGGAGGTTCCTCAAAAAGTTGATAATATAGCAATTATACCCTACGACCCAGCTATCACACTACTGGGTATTTACCCTAAAAACACAAATGTAGTGATCCCAAGGGGTACATGCACCCGAATGTTTATAGCAGCAACATCCACAATAGCCAAACTATGGAAAGAACCTAGATGTTCATTGACAGATGAATGGATAAAGAAGATGTGGTATAGATATGTATATAATAGAATATTATGCAGCCATAAAAAATGAAATCTTGACACTTGCAATGTTGTGGATGGAAGTAGAGGGTATTATGCTAAATGAAATAAGTCAATCAGACAGAGAAAGACAATTTTCATATGATCTCATATATGGAATTTCAGGAACAAAACAGGATCATAGGGGAAAAGAGGAAAAAAATAAAAGAAGATAAAATCAGAAAGAGAGACAAAGATTAGGAGGCTCTTAATCATAGGAAACAAACTGAGGGGGGAAAAAAGGAAACAAACTCAGGGTTGCTGGAGGGAAGGGAGGTGAGAGTATGAGGTAACTGACTAATGGCCATTAAAGAGGCCACATGATGTAATGAGCGCTGGGTGTTATAGAAGACTGATGAATCACGGACTTTTACCTCTGAAACCAGTAATACTTAATATGTTAATTGAATTTACATAAAGAATAAAAATAAATAAATAACCCAATTAAAAAATGAACCAAGGGCTTGGATAGAAATTGCTCCAAAAATGATATGCAAATGGCCAACAAACATCTGAAAAGAGTCTCAACATCACTAATTATCAGCGAAATGCAAATCGGTGACATACCCCCTCACACCCATTAGGATGGCTACTACCCAAAAAACAGACAATAACAGGTATGGGCAAGGATGTGGGGACATTGGAACCTTTGTGCCCCGTTGGTGGGAATGTAAAATGGCACCGCCAGGATGGAAAACAATATGGCGGCTCCTCAAAAAATTAGAAATGGGAATACCATACGATCCAGCAACCCCACTTCCGAGTATACACCCGGAAGAATTCAAAGCAGGATCTCAAAGAGATATTCGCACTCATATTCATGGCAGCGTTATTCACAATGGCCAAGCGGTGGAAGCAACCGAAATGTCCACTGATGGATGAACGCACAACAAAACGTGGTCTATCCCTACAACAGGATATTATTCAGCCTTAAAAATTAGGAACGAAATTCTCACATGCTACGACATGGATGAGACTTATGAACACACTAAAGTGAAATAAGCTTGTCAGATACAAAAGTCAAACACAGATTCCAGTTATGTGAGGGACCTAGAGTGGTCAGATTCATAGACAGTCAGATGGTGGTCGCCAGGGTCCGGGGGGCGGGGAGTGGCTCAGGGAACGGACAGTTAGTGTTTGATGAGGTTTAGTTTTGCAAGATGAAAAAGTTCTAGAGATCTGAGCACAGCAATGTGTAGATATTTCACACCACTGAACTACACTTTTTTTTTAAGGTTTTATTCATTTATTTGACAGGCAGAGATCACAAGTAGGCAGAAAGGCAGGCAGAGAGAGAGGAGGAAGCAGGCTCCCCACTGAGCAGAGAGTTTGATCTGGGACTGGATCCCAGGACCCTGAGATCATGACCTGACCCAAAGGCAGAGGCTTTAACCTACTGAGCCACCCAAATGCCCCCTGAACTACACTCTTAAAAATGGTTAAGATGGGGGCACCTGGGTGGCTCAGTGGGTTGGGCCGCTGCCTTCGGCTCGGGTCATGATCCCAGTGTCCTGGGATCGAGTCCTGCGTCGGGCTCTCTGCTCAGCAGGGAGCCTGCTTCCCTCTCTCTCTCTCTGCCTGCCTCTCCGTCTACTTGTGATCTCTGTCAAATAAATAAATAAAATCTTTAAAAAAAAAAAAATGGTTAAGATGGGGGGCGCCTGGGTGGTTCAGTGGGTTAAGCCTCTGCCTTCGGCTCAGGACAGGATCTGAGGATCCTAGGATCGAGCCTGGGATCGAACCCCGCATCGAGCCCTACATGGGGCTCTCTGCTCAGTGGGGTCGTCAGTCAGGTCATCTCTCTCTGCCTGCCTCTCTGCCACTTATGATCTCTGCCTGTCAAATAAATGAATAAAATCTTTAAAAAACAAATGGTCAAGATGGAGAGGAGTACCTGGGTGGTTCAGTCGTTTAAACATCTGCCTTCCTCTTGGATCATGTTCCGGGGGTCCTGGGATTGAGCCTCACATCAGGCTTTCTGCTCAGCAGGGAGCCTGCTTCCCCCTCTCTCTCTGCCTGCCTCTCTGCCTGCTTGTGATCTCTGTCTGTCAAATAAATAAATAAAATCTTTGGGAAAAAAAGGTCTTTAGAAATATAATTTAAAATATAATTTAAAAGAAATAAAATTTAAACCATAATTAAAGCCTGACTGTGGCTTTTAAATTCTAAAAGTATGCACAAAAGCTAAAAAAAAAAAATCCTGATCAGTTTTTCACCCATGTATCCCAAGGAAGTCTTCTCAGATTTTTTTTTTTTCCTGATTGTGGAATATCCTAAAAGTCCAGAGAATAATATCATGAACGCCATATGCCCAGCGTCCAGCTAGAGCAAATCTTAATAGCATGACGTGTTTCTTTTTGCCTCGTTTTTGAAGAGACTTAAAGAAATTTTTTAATAGGGGTTCAAAAAACAAAACAAAAAAAAACAACATAAAATTTACCATCTTGCCTCAGAACTTCTGCATCTTGCAAAAGCAAAACTCTGTCCCGGTAAACAGCATCTCCCAGCTTCCTCCCTCCACAGCCCCTGGCAACCAGGATCCTACTTTCTGTTTCAGTGAATTTGACTGCAATCATACAGTATCTGGCTTTTGGGGGACTGGCTTCTTTTTTTTTTTTTTTTTTTTTTTTGACTGAGATGAAAGAACACTGACCTTCTCCTGGAAAACACTGCTGTGGTATTTGGTCCAACCGCGATGCCAGGTGGCTAGGCTGGCCTAGATCTCAGTCGGGTTCCAAAGCATTTTCATCACCCCAAAATGAAACCCCGGCCCCATTAACATTACTGCCCATTCCACCTCCTCCCCCGGCCCCTGTCAACCAGCTCTCCCTTTTCTGTTTCTCTAGACTGACGGATTCTGGACATTTCATATACTTGGGGACCCTGCACCACGTCATGGCCCTTATGTCTCTGCTGGTTTTTAAGAAATGCAGCATTGGGGCACCTGGCTGGCTCAGTCGTTGGAGTATGTGACTCTTGATCTTGTAAGTTCAAGCCCAAAGAGGGTGTAGAGAGTACATAAAAATAAGATCTTCGGGGCGCCTGGGTGGCTCAGTCAGTGAAGCATCTGCCTTTGGCCCAGGTCATGATCCTGGGGTCTTGGGATCAAGCCCTGCATTGGGCTCTCTGCTCAGGCGGGAGTCTGCTTCTCCCTCTCCCCGGGACCCCAACGCTCATGCACATGCACTCAATCTCTCTCTCAAATAAATACATAAAATCTTTTTTAAAAATTTCCCGCTTTAAACCTTTGGAGAAACAGCTCAAGTGTCCGTCAACAGAGGCACGGATACACCGAATGGGGTCCATCCCCACGAGGGAGCAGGATGGGGGCACAGAGGAAGGAGGGGAGCACACACCGCGGTGCTGTGCACGGACCTTGAAGACGGGGTGCGGGGGAGGGGCAGCCAGGCACAGAAGGCCACAGCGCGCGTGACTCCGCGTTCGAGAAACGTCTGCAACAGGTGCGTCTGCAGCGACAGAAAGCACAGAGAGGCGCTGCCCGGAGCTGGGGGAGAGGCCGTAGGGGCGACCGCTGAGCTGGTCCGAAGTTTCCTTTTGGACTGATGACATGTTCTGGAGCGAGGGAGAGGGGACAGTTGCGCAACGTGGCACCTGCACGGGACGCCGCGGCGTGGTGCGCTCGGAAACGCTGCAAACGGGGCATGGTATGTTACGTGAATGCCACCACGGTTTGAAGAAGGGAAGGACGCCACTGTGGTGAGGGACACTAACAACGGGGGGGGGGGTCCGTGCACGTGGGGAGGGAGGGGAAGCGGAGAGGGAAGGGAGAGAGACAGAGCCGGCCCGCGCCCACACTCTTTCGGGGTGTCCGGCCGCTCCTTGCGCCCCCTTGTGGCTGCTGGAGCAGTTGGGAGTGTCTGGGGACAGTCCTTGGTCATGGACACCCCGCTGGGCAGGGTACACCTGGCCTTTTTCAAACACCTGATGCACCGGCTCGCCCTTGCACGGTGTGCACCGAAGGCAGGAGATTCCTCTTTTATTTTTATTTTTATTTTTTTTAGATTTTATTTATTTATTTGACAGACAGCAATCACAAGTAGGCAGAGAGGCAGGCAGAGAGAGGAGGAAGCAGGCTCCCTGCTGACCCTAACCCTAACCCCAACCCTAACCCAGGACCCTGAGATCACCACCTGAGGTGGTTCCTCTTTTAGACAACATTTAAAAATCTTCCCAGGGGTGCCTGGGTGGCTCAGTGGGTTAAAGCCTCTGCCTTCAGCTTGGGTTATGATCTCAGGGTCCTGGGATCGAGCCCCATATCAGGCTCTCTGCTCAGCAGGGAGCCTGCTTCCTCCTCTCTCTCTGCCTGCCTCTCTGCCTACTTGTGATCTCTGTCTGTCAAATAAATAAATAAATAAATAATCTTAAAAAAAAAAAATCTTCCCAAATGAAAGTCTCTTATGACTGTTCTGTTCCTCCACCTGTTTCCTGGCCTCTGGTCCACGTCTTGCCTTTGTGGACATACACTTTTCTTTTCGTTTCTTTTCTCTTCTTTTCTTTCTTTCTTTTTTTTTTTTTTTTTTTTGTTAATCACTTGAGCCATTTGGAAGGGTACAGTTCACGGCAGGAAGAGTGACCACCACCACCATCCGTCTCCAGAACTTGCCTCATCTTCCCGAACTGAGACTCTGTCCCCCGAAACACTGAACCCCCGTTCCTCCTCCCCAGTCCCCAGTATCCCCCCCTTCTACACTCTGTCTCTAGGGACTTGACTCCTCTGGGGACCTCATTTCAGTGAAATCATACAGTCACTGTCCTTTGGACCCGGCGTATTTCACCGGGCGTCCCGTCCCCCACGGTCACGCATGCTGTAGCGGGAGTCACGGTCTCTTTCCCCCTTCGTGGCTGTAACCATGCCACCGTAGGGACAGATGGAGCTTTGTTTATCCGCTCGTCCCCTGACAGACATGGGAGTTGTTTCCACCTTTTGGCTGCTGGAATAGTGCTAGCATAAACACGAGGGTACATAATTATTTTTAAAATGTCACACCGTGAGAGGTGCCTGGGTGGCTCAGTTGTTAAGCATCTGCCTTCTTCTCAGGTCATGATTCCGGGGTCCTGGGATCGAGCCCCGCTTTGGGATCCCTGCTCAGCAGGAAGCCTGCTTCTCCCTCTCTAACTCCCCCCGCTTGTGTTCCCTCTCTTACTGTGTCTATCTTTGTCAAATAAACAAATAAAATCTTTAAAAGGGGGCTCCTGGGTGGCTCAGTGGGTTGGGCCTCTGCCTTCGGCTCAGGTCATGATCCCAGGGTCCTGGGATCGAGTCCCGCATCGGGCTCTCTGCTCAGCAGGGGAGCCTGCTTCCTCCTCTCTCTGCCTGCCTCTCTGCCTACTTCTGATCTCTGTCTGTCAAATAAATTAAAAAAAAAAATCTTTAAAAAATAAAATAAAATGTCACACAGTTTAGCTAAGTCAAAGGTCCTGTGTAACTGCGGTTGTGTAAATCTTGGGTTCCAAGAACCAGTCTCTCAGCCAGTCTCTAAGGACAAGGACCAGGTGACAGACCTTGACTGGCTCAGGTGCCTGATAACTAAGCCTTCAATGAGAAACATCACATTTCTTAAAAAGTGACAGCCATACACCCTCACAGTCTGTCACAGCTTTGGGCATCCCGGATCTCACTTTGCCTCTCCCTGCCCCCGATGCACTAGAGCTGATAACTAGCCCACAGTTCAACACCTAACGACACCATGAGGCAATCAGTATAAACACCCCACGCCCTCCTGAAGGGCAAAGTCCCCAACTGATACCCAAAGGGCTTCAAGTACTGTTTTCCGCACTGAAAGTGGATTTGTTCCCGTGGAACACTGAGCGAGGTCCTTCTGATGTGGGGGGAAACTTCAAGTCATGCTTACGTGAAAAACAGCTCTAAGATCCATTGATTCAACCAGCCAAGACCAAAGTTGGAGAAGCCCAGGGCTGGTTTGGATGTGGGGAACCAGGCATGGTTGGCTACCGTTGGCGGAAGTGTAATTATTTTTTTAATAAGATTTTATTTATTTATTTGACAGAGAGAGACACAGCGAGAGAGGGAACCCGAGCAGGGGGAGTGGGAGAGGGAGAAGCAGGCTTCCCACGGAGCAGGGAGCCCCACGCGGGGCTCGATCCCAGACCCAAGCCAAAGGTAGACGCCTAAGGACAGAGCCACTCAGGCGCCCCCGATAGGTCTTTGGAGGGGGATCTAGCAAAGCCTGTCTAAATTCAGAACACATGCGCCCTTTGACCCAGCAATTTCCCTTGAGAAGTTTGTCTTTCAGATACACCCGCCCGTGTGGGCAAAGGTCTCCATGTGAGAATAGCCTTTGTCACACTGATTACATAGAAGTTAAATATTGGGAAAAAAATATATTGGGAGCCACGTGAATGCCCAACGGTAGGGGATTGCCTAACGAAGTGATGGGCCATCCCGCACAACTCTCTGTGATGCTGGACCCTGTCTCTGTCTATGTTGCCCAGAATGTTAGTACCGACAGATCTTTCTATGGAGCGCTCAAATTTACACTAATTTAGATGTAAATAGCCATGTGTGACTAGTGGCTGTGATATTAGGGCAAACCTACAGAAAGGAATATTTTGCAACTGGAAACAGGAAAGGGGGATCTGTATGTACTGATCCCAAAAAAGTACTTCTGAGGTGCCTGGCTGGCTCAGTCGGTGGTGCGACTCTTAATCTCTGGGTTGTAGGTTCAAGCCCCACGCTGGGGGGTTAGAGATTATTTTTAAAAAATAAAATCTGTTTGGCTTTTTTTAAGTATTTTCAGGGCACCTGGGTGGCTTAGTCATTAAATGTCTATCTTTGGCTCAGGTCCTGATTCCAGGGTCCTGGGATGGAGTCCCACATCAGGATCCCTGCTCAGCAGGGAGCCTCCTTCTCCCTCTCCCACTCCCCCTGCTTGTGTTCCCTCTGTCGCTGTGTCTCTCTCTATCAAATAAATAAAATCTTCAAAAAAATCCAGAATCTTCACGGGTTTGACTAAAAGTGCAGGTTCCCAGCCCCACTGATTCAGAGCCTCTAGGCTAGGGCCGAGGGAGTACACTTTCAACCAGTCTGGTGGTGTCCTCTTGCACACATTTTAAGAACCACCGGTCTCCACCTGTGTAACACTGACCTTTATCAAGATGATATAAAGAATTGGGACGGCTGGGTGGCTCAGCGGGTTAAGCCTCTGCCTTCGGCTCAGGTCATGATCTCAGGCCTGGGAGGCTCAGTGGGTTAATCTCTGCCTTTGGCTCAGGTCATGATCTCAGGGTCCTGGAATTGAGTCCCACATCAGGCTCTCTGCTAGAGCCTGCTTCTTCCTCTCTCTCTGCTTACTTGTGAACTCTGTCAAGTAAATAAAATCTTAAAAAAAAAAAAGATGATATAAAGAATAAGAGTCAGGTTTCATCATCACTGTGTTTATCTCCTACCCCTATGTCTACAACCATCATCCTTTGCTCATTGTGATTTTTGTTTTTTTTAAGGTGGCAACAGAGCTGGCCTGAGGTCTCATGATTTGGTCAAATCCAGTGGTTCTCAAGAGTGGAGGAGGGGTGGTGCACTTTGGAAATGCCTGGTGATATTCTTGGCTGCTGGCATCTGGTAAGTAGAAGCCAGGGAGGCTGCTGAACCCCCTAGAGGGGTCCAGGCGGCCGCCACACCAGAGAACGACCGAGGCCTAAGGTCTGTAGTACTGGGTTCGAGAACCTGTGCTCTACGACCAGCCTGGCCTGTTCTGATCACTGAGACCTGAGGATGGGTCCGTGAAAACATTTATTTTCTTCGTAAAGGATGCGGATATGGGGGGCGCCTGGGTGGCTCAGTGGGTAAAGCCTCTGACTTCGGCTCAGATCATGATCCCAGGGTTCTGGGATCCAGTCCCACATCGGTCTCCCTGCCCAGCAGGGAGCCTGCTTCTCCCTCTGCCCGTCCCTCCCGCTCATTCTCTCTCTCCGCCCCCCCCAATAAATAAATAAATCTTTAAAAAAAAGAAAAAAATGTGGCTGTGGCTGAGCCCACTCCTCCCCCTTCCTGCTCTGAGTACAGATGTGGGGTCCGGAGCTGTGGCCCGGGGAGCTCCCAGAACCCCCGGTCAGGCCCTCTCTACGCACATCCAGACTTCTTGCTGGGTGACAAAATCAGCACCGCTTTATTTAATCCTCCTCAGTTTGTTCTTTCTTTTTTTTTTTTTTTTTTTAAAGATTTTATTTATTTATTTGACAGACAGAGATCACAAGTAGGCAGACAGGCAGACAGAGAGAGAGAGGAGGAAGCAGGCTCCCCGCTGAGCAGAGAGTCCCGATGCGGGACTCGATCCCAGAACCCTGAGATCATGACCTGAGCCAAAGGCAGCAGCTTAACCCACTGAGCCACTCAGGCGCCCTCAGTTTGTTCTTTCTGTTTCCTGTGGCCCAAAACACTTCTCGCGCTGTTGCTGAGTCTGGATCTAGCGGGCAGACCAACGTGGTTCCGGCGATCTTGGCTCTGGTTAGGGCCCCCCAAGCTTCTCTTCCGCACAGTAAAGAGTTACGTGCTTCTGCAGGAGCCCGTGGAGGGGCGGGATGGCTTACATAGGGAAGCGAAGACTCCCCAAGTTCTGACCTGTCCGCACGAAGACAGAAACCTCCTCCTCCCTGCCTTGGAGGTGGGCTGGATGCTAGCAGCTCACTGCTGTCTGGTATTACTATTTATATTGTATTCTTTATTATTTTCATTTTTAAAATTTTCTTTACTTTGGGGCGCCTGGGTGGCTCAGTGGATTAAGCCGCTGCCTTCGGCTCAGGTCATGATCTCAGTGTCTTGGGATCGAGCCCCGCATCGGGCTCTTTGCTCAGCGGGAGCCTGCTTCTCTCTCTCTCTCTCTGCCTGACTCTCCGCCGACTTGTGATCTCTCTCTCTGTCAAATAAATAAATAAAATCTTTAAAAAAAAAAAATTTCTTTACTTTGTGTGTGTGTGTGTGTGTGTTTAAGATTTTATTTATTTGTCACAGAGAGAGAGAGAGCGTGCACAAGCAGGGGGAGCATGAGGCTTGGTCCCAGGACCCTGGAACCATGACCTGAGCTGCAGGCTGCGGCTTAACCGGCTGAGCCACCCAGGCGCCCCCAGAACCTGGTTCTTGATTCAGTTTTCTTTTCAGGCAAATTAGGAGGCCCAGTAGGGGTCATTCAAGCACTTCTAGAGCTGTCTTATTTGGGGGAAGTACTAATGAAGAGCCCATGAGAGACTGCATTTCATCCCTATAACTGTGTCAGTGTCCTAGGGAGACAGTAGGCCCCGCAGTGATCTGTTCATCCAGTAATTACTTTTCTTCCCTTCAGCCTAGACTTCCCATGGAGATGTCGTAAATGATTTATCCCGAAACTTCCAGGATTCTCTTGTGGCAGGGAAGGCTTGGTGGAAAAAAGTCTAATCTGTTTTCAAATTTTTTTTATTTTTTTAAATTAAGATTATTTATTTACTTACTTGAGTGTGGGGTGGGGAGAGAGAGCAGAGCAGTGGGGAGGAGCAGGAGAGGGAGAAGCAGGCTCCCCGCTGAGCAGGGAGCCCGATGTGAACTGGATCCCAGAACCTTGGGATCATGACCCGAGCAGAAGGTAGACGCTTAACCGACTGAGCCACCCAGGCAACTCTCGAATATTTTTTTAATAAAAGAAAAACAAAACAGGGCCTCTTAAGCTCTTTGAAGGCTCTAGACATTTTTACTTTGGACGTCACAACCAAGTATTAAACAGGTTCAGGCTCCCTGCTCAGCGGGAAGTCTGCTTCTCTCTCTCCCTCTGCTGCTTCCCCTTCCCCTGTGACCCCCCCCCCCTCTCTGACAAATAAATAAAATCTTAAAAAGAAAAAAAAAAAGAGGGAGCCTGGATAGTTCAGTTAGTTAAGCGTCTGCCTTCGGCTCGGGTCATGATCCTAGGGTCTTGGAATCAAGCCCTGCATCGACTCCCCGCTGAGTAAGAGTCTGCTTTTCCCTCTCCCTGCCTGTCTACTTGTGATCTCTCCCTCTCTCAAAAATAAATAAATAAAATCTTTATTTATTTTTTATTTTTTTGTTTGTTTTTTTTAAAGATTTTATTTATTTATTTGACAGAGAGAGATCACAAGTAGGCAGAGAGGCAGGCAGAGAGAGAGAGAGAGGAGGAAGCAGGCTCCCTGCTGAGCAGAGAGCCCGATGTGGGGCTCGATCCCAGGACCATGGGATCATGACCGGAGCCGAAGGCAGAGGCTTTAACCCACTGAGCCACCCAGGCGCCCCAATAAATCAAATCTTTAAAAAAAAAAAAAAAGACACCTATATTCTAAGGGTAAGAGGAAGAAAAGCAGTAAGAACAACCAAAAAATTAAAAAATAGATTCAGCAGTTTCAGCAGCAATAAAATGAATGAGCATGTAGCCTTGTTCTGGACAATGAAAGCAAGTCGGCTGTGGAGACTTCCAGGAGAGGTGTGTGCGTGTGTGCGTGTGTGTGTGTTTCTTTGCTCCTAACGAGAGTCACAGGAATGAGATGCCACTCTTTCTTCCTCTGGACATTGTCAGATATGTATGTGATATGTGGAACTGCTCAGCCATCTTGCTGATGACGCCCCCAAAAAAGACCACACGGAAGAGGCCAGAACCCTAGCTCTGAGTATCTTGTTATAAAGAAAACGTATATTCAAACTATGAAAAGAGCCCAAACGTCCATTGACTGATGAATGGATAAAGATGTGGTATTGGGCCACCTGGGTGGCTCAGTGAGTGAGGCATCCAACTCTTGGTTTCAGCTCAGATCATGGACTCAGGGGCATGAGATGGAGCCCTGGGTCGAGCTCTGTGCTCAGCAACAGAATTTGCTTGTCCTTCTTCCTCTGCTCCTCCCCTCACTCACACACTCTCTAATAAATAAAATCTTTTACAAAAAGATGTGGTATGAACGTACAATGGAATATGTACATATGCCATCAAAAAGAATGAAATCTTGCCATTTGCAACAGCATGGATGGAACTAGAGTGTATTATGCTAAGTGAAATAAGTTAGTCAGAGAATGACAGTATCATATGATCTGACTCATGGGTGGAACTTAAGAAACAAACAGATGGGGCACCTGGGTGGCTCGGTTGAGCGACTGCCTTCAGCTCAGGTCATGATCCCGAAGTCCTGCATCTGCTCCGCGGGGAGTCTGCTTCTCCCTTTGACCTTCTCCCCTCTCATGCTCTCTCTCACTCTCTCTCAAATAAATAAATAAAATCTTTAAAAAAATAAAAATTTTAAAAAAGAGACAAAACAGATGAATGTATGGGAAGGAAACAAAGAGAGGGAGAGAGGGAGGCAAACGACAAGAGACTCTTAACAACGGGAACAGGGTTCATGGAGGGAGGAGGGTGGGCTAGGTGGGAGATGGGCGTTAAGGAGACCACTTGTTATGATGAGCACCCGGTGTTGTAAGTGATGAATCACTGAATTCTACTCCTGAAATCAATATTGCCCTATATGTTAACTAACTAGAGTTTAAATAAAAATGTGAAACTAGGGCACCTGGGTGGCTCAGTGGGTTAAGCTGCTGCCTTCAACTCAGGTCATGATCCCAGAGTCCTGGGATCGAGTCCGACATCAGGCTCCTTGCTCAGCAGGTAGCCTGTTTCTCCCTCTCCCACTCCCCCTGCTTGTTTTCCCTCTCTCGCTGTCTCTCTGTCAAATAAATAAATATTTTTTTTTTAAATTAGGAAGACCTAGGAGATTTCGGGAATGCAGATAGTATTCAGTCAGGACAGTCAAGGAACTTTAGTTAGTGTGACCTTTGAATTGGGTCTTGATGTTGGGTAGAATTTGATTTAAGGTGGGAGTGGCGGTATTTTAGAAAGAGGGAGCAGCTTGAGTGGAGAAAGGTGGAAAACGGAAGGGACCATATGGAGAAAAGTAAGTAGCCAGCCGGTAAGGGAAGCAGGGAAGGCAGCATTTTGAGGGGACTAACGATCTGTATCTGTATACTCTATCTGCTGAGATACAGTAATAGAGGGTCTACATTGAATAATAGCTACATTAGACATTGTGGAGTAATTCCAACAGGAAGCAACTGCAGGATTGGAAAGAAAAGGAGAAAGTAAAAAGCATTGGGGCCAGAGCGAGTGGCACCGTAAAAAGCCTATAGGCGGGGAAGGTGAAAGCCTAAGTTGGTCAACCATAACCGCTTGGGGGCGCTGCAGGCCTCATGTCTAAACCAAAACCTGTCCTAGGCGCTCCCTCTTCCGACAGAAATGAGCACTACACACCGACGTGGCTAATCCTTTATTAAAAGGCACTTTTGTGAAGCTGTTAGAATATACCTCTGTGAGGGCCATATTTGGAACTTGGCAAGAGTGTTGTCCTTTCAGACAAAACAGAAGTAGGAACGCTATTTTAAATAAACGCAGGCTACATGCTTTTCTAGTTTACTCGAGACTCATCTAGTAAGTGAATCCTCTCACAGCAGTAACTTGTGCAAAACCAAACTTCAGAGCGCTTTGAAGATTTAAGTCACTCCATGAAACTGAACACGGTTAGTACCTGTTCATTAAATCGACTAAAGACCCCTTAATAGCAGAAAT